>NW_024070185.1:66855268-67455268 GCF_014754425.2 Oryx dammah | reverse complement strand
TGAAAAGAAGAGAAGCAAAAGCAAAGGAGAAAAGGAAAGATATACCCATTGGAATGCAGAGTTCCAAAGAATAGCAAGGAGAGATAAGAAAGCCTTCCTCAGTGATCAGTGCAAAGAAATAGAGGGAAATAATAAAATGGGAAAGATCAGAAATCTCTTCAAGAAAATTAGAGCTAGCAAGGGAACATTTCATGCAAAGATGGGCTCGATAAAGGACAGAAATGGTATGGACATAACAGAAGCAGAAGATAATAAGAAGAGGTGCCAAGACTATACAGAAGAACTGTACAAAAAAGATCTTCATGACCCAGATAATCACAATGGTGTGATCACTCACCTAGAGCCAGATATCCTGGAATGTGAAGTCAAGTGGGACTTAGGAAGCATCACTATAAACAAAGCTAGCGGAGGTGATGGAATTCCAGTTGAGCTATTTCAAGTCCTAAAAGATGATGCTGTGAAAGTGCTGCACTCAATATGCCAACAAATTTGGAAAACTCAGCAGTGGCCACAGGACTGGAAAAGATAAGTTTCATTCCAATCCCAAAGAAAGGCAATGCCAAAGAATGCTCAAACTATCGCACAATTGCACTCATCTCACACACTAGTAAAGTAATGCTCAAAATTCTCCAAGCTAGGCTTCAACGGTCCGTGAACCATGAACTTCCAGATGTTCAATTTGGTTTTAGAAAAGGCAGAGGAACAAGAGATCAAATTGCCAACATCTGCTGGATGACTGAAAAGCAAGAGAGTTCCAGAAAAACATCTATTTCTTCTTTATTGACTGTGCCAAAGCCTTTGACTGTGTGGATCACAGTAAACTGTGGAAAATTCTGAAAGAGATGGGAAAGTGAGGATTTATATGAATAAATAATAAACTCCAGGGTGTGATGTTGTTATATCCCCTTTAAAGATGAGGAAACTGAGGCCCTAAGAGCAAATCAACTTGCCCAGTGTTGTAAAGCTGGTAGTAAGCAGATGGCCGAGGTTGAACTCAGTCAGGCCTGGCTGACTCTCTAACCTTCTTTCTTCTCACTGCCCCCCCCCCCCCAATTCCTCATGCTCAGAAATACACTCAGAAAGAGGTGTACTGGGCAATGAGAGGAGCTGCTAATAAAAGGAGCTGGTGGCGTGAAGCTGATGAGAACTGAAAGCTACACATCTATTTTACATCTAGGAAGGACATATTTATGGAACATTTCAGTCATCAGGGTATCAGTAATCTGCAGAATCAATCCCAATTGTGTTGTAACCTTGATTAACTGAGACTGGTTAGCTTGAGTAATTGAATTGTCAAGTTAACTGAGAGTTAACTCAACATACTGTACTTTTCCACCCTGACTATTGACAATTTTCTTGTAGTCTCTGTTTTCCTGCCTTGGTTCCTATGCTGTGAGGTACGTGTTGGGACTCTTAGTATAATTATAGATTTCATTCAATACCTAATGCAGTGCTCTTAAAGAAAGACCACATCATGCCTCTTGATTCTATCAAATGTTAGGAGTTCTCTTGGGCCTTGGGGTCAATCTTGTGTTTATCAGTTCTCTCTGAGCAAGATAGTTGATGGACATACAGAGTGTGGAGCCAGGACACTACCTAGTCCACTGCAAGCTTGCATTTATATTATACTTCAACCCACTCCGTCGGCTGTCCAGTCCTCTGACCTAAAATGAGGAGGGCTCTTCATAAAACTGCAGACTCAAGTCTATTTTGCTACAATTTGTCTATTTCACATGAAATCAAAGACCCCAAATTATGTTTCAGTTCTGCAAGCATTCCCTTTGGCAGGATTCTGCTTAGTCAGGATTTTGTTTGCCTGTCTGGCTTTTGTGCCCGAAAAACATGCTGGGCTTTGAGAATAGAAAGATGTATGGAGCCTAAAAAGTGAAAAGAAAGTGAAAGTCGCTCAGTCATGTCTAACTCTTCATGACCCTATGGACTGTAGCCCGCCAGGCTCCTCTGTCCATGGAATTTTCCAGGCAAGAATGCTGGAGTGGGTTGCCATGCCCTCCTCTAGGAGATCTTCCTGACCCAGGGGTTGAACTCAAGTCTCCTGCATTGCAGGCAGATTCTTTACCATCTGAGCTACCTGGGAGACCTGTATGGAGGCTAGATAAGTTTAATTTCATGGCAGTGAACAGACCAGCTGGCTGTGGCTGGGAGGTACACTGAAGGTGATATGAATCCTCTTCTGTGGTGTATCAGAAAGAGAGCTGGCCTTGACTTCAGACACACCCCTAACCTTCTGTAGAACTGGTGGATACTTCCCCTAGAAGTTCCCCTTGCTGAACTTCAGTTTCCTTGTCTGTAAAATAGGGATACAAATGGCTATTCAGAGCTTTGTCAGAAAGATCAGAGATAGTGTACATGAATCTCCAGCACATAATAGATGCTCAGTAAATGATAGCTGATAATAGAGTGCCTCTGAGGGTTATCTGCTCAGAAAAACAGAGAAAACTTTCAGAATTGTTTGGAGAACTGTTGGTATCATTTCTGTGAGGTCCCCATAGATGGCAGGTTGAGGGGCCAAGGCTGCTGTGAGTTACAGTCTGTAGACACACGTGTCTATAAATTGCCCCAGCCTGTGTAAATGCGCGATTGAGTGCAAACCGTCTGCATCATAGTGAAGATACGCGTGTGCTGCTGTCAACCCTTCTACAGCCTCCGGCATCTGCTTTGCCCATTCATCAAGCCCCATGGCTGCCCAACAGAAAGAACTCTGTGTGCCTTGCTTGTTCTGCACTCTTTATACTGAGAGAGGGCAAATCGATAGGAGAAAATGTGAGTTTGTTCTGCTGAGGAGAAGTGTGGGGGCTGTAGGGAGTGTTGGGGAAGGGGAGCATGAAAACGAGTGAGGTGCAGAAAGGATACAGATGGAAGAGAAGGGATACGAAGAGAAGGGAAGGTGAGGGCTGACAGAGTGGTCCCCTGTCTGGTGGTTTGCAACTTCCCATGAGTCCAGAAAGGTGTTTTGCATTCACAAATTGAAATGATAGCCACAAAACTGGATAAAGGAGCCAGGGATTTTGCTTGCCCGGGCTGGGTCCGTGGTCCACACGAGGGACTACCCAACCTCTTCTCTTCTCCGTCACACCTTCCTCTTCTCTCCTTCCATCTCCTCTTTTCTTTCCTTTTTGGTTCGAATTTTTCCCCCGCTCCCTCTCTCCTCCTGCTTCTCCCTCTTCCCACTCGCCTTTTCCAACCCCCAGGGCTGGTGCCAGGTATTCATTTCACTAACTGAACTTTTCCACCGCCCTCATCCCCTAACCAAGCCATTAACACCCCGCAGCTCAGTGGGATGCAAGCTCAGCCTGTTATTAACCTCACTTCAGCTGCCAACCAAGCCATGTGCAGACTGATCCTGCAGGGAGAGGTGGACCTGGACGTCCTGTGAAATGATGGCATCTGAATGCTGCCTGGTCCAGGCAGCCCAGAGTCATCAGGCAGGGTGGGGGCAGGAGGCCTGCGGGGGTGCTGGAGGGCGGGGAAGGTGGAACATAGAGGGAGTGAGACAGTCCAGAGCCACCTCCCAAGGCCTGGCTAAGGCTAGAGAGGCAGCCTGAGCCCGTGTGTTGCCCAGGGGAGCAGACAGAAGCATGGGGAAGCCAGAAGGGCCCTGGGTCCTCATTATGGAGGGTCCAGTGTCCTCCCAGGTACTTACCTGCTTTGAGCCTCTACTTTCTCAACTTTCAGATGGGAACAATGATTCCTTGTCCTGCCCCTCATGGAGCTCTAATGAGGCTTGAGTGAGGGAAGGGGAGGTAAAGCACTATGAGGCATGGTGGGTTAGTTTGGCTGTCATGACAAAGCATCCCAGACTCGGGGGTTAAACATAGTCCCAGAGGCTGGTAGTCCAAGATCAAGATGTCAGCAGGACTAGTTTCTTTTCAGAGCTCTGTCCTCGGCTTGTAGACAGCCATTTCTTCTTCCACTGTCTTCATGTCATCTAACTCTGTGTATATTTGTGTCCTAATCTCTTTTACTTACCAGGCCACCAGCCATACGGGATGGGGGTTCATCTTACTGACCTCATTTTAACTTAAGTATCTCTTTAAATACTGACACACAAATTTGTGAAGAGTTCCATATTTTTTGGGGGGGAGGGGTGGGGGGCTTCCCTGGTGGCTCAAATGGTAAAGAGTCTGCTTGCAAAGCAGGAGACGTGGATTCGATTGCTGGGTTCAATCCCTCGATTGGGAAGATCCCCTGGAGAAGGGCATGGCAACCCCCTCCAGTATTCTTGCCTGGAGAATCCCCATGGACAGAGGAGCCTGGTGGGCTACTACAGTCCATGGGGTCACAAAGGCCATGACTGAGAGACTAAGCATACACATGGCTGCTGCTGCTGCTAAGTCGCTTCAGTCATGTCCAACTCTGTGCGACCCCATAGATGGCAGCCCACCAGGGTCCCCCATCCCTGGCAAGAATACGGGAGTGGGTTGCCATTTCCTTCTCCAATGCAGGAAAGTGAAAAGTGAAAGTGAAGTGAAGTCGCTCAGTCGTGTCCGACTCTTAGTGACCCCATGGACTGCAGCCTACCAGGCTCCTCCATCCATGGGATTTTCCAGGCAAGAGCACATCTCTTTAAAGGAGCTTCCCAGATGCCTCAGTAGTAAAGAATCTGCCTGTCAATGCAGGAGATGTGGGTTTGATTCCTAGATCTGGAAGATCCCCTGGAGAAGGCAGTGGCAACACACTCCAGTATTCTTGTCTGGAAAACCCCATGGACAGAGGAGCCTGTGGGCTATAGTCCATGAGGTTGCAAGAGTCGGACACGACTAAGTGCACACACACACACGCAAGAAAGGACATGAAGGAAAACACCTTGCCATCTGTCATCACAACCTTTTCCTAAAAGAGAGGATATTTTAACATCTGCTGCCTCAAAGAAGAGAGAAGGGACATAACCTCAGAATGATGTGTAGTCCTTCAAATTGAATAAATATAGCATTGGGGAAAAATTCTCTCCATTGCCCTTTTTAAACTAATTTTGCTGAGGTGGATGAAAACTTCAGTAATCTGACCTGACGTTTAGCTCATTATGCCTGTGTGTGAGCATGTATGAGTCTGTGTGAGAGGAGGGGAGTATATGAACGTCTCCGTGAGTGTGAGGGTGTGAGTCTGTGAGTGCACGAATGAGTGTGTTTGCCGGTATGTGTTGGGGATGGGGAGGGGTGAGGTGTGTGAGTGTGATGGGAGGAAGGGGAAGGGGCACGGTGGCAGGAGCTGGAGTTTGCACTTTATGCCAGAACCTTGACTTGCTAACTGCCTGCTCAGTTACGAGGGACATTTCTCCCTTCTGTCCTGCCCCTCCTCCACTTTCCTCTCCTCTTCTCCCCTACTCTAATTGCCCATCCCCTGGTTGGTCGGCAACCTCGCCAGACTTCTCACATCCTGCCAAGAAGAATTGCTGTTGTGTAAAGGAACCTTTACATCCTCCTGACACACAGTCACTTTGGGAAGAGAAACTGGGCCAAGTCCTTATTCAGCAAAGGACTCAGCTCCCTCAGGGCCTGGCCCTGCCCGAGTCTCTCACGTGGTTCGCAACCTTGAGTCACTGATGCTGCCCTTCCGCTTCCCCACCCCAGCTGGGACAGAGCCACAGGTGACCTTGAAGCTTCCTGCAGGGACCCTTTGGTCCTCTCTCCTTGTTTCAGGGGGCAGAGTCACTTGATCTTGGTCCACACTACTGGACTGAAGCTTCAGGTTCTCCCTGGCTGGCCCCAAACCAACTTTTGGCTCCTTTGCACTACCTTAGGGCAAGAGCTTGCACCAGTCAGCCAGACTGCCACCCCATTCCTCCATAATTCTGCACCTTATTGTCTCTATGATTTTTGTAGAAATTAATTTTATTTTTAATTGAAGTATAGTTGATTAAAAATGTTGTGCCAGTCTGCTGTACAGCAAAGTGACTCAGTTTTACACATACAGTTCAGTTCAGTTCATTTCAGTCACTCAGTCATGTCCGACTCTTTGTGCCTCCATGGACTGCAGCAGGAAGTTGGTCCATTACCAACTCTTGGAATTTACTCAAACTCATGCCCATTGAGTGGGTGATGCCATCCAACCATCTCATCCTCTGTTTTCCCCTTCCCATTCCGCCTTCAATCCCTCCTAGCATCAGGGTCTTTTCCAATGAGTCAGCTCTTCGCATCAGGTGGCCAAAGTATTGGAGTTTCAGCTTCAGCATCAATCCTTCCAATGAATATTCAGGACTGATCTCCTTTAGGACGGACTGGTTGGATCTCCTTGCAGTCCAAGGGACTCTCAAGAGTCTTCTCCACCACCATAGTTCAAAAGCATCAATTCTTCGGCTCTCGGCTTTCTTTATAGTCCAACTCTCACATCCATACATGACTACTGGAAAAACCATAGCTTTGACTAGATGGACTTTTGTTGGCAAAATAATGTCTCTGCTTTTTAATATGCTGTCTAGGTTGGTCAGAACTTTCCTTCCAAAGAGTAAACGTCTTTTAATTTCATGGCTGCAGTCACCATCTGCAGTGATTTTGGAGCCCCTCAAAATAAAGTCTGTCACTATTTCCACTGTTTCCCCATCTATTTGCCATGAAGTGATGGGAACAGATGCCATGATCTTTGTTTTCTGAATCTTGAGCTTTAAGCCAACTTTTTCACTCTCTTCTTTCATGTTCATCAAGAGGCTCTTTAGTTCTTCACTTTCTGCCATAAGGGTGGTGTCCTCTGCATATTTGAGGTTATTGATATTTCTCCCAGCAATCTTGATTCCAGCTTGTGCTTCATCCATCCCAGCGTTTCTCATGATGTACTCCGCATATAAATTAAATAAGCAGGGTGACAATATACAGCCTTGACGTACTCATTTTCCTATTTGGAACCAGTCTGTTCCATGTCCAGTTCTAACTGTTGCTTCCTGACCTGCATACAGATTTCTCAAGAGGCAGGTCAGGTGGTCTGGTATTCCCATCTCTTTCATACACATACATTCTTTTAAAATATTCTTTTCCATTATAGTTTATTGTTGTTATTTAGTCACTTAGTCATGTCCGACTTTTTCTGACCCCCTGGACTGTAGCTCACCAGGCTCCTCTGTCCGTGGGATTTTCCAGGCAAGAATACTGGAGTGGGTGGCCATTTCCTTCTCAGAAGGTCTTCCTGACCCAGGGACTGAACCTGTTTCTCTTCCATTGGTCGGTGGATTCTTTACCATTGAGCCACCTGAGAAACTCCATTATAGTTTATCACAGGATATACTGAATATAGTTCCCTGTGCTGTACAGTAGGACCTTGTTGTTTATCCATTTTATATATAACAGTTTGCATCTGCTCTTACGACTTTGTTTTGAAAGTTCTCCTCTCCTGGGAGTAGTGCCCTCTCAAATGCCCAATTTCAAAGTTCAGCTAAATGCCACCTCTTCCAGGAAGACTTTCTACATCACTGCAATGAATGCTGACTTTGCCAGCCAAGATGAGGGGAGTGTAGGGACTGGAGTCCAACCTCCAAATCTTCCCCCATCTTTTAAAACTTATGCTCCTGGCACTGGGCCTCTGGTTTGCCTCTAAGGCACAGTTTTGTTTGAGATGATAACACTGAGATTAATCTCCTTGTTGGTCCCCTGTGCTGATTTCACCCACTGGTTTTTTAAAGCCACACTTTTGTTTTTACTGTTCTTAAGTCTTTTAATGTTTTTACTGTTTCTGTCTTTTTATGGAGTCGTTTTTTTAATGCTTATTATTTCTCATTGATTTTACTTTCTCGTTTAGTGTTTACTATAAAAGAGGAAATAGGAAATGGCAGCGTGAGGGGAGGGCTGGGCATCCTGGGCTTAATGGGCTGGGTAGAGGAGAAGGCGGCTGGGCTTTGAGTCAGACAGAGACAAGTGAGTCCAACTGCACCCCTCAGCCACTCATTACTCGGGGATCAAATCTACCTCTTGCTTGGAGCCCCAGTTTTCATCTGTAAACAGATCTGAGCACACCAGATTGGGAGAATGAAATTAGATAATGCCTGTACAACTCGAACCACAGTTTGTGGGCCCTTCTAGGTACTCACACAATAAAATTTCTGCTCTTTCATTTCACTCCCCAGGCTGAGCCCAGAGTTGGTCTTTAAGGCTTGGATGTGAAAGGAGCACCGTTAGCCTGCATGACACCTTTCTGCGAGCTGGAGAAGGGCGCCCCTATGGGCAAACGGCACTGCACTGGGGACACCAGAGCTTGGCTGGAACCCACACCCAGGGCTTATCTGAGCCTCAGAATGATGGCTGAAGGCAGCCAACCTCATGTTCACCATCCCACCATCCCTCCATCCCACCAGCCTCCCATCCCCAAGGCTGAGTTGATCGCTGTGAGGCCAGCCCCAAAGGAGCCTAAGGGGAACTGTTAGGCAAAGCTGTTCATGCTGAGAACCTTCTGGGGATAGGGGGTTGGGACCCACATGCCTCTCTTTTCCCACATCTCTGCCACCAGGTGAGGGCCTCCCACTTCCTTCCTTTTATATTTCCTGTCGCTCTGTATTTTCTAGTGTATTGCAGGTGCTTAATAAATGCTTCTCTTGTGGTGTACAAATGTGACGGGACTCAGGGAGCAAGCTGTGGAATAAAAGGAAAATGGCCTATGGACCCTTGTGGCCCCGCCCCCAGTTGCAGCCTCTGTGGGCCCAGGGGCGACACCAGGTCCTGATTCTCCTTCAGTCTCAAGCTCACAGACACTGTTAACTGGACAAATGCATTGCCACAAGTTTCTGTTGCATTTTCTAGGCACTCCTACATTCAGACAGACCTGCAGGAGCCAGACAAGGTCCCTTTCACCATGCATTTTTAATATCCACGCGAGAGCTGACTCATTGGAAAAGACTCTAATGCTGGGAGGCAGGAGAAGGGGACAACAGAGCATGAGATGGCTGGATGGCATCACTGACTCGATGCACATGAGTTTGAGTGAACTCCGGGAGTTGGTGATGGACAGGGAGGCCTGGCGTGCTGCGATTCATTGGCTTGCAAAGAGTTGGACACGACTGAGCGACTGAACTGAAATGAAATAAACTGAGGTCTGTGGAAGATTAAGTGCTCCTGGGGTAAAAACCCTGACTTAATCTCATTATTACGCTTTCCTTCAACAAATCCTCACTGAACACTGACTCAGGGCCAGGTCCTCTTTTAGAACTGGGGACTGGTGGTCAAGGAGACAGTCGCAGGCCTATTCTCTGGGACCTGGCATCTAACTGTATTGTCAGTGATGTTCTTTGTCACCTGTTTGGTCCCAGTTCAGAGGGACTCAAGCCACAGATATTTGGGAGCAGTAGCAAGGCATGGTGTGAACAGGTTTGGTGTGAGAGGGGAGCGAACCAGTGCTGGAGGAGCAATGAGAGGGTGGGAGGGGCAATTCTTCCTAGTAGCACCTTGAGGGTTGGCTGTGTTCAGTCTCCATTCTGTCACCTGCTGCTGCTGCTGCTGAGTCACTTCAGTCGTGTCCGACTCTGTGCAACCCCATAGACGGCAGCCCGTAAGGCTCCCCCGTCCCTGGGATTCTCCAGGCAAGAACACTGGAGTGGGTTGCCATTTCCTTCTCCAATGCATGAAAGTGAAAAGTGAAAGTGAAGTCACTCAGTCATGCCCGACTCTTCGCAACCCCATGGACTGCAGCCTACCAGGCTCCTCCATCCATGGGGTTTTCCAGGCAAGAGTACTGGAGTGCAGTGCCATCGCCTTCTCCGTCTGATCTGAGTGATTTTCTAAAATACGCATCTGACTACCTTACGCTCCTTCATAAGTGGCCACTCCCCTCTCCTCTGCATATGTTCCAAACAATATGGGCTTCCCAGGTGGTGGTGCTGCTGCTACTGCTGCTAAGTCGCTTCAGTCGTGTCCGACTCTGTGCGACCCCATAGTCGGCAGCCCACCAGGCTCCCCCGTCTCTGGGATTCTCCAGGCAAGAACACTGGAGTGGGGTGCCATTTCCTTCTCCAATGCATGAAAGTGAAAAGTCAAAGTGAAGTCGCTCAGTTGTGTCTGACTCCTAGCGACCCCATGGACTGCAGCCCACCAGGCCCCTCTGTCCATGGGATTTTCCAGGCAAGAGTGTAACAAACATGGCTGCTAGTGCAGGAGACATAAGAAATGTGGGTTCGATCCCTGGGTCAAGAAGATCCCCTGGAGGAGGGCATGGAAACCCATTCCAGTATTCTTGCCTGGAGAATCCCCATGGACAGAGGAGCTTGGCGGGCTACAGACTAAGAGTTAGAGATGACTTAAGTGACTGAGCTTGCAGCCTGCAAGAACCTTCCTACCTACCTTGTGCCTCTGGAACCCCAGGCCTCACACCATACTCACCAGCCATTTAACCTGCTGTGGCTTCCTGGCCCATCTCTGAGCTTACAGCTTCATATGTTTGTTTGGGCATATCCTTCTGTTTGAAATGTCTTTATCCACCTCCATTGTCCCTTGGCTGATAATCAGTCATCATTTGGAGCTTTTTATTTTAATGGAACTTGAAATAAATACTTTTATTGCTGGGTTTTCTTTGCTGCTTGGACTTTTCTCTAGTTATAATGAGCGGTAGCTACTCTCTAGTTGTGGTGCACAAGCTTCTCTGATTGTGGAGCAAGGGCTCTAGGGCATGCGGGCTTCAGTACTTGTGGCGCACAGACTCAGAAGTTGCGGTTCCTGGGCTCTAGAGCACAGGCTCAACAGTGGTGTTACATGGGCTTAGTTGCTCTATGGCATGTGGGATTTTCCCAGAGTAGGAATTGAATCCAAGTCTCTTGCACTGGCACGTGGGTTCTTTACCACTGAGCCATTAGGGAGGCCCCATGTGGGGATTATTTCATGCATTGCCTCATCCAGGAAGACCTTCCTTGCTCTAGGCTGTTTTGGGGACACACAGATCTCCTGGGGATCTTGCTGAGAGCCAGATTCTGATTTAGTATGTCTGGAGCAGGGCCCACAGTTTGCATTTTCTATTTTTTTTTTTCTCAGAGAGATGTTTATTTTATTTATTTATTTATTTTTTAAAGTTTCATTGCTATTGAATATTTTATTGTGTATGTAGACCAAAAAATGTTTTGGTTGATCATTATTGACTGAATTGTGTCCCTGCCCAGATTTCTACATTAAAACTCTCCCCCAACTACCCCTCCCACCCCCCCCACGCCCCCTCCACCCCCCCCCAACCACCCCCTGTGGACTATATTTGGAGACAGAACCTTTAAAGAGGTAATTAAGGTGAATGATGTCATGAGGGTTGTGCCCTAATCTGATACTTGGTCTCCTTTTAAAAGAGGAAGAGACACCAAGGAAAATCACAGAGCAAAGGTCATGTGAGGACACAGCAGACAGTTATCTGCAGGTCAACAATAGTCCTCAGGAGAAAGTAAGCTGCCAAAATTTGATTTTAAACTTTTAGTCTATAGAACTGTAAGAAAATAGTTGCGTGCTATTTCACAATTTGCATTTTCTTGCAAGCTACCAGGTGATGCTGATGCTATTTCTTTCCGGACCATACTTTAGATAGCAAAACAGTCTAGGCTATTGAGTTTGGCTCAGTGTAAAATGTTTAACATTAGTCTTTTGCAGGTGAGGGTCTCCTTTGAGAACTAAGTGAAAGTTTTGGAAACTTTCATGAAATGCGTTCACATATACAACTATTTCTGGAATATTTTCAGAGGTTATATTTCCTCCTGAACCCACTCATGCACCTCCAGCTTGGAAATCCCATCCCAGGGGCCACTATATAATGCAACAGTTAAAGACACAGGCCCCTGAGCTCAGAAACCAACTTTGCATTGCAGTTGACTGCTCACCCCAAGATTAAGTTTCCTCATTAGAAAAGTTGTTTAAACTTTTAGAAAAAGATGATACTTTTTCCTGAGATAACCTTCTCACAGGGTCATTGTTATGATTAAAAGTGGTAATGCAAGAAAAATGCTTAGCATAGAGTCTGATAAATTCTTGATAAATATTCTTCTTCTGGTTATTATTACCATTAATAATTGATGTGTATGGAGAAGAGTTGCAGTCAGAGGAACTGAGACCCACAGAGAACAGAGACTAGCTGAACACTCAGGTCTCCCCACCTTTAAGTGCTCTGGGTGCAGAGCTGGTGGGCCCTATTTTTCCACGAGGACACTGAGGCTTCAGGAGGATGTATCCTGTGTCCAGATTCACTGTGCTTCAAAGCAGCAGAGAGAGTTTTGCAGAGTGCAGCTCTGTTCCAGTGCTGGAATTATTTTTTGTATTTCCCTGGATGAAAGGAAGTACATGAAGCCATGGAGAGGTCTTTTTTCCCCTTCTTATACACATATTTAAGTTATTTTCCCACATTTTAATAAAATGATATTAACTCTAATTTTCATCATTTTCAACAACATTACAAAGCTGCCAGTGAACTTTTCTAAACACATTAGTTGCTTGGGTGGTTAATTATTAGCCATTAATTTTGGCGAGGCTTTCTGCAAAGTGACAGCTCCAAAGAGTCATTTACCTGTTTATTCATACTTTCCACCAAAGACCTATTTTTCTTTACAACAAACCCAATATTAAATGTGCAGCCTGTTTTATTTATTTATATTTACAAAGAAACCCTTACCTGTAAAAGCTCCCTTCTTTTCATTCCAGTTTCAAAACAATTCATTCAAATATTTTAGAAGTTATGCAAATGAGCTTCCCTGGATTTTTTAGAGTATTTCTCTAGAATCGATTTTGGGATTCTGTATTAATTACAAGTACCCAGGTATAGGGACTGTCACATAATGGATATATTTAGCAAGAATGACTAGGCTGATAATTATGCACAAGGAGTCTTAGAAAAGGGATTGTTTACTTTGATGTTTAATTTCATCAGACTTCTTTAGTTTGTTAAACTTAATCAAAAGCAATCAAAATACACTGGTGTGAATTACAGCAAATTAATTCCAAACCAGTGGAAAACATCATGTCTTTCAAATATGAATGTTGAGCTGGAACTTTTGAATGAACCACTCAGAGCTAGAAAGGGGTAGGTTTTTAAGTGTGGAACATTTCTCTAGGGCTTGAATTAGGATCTGAGGGAGGACTACGCAAGATTCCAAAAGGAACTATGCTTTCAGGAAAGACTGAGGGCTTAGAAATGAGCTGAATTTGGGGGGGCTTCCCTGGTAAAGAATCTGCCTGCCAATGCAGGAGACACAGGTTCCATCCCTGATCCAGGAAGATCCCACATGTCACAGAGCAACTAAGCCTGTGCGCGCTCAGTCGTGTCTGACTCTTTGCCACCCTATGGACTGTCGCCCGCCAGGTTCCTCTGTCCATGGGATTTTCCCGGCAAGAATACTGGAGTGGGTTGTCATTTCCTCCTCCAGATGATCTTTCTGGCCCAGGTATCCGACTCATCTCTCTGACATCTCCTGCGTTGGTCGGCAGATTCTCTACAGCTGAGCCACCTGACTAATTCTTATCTTGCTGCTATTATTAGCGTAGGACACTTTGCCTTTATTGTATTTGTGGAGACTTTTCTCTGTACTAAGTTCTGTGTGTTTTGTAACCTTATTTCCCTTAAACCTGACCACGGCCCCCTTTGTCGATGCTCCCATTGAAAAGATAAGGGTTCCTTCCCAAGTCTCTATAAGCCCAGGCATTCTCCCTTCAGATATTTACTCTAGGGACATTGCATTTAATTCTAGAGTCTTCTTTAGTTTGACAACTTCATTAGGAGCAATCAAAATATACTTATGAACATATAGAAAATTAATTTCAAGCCAATGCAAAAGATTATCTATCCCTGCCATGGAGAATCAAGTGAGAAAATGGATGTGAAAATATTTTGTAAAATGTTGACTGCTGTGCCCATGAATAGCAATAACAGTAAGAGAGTCAGTCAAGCAGATCATACAAAGGCCAGTTCTACAGATGAAGACACTCAACTCCGCCAGCTCATGACTCATTATGGGAGGCTACATTCTGCATTATCAGACTTGTAATTTCAGTGGGGCCTATTGAGTCATCCAAATATTGATTCATCAAATACATTTTCTAACTTTATTTACCGTGATCAAGGTACATGGAAGGGGGCCAGAGTTTGATAAGGTGTCATCTTGACTTCTGGGAACCCACCATGTAGCAATAGAGACAAACAGATAAATTGTTCATGATAAACCAAGGATCTGTTGAAGAGGATCAAATGATGATGCATGTTTGCCACTGTTTTAACAGTGGAACCGAGTCTGTTCCATGTATCAAGGTATCCCCCAAACCTGGCACAGAGATTGGCCTAAGTGTTTGATCCATTTGGTTGAATGAATGAATTATAAATAGGTCCTGGATATCATGGTCCAGAGTTGATGATGGTCACTTGAATTTTGTAAAGATTAACCTGGTATTTATGGGTCGAGAGGTTTTGAAGGACACCCTAGGATTAAGGGTTAATATGAAGTGTTTGTGGAGAAGGAAATGGCAGCCCACTCCAGTATTCTTGCCTGGAGAGTCCCGTGGACAAGGGAGCCTGGTGGGCTGCTGTCCATGGGGTCGCACAGAGTTGGACACGACTGAAGCGACGTAGCATACATGCATGCCTTGGAGAAGGAAATGGCAACCCACTCCAGTATTTTTGCTTGGAGAATCCCAGGGACAGGGGAGCTGGGTGGGCTGCCTTCTATGGGGTCGTACAGTGTTGGACACGACTGATATGACTTAGCAGCAGCATGAAGTGTTTGGGGGCATGACTAGTGTATTGATCACAGGCAGGGTGTCTGGAGCCTAGACTGTGGTCAGTGGGGGCTGGGCTTTTGTTCTCAAGTCACAGAGGGTGAGTTTATTCTGTGTGGTTTGGAGGACAGGCATGGTCTAACCCTGTGGGAACTGCCTGTGGTAGGTGCTTTGAGGAACCAGACTGCAGGGGACTTGAATCTCTGTCCCATTCTTTGCTAGCTGGGTTAATTTGGGTAAGTTACTTAACTCTTTCTACCTTAAATTCTCACCTATAAAATGGAGGTGATAATCATGTTTTTTTTTTTTTTCATGGAATTATGAGGATTATATGAACTGTTAGGTACAAAGCATTTAGAACCATTCTGAACCATAGTTGGCCCTGAGTTGGTGCTGGCTCTTATTATTAACTGGTGTTTGATTGCCCATGTGGGACTCCTGGCTTTGCCACTTATTGACTGCTTGACATAATGGCTGAAGCTCTCCAGTCCTCACTTTCCTCTTTTGTAAATGGGCAATGGAAGTGCATTTGTCTAGGAGGAGGCATCCATGGGATAATGCTTGCAGTCTGCCAGTGCCTACCTACCTGTAAACAAGTCCAACTGGACCTGGGTAAGGAAGACCACTTCGATGAGAGGAAGGTTGCATGAGACTGGAATGGTGCAGAACTTGATTAGCAGCTGACGAGATTGTGAATATAAGACAGTGGGCTACCCTTTTGTGAAGCGGAAATAAAGCAGTGTCTGGGACGATGGAGAGAAAGGTTAGTACTGTTTAGTGTTAGTCGCTCAGTCGTGTCCAACTCTTTGAGACCCTATAGACTGTGGCCTGCCAGGCTCCTCTGTCCATGGGATTCTCCAGGCAAGAATACTGGAGTGGGTTGCCATATCCTTTTCCAGAGAATCTTCTCAACCCAGGGATCCAACCTAGGTGTCTTAGTTCTCCCTCATTGCAGGAAGATTCTTTTTTTATAAAAATTAATTAATTTATTTTAATTGGAGAATAATTACTTTACAATATTGTGATGACTTTTGACATGCATTGACATGAATCAGCCATAGGTGCACATGTGTCCCCCCATCCTGAACCCCCCTCCAAGCTCCCTCCCCACCCCATCCCTCTGGTTTGTCCCATAGCACCAGCTTTGGGTGCCCTGCTTCATGCATCAAACTTGCACTGGTCATCTATTTTACATATGGTAATATATACGTTTCATTGCTATTCTTTCAAATCATCCCACTCTTGACTTCTCCCACAGAATCCAAAAGTCTATTTTTTTACCTCTGTGTCTCTTTTGCTGCCTTGCATATAGAATTGTTGTGTCTTTCTAACTTCCATATATATGCATTAATATACTGTATTGGTGTTTCTCTGACTTACTTCACTCTGTATAATAGGTTCTAGGTTCATCCACCTCATTAGAACTGACTCAAATGCATTCCTTTTTATAGCTGAGTAATATTCCCTTATGTATATGTACCACAACTTCCGTATCCATTTGTCTGCTGGTGGACATCTCAGTTGCTTCCACGTCATAGCTATTGTAAACAGGCTGCAGTGAACATTGAGGTACATATGTCTTTCAATTCTGGTTTCCTCAAGGCATATGTCCAGCAGTGGGATTGCTGGGTTGTATGGCAGTTCTATTCCCAGTTTTTTGTGGTCAGTGTTCTCCATAGTAACCATACCAGTTTGCATTCCCATGAGCAACGTGAGAGCATTTCCTTTTTTCCACAGCCTCTCCAGCATTTATGTTTGTAGACTTTTTGATGATGATCATTCTGACTGGTGTGAGATGACACCTCACTGTGGTTTTGATTTGCATTTCTCTAATAATGAGTGATGTTGAGCATCTTTTCATGTGTTTATTAGCCATCTGTATGTCTTCTTTGGGGCTTCCCTGGTAGCTCAGACGGTAAAGCATCTAATCACAACATGGGAGACCCAGGTTCAATCCCTGGGTAGGGAAGATCTCCTGGAGATGGAAATGGCAACCCACTCCAGTACTCTTGCCTGGAAAATTCCATGGACTGAGGAGCCTGGTAGGCTACAGTCCATGGGGTTGCAAAGAGTCAGACATGACTAAGTGACTTCACTTTCACTTTCTTTCACTTTCATGTCTTCTTTGGAGAACTGTCTGTTTAGTTCTTTTGCCCACTTTTTGACTGGATTGTTTGTTTTTCTGGTATTGAGCAGCATGAGCTGCTTGTATATTTTGGAGATTAATTCTTTGTTAGTTTGTAGGCAGATTCTTTACCATCTGAGCCACCAGGGAAGATCAAGGGTAAGGTGAATTTGAGATACTTGCCTGTTGAATCTGGAGGTTTATGGAAGGGAAGGGAAGGGGAAGACAGCAAGGTTTCTAAGCTGGTTTGGGGGCATATATGTGCATGTGGACGGAGGTGATGCACACAGGAGAAGCTGGTTTTGGGGTGAAGAGTGGTGATGTACTCACAGGGGAGGCAGAAGTGGGACTGAGAGGGCTTTAGAGAGTATCTCTTGTAAGCTGATCATGTTTTAACAAAGTCTGCATTTTTAGGAAGATGAACTTACCCACATTATTATTTTTTATTATGGTATCATATATGTAACAAATTTACTATTTTAATCATTTTTAAACACAGTTTAGTGGCATTAAATATATTCACACTGGTGTGCAATCTTTGCCACTATCCCTCTCTGAAACTCTTTATTTTCAACTGAAAATCTGTACTGTGAAATACTGGCTCTAGGTGTACGTTGCTCTTTGTAAATAAGGTTCCATGCTTCATGTCTTCAGTTAGACCAGATTCTTAACATTGGATTCACCTGTGGAATACGTGAGGGCCCTGAACTTGTGTGCCAAATTCTGTGTGTGTGTGTGCGTGTGTGTAAATATATATATATTTTTTTTTTTTGGGGGGGGGAGGAGCAGCTGGGCTCTACAGACTCACCAGTCCCTTCCTGTGTTGAAAATCCATCAGACTAGATAACCATTATCCCCAGAAAACAATTCATGAGAGCAGGAAAAGATATAATACCCCAGAGGTAAGAAAGGCTTGCGATGAAAGCAAACTGAGCTCACAGAAGAAGCCCTTTGTGCTCTTCCAGCTCCAACAGCTTCCCTGGTGGCTCAGTGGTAAAGAATCCGCCTGCAGTGCAGGAGACCTGGGTTTGATCCCTGGGTTGGAAGAGCCCCTGGAGAAGGGAATGGCAACCCATTCCAGGATCTTTGCCTGGACAGTTCCATGGACAGAGGAACCTGGTGGGCTACAGTCCGTGGGGTCACAAAGAGTTGGATGCAACTTCATTCATCTCATTCAGTTCTACTAGGAGTTGCTCCAGGGCTCCTGGGAAGTCAAGAATTCTGCAGTGGAGTGTTTCACTGTCCCTGGCACTGCATGCTATTGGCTCACATTCCTTTGGTTCATGCAAGGCAGGTGTTTTGTGGAATTGACTAGAATGAGCTGGGACTCATTCAGCTTACTCTGCTCTTACCTCTCTCACAGCTGCCCCAGGTGGGAGGCAGCTCCTGCCAAATGCTGGGACACGAGAATGGCTCCCCTATTCTTGTTGTTTTCCCTAAAGAATTCCACACTTCCTTGCTCAATCACTAAGTTGGGTCTGACTCTTTGTGACCCCATGGACTGAAGCCTGCCAGGCTCCCCTGTCCATGGGATTCTCCAGGCAAGAATACTGGAGTGGGTTGTCACTTCCTCCTGCAAGGGATCTTCCTGACCCAGGGATTGAACCACGTCTCCTGCATTGGCAGGCAAATTCTTTACCACTGAGCCACCAGGGTTTCCCAAAGAATTCCACACAGGCCAACATCTCCATATTCCACTGTTTCATCTCTATTTTCATAAGATCTGTCTTCTCTCTAAGATGCCTGGCTGGCCTCTGATGCTATCCTTTCCCAAGGGTGCCCTGGCACAGCCTCTCTGGACCCTTCGGCTCTTACTGTTTGCTCAGCACCCGGTCCTGGCAGCCAGCAGAGCGTCTTGCTAGCTTTTTTCCTCTACAGCTCTTTGCATGTTTAATAAATTCTTAATTAAAAGCTGGGCACCTCATCTATTTCTGTCAATTGCTTCTCTGTTGTGAAGAAGAGAGGCCTACTGGAGGCAAATGTCAGCTCAGCACCCCGCCCTCCTTTTTTACCCACAAGTACACACACGCGCACACACACATGCGCGCACACACACACAGCAGGAGAACTCGGTGCTGTATTTACATAATTCTATTGACATTTTGAGGCTAAAATTATGTATGCTACTTTAATTTGCTGTTAAATTAAATTATGAATGTTTGGAACGTAGTAATTTCTTTTGTTCTATGAACAGATTGTTTTATATATCTGCCTATATTACCAAGTTATTAATTTAATGATTTCATAATAGCAGCTCATTCCTCTGGGTAATATAAAGGCTGAAGTGCACGCTCTGTACAGCACAGGCAGACGCTGCTTGCCCTACGTGAATTGAAGGTTTTAGGAATAAAGATATTAGTTTTGGCAGAATGTTTAAGTGTGCATGGGGAAACGGGAGGGATGTGTCAGGTCAGCTCCACCTAGCCCATCGCATTTTAAAAAGGCAGGACATAGTCCATTGCCCATGAGACTGAATGAAAAATAATTTTCTTAAATAAAGTCAAGCACCTGGCAAGTTTGAGAGCTGCTTGCTGCCTGCCCAATTACTCTGGCAGTTCTGGACACAGGATGGATTCATCTGGGGTCTTGCCTCCTGGGGGTCTGTGGGCTATCAGCATCCTGGATACGTGCTGCTATGACAACAGGGAGTCGGTTGCATCATCCCACTCCTTGCTGGTGTCCATCCCTATTGTGGGGAAAGGTCAAAGGGCCAGCTGCTGTGTGATGAGAGGTGATGGAGTCTGGATACAGAGGAGGCTTCCTCCATCCCTGGGACTTGCAGCTTGGACTCTTAGAGCCTCATATGCTAATCAGTAAAATGGTGGCACTGGGGTCACCTGCCCAACCATTTTTTTGTAGGAGTCAACAAGAAATGTGATGAGGGTGAGCAAATGCTTTGTTATTGGTAACAGGGCTCTCTGAGGGGCTACTTTGTGTGAGATGTGGGCTGGCACCACTAATGACCACATACAATATAGAGTAACCATCATGGGAATTCTCCTTCTAGCCTCAGGGGACCCCTTGCTCTCTGCATCTCAATTCCTTCAGTTGACTCCTGAGATTTGAACTTACTGACCTCCAAGGCCCTCTCCACCTCTGATAGTTTGGGACTCTTATTATTTTTCAGGAGAAACCACTGAAATGCTTCATTTCAGTTGGAAAGTCAGTGCTGGAGGTGGAGCCTTACTAAGGAGTTCTGGCATATCCAGCTGTTCAATAAATATTAAACACCTCTAACTCAACAAGTATGGATTTAGAGCCACAGATACAACAGGTTACAACACAACACCGTTTCTGCCTTCTCTGAGCTGAGACTCCCATGGGAATCAGGTGCACAGATGGATAGTCATGTTACCCTGTGATAATGAGGGTGGGTACCTACCCCAGACTGGGGCTGGGAACGGGGACAGGAAGCCTAGGCTGAGACCTCAAGGTTGATTATGCTATGGATCAGCCATGCAAAGAGGAGATGGTAGGTGGGAAGGACCAAGGCATTTCAGGAAGTTGTAAGGGCATGTGAGAGACGGAGGTAGGAGAGAACGGTGCAGCTTGGTGGGGGCATTGAACCTGGGCTTATGGGGACAGTGGTGAGATATCAAGTTGGAGAGATCAGCAGTGGCCATACCTGGGGGATGTGAAATGCCTCCTTAGGCAAAGGGCAAGGGGGAGCCACTGAAGAAAAGGGACATGATCAGTGTGTCAGAAAGGACCTCATGGCTTCAAAGGAAGGATAGTTTGGAAGATGGTCAGAATGGAGGCAGGGAGACCAGTTAGGAGACTGCTGTAGTAGCGGGGTGAGAGGCAATGAGGGTCTGATTTAGGAAGTGACAGTGGAGTGGGGAAATACACAGATGCAAGAGGTGCTTGGAAAGTAGGCTTGACAAGGTTCCCATTAGATGTCTGGGTAGATGGGATCAACTAGAGAAGAACTGTGAAGGTGGGGCCACCAGAGGGCTTTGAGGTTGCCCTTTGCCCTTTGAGGGCTTCCCTGATAGCTCAGTTGGTAAAGAATCCACCTGCAATGCAGGAGATCCTGGTTCAATTCCTGGGTCAGGAAGATCTGCTGGAGAAGGGATAGGCTACCCACTCCAGTATTCTTGGGCTTCCCTTGTGGCTCAGCTGGTAAAGAATTCTCCCACAATGCGGAAGACATGGCTTTGATCTCTAGGTTGGGAAGACCCCCTGGAGAAGGGAAAGGCTACCCACTCCAGTATTCTAGCCTGGAGAATTCCATGGACTCTATAGTCCAGGGGGTTGTAAAGAGTTGGACATGACTGAGCGACTTTCATTTTGCCCTTTGAGTTCCTTCCTCTGTATAGCACAAGGAGCTCTGCTTAATGCTCTATGGTGACCTAAAAACGAAGGAAATTCCAAAAAAAGAGGGAGTATATGTGTATGTATTGCCAATTCACTTTGCTGTATACCTGAAACTAACACAACATTGTGAAACAACTGTACTCCAATAAAAATTAATTTTAAAAAATCTAGAAAAAGAGGAAACATATCACCACTCCCTCCTTCCAGGGCTGACAACACTGGCACACGTGTAAACACAAATGGTTGGATGCATGTAGACACACATGAGTTTCAGCCCTCTGTGTGCTCACTAGGATAGGCAAAAAATATTTCTCTGCAGAGCTGACAGATTTCCAAGTTAAAGACAATGTCATTGCTTATGCTTTCTTTCCTTGCCTTTTTTTTTGGACCCAGCATGTCAGCTCTATAAAATATTCCTGATCTCCTCAAGAAAAGAAAAGAATTTCTTTTCCTCTGTGCTTTGCCTATGGCCTTTGTTCTCATTGTCTCTGTTTCATGTTAGTTTCGTGCACTGATGTGCATCTTAATCGTTTCTGGATTTCTGGTGAATAGCACCAAGTCAGGTATGCCCGCCATCATCATTGTTGAAGGATTGATGTGCCAGTGGACCTCACGGGCACAGGGTCTGATCCCTTACAAAGGAATCTTTCCCAACTTCCCCAGGAAAACCCTGAGATATGAGACACTTAGGTGCCAGCATTTGATGTAGAGCACTGTCCCCATTGTAGAAGCTCCAAAGCCAGACCCCTTTGGGGGCCAGAGAGTAGAGTTACAAAAGAGTTGCTTTGTAGATGTAAATTCTTGTTGGCTGACTCCTTAGCTGGAAGTATAGTCAAAGCTATGGTTTTTCCAGTATTCATGTATGGATGTGAGTGTTGGACCATAAAGAAGGCTGAGGGTCAAAAAAATGATGTTTTCAAACTGTGATGCTGAAAAAGACTATTGAGAGTTCTTTCGACAGCAGAGATCAAGCCAGTCAATCCTAAAGGAAATCAACCCTGAATAATCATTGGAAGGATTGATGCTGAAGCTCTAATACTTTGGCCACCTGATGCAAAGAGTCAACTCATTGGAAAAGACCCTGATGCTGGGAAAGATTGAGGGCAGGAGGAGGAGGTGGTGATCGAGGATGAGATGGTTAGATGGCATCACCAACTCAATGGATGTGAGTTTGAGCGTGCTCCGGGAGATCGTGAAGGACAGAGAAGCCTGGAATGCTGCAGTCCGTGGGGTTGCAAGGAATTGGACACAACTTAGTGACTGAAGAACAACAACAAAGGCAAGATAGAGACATAAAGGGAAAGAGAGAAGGAGAGCTGATCTTGGTTCAGGTGAAAAGAGGATGGGAGCTAGAATAGAGAGAAACAATGCCTGCTTAGACACAAGATGGTGAAAAATAGAAAAGGGCAGGGGAGGTGACAAAAATGATGTGGAAGACCTTGGGGTGAGCCAGGAGCTGGAACTGAAGCAGAAGATCAGCAGGGAAAGGGGATTTTCCTAATGATGTAGGGCAAGAAGTCAGCAGAGGATTTGCCAGCTAGGGTCTGGGAGGTATGTGGAGACCAGCTCTTTTGGGAGATCAGAGGGAGATAGGGAATGAAGAGAGCTTGGACTGAAGCATACATAGCACAAGATGGGTCTGTTTCGTTCATGGCTGTGTGCCAATGCCTGAGGCTCGCACTGCACTGGTAGTGAATACAGTTGAATGAAGGCTGTGTGCTGTCTCTGAGAACCAGGCAGACATGAAGGGAAGAGGCATGACAGCAGGTGGGAGAAGCATTCAGCCTCCAGCCTCCAGGGTCTGGAGGCTTCCTTGGTGGCTTAGACAGTAAAGAATTGGCCTGCTGTGCAGGGGGCCCTGGTTTGATCCTTGGTTCAGGAAGATACCCTAGAGAAGGAAATGGCTACCCACTCCAGTATTCTTGTCTGGAGAATTCCATGGCCAGAGGAGCTTGGCAGTCTACAGTCCGTGGGGTCACAAAGAGTAGGACATGACTGAGAGACTTAACGCTTTCACTTTCCAGGGTCTGTATCTCAGGACTGACTTGTAAGAAAGCAGGGGGTGGAGGCAGATATATGGTACTGGGTTGCATTTCAAGATATTTCCAGCTGGTGCCCGAAGAATCCTCTATCAGCAGTAAATTGTTGCTTCTGTGCTAAACATTATGAAGGGAGAGAATCATGGCTCAGAAGTCCCTAGAAGAAGAGCACTGGATAGGAGTTAGGGTCAAGGCTGTGGTTCCAGGGTTCCCTAAAGAAAGTCTCGGGGCATAGAGGCAGAAGGCTCCCCGGGGAAGTGGAGGGGGCCTTTAGTTTTATTGCAAAATATCTGGTGTCCTTTTTGTGCCTTGATTCTCACCTCTCTGGATGAGAATGCAGGTTGGGGTGGGAATGATGGTTAAAATCTAGGAGGAAGGGAGTCTGCCTTCCCACTGTCTGTCTTGAAACACATGCGCACACACACACACACACACACACACACACACACGCAAAACCTCGGAGAGTGCGAGAGGCTATTTGGAGCGATTTGAAATCTGGAGCCCTTGGCTATTTAATGTTTCCAGCAATGAACTACATGATGAAACAGAGAGCACGCTCATTAATTTCATAGATGACACCCAGCTGAGGCTGGAGGGGCACCTTGGAGGATCCGATTAGAATTCAAATTGACTCCAGTGGGTCTTAGAGAATGGTCAGGAACCAGCCAAATTAGATTCTGGGAGGACAAGGGCAAAGCGAGGAAAAAGCAGGCACACAGATGATGGGGAGGAATGACTTGCTGAGCCCCAATCCTGCCTGAAACCGTAAGACTTCCGTGACCTCTCTGCCTGATTCATCAAGGCTGACATCTGCACACAGCTTACAATGATACAATGAACTTGCACCTTTCTTTCCTTTGAGCCCTGTGACACCCTCCCTGCCCCCCTAGGAGAGAGGAATTGTTATGAATAAGTTCACGGGGCTTTCGAGATGTTAAAAAATCTGCCTAAGGCCACACAGCTGATAGGTGTCAAAGTCGGATGCAAACCCTGTGAGCACTTTCTGGGGCTCCTTTGACATGTACCGAAGGTATTGACCGTGTCATCTGACCTAAGGTACAGTCCCTTGATCCTTCCCCCTGCCCCCAGGCTACCTCCCATCTCCTTTCTTGTGTCATATTCTCCTCTGGGTGGCCAAGATCCTAGGGGTGTATCTGTGTAACCCAGTTCTAATCAGCACCAATTCTGATCAACTGTCTGAATGGCTGGCTGAGAGCTCTTGGAGGGAGTTACATAATTAGGAAGAGGATGGAGCCACTGCGGATCCACTGGGCAGGCCCTCCATTCTGCTTGGCAATAGCTTTTGTGTGTCTCTGGTCAGTTCACTCTCCTCAAGGGCCTCACCTCATTACTGGCCTCATTGTTATTATTCTGTTGAAGAGAAGATGAGGGTTATGGGACAAAACCGTTCTCAGCAACTTTCAACTTGTTTAACTTGACATCAGCTCTCACCTCCTCTCCTCCAGGCTCAGGTCAAAGAATGATGATGCTGTCCACTCGCCTCTCCTGTGCTCGTAGCCTTCCCGGTCCACTTTTTCCAACATGCACTCCCCTGAGGCCCTCCCCACTTTATTAGTTCCTTCCTCATAGGCCTTTGGAGAAGGCGATGGCACCCCACTCCAGTACTCTTGCCTGGAAAATCCCATGGGTGGAGAGCCTGGTAGGCCGCAGTCCATGGGGTCACTAAGAGTCAAACACGACCGAGAGACTTCACTTTCACTTTTCACTTTCATGCATTGGAGAAGGAAATGGCAACCCACTCCAGTGTTCTTGCCTGGAGAATCCTAGGGACGGGGGAGCCTGGTGGGCTGCCGTCTATGGGGTCGCACAGAGTCGGACACGAGTGAAGCGACTTAGCAGCAGCAGCAGCAGCATAGGCCTTCAACATGTTCTAGCCTATCTTAGCTCATGAAACTCTCCCTGGATGGAGAGGCAGTGGGGAGTGGAGGAGCAGAGGGGTCTGCTACTGTGGTCCTAATGATATTCTGGTTCTTAGGGTTTTTACATAAACTCTCTCACAAGTATGTACTATTGCATAATTTAAAAAATAAATTTAATGAAAATAACTTCTTCCACCATGCTACTACTGCCTGGCTGCTTGAAACTCTTGGAAGATCAATATAAGAGTCTGTGTTCAGTCCTGTTTGACTCTTTGTGACCCTATGGACTGTAGCCCGCCAGGCTCCTCTGTCCATGGGATTCTCTAGGCAAGGATACTGGAGTGAGTGCCATTTTCTCTTCCAGGGGATCTTTCTACCCAGGGATCAAACCTGAGTCTCCTGCATCTCCTGTATCCCCTGCATTGGCGTGTGGATTCTTTACCACTGAGCCACTGGGGGAAGCCCCCTTAGAGTTCCTATGCGAACCCAAATCCCTAAAATGATCAAGATGGAGCAGCTAGAAATTAAGACTCATCAGCAGGATGTATGTTGCCTGTTGGGTGCTGTGGCCATGGAGTAGATTGGGGAGCTGTGTTAGCCAGTGTGATTATGGGCATCTCTGGGCATCCAGGCTATGCAGTGTGCTGTGGATTTATGGAGAGTTGACTCACACTCTCTGCCCAAAGTGGCTGTTTCTGGGCAGCTGCCACCAACCTGGCCAGCCTCCTCAACAATGCTCCCAAGGGCAGACATCATGTTACCCCAGCCAAGACAAAATCCTGGGCCCCACTCCCAGCCCCGGGGTGGGAGGAGGCTTGCCCAGAGGGACAGGCAGCCTCTGGGCATCCCAAGCACAAGGGCTTGCGTGCCGCCTGGAGGGTGGCCAGCACATTCCTGAGCTTGGGCTGTGCTGGGCTAGGCTGGGGAACAGCTGCGCCAGCCCTGGGCAGAGGCTGATTGAGGCTCCTGGGCTAGGTGGGAAGGCTGCTGTCTGTCTGTGCTCCCTGGGCTGGAGGGAAGGGGGTGGAGAGCACTGGATCTTGCCCACAGCCAGGCCCTGTCTGCCTGGTTGGCCACTTTCTGGTTTGCCACTCTATGGGCTCCTCTGTCCTCTCCAGTGTCCTTTAAAGGTTCAGAGTGCACCTCACTTGGGGCTACAGAACCAGCTAGGGAAGCAGTCCTTCAGTCTGCTCTTTGGCTCTCTGGGCTTGGTTTTGGGGGCCTCACTCCAAACTGCCTCTTGCAGCGACTGTCTTCAGTCTCTGTGGGCTTGGCCTGGCCCCAGTGGAATTTGTGACCTGCCTGTGGACAGCTCCTTTGGGACCACCGACCTGCAGCGCATCTCATACCCCTGTTTGCCATCTACCCACCGAAGGTGCCACCCAGCCCCGCATCCCCCAGAGAAGGCTGGGGCTGCCACTCATCCCCTGTTTGGGGCACAGCCGGTTTGGACACTTGGGCCTTGCCTGGAACTCATCTGACATTGTCTGCTGTCACTCCAGCAGAGAAATGGCTCCTCAGTCCCTTTGCTTCAGGCACATCTGTAAGTGACCCCCCACCCCTGCCCCGGCTTGTGCAGTGTAATCAGGACAGGCTCTGTGCAGGAGATGGACTCCGGAAGTGGGTCCATGAGACCTGGCAGGACAGGACTGAGGCGAGAGGACAATCGGGGCTGCTGGGTAACGGGACCTGTCCTGGGAAATGGCATCTCAGCTGGCTTCCCATAGCTGCCAATTAGCTGTGCCAGCCAGTGAGGGCTGCAAGGGGCAAGGAAGAGCGTGCCCTCAGGCCACTGAGATGCGGCCACTGTATTCGAAGCTGCATCGTGCTCAATCCTAGCCGACTTGTCATCCTCCATGTGTCCCTGTGGGATGAAGACACTAAAGCTGGCCTCCTCCTAATGATCAACAGAGAACCCAGGCAGCTTGTGAGGCAGACACGTCCCTGCGTCGGCCCTGCCACCACCCGGGGAATTAACTGCTGCTGTGACTCTGGGTCTCTGTCCCCACCAGCCCCTGCTTCCCAACATCCATGTTGAACAAAAGTCTTCACAGGAGGACAGAAAGTGATGGTCTGGTCTGGCAGCAGAGGTGGCCGGGCTGAGAGATGACAGGGGTCTGAACGGAGGGGCTGTGTGATTTTAATCGTGACAGATCCTGTCTTGGGAGGGAGTGTGAGACAGCTCCCTGAGAGACTCTGAGGGGCCACAGCACCCTGAGGATAAGTGAGGATGACATCCAGAAGACAGGATATTCTCCCAGATCATTGTCTCCCCCGGGGCTGGCCCCAGGCCCTGCCAATTACTGCCACATTGGCTGGGCTCCGCTGTCTGTGAAGGGGCTTGAACTAACCTTGTTGTGGGGGTTAGTAGCAATGAGTACAAGGTGCCCCCTGTGCTTGGGGGCCTGGGAGGCTGGGGAGTGACCTCCAGGAGCACAGATCCCTAGGGTCCATGTCAGGCCCTCCCATCTTCTGGCGGGTTGTTTACTCTCACGTCGCAGCCCAGTGGCAGCCTTGGCTAATCGAAGCTGCGGCTGACCTGCGGATGATGGTCTCTGAGGAGAGAACCTATTTTGAGCTGGTGAAATGAATAGCGGTGCTAATCACACATTCTCAGCCCAGACCCTATGGCCTACTTACGGCAGCTCCCAAGCCTCTGGGGCCTGCGCACTCTCTTCTCTCCCATCCCGCCTCCTCTCCTCTGAGCCCGTGCCCTCGCTCCCCTTTCTCTCTTCCTGTTCTTTCCTCCCATCTCCCTGGGAAAGGAGACCCTGGAAGCCTCTGAGGGCTCTAGTCTGCACCTCTAGGAATCCTCAGAACTTTAACATGACCCCAGGAACTTATAAAGCTAAATGATCCTGACTGCTGACATGAAGTGAAAGTGTTAGTTGCTAAGTCGTGTCTGACTCTTCGTGACTCCATGGACCATTGCCCCCCAGGCTCCTCTGTCCCTGGGATTTCCCAGGCAAGCATACTGGAGTGGGTTGCCATTTCCTCCTCCAGGGTGTCTTCCCGACCCAGAGATCGAACACGTGTCTCCTGCATTGCAGGCAGATTCTTTACCACTTGAGTCACCTGGGAAGTCCTAATTGGAGGATAATTGCTTTACGATGTGATTTCTGCCATACAACAACATGAATCAGCCACGGTATACTATGTCCCTTCACTCTTGAACATCTCTCTCACCACTCCACCCCATCCCAGCCGTTTAGGTTGTTACAGAGCACTGGCTAAGCTCCCTGCGTTATACAGCAACTTCCCACTAGCTGCCTATTTACCCACTGTAATGTATATGTTAGTTTGATTTCTTTAATGCTCCTCTGCCTTTGTCCCACCAGCCTAGGAGGCTTGTGGCTTCTTGTGGTTGCTAATATCTGGATGGTCCCATTATTCCTGTTTGGCTTCTCAGCCTCTTTAAATCCCTCTATTTCAAATACTTACCTTTGAATATTTACATGTGCCAGGACCTCGGATGACTTTACCTACATCACTTCATATAAACACCTCTTAAAGCTCTGTGAAGCAGAGTGTACCCATTTTATAAACAGGAAGACTGAGCCATAGAAAGGCTAAAGTAGAGCTGGTGAACTGTAGCGCTGGGTGTTGAATCAGGTCATCTAGCCACAGAACTTCCAATTTTTAACAGCACTATAGATTTACACTCTCCTCGGGCCAGGCCCTGAGTAATGGTTTGCACTGACAAAATTCAATTACGTGCCAGGTTTTAGAGTAAGATGGGAGACAGACTCCAGTCTGCCCCTGTGATGGGTTTTGTGACCTTGCATAAGTCACTTACCCATGGTGAGCTTCAGTGTGCCCACCTATTAACTGAGAATAATAACAGAACCCAATTCAGAGGGGTTTTGTGGGATCAAACAAAATGATGGACATAAAACTTGCATCTCCTGCCAGCATCTCCAGTTGGCACTTAACACAGAGCCTGGCACATAGCAGTGTGCTCAGTTGCTTAGTCGGACACGATTCTTTTGCCACCCTATGGACTGTAGCCTGCCAGGTTCCTGCATCCACGGGATTTTTCACAGGCAAGAATACTGGAGTGAGTTGCGATTTCCTTCTCCATCGGCACATAGTAAGTGCTTGATAAAGCTCAGCTTTCATTCCTGCTCTTGATTTGACACTCCTGCCCTAGTTCCCAGGAGTCTGGCAGATGAGACTGGGCAACCTGGATCCCAGATCAGGTGGGGATGAGGCACACTTTGAACGAGGAGTGGGCACATTGGGTTCAGGGCACCTGGTTCTAAAGATGTCCTTGGGTTTCTAGTTACCCTGTTCTTGGCTATAGTGCTTTTTGTATTCTGGGAAGAATTTCCCAGCAGTCTCATACTGAGAACCTCTCCCTCCACACCCTTCTGTCTGGTTGGGATCTCTTTGTGGCCCTGGGAGGACTTTGCAAGACTGAATGAAACTGGAAGCCCCCAGACCCAGATCTTTGGTGCAATGTGCTGAGAACTTGAGGTGGCCTCTGTTTCTCTTTTTTGTTTGAACCTCAACCAAATATGGAACACACACATGGACACTCATACACATGCACACTCATGCCTTCATATACTCATGTTTGCTCACACACACACACTCACCACTAAAATCAATGATCTGGTAGCAAACCTCAATGAATTGCTGAGCATTGAACAATTTCAGCCAACTGATGAAGATCCCAAATAATTTCCATTCTAATCTATGTTGCTTGACTTCCAAAAAGGTAACGGTCCCTTTGGTGACATGTCGTATTTTCTGTACACAGTTGATGGCTGTAACTTCTGAACTGCTACAAATTGTAGAGGAAAAGCAACCCTTGAATTACTGCTAACCACTCTTTGCTGGGATGTTAGGGGCTTATGTAGCCATGCTGGTGGCTGGGTCAGGGGTGGGTGAAGAGAGTTGTCAGGGAGGAGAGGGAAGGAGGTCTGAATTTGAGACCAAAAGATGATAATGATTCTAACAGTCATATGAGATAATACTTATACACTTTCCAATTACAGAGCACCTTCACAAGCATAATCTGCCATGAGTGGCTCAGAAGGCAAAGAATCTGCCTGCAATGCAGGGGACTCGAGTTTGATCCCTAGGTCGGGAAGATCTCCTGGAGGAGCAAATGGCAACCCACTCCAGTATTCTTGTATGGAGGATTCCATGGACAGAGGAGTCTGGCGGGCTATGGTCCATGGGGTCACAAAAAGTTAGACACAACTAAGTGACTTACACTTTCACTTTTCTTTCTCTTTCACAAGCATAATTTTCATTTAATCTTATTATGACTTATCATTCTATAGGGGATGAGATTTCTGTTAGGATCTAGGGATACCCATTTAGTTAGCAGAGGTACAGTCACGACAATCTAATACCAGGTCTTCTGACTACCATATGGTATTTCTGATGGGTGTGAAAGGTAAGGAGGTTTGTAGGTCTTAACCAGATAAGGAGTAGTTGGCTCAGGTAGTTGGAGTCTTTCTGGCTGCACAGAACATGACTCAAGGTCCTGTGATTAGTTCCTGAGTTGAGTGATCGTCTGGTCTTAAGCTGAGACCCGATCAGTTCTGCTCAATCAACTTCCAGGTTGTGGTGTCTGGAGACAGGCTCAGAGTGAATTGACTCATATAAGATTGTCTCCTCTGGAAAAGGAAATGGCTCAGAGCAGGTACTTTGAGGAGTTTAGGAAGTCTTTTAACTTCTCTCTAAACCTCAGCTCCTTCATCGTCTGTAAATGAGATTGCAGCAATCCAGTCCTGGTGAGAGTTACATGAAATAAGTATGAAAGTGAAAGAGCTTTATGAATAGTAAAGCACCAAAAGGTAAAGGAATCTTATTGTGTCTTCCATTATCACCATCATCAACACCACCACGGTCATCATTACCATTGTTTTCACCACCACCATTGCCATCATTATCAACATCATTATTATCATCGTGATCTGGTAAGGAGAACATAAATCAAAAAATTACTAAAAATGTGGAGTAGTAGAAATATCAAGAGGCTCATTTAAAATGTGTCTCCCTGGCCACACTTCCTAGGGCCCTGAATCAGAGTTCTCAGTGGAACCCAGAAATCTTCCTTTTAATAGGCACCTTGGGGTGATTTTGTTGCATGCTGTCTGTGGATCATACTTTGAGAGACATTACCTTAGAGCTGTAGGACCAAAAAAAGAGATTATATGTCACACAGGGTTCAGTGATACTTATGAAACGTATAAGCTGATGATATTAATATATGTGTAAGTAGCCTAGAACCTTTGAGAGGGATCCATCAATGCCAGTGGTGAGATCCCTGACAGTGTGGTCCACCCACCACCTCTCAAGGATAGCAGCAGCCTCCCCAGATTTCTTGGTCTTGCTCTATCTAATTTTAGCCACCTGAGATGAGCTGGTTAGAACACACATGTCTAACACACTCGTGAACTTGGAGTTGAAACAACAGTTTTAAGACCTAAAGAAAAGAGGTCTACTCATATAGTACAAAGCAGTTAATCTACTTAACTAACCATAATTAAATTACTCAAAATGAAGCTGATGACTCTAGACTTGTGAGCTGGAGCAAATCTCCACTATGGCTCTTGGGGAGGGCACTCCCCACCCCCTAGCTCTCTGCCTGCTAACCTGGGCCAGTGCTACTCTGTTCTCTGGGCGAAGTTGCTTCAGTTGTGTCTGACTCTGCGACCCTAAGGACTGTAGACTGCCAGGCTCCTCTGTCCATGGGATTCTCCAGGTAAGAATACTGGAATGGATAGCCTATCCTTTCTCCAGGGGAACTACCGGACCCGGGAATCGAACTGGGGTCTCCTGCATTACAGGTGGATTCTTTATCAGCTGAGCTACAAGTGAAGCCCGAGACATGTCTGCTAAATTGAAAATGGGTTCTGGGAAGAGGAGAAATTAATGGGGTAAACTAATGCCTTGTGAAAGAACCTGTTTTTTAGGACCATGGAAAAGGACTCAGGCGGATTTGAGGCTTGGGGCCCCTGAGTGTTTAGAGAATGTGAAAATTGAAAAAATGAAAGTGAAAGTCACTCACTTGTGTCTGACTCTGTGACCCCCTGGTCTGTAGCCCGCCACGGTCCTCTGTCCGTGGAATTCTACAGGCAAGAATACTGGAATGGGTAGCCATTTCCTTCTCCAAGGGATCTTCCTGACCCAGGGATCAAACCCAGGTCCCCTACATTGCAAGTGGATTTTTTACTATCTGAGCCACCAGGGAAGTCCTTTGGGAGTGTAGGGGCTGTTATCAAGAACCTCTGGCCCTGCTGTTGCCGGGAGCATATACTTATTATGGGGAGGAAGAAACTCTGGAATGTTCCATTAAATTCTGTAGCTCAGGGATCCTTGCAAGAGAGTGTAACCTGGAAATAAAAGAATGTTGAAGGGTGGGTGGCAGGTACAGTGCGGGTCTCCCTAAGGGCTCAGCGTGGTAGCTGGAACAGGCGGGGCCCTGGTGAGCAGGTGCAATGGGGGCAGACAGCCTGGGTGCTGATCTGAGAGGAGTGCGAGGTGTGGGGTTGCCAGAGGCAGCTCCCAGAGGTGGAGGGTGGGCCTGCCAGGGGATGGACCCCAGCGTTTCCTTGAGATGGGAGGGTGGGTGTGGTGGGACAAGAGGACACTTATCCAGTTTGCCTCATGAGGTGGGAATGGGTCGGCCTGCCCAGGTGGTGCTGCTGTGGGCAGACTGGGCCACTGGGTAAGGATTTCCTTGCCAAGACCTTTCTGGTCTTCTCCCTTCCCAGCTCCTTTGCCAGAGAGAGCAGGCTTCCTTTTCTTTCTCTTGAATTCTCTGTCTGTACCTCGTGGTTCTGGGCTGTGGACTCTTCCATGCCCAGTCTGGCACATATGAGACGGACAAATAAAACCTAGAGACCTTGCTGCTGTCCCTTTTCAAGTCTTGTGGTCCCAATCTCTGACCCTCTTCTACCCTGGAGAGTAGTTTTATGATTGTCTGCTGAATCACCTCTAGAGCGTCTTACCTTGAGGGGAGGAGCAAGGGAAAGGGGGCTTACAGCATTCTGTCTGGGACCTGCCTCTCTGTCCTGGTGCAGCCAGATGGGGCATTGGCTTGGAGCTGCTCTGCAGTCTGAAGCAGGATTTGGGGCTGCTGGTGGCATCACTTGCAGAGGCCAGGTGGTCTGGAAGGATGCTCAGAATTGTTCTGCATGCTTCTCTCTCCATACTAGCCCCAGAGGCCATTGTTGCAGAGGGTAATAGCTGGATGCTTCAGGTCTGAGCCAACATAGCTAAGCTCAGGGTCTCACTGCTGGTGAAGGAAGGGGGGACTGTGTGAGGTGGTTCAGCAAAGCAACCCATCCACCACCAGCAAGTACAGTCTTCAGGAGTCATGTCCTCTAGCAGAGCCATCAACCCAAGTGCTTACTGGTATCCCCAGGCATGAGGGCAGCTGGGAAGCTGGCCTTATAATCCAGCAACTTTTTTATCAGCCTGAAAGGAACTTGTCTCCCCTCTTTTTTATTGGAATTTTCATTGTTCTACAATGTTGTTAGTTTCTGCTGTACAACAGTGTGAATCAGCTATGTGCTTGTGTGAGTGCCCAGTTCTGTCCAACTTTTTGCAGCCCCATGGACTGTAGTCTGCCGGGTTCCTCTGTCCATGGAATTTTCCAGGCTAAAATATGGGAGTGGGTTGCCATTTCCTAATCCAGGGGATCTTCCTGAAACAGGGATCAACCTCGTGTTTCTTGTGTTTCCTGCATTGGCAGGTGGATTCTTTACCACTGAGCCACCTGGGAATCCCTGAATCAGCTATGTGTACACATATCTCCTCCCTCTGGAGTCTCCCCCCTCCACTCCTCCATCCCACCCCTCTAGGTCATCACAGAGCCCTGAACTGAGCTCCCTGTGTTATATAGCAGCTTCCCACTGGCTATTAATATCTATTTTATGCAGAGAACAAACCCCTTCGGTTTCTCTGATTTATTCATCTCAACAAAGTTTTTACCATGTGCCTGCATGAAGTTTAATATTGTGGGGAGAGAGATGAATGATGTGGTCCCTGTCTTTGGGGAGGTCACCATCTAGTGGGGGTGGCATCAGCCTCTTCAGATGACCAATGTGCTGTGGCACCACTGAGGAGATCTTCACAGTGGTGGTGACCAGGAGTTAAATGTTGAAGATGCCAGTGGGAGGTCTCCAGGAAGATACATGAGGAAGGCAGCGGGGCATACCTACCCAAAGTCTTGAAAGTCCAAAACACCCAGGTGAATGTCTCCAAGTGGGATTCAGGACAAAGAAGCTTTGCTTCCTAGGGACTCCAGCTGGTTGGAGAGCTGGACCTAGACTTAACCAAAAGGGATCCCTTGCTCATGGGCATCACCTTATCAGAGATTTTTAGGCAAGATGCTAACTCTCTCATGTGGGTTTGTTTGAACCTCCCCTCTCATGTCACCATGGAAACTTTTTCTCTGGTCAGTAGACTCCCAGGCATCTTCAGGGAGGTACTGGAGTGAGTGGGAGACTCAGAGGAGGGACGGTCCTCAGCAGGGTGCTGCCAGTTGGTCTTGGACTGAAGGGTGAGGGATGACTCTCCTGGTGTGAGTGTGTGTGAATGAGGGTGAGAACATTAGTGTGTGGATAAAAATTGAGCGACCTGGGATAATCTTTTTTGCACCTTCTCCACTCCTGGTGTCATGCCTGCATGTTGTGGGTTTGCAGTGAATGGGTGTTGAATATTGACAGCCTTTAGAATCTGAGTCACCAAGGAGTGTCTGCTCCACAGGAAGGAGATGAAAGAAACTGAGTAAGTCTGTAGAATTTTTAAAAATTCTTTTATTTAAAATTAATTATTTTTGGCTGTGCTGGGCCTTTGTTGCTGTGTGAGGGCTTTCTCTCTAGTTGCAGTGAGCAGGGGCTACTATTTTTCTTGCAGTTCTCAGGCTTCTCATTGCAGGGGCTTCTCTTGTTGTACAAGGACTTAGTTGCCCCATGGCATGTGGGATGTTTCCCGACTAGGGATCGACCTCATGTCTCCTTCACTGATGGTCAGATTCTTTAACCACTGGACCACCAGGGAAGTCCTGAGTCTGCAGTATTGATGGCAGCAGCTCCATCTGGAGCTTCCATGCTCTGAGAGGGCTGTTCCCTGTTCCTGTTTGGACATGTGTTGGTGCTGGGCTCGGGGGAGGTTCTGAAAAGACTTGGCTACTTGAGACCCTTCATTACGTGTCTCCTACTGTCATCTGCTATCGCCCTGTTTCCGGTTACTCACAGAGCCCTCTCACTCCTCAGTGCCTCTACTCATGTGGTTTGTTCTGCCTGGAAAGGGTTCCCCTTCCACCACTGGACAGTTCTTCCTCATCCTTCCAAGCTCATGTTAAATGTCACCTCCTCCAGGAAGCCTTTCTTGACACCCATCATATGACCCTCCTCTGTGATCCCTAACTCTGCTGTGTCCCTGCCATAGCGCAGATACAGTTGCTGTTTGTGGTTGTTACTCACTGCTTTACTTTCCTCTCTTCCCCAGGAGGTTGAGATTCCCTTGAGATAAGACGGTATTTTGATCATCTCTGAATTTCCAGAGCCTAGAAGGTGCTTAAGCTGTGAATCATCATCACTCAACAAATACATATGGGGTGCTTTCCCCATGACAGACACAGTGTCTTTTCTGTTAAATGGGGAACATGTATAAGAACTCTGAGGTCCAAAGAACCTTGATGCATCTGAAAGAAACCAGAGTGTCCAAAGCTCTGTGTGCAAGAAGCAGAGTGATATGAGATGAGGCTGGATAGGAAGGCAGTGGCTGGATTGTACAGGGCCCTGCAGATCTGTAAGCCTATGAAGAGGGTGTGAATTTTATTTATTTTTTATAATTAAAAAATATTATTGGTGTATAGTTGCTTTACAATGTTGTGTTAGATTCTGTTGTACAGCAGAGTGAATTCTCTGTATGTATACATATGGATGTGCGTGTGCTAAGTTGCTCAGTCGGGTCCTACTCCTTGCGATCCCATGGGCTGTAGCCCACCATGCTCCTCTGTCCATAGGATTCTCCAGGCAAGAATACTGGAGTGGGGGTGTTGCCATGCCCTCCTTCAGGGGATCTTCCCGACCCAGGAATTGAACCCGCATGTCTTATGTCTCCTGCGTTGACAGGCAGGTTCTTTACCACTAGCGCCACCTAGGAAGCCCCATATGTATATGCTATATCCCCTCCTTTTTGAATTTCCTTCCCATTTAGGTCACCACAGATCACTGAGTAGAGCTCCTTATGCTATATGGTAGGTGCTCATTAGTTATTTATTTTATACATAATAGTGTATATATGGGCTTCCCTGGTAGCTCCGCTGGTAGAGTCAGCCTGCAATGCAGGAGGACCCCTGTTTGATTCCTGGGTCAGGAAGATCCCCTGGAGAAGGGGTAGGCTACCCACTCCAGTATTCTTGGGTTTCCCTGATGGTTCAGACAGTAAAGAATCTACCTCCAATGCAGGAGACCTGGGTTCTGCCCCTGAGTTGGGATGACTCCCTGGAGGAGGGCATGGCAACCCACTCCAATATTCTTGCCTGGAAAATCCTCATGGACAGAGGAGCTTGGTGGGCCATGGTCCATGGGGTCACAAAGGGTCAGACATAACTGAGCAACTAAGCACAGCACAGCACAGTATACAGATGTCAATCCCAATCTCCCAATTCATCCCAGCCCCCTTTCCCCTTGGTATCCACACATTTGTTCTTTATGTTTGTGTCTCTGTTTCTGCTTTGTAAATGAGATTGTCTATACCAGTTTTTTTTTTTCAGATTCCACATATGTGGGTTAATATACAGTATTTATTTTTCTCTTTCTGACTTCCTTCACTTTTAAATGCACAGATGCATCTGATGGGCCAGGCATTTAGCAGATTCAGTAATGGTAGATGCTGCTGCTTAAATGTCTCTTAATAATACTTCAGGAGATTCTCATCACTCCCTTTTGAGAGATAGAGGAAAGACAAATAGGTAAAAGCTATAGAAAAGGAAACTAAAATGATCAAGAGAGACGGGGGAGCAATTAGAGTTTTTAAGTCTGGAAAGATCAAGCCTGAGAGACGATGAGATGAAAGGTAAGCTGATCATGAAAGAGAGAGTATGTGTTGGAATCCTGACATCTTAGACCTAAATTCATCCTTCTCTTCCATCCCCATAAAACTTGACAGGAGATAATTTTAGGAGAACTAAAGGGAATTCTGCTTTGCCCAGTGAGTAGTATAAATTTATGCAACTCTTTATCCCCAAGAGATACTGCACTAGCTGAACATATAAATAACTTCAAGAAAGGTTTACAAATTTCAAAGATTGAAGTTCCCTAACGAGCTGAGGAATGGAGTTTAGGACTTTAGGATGCTACCCTTTACATCACATTCATGCCCTGACTGGGCTCTGTGCTCTCTTGTCGGACAGAAGGCATCAAATCTTCCAGACTTGGCAGTGGGTAATTCCCAGTCTTCTCTGCCGGGTTGCTCTGCTGTTGATTGAGTGTGCCTATCTGTGGGTGTGGCAGGATGTTCAAGGTTTGCCTGATTTTGCCTGTCTCTGAAGATGTGCTTGGGTTTCCCAGGTGGCACTAGTGGAAAGTGCAAGTCTCACTTGCCAGGGCAGGAGACACAAGGATGTGGGTTCCATCCCTGGGTTGGGAAGACCTCCTGGAGGAGGACATCACAACCCACTCCAGTATTCTTTCCTGGAGAATCCTGTGGACAGAGGAGCCTGATGGGCTACAGTCAATAGGGTCTCAAAGAGTCAGACACTACTGAAGCAACTTAGCACATAAGGACAAAGATGTCCTTGAGCCTCAGAAAAAGTCTCTACTGGGCTCTGTAGGCTTAGTCAATGGGGAAGGGGAGCTCGTCTTGATGACAAGCTTTGAGAGTTCTAACATGAATTCTTTTTTTATTGTTGAGGTGTACAATTCAGTGGCACTTAGTACATTCAAAATATTGTGTGACCGTCACTACGACCTAGTTCTGAGAATTTTTCATCACTCAAAAAGAAAATCTCACACCTTTTATCCAATCATTCCCCATTCTTCCTCTCCCAGCCAACCTCTTCCTTCCTTCAGACAACCACTCATCTGTTTTCTGTCTCTACAGAAATTTGAGGGTTAATTTCACTTTCCAGGCCAACATGTCTGACTGGGTCCTGTCTCCCTCTCGAATCCCATCTGGTTCCATGTTCCCCTCTGATTGTAATAATCTGGCCACCTCAGCCCCCTGATTCCTTACAAATATGAATTTTGTGTCTCATGGCCTGTGTGTGTGTACAGTCGCTCAATGGCTCTTGCCTGTGCTCTGGGTAAAACGTCCTGCCTGAGTCCACCCTGGGCTCTGAGACCCTCATCCTGGAATTGTCCTTCCAGGCTGAGGCATGGCTGGGCTGGGCCGGTCTGAAAAGAGAGAGATTAGAGATTGTGTGAGGGTTCTTGGTGAACTGTATGGTCCAGTCTACAGTACAAGGCTGGGCTTTATTACTGGCTCCAGGAAGGCAGTTCCTCCAGAGAACATCCATGGATCTGGCTGCCTTTGGCATAAAACATGGAAGGTACCACTCTCCAAGTGAGGAACAAGACACGGTGGCAGCATAAAGGTAGTCAGTGGAGGTAAGTGACTCCTGCCAAGGAGACATGAGAAGAGTGAGTTTCCTCAGCCCAGGATTTCTCATAGTGGGTGGTTCTGGGGCACTGTCTGTCTATCTACAGCTGAGAGGATGGCAGGATGGGAGTGGGGCCATCTATCAGGCCTGAGATCCTATCATTCCTACAGATTCCTACCACCTTCCCAGGGCTGTTGGGAGAACCAAAGTGTGCATGGGAAAAAAGTCTGGAAAGAGTGAACTGATGTATAAGCATAAGGCAGGAATATTCACATTGGTGATAATGATGAGGTGTTGAGTTCTTGCCCACTGTCCTCTAACCAGCCTATGTGATGGGCATGAGGGGCCAACCAGTGGTCAGTTTTACATTCACTCATGAACTTTATTCTTTCACTCACCCATTCATTTATTTATTCACTCATGGTTTAGATCTGTACTACCCAATATGGTGGGCCATCCCAGGTGGTAAAGAACCTGCCTTCCAATGCAGGAGATGTAAAAGACTCAAGTTTGAGTCCTGAATTAGGAAGATCCCCTGGAGGAGGGCGTGGCAACCCACTCCAGTATTCTTGCCTGGGAAATCCCATGGACAGAGGAGCCTGCTGGGCTACAGGCTATAGGGTTGTGAAGATTCGGACATGACTGAAGCAACTTTGCATGTATGCATGCATATGTCCAATATTGTTGACACTTGAACTTTGCTGGTCCAAACTGAGATGCCCCATAAATATAAAAAACACACTATACCTCAAGATTTAACCTAAAAGTTGTGAACATCTTGGTAATAATTTTTAAAAATATTGTTTGCATATTGAAATAATAGTATTTTTGTTAAGAGTATAATATGTATTATGAAAAATAATTTCATCTATTTCTTTTTACTTTTTGTAATGTGACTACTAGAAAATTTATTTCCTATGTGGTTTAAATTTTGTTTCTATTGTATAGGGCTGATTTAATCATATCTGTTCCTCTGAAGGATGGGAGTGTATGAGACTGACTGGCCCAGACTGGGATTTGTCCCTTCCAGGAACATCATAGAGGGGGAGATGCTGGCCCACAAGTATCCCAGATGAGAAAGGGGCACCCCAAACCACGAACGGAGGATTTCATTACAAGTCTCTCCTGAGGGACTTAACACGGTGTTTATGATTGATTAAGGCACGAAAGCTGTTCATTATTTATGTTTGCTGGTTTGTACTTCAGTGTGTCTCAATAGCGTGGGAATAGGAACTGAATAAATTACCCAGCGGTGTGGGAATTCTTGTAACCCAGAACTCGCATACTCGATGGGTTTGTGAGTGTGTGCGCACATTTTAATGAGATGCAATTTTCTTTCAATTTGAGAAATCCCCCAAGCGCCCCTGCTTTGTTTGCTCTGACGCTAACCCAGGAGCTTCAGAGGCAGCAGCAAATGGAGAGATGAGATGAGAACATCTGGGTACAATCCTTCCCGAGGCTTTCTGGTGTTTTCTTCTCTGGGAACTTTCTGCTGAAGGGCATGTCCTCCTGACACTTTAGAACTCTGGCCTTTGTACTTTCCTCCTCTCTGGTCTGCTTCTCCTGCAGTGGGCCATGAAGACAGCACACAGTCAAAGCAGAGAGTAAGCCCTTGACACAGAATGTGGAATTTCAGAGTCCCAGTCGTATGCTCAGAGGGAAGAAATACCCACAGTCTCAGCATGTAAAACACTGGAAAGCAGAGTGGGAAGAGCTGGCTCCTGCAGAGGGTTCGTTATGGGCCCGTAGGCACTACATTCATTCAGACATTCATTCTTTTTTTTTTTTTTTTTTTCAGACATTCATTCTTGAGCACAATCATGGCCGGGTGCTGAAGAAACCAAAATGAAGGGAGTTCGCATCTTGTCCTCAAAGTATTCCCCTGGAAGAGAAAACAGTGTAAAAGAGAAAAGCAATTCAGCACCACCACCTTGGGAAGATGGAGTAGATGTAGTTTTCCCTATTCCTCCTGCTAAGTACAATGAAAAGATCCTGGACCTTATCTATAAAACAAGCAGAAGGAGACTTTGAAAGGTTGAGGAAAGAAGGCATGCTATAAGGGCTTTTGGGACCTGAGAAAAGATCTAATGGTGAGTTCCCTCGGTCTTCTTATCTTTTATATCCAGATTCGGAGCTAACCCTGGAGAAGGAAATGGCAACCCACTCCAGTATTCTTGCCTAGAGAATCCCATGGACAGAGAAGCCTGGTAGGCTATTTTTCATGGGGTCGCAAAGAGTCAGACAAGACTGAACGACTTCACTTTCACTTTCACTTTCACTTTGGAGCTAAAGAAACTGGCAACCCAGGCATGTTAACAGATGCAGAGAGAAAAAAAACACCCACCCCCGCCTCAAGCCTGCTCTCTAGCCAGAGGCCCAGGAAAAGGGTGCCAAGCAAGACAGAGAACATTTAGACTCTAACTACTGTGCTCCAAACAAGCACCAGGAAAGAGACTATAGCACTGTCCCACCAGCTAAGGCCAAGTGGGGATCCAGGATTCTGACTCTCGCAAGGCTGTAATGAGGTGCCCGTGCCATGGTGGGGGCTGGAGGTGAGGGCCAATGAACAGTGAGGACTCTAGTCACCATGCTGTCACCCCTCAGGAGAGATCACACAGAGAAAATTAAGGAAGCTTTGCCTCCCATCCAGGGCTTCCCATCTGGGGCTTCCTTGGTGGCTCAGATGGTAAAGAATCCATTTGTAATGTAGGAGACCCAGGTTCAATCCCTGGGTGGGGAAGATCCCCTGGAGAAGGGAATGGCTACCCACTCCAGTTTTCTTGCCTGGGAAATCCCATGGACAGACAAGCCTGACCAGCTACATACAGTCCATAGTGTTCCAAAGAACTGCATATGAAACTGGGTAGTATGGCCGATTGGTCAAAGGGACTAGATTAAGAACTGCATGTGACTATGTATGAAGAACCCCCCATCCTCCCAGCCAGGTGGTTTCACTGGGGGTCCTGGTGGAGACCCAGAACTCCCAGCCCTGCCTGGGGGTAACAAGACCCCTCCCACCTGAGGGTCCAAGTAGGGAACCTGAACTTCTACCCCCACCTAATGGTAAAGGGCAGTGCCTCCCCGTCTCCTAGAATAGTGTCAGAGGAAGGTAGAAACAACGCTATCAGATCTGAACAGCAGAGAATAGAGTGAAAAAAATGAAGGGTCTCAAGGATTTATGAGACTGTTTTAATCTATCTTTATTTGCTTTATAGCTAATATGTCCGTGTATTTTTTAAAAGAGTCTTTTGCCTAGGGATTGTAATATTGATCCTTAATTTAATCACATACACCTGAAATTAATATTATACCATGCTTTGTTTAATGTAAGAATCTACAGAAAATGTAATTACATGTATCCCTAATGTCTTTTGTTCTGTTTCATATACATAATTCTACATATTTTATAAGCCTTATATGACATTATTACTACTTTGCTGTAGTCAATTTTCTTTGAAAAACTCTAAGAAAAAAATAGAGAAATTTACTGATGTAGTTACCATTTTCAGTGCTCTTCTTCTTTCCTATAGATCCACCATTTCATTTGGTGCTGAACAACCTCCTTTAAGCAATTACTTTTGTTTGCTTTTTGGTGGCATGGGTCTGCTAGCAATGAATACTCTGTGCTTTCAATGATCTAAAATATCTTGATTTTGCCTTCAGTCTTTGAAAACTTTAATGGATATGAAAACATATTCATGTTTTCACTGGATATAACATTTTTTATTTTTAAATTTTAATTTTTTCAGCACTTTAAAGATACCCTTATGTTACTTTCCATTTTCCATTGTTTTCTGATAAGTCAGCCACTATTCTAGTTGTTGGTGCTCTGTTGCTATGTGTATTTTTCAGATTGCTTTTGTGACTTCTTTCTTTCTTTTTCAGCAATTTGATGATGATACCCCTCAGAGAGGTTTTCTTTGTATCTGTCCTATGGGTACATTTCTGGGCTTTGTGGCTCTTTGGTATCATTTTATCTAGATTTGGAAAAACATAGCCTGATATTTTATCATTTTTTTCCTGACAAAAAATTAAAAATAAAGACATGATTAATATTTTTGATTTTTCCTTTCCCCCCATGTTTCAATAAAGCTTAGTTTGGCATTGCTATTGATTCTATCTTTATTTAAATTTTGGATGTTTGTTAACATCTGCATTGATATTGATTTTTTAAAATACTGCATTATATTATTTCGACAATTGAACTTTTGGGGGAAGTTCCCTAAATTTTACACCCAAAGCAAATGCCTCATTTAAACACTTTCCTTTTCTCCCAGTTACTTAAGAGATCTTTCCAATATCTGTGTTGTCTCTGGGTTTATTTCTATTGATTATTTTATGTATTGATTATTCGTCACATTTTTCTACTTTTGCATGCTCAACAACATTTGATTATCTTTTGGACATTATGGACAATATGCTCTAGAGATTCTGGTTTCTGTTTTCCTACACTGAAGAGGGTTTTATTCTATGAAGCAGATAATCACTGACAGAGCAGCGCAATTTGTGGAGATTTGATTTTAGGCTCTTCTAGGATGACTCTATTTCAGTTTTTCCCTAAGTTTGGGGCTCAGATATAGTCTCTGCTTTGAAAGTTATCACCCTTGTTGTTGTTGTTCATCGCCAAGTTGTGTCTGACTCTTTGTGACCCTGAAACTGCAGCACGACAGCCTCCCCTATTGCTCACTATCTCCTGGAATTTGCTCAAATTCATGTCCATTGAGTTGGTGATGCTATCTAACTATCTCAACCTCTGATGCCCTCTTCTCCTTTTGCCTTCAATCTTTCCCAGCATCAAAGTCTTTTCCAATGAGTTGGCCCTTTGCATTAGGTGGCTTGCCATAGGAAGGCTTTTGGGGTTTGCCAAAGACCTCTATACTAGGTTTGTTTGAACCCCAAACTCTCTCTTCAACATGAGGTAGCTGTTGCAATATCTCTCCTATGGACTGAATGCTTATACCTCCTCCAGAATCATATGTTGAAGTCCTAAGGCTTGATGTCATGGTATTTGGAATGGAACCTTTGGGAGATAATTGGATTTAAATGAGATCACGAGGGTGTTAGTAGCTCGTCATGTCTGACTCTTTGCGATCCTATGGACTCTAGCCTGCCAAGCTCCTCTGTCCATGGTATTTTCCAGGCAAGAATCCTGGAGTGGGTTGCCATTTCCTTCTCCAGGGGATCTTCCTGACCCAGGGATCGAACCTGTGTCTCTTGCATGTCCTGCATTGCCAGGCAGATTCTTTACCGTCTGAGCTGGTGAGGTACTCACAAATGGGATTAGTGTCCTTATAAGAAGAGGAAGAAACCAGAGCTCTTTCTTTCTCTTCCATGGAGGACAACAAGAAGGTAGCCATATGCAAACCAGGAAGTAGGCTCTCACCAGAAACTTAATCTGCCAGCACCTCGATCTTACACTTCCTAGCTGTCAGAACTGTGAGCAATACATATCTCTTGTTTAAGCCACCTACACCATTGTCCTTTTTTTTTTTTTTATAGCAGCCTGAACTGATTCTTCTTACCTCTTTTACCCTACAAGTAATAGCTTTCACTGGATTTATTAGAGCCTTACTCAACATGTGAGCAATTTAGAATTCAGCTAAGGTTTTGAAGGCAGATTTTATGCATATTCTGTGCCTCACCCTTTGGTGGCCCACTCTTTTCTGGAATTTCCCTCCTCAGTTTCTAGCCACTAAGACAATCCTACATTCCAATCTCTGACTTTGCAGCCCAGTAAGACGGCTGCTTTCTGCTCAAAATCTATTTGCTGTGTGCCATGTGGACCCAGGTGCACCTGGAGATGAAAAGTCAGGTAAATGCCATTATCATCCAGTTTTCTTACTGCTATGGGTTGAATTGTGTCCTGTCAAATTCCTGTGTTGAAGTCGTAACCCCCAGGACTTCAGAATGTGACCTCATTTGGATATAAGGTCTTTGCAGAGATAATCAAGTTGAAATGGGTCATTAGGGTGAGTCCTAACCAAAGGGACATTTGGACACAGGCCCACACACATAGGGAAAGCTCCATGTGAAAATGAAAGCAGAGATTGGGATGATGTTTCTACATGCCATGGGATGTCAGTGATGGCCAACAAACCTCAGAAGCTAGGAGAGAGGCATCAAATAGATTCTTTCTCACAGCTCTTAGAGGTACTCAATCTTGCCCCACGCTAAGACTTCCAACCCTCAGAATTGACTCAATAACTTTCTGTTGTTTAAACCATTGAGTTTGTTACAGAAGCCTTAGTAAGATGAGAAACCTCCCCTTCATTAAGTCTTACCCCTCTAGATTCTCCCTATAGGTCACTCTGTAGGCCTTCAAATAGTTGTGTGTTATTTTTAATATATTGTCTAGAGTTTATGATTGTCATTGGCATGGATGTTAGTTCAATATTAGCCACGCCACTATTGCCAAAATTTGAAAGTCCATGAGCCAGCTTTCTAATCTTCCTTGAGTCTGTGCTTGGCAGCCTGTAAGCCAATTTTGTTTACCCCTGAATCCAGTCCAGGGTCCCTGATCCCATGTTAGGGTCTGATATCCTGCCCTCTGATGGTCTATAAGAAGAATTAGAACAATATTTAGGGTCTTTAATAGTCAAGTAGATTTGTTATGACTGATCTTAAAATTGTGAAGGCAATCCCCCCAAACTTTTCCTGTTTCTGGGATGGCTGAGTAGGACTTCAGTTGAGCCACTATTCAGATGGCAAGCTGTTCTCTGTGGAAATTTGACCCTACGTATAAGTGATTCTAGAGTTTCCTGGGTGGCTCAGTGGGTAAAGAATCTGCCTGCAATGCAGGAGATGCGAGTTCGACTCCCTGGGTCAGGAAGATCCCCTGGAGGAGGTCATGGCAACCGACTCCAGTATCCTTGCCTGGAGAATCCCATGGAAGAGCCTGGTGGGCTACAGTCCATAGTCTTGCAAAGAGCAGAACATGACTGAAGTGACTGAACACACATGCCTAAGTGATTCTGCCACCCACTTCCACGCAAGTGTGTGTGTATTCTTTTGTAGATGCCCATGCACATTGACACACTGGAGAGGAGCTAGGGGACTTTCTGTTTGGAGAAGAATACAAATTGGGCTCTTTGTGTTTAATAACACTTCAATTTTTCTTAAAATCAATGGCTCCCTTTCACTCAATAATTGAACATATCTGTTAACTTGGAGTACTTAACCTGTTAAATCTCCTGAAAGCAGCCTGACAGGGACCTTGGAGAGTTAGCCCAAAGGACAGTAACCATCAATTCTTCTGGATTCTCTAAGCTCATTCTTGCTTTTGTGATTTCTGTTACCAGAAAGTCACACACCCATAATACATTACTTTAGCTTCCCATAGAAGTGTCTTTTCAGAGAATGGTGATCTAATATTATGCCTTCAGTTTTCATCTAGTGTTGATAAAAGAAACAGTGATATGAAGACTACTCTGCAACTTTTGTATAACCACTGTTGAGGCTACTCTCACTGTATTGTTCAACATCTTATATAAAGTTCTAGGAGAGTGGCTTTGACTTTTTTCTTTTTAATCACAAAATCCTTTCTTCAAAGACAAGTTTATGTGAAAACTTCATGCTTATAATAGATGAACATGGTTGAAGCGGAAGCTAGAGGCTGTAGAGCCGTGTCTTTCCTCTCACCCTGCTTTTCCTTCTCTAGACTTTTTCTTACCCTCACATTCCCCTGCATGATCTCTTGTTAAAGGGCTTCATTGAACACAGTGTAAAAATCTTTAGTGCTAATTCTAAGGTAGATTTTATGTTGGGAGTTTAGTGCTAGGACAAAGTTAAGCTGAGTGCCGAAGAATTGATGCTTTTGAATTGTGGTGTTGGAGAAGATTCTTGAGAGCCCCTTGGACTGCAAGGAGATCCAACCAGTCCATCCTAAAGGAGATCAGTCCTGGGTGTTCATTGGTGGGACTGATGTTAAAGCTGAAACTCCAATACTTTGGCTACCTCATGCGAAGAGCTGACTCATTGGAAAAGACCCTGATGCTGGGAAAGATTGAGGGCAGGAGGAGAAGGGGACGATAGAGGATGAGATAGTTGGATGGCATCGTTGACTCAGTGGACATGGGTTTGGGTGGACTCTGGGAGTTGGTGATGGACAGGGAGGCCTGGTGTGCTGCGGTTCATGGGGTCACAAAGAGTTAGATACAACTGAGTGACTGAACTGAACTGAAAGTTTGTCTCATCTCACAAATAGTGGTGTTTTTGTTGACAGAACCCAGATTTGTAATTTTGTGTGTTTCCTTCTTGTCTTGCATGCCAGGAAACTCAGAAATATTAGGTGGTCAAATTTAGTACTTGTTCTGGGATAGATGCAACAACTTGCACCATTTTTTCCAATCAAAGTTGAAGAATGAGTTCATTGTACCCCTGGTTCAAGGTTTATCATCACAAAAGCTCTCTGCTGTATGTATGCAAACTTGCACTTATTTATTATCATTATCCCTTGATTCTCTTCTCATGACCCACTTCCCAGACCCTCCACTCCAGAGACAACTCTATTCTAATGGGTTGAATATATAACTCTATGTTAGACTATGTTTCTACAAAATCAGTATTGTTTTGGGACTTTCCAAGTAGTCTACTGGTTAAGTCTTTGTGTTTCCATTGCGGGGACATGTGTTTGATCACTGGTCAGAGAATTAAGAACTTGCATGCTGTGTGGTGTGGTCAGAAAAGGAGGAGGGCATTGTTTTATATGCATGGAAATTTGTGTGTGTATCATATATATAGTATCATACATATCAGTTCAATTCAGTTGCTCAGTCATGTCTGACTCTTTCTGACCCCATGTACTGCATCATGCCAGGCTTCCCTGTCCATCACCAACTCCCGGAGTTTACTCAAACTCATGTCCATCGAATTGGTGATGCCATCCAACCATCTCATCCTCTGTTGTCCCATTTTCCTCCTGCCTTCAGTCTTTCCCAGCATCAGGGTCTTTTCCAATGAATCAGTTCTTTGCATGAGGTGGCCAAAGTATTGGAGTTTCAGCTTCAGCATCAGTCCTTCCAATGAATATTCACTACTGATTTCCTTTAGGATGGACTGGTTGGATCTCCTTGCAGTCCAAGGGACTCTCAAGAGTCTTTTCCAACACCATAGTTCAAAAGCATCAATTCTTCAGCACTCAGTTTTCTTTATAGTCTAACTCTCACATCCATACATGACACTGGAAAAACCATAGCTTTGCCTAAATGGGCCTTTGTTGGCAAAGTAAAGTCTCGCTTTTTCAATATGCTGTGTAGGTTGGTCATAGGTTTTCTTCCAAGGAGCAAGCATCTTTTAATTTCATGGCTGCAGTCACCATCTGCAGTGATTTTGGAGCCCAAGAAAATAAAGTCTAACACTTTTTCCATTGTTTCCCCATCTATTTGCCATGAAATGATGGGACTGGATGCCACGATCTTTGTTTTTTGAATGTTGAGCTTTAAGCCAACGTTTTCACTCTCCTCTTTCACTTTCATCAAGAGGATTTTCAGTTCCTCTTCACTTTCTGCCACAAGGATGGTGTCATCTGCATATCTGAGGTTATTGATATTTCTCTCGGCAATCTTGATTCCAGCCTGTGCTTCATCTAGCCCGGCATTTCTCATGATGTACTCTGCATATAAGTTAAATAAGCAGGGTGACAATAACCAGCCTTGATGCACTCCTTTCCCAATTTGGAACCAGTCTGTTGTTCCATGTCCAGTTCTAACTGTTGCTTCCTGATCTGCACACAGGTTTCTCAAGAGGGAGGTCAGCTAGTCTGGTATTCCCATCTCTTTAAGAATTTTCTAAAGTTTGTTGGAGTCCACACAGTCAAAGGCTTTGGTATAGTCAATAAAGCAGAAGTAGATGTTTTTCTGGAATACTCTTACTTTTTCAATGATCCAACAGATGTTGGCAATTTGATCTCTGGTTCCTCTGCCTTTTCTAAAACCAGCTTGAACATCTGGAAGTTCACAGTTCACAGACTGTTGAAGCCTGGCTTGGAGAATTTTGAGCATTACTTTACTAACGTGTGAGATGAGTGCAGTTGTGCAGTAGTTTGAGCATTCTTTGGCATTGCCTTTCTTTGGGATTGGAATGAAAACTGACCTTTTCTAGTCCTGTGGCCACTGCTGAGTTTTCCAAATTTGCTGGCATATTGAGTGCAGAATCATCTTTTAGGATTTGAAATAGCTCCATTGGAATTCCATAACCTCCACTAGCTTTGTTTGTAGTGATGTTTCCTAAGGCCCACTTGACTTCACATTCTAGGATATCTGGCTCTAGCTGAGTGATGTATCTCATATATACATTTATATCACATATACTGCAATTTATTTCATATATTCTTCACCACCCATTATATTTTTAAGGTCCATTCAATTGCTCTGTTTAAATATAATCTACTGCTTTCAAGTACTACATAGTATATTTTGTATTCTCTTTCCCGTGACATATACCCAAGTTGCCTCCAACTGTAGGTCACCACAGATATTGCATTGAGCATCCTTGTCCATATACCCCTTTGTTGCTGTCTAAGAATTACACTGGGATATAGACTTTAGAGTGGAATTTCTGGGTCATAGCATATGTATCTACTTAATTTGACCAGGTAGTGACAGATTGTTCCCCAGAATGGAAGCACCCATCCACATCCTCACAGCAGTGCAAAGAGTTCCTGTAACTTCAAATCCTTAACATCTCTTGACATTATTCATTTTTACATTTTTGTCAATATGTATTTTTCAATGCTGCTTTGACTTGGAGTTCTCTTATTCTTAATTATTATTTTTTCTGGATGATAAAGCATCAAATACATTTATTGAAAAGATGTTTCATGGAAGCAACCTAAATATCTACCGACAGAGGAAAGGATAAAGAAGATGTGGTATATGTACACAAAGGGATGTTATTCAGTCATTAAAAAGAATAAAATAATGCCATTTGCAGCAACATGGATGGACCTAGAGATTGTGATACTGAGTGAAGTAACTTAGACAGGAAAGGAGAAATAGTGTATGACATCCTTATATGTAGAATCTAAAAAGAGTGATTCAGATGAACTAACAAACAGACTTAAAGAACGAATTTATGATTGCAAGTGGGAAGGATGGGGGGAAGGGATAGTTAGGCAGTTTGGGATGGACATATACCCATTGCTGTATTTAAAATGGATTATCAACAAGGACCTACTGTACAGCACACAGAACTCTGCTCAAATTATGTGGCAGCCTGGACGGGAGGGGAGTTTGGGGGAGAATGGATACATGTATATGTATGGCTGAATCCCTTTACTGTTCACCTGAAATCACAACATTGTTAATCGATTATACCTTAATACAAAATAAAAAGTTTAAAATAAAAAAATAAATGCTATATTAAAGATGCTTAGCACCAATACAGTATACTAACACATATATATGGAATTTAGAAAGATGGCAATGATGACCCTGTATGCAGGACAGCAAAAAAGACACAGATGTGTATAGCGGACTTTTGGACTCAGTGGGAGAGGGAGAGGGTGAGATGATTTGGGAGAATGACATTGAAACATGTATAATATCATGTAAGAATCGAATTGCCAGTCTATGTCCGATGCAGGATATGGCACGCTTGGGGCTGGTACGCAGGGATGACCCAGAGAGATGTTGTGGGGAGGGGGGTGGAGGGGGGTTCATGTTTGGGAACGCATGTACACCCGTGGTGGATTCATGTCAACGTATGGCAAAACCAATACAGAATTGTAAAGTAAAAAAAAAAAAAAAAAAAAAAAAAAACTTAGCATAGTAAAGTCACTTAGGAAATTGTTTGGCAAACATATGCATGTATATATTCCATGTATTCCAACAACCTCATCGAAAATCATTTTGTCATGTAGTTGAGTAGGTGTTTAAAAATATACAAAGGACACCTTTGTACAAATCATAAGTTTATTGCTCAATAAATCTTCACAAACATACCAGAATCAAATTATGGGACAATATATTGAGAACTTCAAAATACCTTATTGTGTTCTCTTCCAGTTGCAACACTCCTAACAACAATCTTAACTATTTTGAGCAGATCTTCATATGGATTATTTTGGATTTCTCCTCTGTAAATAACTTGTTTGTATCTCTTGCTCATTTTTCTGTTGAGGTTACTGTTGCTATTTGTTCCTTGTTGATTTTCATGAATTCCTTGTATATTCTGGGTCAACATTGTTTAATTGAAATATAGAATGAGCCACACAACTTTCCAGTAGCCACATTAAAAGAATAAAAATAACCCAGTGAAATTATTTATTTTAATTGATTTGTTGCTTAATTATTGGACAGTGAAACCGTAGTTATAGATTATTTCTTCAGGTCTATAGACAGGAAATCCTTTCTCCCATTTTAACATCTTGCTATTTACTTTTCTTGGGAGTGATGAGATATCTTTTCTGGTTTAATATATGGTCATTTGGTTGTAAATCTTTATACATACTTGAAAAAATAGTTATTGTATTGGGTATAAGATTCTTTCTCTATGTTTTAAGAATCTATACCTTAATAATTGATTATCCTATCAATTTCTGAGAGGAAGAGATGTAAAATCTCTGATTGTAATCATGAATGTGTCAATTTATCCTTGTAATTCTGTTTCCTTTACGTATTCCAGGCTATTTTGTTTATGATCTTCTTGGAAATTGCTCATTTAAAAAATATCAAATGATGTCTCTCTTTGCCTCATTAAATGTTTCATACTTAAAAATACAGTTTCATCAAGTTCATTTATTATTTTTTCGGTGTATCTTTTTTCCAAGCCTTTGTTTTAAGCTTTTGGTGTTGTTTCATTTTACGTTTCTTCATGCCTTCATTTGTTCGTTCTTCCCTCCCTTTCTTTCTTTCTTTCTCTCTCCTTTTTTGTAACATCAAACAACTCTTAAATTGAAGATAGCAAAACTGCTATTGCAGATCTTTCTCTTTTTCTTGGAGGTAATTTCCCCCCAGGTTTTTTAAGATTATATTTTATAAGTTCTCACTCTTTTCTGTATGGTCTTGTATAATATTCTTGGACTTCATATCTTGTGCATTCTGGCTTTTTTTTTTTTTTCTACACTGCACAGGATGTGGGATCTTAGTTTCCTGACCAGGAGTTGAACCTACACTCCTTTTATTGGAAGCTCAGAGTCTTAAACACTGAACATCCAGGGAAGTCCCTCTCCCCAGTTTTATTAAGATATGATTGGCACTCGGCATTGTATTGGGCTAAGGTGTACAACACAATGATTTGATATATGTATATGCTGCGAAATGATCCACAGTAGGTTTAGTAAGCCTCTGTCACCTCATACTGTTAACAGATTTTTCTCTTGTGATGAGAACTTTTAAGATCTCTTCTCTTGTCAACTCTCAAATATAAATACAATATTGTTAACTATAGTCACCATGTTATACATTACATCCCCCAAGCTTTTTATATTATAGCCAGACGTTTATACCTTTTGATCCCCTTCACCCGTTAGCCCCCTCATCCCAACTCTGGGATTCAGTAGTCTGTTCTCTGTATCTATAAGTTCATTTTTTTTAAGGTTTCCATATACCTGAGATCATACAGTATTTGTCTTTCTCTATCTGACTTACTTTTCTCAACTATTAGCTTTTTTGGATGATGTCCTTTCTACACAGACTTTGTTAATTTTTATATTTGATTTGTCCTCTTTTGTTTCAAGTAGTCCTAATTAACATACTAGAAAACATGCTTTTTCATTCAGAATAGCTCTTGTCTGTGTCTTTCTCAGAGACTCAGAAGTAAAATTGATTTGGCAAAAATTCTTTAGAACTGGCTTCTAAAGAGGCTATATCTCTTGAAGAATAAAATAAATGATATCAATCAGTTTCTCTGCTCCTGGCAAGATAGAGAAACAGGGTAAGCTCTAACTTATCCTCCTATGTGAAACAAATGCAGTATGTATATCTATCTATCCATATATATATGTACACTCACACATGTATATATATATATACACACACATACACATGTACACATATACACATATCCATATATATGTGTGTGTATATGAAACCACAGTTTCAAGTCTTTGGACTTAAGGTAACAAAGGACAGTGATTCCTGAGAGATGAAAAACAGTGTGATTTCCTGTATTTCCCCAGCTACTACTTGGAGAGAGAATAGTACATTATGGTGAAGTACGGTTTATTCCAAGAACACAAGTTGGTTTCACATTAAAAAATAATCAGTGTAATTCACAATACTAACAGACTAAAAGGCAAAACCACATGATCATCTCAATACATGCAGAAAAAAAATTTGATAAAATCTAGTACTGTTTCTTAAAAAAAAAGCAAAAAACAAACTAGGATTAGAAAGGAACTTATTCCCTATTCCACCCAGTAAAGGTCATTTCCAAAATTTCTATAGCTAATTCATACTAGTGGTGAAATACTAGATGCTCTCCTCCTAAGGCTGAGCACAAGGCAAGGATGTCACTTTTCAGTAGTTCTATTCAACCTTGTACAGAGGGCCTAAGTGCAATAAGGTAAGAAAAAGAAAAACATTCAGATTATAAATGCTGTTCTTATCTCAGAGGGCATAATTGGCTACTAGAAAGTTGTATAAGGTCTACATAAAAGCAACAATGCAATATAGCTTTCTCCAGATTATAAATATTTTCTCAGGTTATTAAATATTTATAATGTTTTTAGTGACTGCATCTATAGTACTCAATTAAATTGTTCCTTTATATTGCACAATTTAAAATTTTCTGATAGGGATTTCCCTGGTGGTTCCGTGGCTAAGACTCCGTACTCCCAATGCAGGTGTCCTGAGTTTGATCCCTGGTCAGGGAACTAGATCCCACATACTGCAGCTAAGACTTGGCACAGCTAAATAAATGAATAACATTTTTTTTTCTGATAATGTTATTAAGATTCTAGTAAACATCTTTATTAGTTTAATTTTATTCATATCTCTGTTATTTTCCATTGTGCAAATTCTCAATAATTAAAGTTGAATTTCTGAGTAAAAGGTGATGCATATTTTAAAACCTGTGATATGTATTATCAAATTGTCCCCAAGGCAGGTTGCCCTAATTATTAAATAGTACCTTATTTTTTCAATTTGCATTCTTTTGTCACCAAGGTATATTTTGACAATGGGATGTGAGTTTCTTATTCCTGTCTCTGTTAATCAATTTTTCTAGCACCATTTGTTAATAATATTTCTCATTCCCCACTGATTTGAAGCACTATGTAAATATATTTTACATATTCTTAGGCCTTTAGATAAAATTTTCTCTTGTATAAGTACCTTCTTTAAATGTTGTTTTTAGTTTTATCACTTATTTTTAATAATTTATAGAGCTGGTTCCCTTCCATTTTTATTTTTCAAAACATGTATAATATCATATAAGAAACGAATTGCCAGTCTAGGTTTGATGCAGGATACAGGATGCTTGGGGCTGGTGCACTGGGATGACCCAGAGAGATGATATGGGGAGGGTGGTGGGAGAGGGGTTCAGGATTGGGAACTCATGTACACCCATGGTGGATTCATGTTGATGTATGGCAAAACCAATACAATATTGTAAAGTAAAAAATAAAAAATAAAAAAAATGAAGCACTCAATTAATCCATTATATACTTTCTAGGATTGTTTCCCCAGATTAAAATGAAAAAATCACTGGAATTTTGGTTGGAAAGACATTGAATTTATAAATAAAATTTTATGGAGAATTGTGCTCTTTATCATGTTAAACTTTTTTACAAGAACACAGACTGTCTCTTCTTTTATCCAAGCTTTCTCCAAGTGTATCTTTGATATCATCTTTAGCTACATAAGTATCTGGGAGAGCATTTTACAATTTCCAGTTGATTCGTTACATGCATCTGCATTGACTTATTGTCTTATCATTGTGTAAATTTGAGAATGAGGATGATAGTTTTTGCTTTTGAATAAATTTTTGAGGTTTTTTTTTTAAGGGTCCATTATATCATTTTCATTATAGGGGACTGGAATGCAAAAGTAGGAAGTCAAGAAACACCTGGAGAAACAGGCAAATGTGGCCTTGGAGTACAGAATGAAGCAGAGCAAAGCCTAATACAGTTTTGCCAAGAGAACGCACTGGTCATAGCAAGCATCCTCTTCCAACAACACAAGAGAAGACTCTACACATGGACATCACCCGATGATCAATACTGAAATCAGATTTTTGCAGCCAAAGATGGAGAAGCTCTATACAGTCAGCAAAAGCAAGACTGGGAATTGACTGTGGCTCAGATCATGAACTCTTTATAGCCAAATTCAGACTTAAATTGAAGAAAGTAGGGAAAAACACTAGACCATTCAGGTATGACCTAAATCAAATCCCTTACGATTATACAGTGGAAGTGACAAATAGATTCAAAGGATTAGACCTGATAGATAGAGTGCCTGAAGAACTATGGTCGAAGGTTTGTGACATTGTACAGGAGACTGAGATCAAGACCATCCTCAAGGAAAAGAAATGTGAAAAGGCAAAATGGTTGTCTGAGGAGGCCTTACAAATAGTTGTGAGTAGAAAAGAGATGTGAAAGGCAAAGGAGAAAAGGAAAGATATACTCATTTGAATGCAGAATTCCAAAGAATAGCAAGAAGAGATAAGAAAGCCTTCGTCAGTGATCAATGCAAAGAAATAGAAGAAAACAATAGAATGGGAAAGACTAGAGATCTCTTCAAGAAAATTAGAGATACCAAGGGAATATTTCATGCAAAGATGAGCTCAATAAACTACAGAATGGTATGGACCTAACAGAAGTAGAAGATATTAAGAAGAGGTGGCAAGAATACACAGAAGAACTATACAAAAAAGATCTTCACTACCCAGATAATCACAATGGTGTGATCACCAACCTAGAGCCAGACATCTTGGAATGCAAAGTTAAGTGGGCCTTAGGAAGCATCATTACAAACAAAGCTAGTGGAGGTGATGGAATTCCAGTTGAGCTATGTCAAATCTTAAAAGATGATGATGTTAAAGTGCTGCACTCAATATACCGGCAAATTTGGAAAACTCAGCAGTGACCACGGGACTGGAAAATGTCAGTTTTCATTCCAATCCCAAAGAAAGGCAATGCCAAAGAATGCTCAAACTACCACATGATTGCAGTCATCTCACACGCTAGTAAAGTAATGCTCAAAAATCTCCAAACCAGGACTCAACAGTCTGTGAATGATGTTCAAGCTAGTTTTAGAAAAGGCAGAGGAACCAGAGATCAAATTGCCAACATCTGTTGGATCACTGAAAAAGCAAGAGAGTTCCAGAAAAACATAAATACTTAAAAAACATAAATATATAAAAAATAAATACATTGAAAAACATCAGTCAGTTCAGTTCAGTTCAGTCACTCAGTCATGTCCGACTGTTTGCGACCCCGTGAGTCACAGCACGCCAGGCCTCCCTGTCCATCATCAACTCCTGGAATTCAGTCAAACTCACGTCCATAGAGTCGGTGATGTCATCCAGCCATCTCATCCTCTATCGTCCCCTTCTCCTCCTGCCCCCAATCCCTCCCAGCATCAGAGTCTTTTCCAATGAGTCAACTCTTCGCATGAGGTGTCCAAAGTACTGGAGTTTCAGTTTTAGCATCATTCCTTCCAAAGAACACCCAGGACTGATCTCCTTCAGGACTGGTTGGATCTCCTTGCAGTCCAAGGGATTCTCAAGAGTCTTCTCCAACACCACAGTTCAAAAACGTCAGTTCTTCGGCGCTCAGCTTTCTTCACATAAATACATTTAAAAAATACTTCTGCTTTATTGACTATGCCAAAGCCTTTGACTATGTGGACCACAACAAACTCTGGAAAATTTTTAAAGAGATGGGAATATCAGACCAGCTGACCTGCCTCTTGAGAAATCTGTGTGCAGGTCAGGAAGCAACAGTTAGAACTGGACGTGGAACAACAGACTGGTTTCAGTTGGGAAAGGAGTACATCACGGCTGTGTATTGTCACCCTCCTTATTTAACTTTTATGCAGAGTGCTCATGCAAAATGCCGGGCTGGATGAAGCACAAGCTGGAATCATGATTGTGGGGAGAAATATCAATAACTTTAGATATGGAGATGACACTACCCTTATGGCAGAAAGCAAAGAAGAACTGAAGAGCCTCTTGATGAAAGTGAAAGAGGAGAGTGAAAACATTGGCTTAAAACTCAACATTCAGAAAACAAAGATCATGGCATCCGGTCCCATCACTTCATGGCAAACAGATGGGGAAACAGTGGCAGTCTTTATTTTCCTGGGCTCCAAAATCACTGCAGATGGTGACGGCAGCCATGAAATTAAAAGATGCTTGCTCCTTAGAAGAAAACCTATGACCAACCTACACAGCATATTAAAAAGCAGAGACATTACTTTGCCAACAAAGGTCCATCTAGTCAAAGCTATGGTTTTTCCAGGAGTCACATATGGATGTAAGAGTTGGACTATAAAGAAAGCCGAGAGCTGAAGAATTGATGCTTTTGAACTGTGGTGTTGGGGAAGACTCCTGAGAGTCCCTTGTATTGCAAGGAGATCCAACCAGTCCATCTTAAAAGAAATCAGTCCTGAATATTCATTGGAAGGACTGATACTGGAGTTGAAACTCCCATACTTTGGCCACCTGGTGCGAAGAACTGACCTATTGGAAAAGACCCTGATGCTGGGAAAGATTGAAGGCAGGAGGAGAAGGGGATGACAGAGGATGAGATGGCTGGATGACATCACCGACTCAACGGATAAGAGTTTGAGTAAACTCCGGGAGTTGGTGATGGACAGCGAAGCTTGGTGTGCTGCGGTCCATGGGGTTGCAAAGAGTCAGACACGGCTGAGCCACTGAAGTGAACTGAACTGATATCATCAGCTTTTGTAAGTGTTCATGGACACCACGAAAGGTATATCCTCCGTAAAGTGCCAGGTTTAATGAAGAATTTAAATTGGCTTTTTATTGATTACATTCTTTATTTATTTTTTGCTTTTTTTTTTAATTTTTTAAAATATAAATTTATTTATTTTAATTGGAGGCTAATTACAATATTGTATTGGTTTCGCCATACATCAACGAATTTAGAAAGATGGTAATGATAACCCTGTGTGTGAGACAGCAAAAGAGACACAGATGTATAAAACAGTCTTTTGGACTCTGTGGGATTATATTCTTTAGATTCTTATATTCCATGTTTGTTCTATCAAGGCCCAGAAATAATTATCAAGGTGCATATTAAGAAATATCATGCTGCTAATGTATTTCTGCCAACTTCTTGTAATTTAAATAGTTTTAATTTTGATATTATGTTATTCCAAGTGGCCATTTCATATTATTTCATCTGCCTCATGGATTTTCTTTTTTATCATTAAATGTGATCCTCTTTATCTTGTTAATTGCATATTGCTTTGAGTTCTATTTTAATATTAATCTTATGGACTCTGCTTTCTTTTTATTTGCATTAGCCAGGTACATCTCTGTTCACCTTTTTATTTTTAGCCTTTTTGTGTCTTTGTAAATGTATATCCTGGAGATAATTTATAATTGGATTCTTTTAAAAATAAGATCTGAATGTCTTTTGCTTTCAGTAGATGAGTTTATCCGGTTGCTATTTATTACTATCACAGATAAGTTTTGTTCTACTTTTCCCATTTTGTTTTTATTGGCCACTTTTGTATTTAAAAATATATATTCTTTGCTTTATTTTTAATAATTGATTTAGCCCTTTTATTTTCTTCTCAAATGATTAATTTGACTAAGAATACATACTTTTCCCCTCTAATCATCGTCAGTCAAGTATCAATTATCTAAATATATAACATTATCAATATTATCTAGTATCTTCTGAGATATTATTAAGAAACTAGCATATTTTGCTTTCTCCATCAATTATTCTCTTACCAACAGAATGCATTGATTTAATCTGCAATGTTTGGATTAATTATTTTGATTTACTATCATCTTACATTATGTATCTTCTTTTGATAATTATTTTTGACATTTCCTTTTGTTTTATAATTACATTGGGAGCAGATGTTTTCCTTTGAATCTGTGTCTTAATGATTTCAATATTTACCACTCATTTAAAGCATGCCTTCTTCATTGTTGATTCCTTTGTTTTGTTGTGTATTTAAGAATGTATTCTGTTGCCATCACAGGTAAGTAACAACTTAATTAGCATGGAATTTTCAGGTACTAACTCTTTTTCTCTCAAAACTCTGTCACTATGATTTCATTTTCTTTGGCATTTAAATTTAGGAGACACATTCTGAGGTTAATTTGCTATCTTTTTAAAGAGAGCTCTTTTATTTTCCTTGACTAAGTTTTTATGAGGCTTTGTTTTACTTTATTAAACATTTTCACTGAGGCATTTCTCTCCCTCTATTTTTACTTCATTGTAAGTGACTCCTTTTTGTCTGGCAAATCCAGTTGTTTTCATTTCAGGAAAGTTTTCTTTAATTTTGTCTTTGCATTACTACTTTTTCATTTGCTTATTTTTTGTTTATCTGTTTTTCCTTCAGCAATTCCAGTTGTTTATTTCCATCTACTGTCTTCTATATTCATATTGTGTTCTTTGTATTTTTTTTCTTTGGGCTTTTCCATTTATGAGAAAAGGCTTCTGAAACGTATATTTCATAGCATTGATTTTGTTTTAGCATAGTCAGGACTGCTCTTTATTGCTTTCTGTTTTTGTTTAACTCTGATGTTGTATTTGAAAATTTCTTGCAATTTCTTTTTCATTTTAGAATTTTATGTAGCATATACATTATAATGTATACATTATACATATACATATACAATGTAATGTATATGTAAGAACTAACATGTAAGTTCTGTAAGTCATGAATTATGATATTAATATGATAACTCACAACTGACTCTATCATCCAGTTTAGTACTGGAATATTAGCCATAGTATTAAAGGTATTCCTCTGCTTGCTTCAACCCCATTGATAACCCCCATCTTTAACTTGTATTTGTTATTTCTTCATTTTAGGAAATAGTTTATCAGAAGTGAAAGTCGCTCAATTGTGTCTGACTCTTTGGGATCCAATAGACTATAGAGTCCATGGAATTCTCCAGGCCAGTGTACTGGAGTGGGTTGCCTTTCCCTTCTCCAGGGGATCTTCCCAACCTAGGGATCGAACCTAGGTCTCCCGCATTGCTGGTGGATTCTTTACCAGCTGAGCCACAGGGGAAGCCCAAGAATACTGGAGTGGGTAGCCTATTCCTCCTCCAGTGGATCTTCCCGATCCAGGAATTGAACTGAGGTCTCCTGCACTGCGGGTGGATTTTTTACCAACTAAGCTAGAACAACAGACTGGTTCCAAATAGGAAAAGGAGTACATCAAGGCTGTATATTGTCACCCTGCTTATTTAACTTCTATGCAGAGTACATCATGAGAAACGCTGGGCTGGAAGAAGCACAAGCTGGAATCAAGATTGCCGGAAGAAATATCAATAACCTCAGATATGCAGATGACACCACCCTTATGGCAGAAAGTGAAGAGGAACTAAAAAGCCTCTTGACGAAAGTGAAAGAGGAGAGAAAAAGTTGGCTTAAAGCTCAACATTCAGAAAACGAAGATCATGACATCCAGTCCCATCACTTCATGGGAAATAGATGGGGAAACAGTGGAAAGAGTGTCAGACTTTATTTTTTTGGGTTCCAAAATCACTGCAGATGGTGATTGCAGCCACGAAATTAAAAGACACTTACTCCTTGGAAGAAAAGTTATGACCAACCTAGATAGCATATTGAAAAGCAGAGACATTACTTTGCTGACTAAGGTCCATCTAGTCAAGGCTATGGTTTTTCCTGTGGTCGTGTATGGATGTGAGAGTTGGACTGTGAAGAAAGCTGAGCGCCGAAGAATTGATGCTTTTGAACTGTGGTGTTGGAGAAGACTTCTGAGAGTCCCTTGGACTGCAAGCAGATCCAACCAGTCCATTCTGAAGGAGATCAGCCCTGGGTGTTCTTTGGAAGGAATGATGCTAAAGCTGGAGCTCCAGTACTTTGGACACCTCATGCAAAGAGTTGACTCATTGGAAAAGACTCTGATGCTGGGAGGGATTGGGGGCAGGAGGAGAAGGGGATGACAGAGGATGAGATGGCTGGATGGCATCACTGACTCGGTGGACATGAGTCTGAGTGAACTCCAAGAGTTGGTGATGGACAGGGAGGCCTAGCGTGCTGCGATTCATGGGGTTGCAAAGAGTTGGACATGACTAATAGACTGAACTGAACTGAACTGAACTGAAGCTATGAGGGAAGCCCTTACCAGAAGTATGAACTCATGTACACCTGTGGCTGATTCATGTCAATGTATGGCAAAACCAATACAGCATTGTAAAGCAAAATAAAGTAAAAATAAAAATTAAAAAAAAATTATTAAAGCAAAAAAATAAATAATATAGTGTTTAATGGCTTTATAAAATAGTATTTTACAATGTGGCTTACTTGTTTTTGCATTCAAGTTGTTTGTTTTCTTCTTGTTGAGTTTTAAGAATTATTTATATAGTTTACAATTTTCTCATGAGTGTCCAGTTATTCTAGCAATGTATTGCTTTTACTCCTTTGTTAAAGATCATTTGACTATGTTTGTGTGTGTCTGCTTCTGGACTCTCTATTTTGTTGCATAGGTCTATTTGTCTATTCTCTCACCAATAACACACTTTCTTGGTGTAGTTTTATGTTGTTTTGTAGTCAAGTGGTATCAGTCTCCTTAGAATTAATTCATTGACATTTGCAAAACTACTTGCTGAAATCTTGATTGGAATTGTTCTGAATCTATAGATCAAGTTGAAAGGAACTGACATCTTGATAATATTAAGTCTTCCTATCCATGAACATGGAATATCTCTCTATTCAGTTAGTTCTTTTTTTTTTTTTAATTTCTTTCATTAGAGTTGTTTTTTTTTTTTAGTTTTCTTCAAGTAGATTTTGCAATGTTTTGTATTTTATGTCTACTTATTCTTAATCATGGTAGCTTATTTCCTTGTGGAATTGGATAAGATTTTTTATTATGAGCTTAATCTGTAGTTGATCCTAATATGTGGGAATACTGAGAACCTCTAGTGGGGTTGTTTTCATTCAGAGAGGATTTGTGTTTACTTCTGCTGCTACTGCTGCTGCTAAGTTGCTTCAGTCGTGTCCGACTCCGTGCGACCCCATAGACGGCAGCCCACCAGGCTCCCCCATCCCTGGGATTCTCCAGGCTAGAGCACTGGAGTGAGTTGCCATTTCCTTCTCCAGTGCATGAAAGTGAAAAGTGAAAGAGAAGTCGTTCAGTCATGTCCGACTCTTCAAGACCCCATGGACTGCAGCCCACCAGGCTCCTCCGTCCATGGGATTTTCCAGGCAAGAGTACTGGAGTGAGGTGCCATTGCCTTCTCCGATGTTTACTTCTGCTGGGAAGCAAGCAGCATTACTGACCTAGGATCACTTCAGCCTCTTTGAAGGACCTCAGTTTAATAAAAGATGTTCATGTTCATTTCTCTCAACTAGCATAGGCTCACAAGTTTAGTCTCTTGATTTTAATGCAGACGCAAGAATTTAGATATGCAACAGTCCTGGCTTTATGTTCCTTGCCTCAAGCTATTTTCTCTTTCTCCATCTCTCTTTTATAGGTTTCCTTTCTTGAAAACTCAAAAATGATTTAAAAGATGACTTTTATAATCCATTCAGGTCTAGTTTATCAGAATGCTAGAAGATTTGTAATTGTTTCCATATTTTATCTATTTCCCCTTTGCAGTCCGTTATCTTTTAAATCTCAGCTCTTTTCATTCTGTTCCATTAGAGGCAATTACTTGTTGCATTCTATTGAAGATACTAATTTACAGAATTTTTTTTCTGGTGCCTAGAGGTGATCATCTCTTTAGAGGTATGTTCTTCCTCTGGGTCTTAGATGATGTCCCATTTCTCTTGTTAAGAGATTTTCTTGCACTGAAAATTTTATTCATATTCAAAAATTAAAACCTGTATTCTTTTGTTGGACATTTGTGCATATCAGTTTCCATCTTCTTTGTTCATCTGAGGCAAAACCTCTAATACTGACTTTCCCAAACCTAAAGTTGTTGACTGGTTTTGTGCATGCAACTTCTAGCCTAAGTGCCAGACTCTAGTCATAATTTACCTAGAAGGCATCTTCTTCTGTTTCTCCTGTCTTGTTCTCTGATAAGCTGAGTGGATAGAATACATGAAGAAATACATTTCTTAGCTGCCCTCTACTTCTGACAACTGATTTCTAAGGGTTGCTGCTGAAGAGATGTAAAAAGATGCAGAGATTAAGATTGGGGGCCAGTAGAAGGGAGCAAGAGATTGAGCAACAGTTCTCCAGATAAAACTCATCAGCACCAAGGGATGGTTCCTCATATTTATGCTTGGCATAGACCTGGGTTTCTGAGTTTTGTAGTCAGAGGTTAGAGAGTGGGGAAAGCATGAAATGTCATCCTAAATTTTTAAAAAAGAGTCTTTGCTTCATATGACACAGAACTTTAATATTTCATAGGGCAAAACTTGGCTAGGTTTTTTTTCCCCCTTAATATACATCTACTTACTTTCCTGTAAAGTTCTCTTAGTTTCCTTTGTTATAGATTTTCATTTTGTCAGGATCTTTGTAGGCAGTTTAAAATGGGAAGATCTTGTGTTGGGTACCATGTTAGTGGTAAGTTCAACAGGTGGTTTTTAAAGGGTACAAAATCAGAAGTATTTGTTGCTTCAACTTGATCAGTATGGTGAGTGCTGTTTTTACCCTTAATTCTCTTTGCAAAGAGGAGTTCCAGTGGGGTTTTCCAAGCCTGTTCTTTGCATTGGGGACATGGCGGAGACTCAGCAGACAGGTTGGGTGGATGGAGAAAATGGGACCTTTTATTCCTTTATCATATCTAAACTATCTACTCTCAGTGGAAAATAGTAGAATCTCCATGTCAAATTGATATTAACAATATTTTCTTCTCTTTCAAAACTGCCTGAAGATAGTCATAAACACATAACCTAATAATGGACACTTCCTTACTTGATTCATTCATTCATCTACCTATCAATTTACTGAGCTCTTTTTTAAGGATTGACATGAATTAAAGGAGTGATAGCTTCTCATGCTTCCCACAGTCAACTGGGAGAGAAAGATATTTAAGCACCCAGAGATAATTTGATGTGATGAGCGTTACAATAGAAATGGGCACAAGAACAGACAACAGAGTGATTGATTCAACCTCACAGAGAAATGATATTTGCATTGACTCTTGAAGTCTAAATCATTTGCCAACAGATGCACAATGGTAAGAGTTATTTAGAATATGGCTTGTTGAGGAAACTGGAGTTAGGCTTGTGTTTATGGGAATAGGGGTGGGGATTGGTGGTAAGCCTGGAAACACACACTGAGAACAGCTGACAAAGGGCATTGTATGCTAGGCTAGAGTGTGGTTTCTAACCCATGGGCATGGGTAGTCAGAGAAGATGCCTTAATCAGCTCCTGCAGCTGTTACAAATCCCATGGACCGGGTGGCTTGAACAACAAACATTTATTTCCAACAGTGCTGGAGGCTAAAGTCCAAGATCAGGGTGTCTGCACAGCTGGGCTCTTTGTGAGGCCCCTCTCCTTGGTTCTGGCCTCACATGGCCTTTTTTTGGTGTGTGCACTGGGAGCAGAGAGAGAGAGTGAAAGAAAGACAGAGAAAAAGAGAGAGAGAAAGAGAGAGAGAGAGAGATATCAAGTCTCTTCTTTTTTCTGTAAAGGCATTAATCCCATCACGAGGACCCCACCCTTATGACTTCATTTAACTCTGATTTCCACCCCCATTCTCCAAAGTCACCACCTCCAAATACCATCACATTGGGATTTAGGGCTTCATATGAATTCTGGAGAGGCACATATGTTCAGTCTCTAGCAGAAGGATTTTAAATAGACTAGTGACAGAATCAGGTTTGTGCAATTCTGGTACACAACAGCAGCCTAAAAACACAAACAGAAACCCACCAACAAGCAAAGCAAAAATACCTTTTTTAGAGTGCTTTTTAAAATTCAAAATATCTTTCTCTATATCATTTTATTGGGTTTTCTTTGAAACCAACCTTTGATGGATTTTTGGCTCTGTTTTAGAGATAAGGAAATAGAGTACAAAGGTGACTCACTTGCCCAAGTTGGCTCAGCTAGTAGGAGGAGTGGAAAAATACACTTAGGAGCCTGGAAGAACAATAGAGCTGAGGCATTTTCTCAGCTCTTGGCTCTGGGGAATACCTCATGGTACTGATTTTTATCTCCAGTGAGGTCTGCAGAGAAGTTTAGGAAACTGTTAAGTGACTGGAAAAGTAGTAAGTGGTACACCCAGCAGCTGTAAATCCCAGACCAGTGAGCCTTCACTCCACCAGGACGGCAAGTACTGTGGATTTACATCTCATGTGCGTAAGAGGTTCCTTATGAAGCTGTATAGGGACAAAATCAGCCTGGAAAATCCCTGAGAAAGGTTTTGTGTTAGAAACATCAAGCCTTTTACGAATTTCCTCGTGTTTGAACAGGACAGTGTTAATTTGGTTTGCATTTGTGAGTCTACTGTACGCAAGTACTTGGCATTTCACCAGAATCCCACTGAGTGTTGTGAGATACTCACACCAGGAGATGGAGGAGAGGCCTGAGAACCAATCACCCTCTCACTGTGGGCATGTGTTCGTTGAGTGTAAAGATGGGTAGATTCACCCACATTTTAAAAATTCCTCTTTCTTTCTCTTTTGCATTTGTATAGAGCCTAAGTCGGAGAAGGCAATGGCAACCCACTCCAGTACTCTTGCCTGGAAAATCCCATAGATGGAAGAGCCTGATAGGCTGCAGACCATGGGAGGTTGCCAGGAGTCGGACACGACTAAGTGAATTCACTGTCCGTTTTCACTTTTCTGCATTGGAGAAGGAAATGGCAACCCACTCCAGTGTTCTTGCCTGGAGAATCCCAGGGACGGGAGAGCCTGGTGGGCTGCTGTCTGTGGGGTCACACAGAGTCGGACACAACTGAAGTGACTTAGTGGCAGCAGAGCCTAAGTGGTTGCATTTGAGTGAATTAAATGTGCTTAAGATGTGACTCTGGAGAAGACAATGGCACCCCATTCCAGTACTCTTGCCTGGAAAATCCCATGGATGGAGGAGCCTGGTAGGCTGCAGTCCATGGGGTTGCTAAGAGTCGGACATGACTGAGCGACTTCATTTTCACTTTCATGCATTGGAGAAGGAAATGGCAACCCACTCGAGTGTTCTTGCCTGGAGAATCCCAGGGACGAGGGAGCCTGGTGGGCTGCCGTCTATGGGGTCACACAGAGTCAGACACGACTGAAGCGACTTAGCAGCAGCAGCAGCAAGATGCAACTCAGGTATACCCGTGGTAGTTGCTATGTATTGACCTCTGGACTCTTTCCCACTGAACCTGTACTTGACCTGAGAAACCATCTCAGCTCAGAGTTTAACTCAGGCAGCTGCAACCAGTCCATGGGAATCAGCATTCCTGAGCTATATTAATGCTAGCAGTAGTAGTGTTAGTCACTCAGTCATATCTGACACTGCGACCCCATGGACTGTATCCCACCAGGCTCCTCTGTCTATAGAATTCTCCAGGCAAGAATACTGGAGTAGGTAGCCATTCCTTTCTCTAGGGGATCTCCCACACCCAGGGTTCAAACCCGTGTCTTCTACATTGCAGGCAGGTTTTTTACTGTCTGAGCCACCAGGGAAGCCCTATAGTAATGCTACCTATTTTCAAAAATATATTTGAAACTGATGTATTTTAAAAATAAGAGTTGCTAAGAAAAGGTAAATAAGCACTGATTTCAAGAGGCAGAGTCAGTCTCATCCCCGTGTTCCTGAATTTGGACCCTGTGCCTGTAAGAAAGCTGTGCTATGCTTAGCTTCTCAATCATGTCTGACTCTTTGCAACCCCATGGACTGTGACCCACCTGGCTCCTCTGTCCGTGGGGGCTTCCTTGGTAGCTCGGTCAGTTGGAAAGCTGGTCAAGGGCAAAGTGTGTCTGCAGAGAAGTTCTTCAGGCCCACCTGTAGTGAGAGGTTGGCTCAGGTCACCAGCATGAAGAGGTTTTGATTTCCTTTCTCAAGGAGCTGAACACAGTGAAAGTCAGGCAGTGAGGGGTGCATGGACTTTCAGCCAAAATGCTACCTCTGCCACTCAACGGCTGCATCAGCCTCTGTTTCTGTAGAGTGTGGGTAATTCTTTCAATCTCTCTGTGTCATTGGGAAGATTAAATGATTTTACAGGGGCAGGTCAGAATGGGTCACCGCCCCCAGATGGCCCGAGGGCCTGGAGCTGGGCGCGGTCACCACCAGCCGCTTCGTCCTCCCTTCCTTCAGCCCCTCCATCCTTGCAGGATCCTTGCTGCCAGCTGCTTCTCCACCCCAATCTGCCTTCAAATAAATCAATAAGTGGACAGATGAGCCAACTTGGGAATTAGAATATTTGCAAAGTGTGGCTCTCAAGACAACAGACACGCGAAATAATCTGTTCCGGCACTGGGTGAATTTGTTCCAACCAAAAGGCCATCACCAGTGTCAAAGGCAGTTAGCGTCATGGTGTTTCTGTATCTATTTCTTGTTAGCTTTCCAACATTGAACAGTAAACACATTTCACTGTTTTGTAAACCTCTCCCAAACCAATGTTCTGACAGCAGTGTTAACCATTTTCCTCCTCTTGTGTCAGCCCTTCCCAATAGCTCTCTCTTGCTCTCTCTCATTTCGAAATTTTGCAAATTCAAGACCCAGGGAACCTGCTGAGTTCAGGAGAGAGAACTGAGAAAGTTCTCACAGAAAATCTCCTCTCTTGATCTCTTTTCTCTTCACCACAGCTAAAAATACACATTTCTCCAACCCATCCTGTCAATTCCCCTGTAATTAGAAGGGCCGCCAGAGGCTCACCTGACAAGTCTCTACTCCAGAGCACAGGCTGGAGAACAGGTGGTGAAGGTGGGTGACGGGGGTGGGAGGAGCTGGGGGACTGGGTGAACCTGGGGTTTGGAGCTAAAGCCGCTGGTCAGTGAAGGGGGAGGCTCATGCAGGACACGTGGACTCCTGTTCCCAGAGGACGTGAGCTGGGGAGCTCCTTCCTTCCCCATCACGGCCAGGTATTTGCAGGTGCTGGGACCCTGGAGAAACTCCAATGGTGTGCCAGAGAGACACATATAAGCCACCACAAAGTTCCATGCATACAAAGATGTCTGAAGTGAGGTTTATGTGTTAACGTTGGCTATTTCTGGGTAGTGGTGGGAGTTTGATAAACATTGCATTCTTTATATTAAAAAATTTTTTATTGGAGCATATTTGATTTACATTGTTGGTTAGTTTATAGCAAAGTGAATGTTTAATCCATCTAGGTTATTGTAGAATATGAAGTAAAGTTCTCTGTGCTATACACTAGTTCTTATTAGTTATCTATTGCTTGTTTTTAAAATAATGAACATGTTTACTATATAAAGTGTTAGTTGCTCAGTTGTATCTGACTCTTTGTGACCCCATGGGCTGTACCCCACTAAGTTCCTCTGTCAGTGGGATTTCCCAGACAAGAATACTGGAGTGGGTTGCTATTTCCTTCTCCTGGGGATCTTCCGAAACCAGGGATCAAACTCTTAAGCTTCCTGCATTGGCAAGCGAGTTCTTTATCACTAGCACCATCTGGAAGCCCCAGATAATACACGTGTGTATTATATTTAATTTTTTAATTAAAATATCAATACAACATGGTGAGTTTTCTAGAAGTCCACTGCAGTGTAGGCACCCTGAAGTATTAAAGTAAGAGGAGCCCTCTGGTTGCAGACAGTTTTTGGACCTGAGTGTAATGAGCTAAATTTTTTTCTACACAGGCCCTGTGTGGTATTTGAGGATACACAGAGGGTACATCTGGGAAAGAATGTGAGTTGTGGAGAGGTGAAAGTTAATCCTGGAAGGCCAGGCAGCAGCCAGGCCACGAAAGGTTTATGTGCCAAGCTAGGGGGCTGGCTTTGCTGCTCCTCAGTCAGGGAAGGGATACAGATAGTGGTTCAAGGCAGTACAGTTAAGGGCAACTAAAGCCCCAAGGGAATACAGTGCAATCTTTCTGAAGCATTGATTTTACTTGAACACCTTGGAGAAGAAGTTGAGTAGTTCAGTAGCTAGGTTATTTGAAGAATCATCGTGCTGTGCTTAGTCACTCAGTTGTGTCCAACTCTTTGTGACACCATGGACCGTAGCCTGCCAGACTCCTCTGTCCATGGGATTCTCCAGGCAAGAATACTGTAGTGGATGGCCATGTCCTCCTCCAGGGGATCTTCCTGACCCAGGGATCAAACCTAGGTCTCCCGCATTGCAGGCGAATTCTTTATTGTCTGAGCCGCCAGGGAAGTCCAAGAAAACTAGAGTGGGTAGCCTATCCTTTCTCCAAGGGATCTTCCTGACCCAGGAATCAAACCCTGGTGTCCTGGATTGCAGGTAGATTCTTTACCAGCTGAGCTACCAGGGAAACCTTTGAAGTATCATTAGAGCATTAGAACAAGTCTTTGGACTGGGGTCCTGGCCGGCTCCCTAAGAGGGAGTGTGTTTTGTCTACTATTGTTAGGGGGTCTCTGGAAGTGGGGGGATGGGTCACCATCCTTTCTGCTTTGGAAACATCATCTAGTGACCCACATGAAGAGGGAGGATGAGAGTTGAGGCAGGGTGACCAATTAGGCAGAGAGGAGCTACCACACACCTGAGGTCAGGGGCCGTGGCCAAGAGGAGCAACCCCACGTCCAAGGAGCAGTGGCTGCACAGGCACAGGAGGGCCGAGAGGAGCTACTCCACATTCAAGGTCAGAAGGGGCAGCCCTGAGGAGATACCCCTCGTCCAAGGTAGGGAGCAGTGGCTGCACTTTGCTGGAGCAGCCGTGAAGAGATACCCAACGTCCAAGGTAAGAGAAACCGAAGTAAGATGGTAGGTGTTGCAAGAGGATGTCAGAGGGCAGACACACTGAAACCATACTCACAGAAAACTAGCCAAACTGATCACACGGACCACTGCCTTGTCTAACTCAATGACACTAAGCCATGCCTTGTGGGGCCATGCTGGAGAGGTGGGTCATGGTGGAGAGGTCTGACAGAATGTGGTCCACTGAAGAAGGGAATGGCAAACCACTTCAGTATTCTTGCCTTGAGAACCCCATGAGAAAGGCAAAATGATAGGATACTGAAAGAGGAACTCCCCAGGTTGGTAGGTGCCCATTATGCTACTGGAGATCAGTGGTGAAATAACTCCAGAAAGAATGAAGGAATGGAGCCAAAGCAAAAACAATACCCAACTGTGAATGTGACTGGTGATAGAAGCAAGGTCCAATGCTGTAAAGAGCAATATTGGATAGGAACCTGGAATGCCAGGTCCATGAATCGAGGCAAATTGGAAGTGGTCAAACAGGAGATGGCAAGAGTGAACGTTGACATTCTAGGAATCAGCGAACTAAAATGGACTGGAATGGGTGAATTTAACTCAGATGACCATTATATCTATTACTGTGGGCAGGAATCCCTTAGAAGAAATGGAGTAGCCATCATGCTCAACAAAAGAGTCCAAAATACAGTACTTGGATACAATCTCAAAAACGACAGAATGATCTCTGTTCATTTCCAAGGCAAACCTTTCAATATCACGGTAATACAAGCCTATGCCCCAACCAGTAATGCTGAAGATGCTGAAGTTCAATGGTTCTATGAAGACCTACAAGACCTTTTAGAACTAACACCCCCAAAAGTTGTCCTTTTCATTATAGGGGACTGGAATGCAAAATTAGGAACCCAGAAACACTTGGAGTAACAGGCAAATTTGGCTTTGGAATACGGAATGAAGCAGGGCAAAGGCTAATAGAGTTTTGCCAAGAGAACACACTGGTCATAGCAAACACCCTCTTCCAACAACACAAGAGAAGACTCTACACATGGACATCACCAGATGGTCAACACCGAAATCAGATTGATTATATTCTTTCCAGCTAAAGATGGAGAAGCTCTATATAGTCAGCAAAAACAAGACTGCGAGCTGGCTGTGGCTCAGATCATGAACTCCTTATTGCCAAATTCAGACTGAAATTGAAGGAAGTAGGGAAAACCAATAGACCATTCAGGTATGACCTAAATCAAATCCCTTATGATTATACAGTGGAAGTGAGAAATAGATTTAAGGGACTAGATCTGACAGATAGAGTGCCTGAACAACTATGGACTGAGGTTCATGACATTGTACAGGAGACAGGGATCAAGACCATCCCCCTGGAAAAGAAATGCAAAAAAGAAAAATGGCTGTCTGAGGCAGCCTTACAAATACCTGTGAAAAGAAGAGAAGCGAAAAGCAAAGGAGAAAAGGAAAGATATAAGCATCTGAATGCAGAGTTCCAAAGAATAATAAGGAGAGATAAGAAAGCCTTCCTCAGCAATCAATGCAAAGAAATAGAAGAAAACAACAGAATGGGAAAGACTAGAGATCTCTTCAAGAAGATTAGAGATACCAAGGGAACGTTTCATGCAAAGATGGGCTCAGTAAAGGACAGAGATGGTATGGACCTAACAGAAGGAGAAGATATTAAGAAGAGGTTGCAAGAATACACAGAAGAACTGTACAAGAAAGATCTTCACGACCCAGATAATCACGATGGTGTGATCACTCACCTAAAGCCAGACATCCTGGAATGTGGAGTCAAGCGGGTCTTATAAAGCATCACCATGAACAAAGTTAGTGGAGGTAATGGAATTCCAGTTGAGCTATTTCAACTCCTGAAAGATGATGCTGTGAAAGTGCTGCCCTCAATATGCCAGCAAATTTGGAAAACTCAGCAGTGGCCACAGGACTGGAAAAAGTCAGTTTTCATTCCAATCCCAAAGAAAGGCAATGCCAAAGAATGCTCAAACTACCTCACAATTGCACTCATCTCACATGCCAGGAAAGTAATACTCAAAATTCTCCAAGCCAGGCTTCAGCAATATATGAACTGTGAACTTCCAGATGTTCAAGCTGGTTTTAGAAAAGGCAGAGGACCAGAGATCAAATTGCCAACATCCACTGGATCATTGAAAAAGCAAGAGAGTTCCAGAAGAACATCTATTTCTGCTTTATTGACTATGCCAAAGCCTTTGACTGTGTGCATCACAATAAACTGTGGAAAATTCTGAAAGAGATGGGAATACCAGACCACCTGACCTGCCTCTTGAGAAATTGGTAGGCAGGTCAAGAAGCAACAGTTAGAACTGGACATAGAACAACAGACTAGTTCCAAATAGGAAAAGGAGTATGTCAAGGCTGTATATTGTCAACCTGCTTATTTAACTTCTATGCAGAGTACATCGTGAGAAATGCTGGACTGGAAGAAGCACAAGCTGGAATCAAGATTGCTGGGAGAAATATCAATAACCTCAGATATGCAGATGATACCACCCTTATGGCAGAAAGTGAAGAGGAACTAAAGAGCCTCTTGATGAAAGTGAAAGTGGAGAGTGAAAAAGTTGGCTTAAAGCTCAACATTCAGAAAACCAAGATCATGGCATCTGGTCCCATCACTTCATGGGAAATAGAGGGGAAACAGTGTCAGGCTTTATTTTTTTTGGGCTCCAAAATCACTGCAGATGGTGACTGCAGCCATGAAATTAAAAGATGCTTACTCCTCGGAAGGAAATTTCTGACAAACCTAGATGGCACACTCAAAAGCAGAGACATTACTTTGCCAACAAAAGTCTGTCTAGTGAAGGCTATTATTTTTCCAGTGGTCATGTATGGATGTGAGAGTTGGACTGTGAACAAAGCTGAGTGCCAAAGAATTGATGCTTTTGAACTGTGGTGTTGGAGAAGACTCTTGAGAGTCTCTTGGACTGTAAGGATATCCAACCAGTCCATTCTAAAGGAGATCAGTCCTAGGTGTTCATTGGTGGGACTGATGCTGAAGCTGAAACTCCAATACATTGGCCACATCATGAGAAGAGTTGACTCATTGGAAAAGACTCTGGTGCTGGGAGGGATTAGGGGCAGGAGGAGAAGGGGTCGACAGAGGATGAAATGGCTGGATGGCATCACTGACTCGATGGACATGAGTTTGAGTATACTCCGGGAATTGGTACTGGACAGGGAGGCCTGGCGTGCTGCGATTCATGGGGTCACAAAGAGTTGGACACGACTAAGCGACTGAATTGACTGACTGACTGACCAATTAGGAGGCTTCAGAATAGTTCTTTGGAGGGGCTGAGACTTGGCCATAGCAGTGGCCATGGGGAATAGAAGGCAGAGGGATGTGGGTGTGGTATCAATGGGAACCTGATATTTCTGGTAGAGGGAAGGACAGGTGGGAGACCCTGAGAGTCTCTCAAGAATGACCCCCAGAGTTCCATCTTTGATCCCGGGGAAATTAGTACACTATCAACCACCACAGGATATAAGACGAGGATGAGGTTTTATTTTGTGCCTATAGGTGGGGGTGGACTTGAGACCACTCAAGGAGAGGTTCTGAGATGGAAAGAAGACAGAGATGAGGGGGTGATCATGGTGATGGAGACTTTAGGAAACAAGCAGAGGAAGAGGGCCTAGTGATGCACGGCCCATATTCCCATGCCCCAACCACTCCACACAAATAGGGTTGGGGACGGGAGGGCAGGGGCGCATCCTGGCCAGTGCAGGCCTCCAGCCTGTGCTTCTTCAGCTCCCCTGCTAGGATGTCACTCTTTTTCCTGTCTTTTTGGCAAATGCTTATCTTTCAGCTCCTCTCTGAAATCTTCCCTCCTAAGTGTAATGACAGTTCCTTCTTTTTTGCCTTCTCTGACATCTAAACTTCTGTCCCTGTCCCTATAGCACTTTTCTGAGCACTCTGGTGTCCCCAACTGCCTTTGTCCACCAGATTATGAGCTCCTATGTCCAGCCATTCATGGAAGAGGTGCTCAAGAAATGTTTTCTGGGTGAGTGAATGAGTTATCAACCAGGAAGGAATAAAAACCAGGGAAGGGCGCAGCCATAGAAAAAAAGGAATTCTTGGTTAAGAATACCAAATACACAAAAAATAGAGTTATTTAAGAGGCTTCCTAGGTGGTGCTAGTGGTAAAGAACTCTCCTGCCCACTCAGGAGACACAGGAGACCTGGGTTTGATCCCTGGGTTGGGAAGATCCCTGGGTTGGGAAGATCCCCTGGAGAAGGGAATGGCAACCCACTCCTGTATTCTTGCCTGGAGAATCCCATGGACAGAGGAGCTTGGTGGGCTACAGCCCATGGGGTCACAAAGAGTCAGACTTAGCACGCAAGAGCTAAGAAGCATCCATTTCACTTGGTGGTTGGGAGGCGTCCTTGGCAAGAATAACTTTCCTGGCATGAAGAAGGCAGAAAACTGTTGCAGCATTTTACATTAAAAAGTGAATACAAGAAAAGAAAGTAGGGACATAGGGCAGACTTTTTTCCCTTAAAAGCTCAGAATAAAATGGGAGCAAGATAAGGTAATAATTACAAGTGACATAGATTTATAAGGCTTGAGGTGAAGGGGCAAGTGGAGGGGAGCAGCTCAGGATGTAAATAAATGAGTGCCATCGATTGAAGTAGGAATAGATGGGACCAAGGGCACAGGTGGCTGTGAACCTAAAGGCAGATACCTCTTCCACTATGAAGTAGGAGGAGGGGTAAAGAGGAAGGAAGAGGCTACAGGTTTCAGGAGATCAGGAAGACTGTGAATGGGAAAGCATGCTGACACAGACAGATCAAAAGGCTCCTGTGTGTGCTTTGGACCACTTGGGACTGGAAAATATCACCAGGTGTCCAACCCTTGTGGTTTTATCATTTTTCTAGCACTGCTCAGATGTGCAGGCAAAGTTGCAGTGAAAAGAATGTGTAGGGCAGGTGTGACAGAAAGATGAGAGTGAGAAAAATCAAGGAGCCTGCTGGAAGGAGAGCTGAAACTCTTGACCTAAGTTGAATGTAGGAAAGACAAGAGAAGATACTGGGAGAAGATGTAATTCTGAAGAACCAGGTATCACTGAGGTTGAAAAGCAGTTATAATGGAATTCAGAGAGCAGGAAAGTTGCTTTTAAAAATACTCCTTCATATATTTTTAAATTGACACGGAAGTTTTCATCATTAGTTTATCAGTTGCAAAGAATATAATCATTTGCATTTTGTAACGACAAACTTATAAATCTATCTTAAAAATAAACTGTCACATTATTTTAAAAGCACGTTCAATGGACACTGATTACAATAGCAGTGTTACAGTACCATTATACACTTTAAAAAGATACAAACAAGCTTAACTTTAACAATCGAACAAGTGTTAAGTGAATAATATAAATCATGGAATTACTTGGCCAGATGGGACGTGTGGTCTGAGAGAGCAATGTTGAGGTTTCAGAGAGAGAGTTAAGTTGCGCCATGCCCGAGTACTGTGACACTAGGGTTCTGGGTCCCCTTACCACGTTGCAAGCTCCTGAGTTGGGGGAATCAGAGATGGTAGACAAAATCCTTCACTGATATTCCATGAAACACCAGCCTCACAGGATTCCTGATGACAAAAGTTTTCTGTAATTAGACATATTTTGAGGGGAAATGCCTATTTTGCTCCTCTCTTGGAGGTTAGGAGTGCACATTCTTATTGTGGGGAATGACATTTCAGTTCTCTAAGCACCATTTCTACTGTCCTAACAATGTAGTTAGATCATAAATTTTGTTTGAGCCAATATTCAGTATTTACATGGTTACAGTACATGAATCAGTGTACTGCTGAACCAAGTAGTGTACTATAATAACATTTTCTTTCTTTCTTTCTCATTAGAACTGATTCAAATGCATTCTTTTTAATGGCTGAGTAATACTCCATTGTGTATATGTACCACAGCTTTCTTATCCATTTATCTGCTGATGGACATCTAGGTTGCTTCCATGTCCTGACTATTATAAACAGTGCTGTGATGAACACTGGGGTACACATGTCTCTTTCAATTCTGGTTTCCTCAGTGTGTATGCCCAGCAGTGGGATTGCTGGGTCATAAGGCAGTTCAATTTGCAGTTTTTTAAGGAACCTCCACACTGTTCTCCATAGTGGCTGTACTAATTTGCATTCCCACCAACAGTGTAGAGGGTTCCCTTTTCTCCACACCCTCTCCAGCATTGATTGCTTGTAGACTTTTGGATCGCAGCCATTCTGACTGGCATGAAATGGTACCTCATTGTGGTTTTGATTTGCATTTCTCTAATAATGAGTGATGTTGAGCATCTTTTCATTTGTTTGTTAGCCATCTGTATGTCTTCTTTGGAGAAATGTCTATTTAGTTCTTTGGCCCATTTTTTGATTGGGTCATTTATTTTTTGTGATTGAGCTGTAGGAGTTGCTTGTATATTTTTGAGATTAGTTCTTTGTCAGTTGCTTCTTTTGCTATTATTTTCTCCCATTCTGAAGGCTGTCTTTTCACCTTACTTATAGTTTCCTTTGTTGTGCAGAAGCTTTTAAGTTTAATTAGGTCCCATTTGTTTATTTTTGCTTTTATTTCCAGTATTCTGGGAGGTGGGTCATAGAGGATCCTGCTGTGTCAGAGAGTGTTTTGCCTATGTTCTCCTCTAGGAGTTTTATAGTTTCTGGTCTTACATTTAGATCTTTAATCCATTTTGAGTTTATTTTTGTGTATGGTGTTAGAAAGTGTTCTAGTTTCATTCTTTTACAAGTGGTTGACCAGTTTTCCCAGCACGACTTGTTAAAGAGATTGTCTTTATTCCATTGTATAATCTTGCCTCCTTTGTCAAAGATAAGGTGTCCATAGGTGCATGGATTTATCTCTGGGCTTTCTATTTGGTTCCATTGATCTATATTTCTGTCTTTGTGCCAGTACCATACTGTCTTGATGACTGTGGCTTTGTAGTAGAGCCTGAAGTCAGGCAGGTTGATTCCTCCAGTTCCATTCTTCTTGAGCAAGATTGCTTTGCCTATTTGAGTTTTTTTTTTTTTTTATCACATCAGGTTTTACAACAGCTTGATGATTCTTTAAAAAATGTTATTCTTCCTTGAAGCTAGCACTCTGTCTCTCCCCATCTGGATCAGCTGCTCTCTGGGACTGTTTCAAAGTTGTTGTCTTGGACTCACCTTCTCTGTCTTTCTAGGATTTACTTTCCCATTCTCTTATCTGGAGCCCTGTTTCCTGGGATCCAGGTTCTTCTCTTTTTGTCTTTCTTCCTTATACCTTCTACCACCTACTAATCATTTCCTGGAATGCCTGAATGTTTCTTGTAGGTCTAAAAATATCTTTATTCTATCCTCATACTTGAATCATAGTTCAGTAGGCTGAAAATAAATTTCCCTCAGAATTTTTTCTTCTAGTGTCCCATATGGTTATTGAGGAGTCAGTTGTTATTCATATTTCATGTCTCTAGATGTGACACTTTTCTTCTTTGGAAGCATTTCAGACATGATCTTTACCTGTGATGTTCTAAAATCTCATGATGAGCAGCCTAGATGTGAAGTCTTTATTCGTTTGCTTTGTTGGGCAATCAGAGAACCATTTCAATCAGGGAACTCATATATTTCAGTTCATGGGAAACATTTTTGTATTGTATTTGATGATTTTCTTCTCTATGTTTTTACCTGCTTTTGTCTGGAATATCTGTTAGATAATTATTGAACTTGGATTATCTTCTCACTTTATTTCCTATTTTTCATCTTTGTTTTTTATTTTCTTCAATGTGGGCCTGAGAATCCTACCCTTCCTCTTTTTTTTTGGTCTCTGCTTCTTAATTTACATCTCAGTTGGGATCCAGGTATTTGCTATTGAAAGGCTGTTGCTGAACCATGAAAGATGCCGGGATTTTTGGCCTCCAGAGAAGATTCAATCTGGGGCCAGAAATGAGGCTTGATCACTCAGAGCTTTTGTGTAATAAAGTTTTATTAAAGTATAAAAGAGATAGAGAAAGCTACTGATGTAGACATCAGAAGGGGGCAGGAAGAGTGCACACTTGCTAGTGTTAGCAATGGAATTATATACTTTTAATTACTTATTACAGTGAATCAAAAGAATGTCTGGAGTTTGTACCTGGGCTTCCCTGGTGGCTCGGAGGTTAAAGCGTCTGCTTCCAATGTGGGAGACCCGGGTTTGATCCCTGGGTCAGGAAGATCCCTTGGAGAAGGGAATGGCAATCCACTCCAGTATTCTTGCCTGGAGAATCCCATGGACGGAGAAGCCTAGTAGCTTACAGTCCATGGGGTCGCAAAGAGTCAGACACGACTGAGTGACTTCACCTTCACCTTCATACTAGACCCACTCCCATAATTTACATTTTAAGATAATAGGATTAGCCAGAAGGTTTTTCCAGAAACTGTCCTCAAGGAGGATACATTATTGTTATATAATCCTAAGGAATGTAGAGGGAAAAAAAAAGTTTGTCCTTTCCTCCTCCTTGAGAATTCCAGACCCCTCCCTCCTTGGGGACCCGCGGACTTCTTATCAACCTGCCTAGGAATTGACTCTCTCAGTATCAGTGTCCATCATATTGGCTCTGAGATATAATCTGCTATTCACCCCACTGTGAGGAACTGGAGATTCAGACTCAGAATAAGGTTAGCCAACTTCATGGGGGCAAGGAGGCACCCCAATCCTTTTGAGTTTCCTACAGTAATGAGAGTGAAAAGCATACTGATATCTTAGTACATTATATGGCTATCATTTGCAGTTGGAAATCCTGGTTACATTTTTTTTCTTTTTAATTTATTTTTTATTGAAAGATAATTACTTTACGGACTTTTGTTGTCTCCTGTCAAACCTCAACATGAATCAGCCATAGGTATACATATATCCGCTCCCTTTTGAATGTCCCTCCCATCTCCCTCCTCATCCCACCCCTCTAGGTTGATACAGAGCCCCTGTTTGAGTTTCCTGAACCATATAGCAAATTCCTGTTGGCTATCTATTTTACACATGTTAATATAAATTTCCATGTTACTCTTTCCATACATCTCACCCCATGTCCATTAATCTGTTCTCTATGTCTGTTTCTCCACTGCTGCTCTGTAAATAAATTCTTCAGTACCATTTTTCTAGATTCAGTATATGTGTGTTAGAATACAATATTTATCTTTCTTTTTCTGACTCATTTTACTCTGTATAATAGGTTCTAGGTTCATCCACCTCATCAGAACTGGCTCAAATGCATTCCTTTTTATGGCTGAGTAATATTCCATCATGTATATGTACCACAACTTCTTTATCCATTCATCTGTCAATGGACATCTAGGTTGCTTCCATGTTCTAGCTATTGTAAATAGTGCTGCAATGAACAATGGGGTACATGCGTCTCCTTCAATTCTGGTTTCCTCAGAGTATTGGGAATTGCTGGGTCAACATTCAGAAAACGAAGATCATGGCATCCAGTCCCATCACTTCATGGGAAATAGATGGGGAAACAGTGGAAAGAGTGTCAGACTTTATTTTTTTTTGGGCTCCAAAAGCACTGCAGATGGTGACTGCAGCCATGAAATTAAAAGATGCTTACTCCTTGGAAGAAAAGTTATGACCAACCTAGATAGCATATTCAAAAGCAGAGACATTACTTTGCCAACTAAGATCCGTCTAGTCAAGGCTATGGTTTTTCCTGTGGTCATGTATGGATGTGAGAGTTGCACTGTAAAGAAAGCTGAGTGCCAGAGAATTGATGCTTTTGAACTGTGGTGTTGGAGAAGACTCTTGAGAGTCCGTTGGACTGCAAGGAGATCCAACCAGTCCTGAAGGAGATCAGTCCTGGGTGTTCTTTGGAAAGAATGATGCTAAAGCTGAAACTCCAGTACTTTGGCCACTTCACGCGAAAAGCTGACTCATTGGAAAAGACTCTGATGCTGGGAGGGATTGGGGGCAGGAGGAGAAGGGGACGATAGAGGATGAGATGGCTGGATGGCATCACTGACTCGATGGACATGAATCTGGGTGAACTCCAGGAGTTGGTGATGGACAGGGAGTCCTGGCGTGCTGTGATTCATGGGGTCGCAAACAGTCGGACACGACTGAGCAACTGAACTGAACTGAACTGATGGTGGTTTTATTCCTAGTCTTTTAAGGAATCTCCATACCATATTCCATAGTGGCTGTATCAATTTACATTTCCACCAACAGTGCAAGAGGGTTCCGTTTTCTTCTCACCCTCTCCAGCATTTATTGTCTGTAGACTTTTTGCTGATGGCCATTCTGACCAGTGTGAGGTGATATATCATTATAGTTTTCATTTGCATTTCTCTAATAATGAGTGATGCTGAGTATCTTTTCATGTTTGTGAGCCATCAGTATGTCTTCTTCGGAGAAATGTCTGTTTAGGTATTTTTCCAACTTTTTGATTGGGTTGTTTATTTTTCTGGCATTGAGTTACACCAGCTGCTTGTATATTTTGGAAATTAATCCTTTGTCAGTTGTTTCATTTGCTATTATTTTCTCCCATTCTAAGGGTTGTATTTTCACCTTGCTTATAGTTTCCCCTGCTGTGCAAAAGATTTTAAGTTTAATCAGGTCCCACTTGGTTAGTTTTGTTTTTATTCCCATTACTCTACCCTGGATCATAGAGGATCTTGCTTTGATTTATGTCACTGAGTGTTCTGCCTATGTTTTCCTCTAAGAGTTTTATAGTTTCTGGTCTTTAATCCATTTTGAGTTCATCTCTGTGTATGGTGTTAGAAAGTGTTCTAATTTCATTCTTTTACATGTAGCTGTCCAGTTTGGCAATGGCAACCCATTCCAGTACTCTTGCCTGGAAAATTCCATGGACAGAGGAGCCTGGAAGGCTGCAGTCCATGGGTCGCTAAGAGTCGGACACAACTGAGCTACTTCACTTTCACTTTTCACTTCCCTGCATTGGAGAAGGAAATGGCAACCCACTCCAGTGTTCTTGCCTGGAGAATCCCAGGGACGGGGGAGCCTGGTGGGCTGCCATCTATGGGCTCGCACAGAGTCAGACACGACTGAAGCTACTTAGCAGCAGCAGCAGTCCAGTTTTCTAAGCACCATTTATTGAAGAGGTTGTCTTTGCCCCATTGTATATTCTCCTTTGTCAAAAATAAGGTACCTATAGGTGCTTGGGTTTATTTCTGGGCTTTCTATCTTTTTCCATCTTTTTCCTTCTTTCTATCCTTTTCCATTGCATTGGCCTATAATTCTGTTTTGGGGCCAGTACCATACCATACTCTCTTGATGACTGTAGCTTTGTAGTATAATCTGAAGTCAGGAACGTTGATTCCTCCAGCTCCATTCTTCTTTCCTAAGACTGCTTTGGCTATTCAGGGTCTTTTGTGTTTCCATATGAATTGTGAAATTTTTTGTTCTAGTTCTGTGAAAAATGCCAGTGGTAATTTGATAGGAATCACATTGAATCTGTAGATTGCATTTGGTAGTATAGTCATTTTCACAATATTGATTCATCCTACCCAGGAACATGGAATATCACTCCATCTGTTTATGTCATCTTTGATTTCTTTCATCAGTGTCATCATTTTCTGTGTACAGTTCTTTTGTCTCCTCAGGTAAGTTTATTCCTAGACATTTAATTCTTTTTGTTGCAATGGTGAATGGGATTGACTCCTTAAATTCTGTTTCTGATTTTTCATTGTTAGTATATAGAAATGCAAGTGATTTCTGTGTATTGATTTTGTATCCTGCAACTTTGCTAAATTCACTGATTAGCTCTTAGTAATTTTCTGATACTATATTTAGGGCTTTCTATGTACAGTATCATGTCATCTGCAAACAGTAAGAGCTTTACTTCTTTTCTGATCTGGAGTCTTCTCTGATTGTTGTAGCTAGGACTTTCAGAACTATGTTGAATAATAGTGGTGAAAGTGGATCTTTATCTTGGTTTCTGATCTTAGGGGGAATGCTTTCAGTTTTTCACCATTGAGAATAATTGCTGTAGGCTTATCATATATGGCTTTTACTATGTTGAGGTAGGTTCCTTCTATGACCACTTTTTGAGGAGTTTTAATCATAAGTGGGTGCTGAATTTTGTCAAAGTCTTTTTCTGCATCTATTGAGATGATCATATGGTTTCTATCTTTCAATTTGTTAATATGGTGTATCACATTGATTGATTTGCATATATTGAAGACTCCTTGCATCCCTGGAATAAACCAAGTTGATCATGTGTATGAGCTTTTTGATGTATCGCTGAATTCTTTTTGCTTGAATTTTGTTGAGGATTTTTGCCCTTATATTCATCGGTGATATTGCCTTGTAGTTTTATTTTCTTGTGTTGTCTTTGTCTGGTTTTGGTAACAGGGTGATGGTGGCCTTATGGAATGAGTTTGGAAGTGTTCCTTCCTCTGCAATTTTTGAAAGAATTTTAGAAGGATAGGCATTAGCTCTTCTCTAAAGTGAAGCCATCAGCCTTGGGCTTTTGGTTTTTTTGAAGATTTTTGATCACAGCTTCAATTTCAGTGCTTGTAATTGGGTTGTTCATAATTTCTATTTCTTCTTGTTTCAGTCTTGGAATATTGAACTTTTCTAATAATCTGTCCATTTCTTCCAGGTTATCCATTTTATTGCCATGTAGTTTTGCATACTAGTCTCTTATAATCCTTTGTATTTCTGCATTGTCTCTTGTAACCTCTTCTTTCTCATTTCTAATTTTGTTGATTTGATTCTTCTCTCTTTTTTCTTGAGGAGTCTGGCTAAAGATTTGTCAATTTTGTTTATATTCTCAAAGAACCAGCTTTTAGTTTTATTAATCTTTACTATTGTTTCTTTCATTTCTTTTTCATTTATTTCTCTCAGATCTTTATGACTTGTTCCCTTCTACTAATTTTTTTTTTGTTATTCTTCTATCTCCAGTTATTTTAGATGTAAAGTTAGGTTGTCTAGTCAATGTTTTCCTTGTTTCTTGAGGTAGAATTATATTGCTAAAAACTTCCCTCTTAGAATGACTTTTGCTGCATCCCATATGTTTTGAGTTGTTGTGTTTTCATTGTCATTTGTTTTTAGAAATTTTTTGATTTTCCTTTTGATTTCTTCAGTAACCTGTTGGTCATTTAGAAACATGTTTCATCTCCATGTGTTTGTGTTTCTTACAGCTTTTTCTTGTAATTGATATCTAGTCTCACAGCATTGTGGTTGGGGAAGATGTTTGATACGATTTCAGTTTTCTTAAATTTACTGAGGTTTGATTTGTGACCCAAGATGTGGTCTATCCTGGAGAATGTTCCATGTGCACTTGAAAAGAAGATGTATTCTGCATTTGGATGGAATGTCCTGAAGATATCAATGAGATCCATCTCATCTAATGTATTATTTAAGACTTGTGTTTCCTTATTAATTTTCTTTTTTGATGATCTGTCCATTGGTGTGCTGCTGTTGCTGCTAAGTCGCTTCAGTTGTTTCCGACTCTGTGAGTGGGGTCTTAAAGTCTCCTACTATTATTGTGTTACTGTCAGTTTCTCCTTTTATGTCTGTTAGTGTTTGTCTTATATATTGAGGTGCTCCTATGTTGGGTGCATAGATATTTACAATTGCTATGTCTTCCTCTTTGATTGATCCCTTGCTCATTACGTAGTGCCCTTCCTTATCTCTTGTAATCTTTATTTAAAGGTCTGTTTTATCTGATATGAGGAGTGTTACTCCAGATTTCTTTTGCTTCCCACTTGCATGGAATATATTTTTCCATCCTCTCACTTTCAGTCTATATGTATCTTTAGGTCTGAAGTGGGTTTCCTGTAGACAGCATATATATGGATCTTATTGTTGTATCCATTCAGCCAGTCTGTGTCTTGTTGGAGCATTTAATCCATTTACATTTAAAGTAGTTATTGATATATATGTTCCTATTGCCATTTTCTTAATTGTTTGGGGTTGATGTTGTAGGTCTTTTTTCTTCTCTTGTATTTCTTGACTATATAAGTCTCTTTAACATTTGTTGTAAAGCTGGTTTGGTGGTACCGAATTCTCTTAACTTTTGCTTGTCTGAAAATCTTTTGATTTCTCCATCAATTTTGAATGAGATCCTTTCCAGGTACAGTAATCTTGGTTGTAGATTGTTCCCTTTCAGTATCTTAAATATATCTTGCCATTCCCTTCTGGCCAACAGAGTTTCTACTGAAAGATCAGCTGTTAAGTGTATGGGTTTTTCCTTTTATGTTACTTGTTGCTTTTCACTTGCTGCTTTTAATATTCTTTCTTTGTGTTTAGTCTTTGTTAGTTTGATTAGTATGTGTCTTGGTGTGTTTCTCCTTGGTGGGTTTATCCTGTATGGGACTCTTTGTGCCTCTTGGACTTGATTGACTATTTCCTTTTCCATGTTGGGGAAATTTTCTTTTTTTAAAAAAATTTATTTATTTTAATTGGAGGTTAATTACTTTACAATATTGTATTGGTTTTGCCATACATCAACATGTATCTGCCACAGGTATACATGTGTTCCCCATCCTGAACCCCCCTTCCTCCTCCCTCCCTGTACCATCCCTCTGGGTGTCTCAGTGCACCAGCCTCCAAATTTTTTCATACCCTTTTTTTTCTCTTCTTCTTCTGGGACCCCTATAATTCTAATGTTGGTGCATTTTGTATTGTCCGAGAGGTCTCTGAGACTATCCTCAGTTCTTTTCATCTTTTTACTTTATTCTGCTGTTCAGAAGTTATTTCCACCATCTTATTTTCCAGCTCACTGGTTTGTTCTGCTTCAGATATTCTGCTATTGATTCCTTCTGGAGTACTTTTAATTTTAGTAATTGTGTTGTTTGTCTCTGTATGTTTATTCTTTACTTCTTCTAGGTCTTTGTTAATTGATTATTGCATTTTCTCCTTTGTTTTCAAGGTTTTTGATCATCTTTACTATCATTATTCAAAATTCTTTTCCAGGTAGTTTGCTTATTTCCTCTTCATTTATTTGGACTTATATGTTTCTAGTTTGTTCCTTCATTTGCATAGTAATTCTCTGCCTTTTGATAAGTTTTTAAAAAACTTATTGTATTTGAGGTCTCCTTTTCCCAGGGTTCAAGGTTGAATTCTTTCTTCCTTTTGGTTTCTGCTCTCCTAAATTTGGTCCAGTGGTTTGTGTAAGCTTCGTACAGGGTGAGATTTGTGCTGAGTTTTTGTTTGTTTGTTTTTCGTCTCATGGGCAAGGGTGAGTGAGGTGGTAATTCTGTCTGATGGTGACTGGGTTTGTATTTTTGCTTTGTTTGTTGTTTAGATGAGGCAACCTGCACAGGGTGCTACTGGTGGTTGGGTAATGCCAGGTCTTGCATTCAAGTGGGTTCCTTTGTGTGAGTTCTCACTATCTGATGCTCCCTAGGGTTAGTATTGACCATGACAAAGCCTTTGACTGTGTGCATCACAATAAACTGTGGAAAATCCTGAAAGAGATGGGAATACCAGACCACTTGACCTGCCTCTTGAGAAATCTGTATGCAGGTCAGGAAACAACAGTTAGAACTGGACATGGAACAACAGACTAGTTCCAAATAGGAAAAGGAGTATGTCAAGGCTGTATATTGTCACCCTGCTTATTTAACTTCTATGCAGAGTACATCATGAGAAACGCTGGGCTGGAAGAAGCACAAACTGGAATCAAGATTTCTGGGAGAAATATCAATAACCTCATATATGCAGATGACACCACCCTTATGGCAGAAAGTGAAGAGGAACTAAAAAGCCTCTTGATGAAAGTGAAAGAGGAGAGTGAAAAAGTTGGCTTAAAGCTCAACATTCAGAAAACTAAGATCATGGCATCCGATACCATCACTTCATGGGAAATAGATGGGGAAACAGAGGAAACAGTGGCAGACTTTATTTTTCTGGGCTCCAAAATTACTGCAGATGGTGATTGCAGCCATGAAATTAAAAGATGCTTACTCCTTGGAAGGAAAGTTATGACCAACTTAGACAGCATATTCAAAAGCAGAGATATTACTTTGCCAACAAAGGTCCATCTAGTCAAAGCTATGGGTTTTCCAGTGGTCATGTATAGATGTGAGAATTGGACTGTGAAGAAGGCTGAGCGCTGAAGAACTGATGCTTTTGAACTGTGGTGTTGGAGAAAACTCTTGAGAGTCCCTTGGACTGCAAGGAGATCCAACCAGTCCATCCTAAAGGAGACCAGTCCTGGGTGTTCTTTGGAAGGACTGACGTTGAAGCTGAAACTTCAATACTTTGGCCGCCTCATGCGAAGAGTTAACTCATTGGAAAAGACCCTGATGCTGGGAGGGATTGGGGGTAGAAGGAGAAGGGGACGACAGAGGATGAGTTGGCTGGATGGCATCACCGACTTGATGGACATGAGTTTGAGTGAACTCCGGGAGTTGGTGATGGACAGGGAGGCCTGGTGTGCTGTGATTCATGGGGTCGCAAAGAGTCAGACACAACTGAGTGACTGAACTGAACTGAACTGAGGATTAGTTCTCTTGTAGTCAAGGGTCTTGGAGTCAGTGCTCCCACTCCAAAAGCTTAGGGCTTGATCTCTGGTCAGGAACAAAGATTCCACAAGTGATTTGTTATGGTATTGAGATTAAAACAAGTATCAAAAACGAGAAACAAAAGATGAACCCCAGACAAATGGAAGTTACAAAATCAGGCAAATAATAATTAAGATAATGGAATATACAGATATACATATACACCCATGAGCAAAGTCAAAACAGTCCAACAAAAATAAAGTATAATAGATTGACCCAGTGAACTAAGGAAATAAAAAATTACATTTACCAGTTAAGAACAAAACTAACTAAAGCATCAACTGGCAAACAAAACTAAAGCAACATGCCAAGTGGAGAATAAAGCAATGAAAACAAAACTGACAAATATGTTGAGAGGAAAGGAAAGAAAGAATAGATATGCAAAGTTAAATAGAGGTAGATGACGAAGATTTATATAAAGATTAACTACAAAGGGAAAGGAATAGTAGGAAAGGCAAACAAGAAATAAATGTAGGAAAAAATGCAATAGGTTTAAAAAAAGTAAAATTATAAAAGGAGGAAAAAAATGGAAGAAGGAAGAAAAAAGAAAAACTCTGCAGAACTGCAAAAGCCCAACTGCAAAAGCCCAACCTCTGAGGCAGAGGTTTATAAAAACAATAACAAGTGTGACTGAATATACACATATACATATACACCCATAAGCAAAGTCAAAAAAGTCCAACAAAAATTAGGTGCAATAGGTTTAACTGGTGAACAAAGGAAACCAAAAATTATATCTACCAGAACAAAACTAACTAAAGCACAAACTGGAAAACAAAGTTAAAGCAAGGTGTCAACTGGAGAATAAAGTAATGAAAATAAAACTAGCAAATATTTTGAGAGCAAAGGAAAGAAAGAAAAGAAAGAAAGAATAGATATGCAGTGTTAGAGGTAGATAAAGAAGATTTATACATGCTAAAGATTAATTGCAAAGGGAAAAGAACAGTAGGAGAAGCAAAGAAAAGAATAAATGTAGAAAAATTATAATAGGTTTAAAAAATTAAAAATTAAATTAAAAAAAAAGAGAGGATAAAAAGGAAAACTCCACAGAATTGCAAAATTCCAATGTAGAGGTAGAGGTTTATAACAACAATAAAAATATGATTGGAAGAAAAAGAAAAAAAAGCTCAAAAGCTTGATTGGATTTCATAGTGGCAATAAAACTGACAACTACAACAGAGGGGGGAAAAAAAGGAAAAAAAAAGGATAAAAAATTCAAAAGAATCTACAGAACATGTCAAAAGATAAGAATAATAAATATTATTCTTGAGTCATTGATGTCAGAGTTCTTTACCTCCAACACTGTGCTGATCTCTGGACCTGCTGTGGCAGCAGCTCAGATTCTAATCTGGTCCTACTCCTGTGTGTTTTTGCCTCCAATGTCCACAGCTATCAGAACTAGCTGATAGCTAGTATTCTTTTGTGGGAGCTCTCAATGACCTTTTACATATTCCATAGACACAGAGTCGGCCTAATTGATCATGTGGATTTAATCTGCAGCTTGTACAGCTGGTGGCAAGGTTTTTGGTCTTCTTTATTAGTCACACTGCCCCTGGGTTTCAGTTGTTTTATTCCCACCTCTGCATGTGGGTCGTCCACTGGGGTTTACTCCTGAGGCTGCCCTGGAGGACTTGGGTTTGCCCCTGTGAGGGCCAGGTGTGGAGGTGGTGCAGCTGCTTGGGTTGCAGGGGTTCTGGCAGTACAAGGTACTCAGGGGAGTACCTTGGCGGCTAAGGCAGCAGGAAATATAGTGCTCTAGAAGGGTATGGCAACCAGTGTAGGCCAATGTGCTCCAGTATTCTTGCCTGGAGAACCCCCTTCCCTGACAGAGAAGCCTGGCAGGGCATAGTATACAGGCTTGCAAAGAGTGGGACACTACCCAAGTGACCCTGTGCACATAGATGCAAGACTCTTTTTTTGCCTATGGCAGCTCTGCCCCAGTGAGAGTTGAGCATGAAGGTGGCACAGCTGCTTGGCTTGTGGGGACCCTGGCGGCACCAAGTGTGCAGGAACACAGAGTGCCTCCGCCACAGGAGTTGTAGCCCTATCAGAGTCTTTTTTCAAGGCTCTTGTAGCTGGCGATCAGGCCTCTCTGGCCAGTCTTTCTCTGGAGCTCTGCTCATTCAGGCACTAAGTGGGCTCCCTTGCCTGGGGTCCTTCTCTGTTGTTCAGGGTGTCAGTCACATACAGGGGCCGCCCTGGGTGGAGTCCTACTCTGTAGTTCAGTGCGTCAGGCGTTTGATGGGTCAGTCTCTCTGCTGCTCAGCTGACGATGCTGATGTGCGGGGAGAGAGGCTGTGGTGATGGCTCGAACCCTACGTGTGACTCAGCAGTATTCCCTTGCTTCTGTGGCTGCCTAGCTTTCCTCCACAGGCATTTCCCACCACAGTCTCCTCCCTCACATCCCTTCGATCCATCTCTCCACAGTCCACAGCAGTCCTTGCCCTGGGATTGCTCCAGCTTTCAGCCATTGCGCCTTCCAGGGGACCTGCTCCGTCTGGGGTATGTATGGCTGCAGCAAGGATTCTCATTCCATTTAGGCTGTCACAGTTCAGCTGTTCCACTCTCAGCCTCAGATGTTTCTCCTCTGACTCAGACAATTGCCCTGATGTGGGGATCGGACCCCTGCTTCAGTTCCCCCACCTGCCGAGGGCAGGCCCAGTCGTACTAACACGCCTGTTTTTCCTCCTACTTCCTTTGTCCTACTGAGTTTTGCATGGGTCTATATATTTTTTCCCCTGGTCAGGTACTCCTGTCCACTCTCAGCTGGTATTCTGCATGCACTTCTGTGTGTATTCCTGATGTATCTGTGGAGAGAGATGTACTCCACGTCCACCCACTCCTCCACCATCTTGTTCTCTCCCTGGTTACATTTAACCAGACTTTTCCAGCCTTATTTGGCCACAGAACTCCTTTCCCCTCTTAACACTTATTAACACTGTATCATTTGGGCTGAGAGGAAACAGCTGGCACACTCAGATGGGAATAATGTAAAGAAGGTTAACTTAGAGAAGGACTGGGTACAAAGGCATGGGCAAGGTGTAATGGATATACAGGAACTTGGGGCCAGAGCAATGGTGTTGTTTCTAACGCATCTTGAAGAGCCAGGAAGGTGCAGGGGAGTTGAGGCGGGACGGAAGCAAGTTTATCAGTCTTATCAGCATCTGTTTAAAGTTCCCTGTTCTGTATTTCGGATTACTGCTCCTTTTCCACCTCTTAGCTTACATCTGAGGTCTGGAGGATTTGAGAACTATTTGGTGCTGGGACTCTGCAGCCCGACCTGTCAGACTCTGGGCTTGTTCCTCATCATACCTGCCACGTGAAACCTGCAGGAGATGAGAAACTTTTATGCTGTCACAGAATCTCCGGTTCTCCAAGTTTGTTCGTGATGGCACACTCATACTCTCTAGGAAGGGCTCAAGAGCGGGTAAGAGGGGTCTGATGTCTGATGCTCCCTGCCAAGGCGTATCCCAGGATAGGGCTCAGCCTGAGGCATAGCATTCATCCAGAAGTGTGGCCTGGGCACCAGAGTGGGAGTCATTCCTCTAGAAGTTCTACTCCCTAGAGCCAAGGGTGGTGCCTAGGAAGCAGCATGCTAGTCACTAGACACATTGTCAGCCTGCAGGATGAGACAGTGAGATGGCCCTGGGTTTAGGCAATGGGGCATAACCTGGGCAGCCACAATGGAAGTAGACCAAGAGAAGTACTCTGGGTTGGGGATTCTGGCAGCAGTGACTTTTGATGGGTTCTCTGGCAAGCATATGGGCAGAAGAGGAAGCATTCAGGCTGCTGGGATGGAGGGGTGCTGACACTCATTTCCACCAGCTTTACCACTTTTCCTGCCACTACCTCCCTCTCTCTCCTTCCCTCTTCCTGGTCCTCTCTCTGCCCTTCTCCTTTCTGCTCATTTCCCCTTTCTCCTGAGATGCTCCTTTTACGTTCCCCCCGTCTTCTCCCTCATCTTTTCATTTCCCTTTTCTTCTGTGTTTCAGTCTCTTCTCCCTTCTGTGATACACTTTTTGTATTGGGCTGTGCTATCTATATATTTTAAATCCCAGAGGTGTATCTGCTAATTGTCCTTTTAGGGAAATAATTATGCAAGTTAAGATGATTAGATAATGAAAGTGTTCTCTGGGGCTGGCCTCTTTACAAAATGATGATGGGGTGGTAGTGGGAAGGGGGATCATTTCTACTTAAAATAGCAGGATAGCTCAGTCAGTAAAGAGTCTGCCTGCAGTGCAGGAGACCCGGGTTTGATCCCTTGTTTGGGAAGATCCCCTGGAGAAGAACATGGCAACCCACTCCAGTATGCTTGCCTGGAAAATCCCATGGACAGAGGAACCTGGCAGGCTACAGTTCATGGGGTTGCAAGAGTTGGACATGACTTAGTGACTAAACCACCAGCAGGATGGTACAGCTCTTACCAGAATGCTTTGAACTCTGGGGATGCAACACAACCCTCCCAGAGCTTGACCAGATGGCTAATTCTGGGAGCAGCGTCCTGGGAAAAAGATTGGATATTCTGTGGCCTTCTGGGAAAGCAATGATCAAGGAACTCTGTGATACGACTTGGAGTTCAGGATCCTGTGGAATTACTAGATCTGAATGAAGATTCTGAAGACACTTGGAGTTTCTGAAACATATATACCTGCACACGCACGTGCAGTCACACACACACATATGTAGGGCAAGATTATGTGTTTCCTCAGGCAGAAGAGTCAGACACGACTGAGTGGCTTCCCTTTCACTTTTCACTTTCATGCATTGGAGAAGGAAATGGCAACCCACTCCAGTGTTCTTGCATGGAGAGTCCCAGGGACGGGGGAGCCTGGTGGGCTGCCGTCTATGGGGTCGCACAGAGTTGGACACGACTGAAGTGACTTAGCAGCAGCAGCAGCAGCAGGCAGAGTGGTTTTGCAGATATAAATTGCTGAAACACATCAACTTTGCACTTAGAGTGCAACAACTTAGAGTGCTTCATTGCACTCTAATGGTGGCCGTAAGCGTCCTGCTCACTCACTCATGTCATGTAAAAAGTGTTCATGAGATACATTCTTTCTTTCTCTGGGTTTTGCTCTTGATCCAGCACTGGGTGCATTGCAAGACCCTCCTGGCATTCCTAATCGCAGGTACCTGCCACTCCCTGCATCCAGCAACGAGCTGATGTCCCTAGGCAGGAAGAGTTGGAATGTTCTCAGCCAAAGACCAGTAGACATAGGGAGAGGTGGCAGTGAGAGGAGGGCATGAGTGGAGAAGCTACAGAGAAAGGGTTCAGAAAGTATCGAGTGGTGGGGGAGCAGGCAAATGGGATTGGGAAAACGTGCTTCCTGTTGGGGAAGGGAGGATCTGGAAGGAGTAATGACTGGGAAGAACGAAAAGGGGCGGAAGACTAACTGAGAGACTGCTGTGTTTTGCAAAGAGAGAATGTGATGCCCAGGGAGGTTAAATTACATGTCCAAGTCATGGTCAGAACATGGAGTGCAGAGATGCAAATCCAGCAGTCAATGTCCTTGTACCAGCACACCCTGCCCAGAAAATAGGATTGCAACTGATTCCCTCCAAAACCTCAAGAAAGAGGACTCTTCAAAGACCCCTCAGGCAAGACGTGCCCACAGAAATATGTGCTGTCACTAAGAATCTGTGATCCACCCAGGTTAAACCATAAGAGAGGAACAGTCCTCTCCAGATTTAACTAGAAGTTACCCTAGTGGCTCAAAAGGTAAAGAATCTGCCTGAAATGCAGGAAACCTGGTTCGATTCCTGGATTGGGAAGATCCCCTGGAGAAGGGAATGGCAATTCACTCCAGTATTCTCACCTGGAGAATTCCACAGACAGAGGAGCCTGGCAGGCTACAGTCCATGGGATTGCAAAGAGTTGGACAGGACTGAGTGACTAACACGCTTATCTCAGTAAACCTTAAGCCCTTTTCATTGTCCACTTCCCCATAGTCCAGGGCACCCTCCTTTTCTTCATCATTCCTCATGGGGAGCAAAGGAAGTGGTTTTACACTTTAGGGTGACAGCAAAGAAATGCAGCCTAAGGACATAGTAGAAGGAGGGAAGGCAGTTCAAACAAAAGGTTCCCACTCTTCCTGCTTATTTTGTTCCTCTGGCTTATTTTTAAATTGTCAGGCACAAGCACAGAACAGCCTCAATTGGGGATGCTCCTAATTTCAGAACTTCCCTTCAGTTTCTATTAGGGAAACCATAGAGCTGATGAAGTTCTGCCTCTGGGTCATGTTGGCTCACCCATTCTTGCAGGCTTCCTGGTGGTCTCAGAGCCCCTCACCACATTCACAGCAGGCAGAGTTGCCACATTTAGCAAATAAAGACACACAATGCTCTGCTTAATAAGAGTTTCAGATAAAACTCAAATGCATGTTTAGTTTAAATGTATTCCATGCAATACCGAGGACACATTTGTACAATGGAAGTGTTTGCTGTTTATCTGAAAAGATTTTATTTGAAGATCTGAAGCTGGGAATGCCACCAGCATGATTTTACTGGAGTGAGTCCAGCTACATACATCAGTTAGAAGATATCAGGCACTGAGTCTCTGAGACAGGCTGGGACCTGGGAGCCTTTGCTACAGTGCTGCAATGCTTATGCGTGGACAAACCTCTCCTCCAGCAACAAAATACAAAGAAACTATATGAGACTAAAAATAACTGCAGTTGGGACAAACTCTGGAGAAGCCATTGGCCCAGACTTCTCTCAGGATCAGTGAGTATCCATTTTTCTGACTTGTAAAATAATACACATTCATTGATAAAAATTGGAAAAGAACAATAAAATTGTAGAAAAATCAGAAAGCATAATAAAAAAATAAACATTCACCATAATTGCAGTATATAGATTAGATTTAGACTGCCTGAGTTCAAATTCCAGCTCTAGTGCTTAACTAACTGTATGACTTTAGGCAGTTTCCTTAACCTCTCTGTGCTGCAGTCTTTCAATCTGCAAAATGGTAGTGATAGAGAGGCTTGAATGAGTTTGTGAGGATTAAAGGAGTTTATATGTGTTCAGGTGCTTTAAAAAGTACCTGATATATATGTGAAATACTGCATAAGTGCTTTAAAAAAAATTAAAGTTCTTTCACTCTGAGATAAGTGTTCTTGGTGTCTTTTTTATGCATGTTTATGCATTCTATTATATAGGCATGTATGATAGATTTCCATACTGTGGTGAATTGCATTTTTCAAAGTTGGATGTGATGGTTCTTTCTCCTGACATGCTTTTCTGTGAAGTGGTCTGGACATTTCTCCATCAAGAGGTGAAATCAGATCCTCTCCCCTTAAATGTTGGAGAAGGCAATGGCACCCCACTCCAATACTCTTGCCTGGCAAATCCCATGGACGGAGGAGCCTGGTGGGCTACCATCTATGGGGTCACACAGAGTCGGACACGACTGAAGTGACTTAGCAGCCCCTTAAATGTGAGCTTTTAAAGTTTCTGGTTAGCAGAATGTGGTAGAAGCGGTGTTCTGGGACTTCCAGGGCCAGGTCAGAGGAGGCTTGTGGTTTCTGCTTCCCCTTCTGGAACTCTCATCCTTGGGTCCTTCCTCTTGGAACCCACCCACCTCCCCTGCCCCCAGACCAACATGCATGGTGAGACCTCAGGTAAGTGCTCTGCTTACTTCCCCAGCTGAGTAGCCTGCTGGCAGGCAGCCTCACCTGCCAGCCTGCATCAGTGGGTCAGTCCAGCTACCTGCAACTTCCTGAGAGACCCCAAACCACACAACTGAGCCTGGCTGGACCACAGAGCTTTGAGGGATTTACATCTGTTATTGTTTGGAGCCACTAAGTTATGAGATGGTTTATTATGCAGTGCCAGAGACCTGGAAAACTATTTAAGGAACTATACCTACCCAAGATCCTGAATTTTAAGTATGAACCAAAGTGTCTTCTGTCCTCAGTTTCATTACTTTCAGATAAAAGATACATTTTCTGTTCTTAAATTTTTTTAAAATTAAGAGTTTAAAAATTTATTGCTATGGCTGATTCATGTTGTACGGCAGAAACCAACACAATATTGTAAAGCAACTATCTTTCAATTAAAAATAAATTACTTAAAAAACAAAAATATTGTTGATTCTTTTAATAAAAATAATATTAATTATCAAGTTTAATGCAAACTAAAAAATTTATTGTAGCATACTTGATTTACTATACTGTAAATTGTAACTAAAATATTCTTAGTTTCAGAGATACAGTAAAGTGAATCTGTTATACGCTTATCCAATCTTTCTTAGATTCTTTTCCCATGTAAGTCATCACAGAGTGTTGAGTAGAGTTCCCTGTTTTTACAGTATGTCCTTATTAGTTATCTATTTTATATATGGTAGTATGTATGTGCCAATACAAATCTCCCAATTTATCCCTGCCCCCTTTTACCCCTGGTAACCATAAGTTTGTTTTCTATATCTGTAATTCCATTTCTGTTTTGTAAATAAGTTTATTTGTACTGTTATTTTAATATTCCAGTATAAGTGATATCATCTGATATTCGTCTGCTGTCTGACTTACTTCACTCAGTATGACAATCTCTAAGTCCATCCATGTTGCTGGGAATGACATTATTTTGTTTTTTTAATGGTTGAGTAATATTCCATTGTATATGTGTACCACATCTTTATCCACTCCTCTGCTGATGGACATTTAGGTTGCTTCCATGTATTGGTGAATAGTGCTGCTATGAATATAGAGATGCACGCATCTTTTTGAATTATGACTTTCTCCAGCTATATGCCAAAGGAGTGGGGTTGCTGGGTCATATGGTAGTTCTGTATTTGGCTTTTTAAGGAACCTCCATACTGTTCTCCATAGTGGCTGTACCAATTTACATTCACATCAACAGTGTAGGAGGGTTCCCTTTTCTCCACACCCTCTCAAGCATTTATTGTTTGTAGATTTTTTGATGATGGCCATTTTGACTGGTGTGAGGTGATATCTCAATGTAGTTTTGATTTGCATTTCTCTAATAATAAGTGATCTTGAGGAAAAGGGACATTTTCAAATAAACTGCCCTAAGAAAATATATTCCTCCTTCTTCGGAAAAGCTAATGACCAGCTGGGCTTGAGCCCTAGGTCATTCATGTTTGAAGGCATCTTAGAGATCATCTAACAGTCCTTCACTTGCCTGTTTACTTTACAGATGAGAATCAGGAGGTAAAGTGACTCACTCAAGGCCCTCTGGGTACTAAATGACAAAGCCTGGCTGCATCTCAGTTGTCCTCCAAACTCAGCGCTCTCCTTATTATGTTGTACTGCTTGTTTGTAAGAATGTTTATGGGCAGGGTGGAATTGGGCGTTTCTAAAGGCATGATGAGAGTGATGAAAGTCATCTGGGCTCTTTCTCAGCTATGTCCAGTCCATGCTTTCGGGGGAGGACACGGCTTCTTTCAACAGTGCCTTTTTATGCTCTGTCTGGTGAGAAAAATGTGAAATGTGGTATGTCACAGTCAAGTCTGGAGAGAGGGCTTCAGTGGGGAAATGGATGTCCTAAAGTCAGGATGGGTGACAGGCTTCGGGACACCCTGTTGTTCTGGGATCCAGAAGATTTGGCAAGGACGGGGCCTGTGGTGAGGATGTGAGCATCAGTGAGAGGGCTGCTCCTGGGGCCACATGCTCACTAGCATCCCCACTGAGTAGTCCACATTTAAAGAACTGTGGTGTCTGAATGATGTAGGAGGCAGTTATCATCTCAGGAAGAAGGAAGCATCAGAGGGAGGTGTTATAGTGAGGAGAGAACATCAAGATATTTGTTAAGGGTTAAACTGTGTCCCACACAAGTCATATATTGAAGTCCTAAGTCCTAATACCTTTGAATGTTATTCATATTTGGAAATAAGACTGTTGCAGATGTCATTAGTTAAGATGAGATCATACTGGAGTAGTGCGTGTGTGCTCAGTTGCATCCGACTCTTATGTGATCCTGTGGATTATAGCCTGCCAGACTCCTCTGTCCATGGAATTTCCCAGGCAAGAATAATGGAGTGGGTTGCCATTTCCTCCTCTAGGGGATCTTCCTGACCAAGGGATTGAACCTGAGTCTCTTGTGTCTTCTGCAATGGTAGGTGGAATCTTAACCACTAGCACCTGGGAAGTCCCATTATAGTTTAGGGTGGACCTCTATTCCAATATGACTGGCATCCCTATAGAAAGGAGAAATTTGGACACAGACACATGCATAGGAGGAATGCCGTGTGAAGATAAAAGAGATTGGGGTGATTTCTCTACATGTAATGAATGCCAAAGATTGCTAGTAAACCACTAGAAACTAGGGGAGAGGCATGGGACAGATTGTCCTTACAGCCCACAGAAGGAACCAACCCTGCCCACACCTTGATCTGGGACCTCTAAGCTCTATAACTGTGAGACAATAAGTTTCTGTTGTTTAAGACAGCTCGTCTATGGTACTTGACTATGGCAGCCCCAGGAAACTAACAGAATGTTATGTAAGTCAATGCACAGAGTCTTGAGATAAATAAATAAGATGAAAGGGGCCAGAGAGTTGATTGGAGGAGGGAAGGATAGGTGGGGGTGACCTTGGCTTATGGTAAAACTCTAGCAGGAGAATTACAATGCAGGACCCTGGGATTCTGGAGCAAAGTCATGCCATCTGCAGTGGAGAATTATGCACCCTTTGAGAAATAGCTCTTGGCACGTTACTGTATCCTGGTGGAAACAGAGTACTTGGCCATAGTCATCAAGGGACAATGGATCTGGAACTGCCCATTATGAGCTGGGTTCTGTCAGACCTCCAAGTCATCAAGTCAGACAGGTCCAGCAGGCATCCATCATGGTGTGGAAATAGTACATCTGAGGTTGAGGCTGGTTAGGACTAGAGGGCATGACTGATGTGTAAGATTAGGTAGTCCAGACCTGCTTGTAGCCCACCACAGTTGGACCAATGCCCTTCTTTGTCTTGTGTCTATCACCACAGAGGAGAATCACAAAAGACCAGCTGGAAGAAGAGGAAAAAGCCTCAGCTTGGTTTACAGTTGGATTAACTCAATACATGGGTGCATGTCAAAATGGACACCAACCACTTTTCTCCCATATTTAAAGTTGGCACTAAATGTTAGTAAAGAATTCACCTGCAATGCAGTAGACCTCTGTTTGACTCCTGAGTCAGGGAAGATCACCTGGAGGAGGTCATGGCTACCCACTCCAGTATTCTTGCCTGGGAAATCCCATGGATAGAAGAGCCTGGTGGGCTATAGTACATGGGGTTGCAAAGAGTTGGATACAACTGAGCAACTAACACTTTCACTTTCTAAAAGACAGTAGGAAAGGGAAGGTCTTACCAGTGGGTAGAGCCATTAGCAGTGTACCTGATCATATTTGTAGGAAAGGAAAAGTGGCCCAAAGTGGATGGCCAATGGCCTGGTCTTGGGTCAGAAAAGGAAAGGAATAGAGGAACACAGGCAGTGAGGTCTGGGTGCAGGTGTGTGGTGGACATGTAGGAGTGGACGTGATGTGTGAAGGTTTTTATATTGCATTCACCACTAAGTTGGTTTGTATTAATGCTCACCAGTAAGCATCCACCATCAACTGTACAACCAAGTAGTCTGAATGACTTGTTCTGTGAACCTTAGCCGGACTTCATCATCAGCCACCCCAGGCTGGTATGATGGGCTCCTGAGTGGAGAGACCGAAGTATCAGAGAGGAAGGTATGTGTGGACCTAATACATGGACTTTCACTTTCCAAGACTGATCTAGCTGCTGCTGCTTTGAATGTCCAAATTGTTAGCAGAAGAAACCAATTCATCCTGGCTCTATTCCTGGAGGAAACCAATTGGCCAGACTACACTGGCTCATGTCCATCCTGAGAGGGGCAGTGATTCCTTCTCACAGGGATAAATATCTTTCCTGGGTATAGGTTTGCCTTTCCCACCTGCCAAACCTCAGCTAGCATTATTATCTAGGGGTTTATAGGATGACTGATCCAGAGTTATGGAATCCCATACAGTGCAGCATCTAATCAGAAGATTCACTTCATATTGAAGAAAGTGTGAGACTGGGACCATGGCCAGGGGATACTTTTGTCTTATTACATAATACATCCTCAGAGGCAGCCATCCTCATGAAAGAAGGAAGTAGCCTTCTATTGATACAACGGAAGTCCTAGCTTAGAGGAAACATTCTGAAGGGATTAAGTGCCATCATTCAGGGTTGCAGAGTATTTATTAAATCAGTGACTCATGTGTCGTTCAGTCTCCAGTAAGAATGCAAGTGTCCAGAAGCCAAGGAGTAGCAGCAGGAGCGACCTTATTTACCATCACACCAATGACCCATGGGGGGTGTTATTAATATATGCTCTGTCCCTGCAACTTTGGGTTCTGCAAGGTTAGAGGTTCTGATTGCTGAAGAGGTGCACACTTGTCACGGGTCACAGCAAGTATACCACTGAATACAACTTGCAGGTACTTGTCAGGGTGCATTAGACTCATTGTTTCCAGAGACAACAGGCAAGGAAAGGAGTCACTGCAGTAACAGGGGCAAGTGACCTTGATCAGCAGGAAGATATGGGTCTGCTTTTATACAATAGTAGCAGGAAAAAAACACACATGGAATCCAGATGTTATAAACTGAATGTGTCCCTCAAAAATTCGTATGATAAAACCCTAGCCTCTCGTGTGGCTGTATCTGGAAGTAGGGGTCTCTAAAGAAGTAATAGAGGGCTTCCCTGGTGTCTCAGTGGTAAAAAATCCAGCTGCCATTGTAGGAGACATGGGTTTGATCCCTGATTGGGGACGATCGCACATGCTTGGTAGTAACTAAGCATGGGCACCACAACTATTGAGCCCGTGCTCTAGAACCTAAAGCCACAACTACTGAGCCTGTGTGCTACAGCTACTGAAAGCCAGGTGTCCTAGACCCATGCTTCGCAACGAGAGGCCACGACAATGAGAGGCCCATGCACTGCAGCTAGAGAGAGCCTCTGCCCTCTTCAATTAGAGAAAAGCCTGCACAGCAACGAAGGTCCAGTACAGCCAAAAATACATAAATAAAAATAAAATAATAAAAAAGACGTGATTGAGGTTAAATTAGTTCATAAGGACGGGTCCCTGATCTGTTAGGATTAGTTGAGGATTAGTGTCCTTATAAGAAGAGACAACTAAAGAGCTCTCTCCTTATGTGCAGGCACCGAGGAAAAGTCATGGGAGTAAATAGCAAGAAGGTGGTTGTCTACAACCAAAGGGAGACCCCTTCATCAGCCACCAACCCTGCTGACACCTTGATAGTGGACTTCTATTCTTCATATCTGTGAGAGAATAGCAATTTCTGCTGTTTAAACCCTCCCTCTCCCAGTGTGGTTTTTTGTTAAAAGCAGCCTGAGCAGACTGACATACCTGGTGATCCACTTGGTCTGTCCTTGTGCTCCTTAGCCACGTTGCAAATGTGAGTGGACACAGGCAAGCACCCTGGCCTGAGATGAGTGATCATTATGGGTCCCTGAAGAATGAAGGTTTGGGTCACACCACCAGGGAAGCCACCAAAACCTGCCAAAGTTTTGGTGAGCCATAGCTAAGGTTGAGGAAAATTGAGAAGGCGTAGTGGAGAAGGGAGAGGTTGGTATTTGTTCTGGTCCCATAGTCAATTGAAAAGATGGGGACAATAGTTCATCCCACTAATCTCCCTCTTCTCATTCCCCCTCAGCAAACAAACAAACCAAAACAAAACCTGGAACCATGTTGGAGTTGCTGCCCAAATCTTGTAGAGAAGTTGATTTGCTTGGTGGGAAGGATAGACTGTGGTAACCACAAGAATGTGCCTTGCAGACTTCTGAGTACAGGGAACACAAGTGATTAAGTGAGCTGGATGTCAAGTCCATCATCACATTAGCATGAGGCCCCACTCCCCAAAGGCTGCTCCCAGCCAATGACAGATGTGGCGGGTCACACCTGTCCTTTCTTAAGGGAAACAGAGTCTTCTGATGACTGTCATTGGCTGGAGGAATCCTGAGCTTTCCTCAGACTGTATCACCCTTTAGGATGCTTCTACTTAACCTTCTATTCCTCTGGCCTTCCTTTAGGGTCAGACTCACCTTATAGTCTGACTGTTCTTCCAGATTTCTCTGGACCCTTACCCATTTTTTTCCCCTCATAAACATTTCCCCTAAAGAATTCGTTGCAAATTTACTCTTGTCTTCGCGTCTTCTTCCCAGAGGACTCAGAGGACTCAGTTCTTTAACCCTTGCTTACACCTCTGTAAATAGATCTTCTATAAAACATCTCTTTAGACATCCCAGCTGACTGTGACATCTGTTTCCTGCTGGGACCTTGACGGATATAAATTGCTGTGGACCGTAAATGTTGCTGTAGCATTCCAAAGGAGAAAAAGCAATGTTAGCGTGGTGAGAATAAATAGCAAGGAATAAATGTGTTTTGAACTATGGGGTTGCTCTGGGGTTAGAGTTTGGTATTTCAGATAGGGACGTATGTGTGTGTGTGTGCATGTACGTGTGTGTGTGTGTGTGTGTATGTGTGTGTGTGTGTGCAGGTGTCTGCAGCATTAGCAAAGGTACTGGAGTAGAAACAAGCAGTTATGGCGTCATCTGTCCAAGAGCCCACGCTATTTTTCCAAGGATCTCCACCTGTACTATGGAGGAAAACACTAGGAAGGTTCATTTCTCCACCTTTATTGCTTAGAATCTGTTAGGAAGCCTCTGTCATTTCCCCTTTCATCGTCTCATTTTTTTTTTAATGTGGACCATTTAAAAAGGTTTTATTGAATTTTTTTGCAGTACTGCTTCTGTTTTATGGTTTGTGTTTTTTTTGGCTTTGAGGCATGTGGGATCTTAGCTCCTTGAGCAGGGATTGAACCTGCACCCCCTACATTAGAAGATAAAGTTCTAACCACTGTACCACCAGGTAATCCCTATCACCTCGTTTAGTATATCTTTCTATGTGCATCTGTAAGCTCTTGTTAGGGAAGAGCTGAGGCAGTGGCCATGGGACTCCATGGAAGCCTCATGGAAAAGGGGGAAAGACAAGGAAGAATGAGTGCCTTGAAATTCTGGGGTCCAAGGCTCAGGATACTGGGTGTATTGGGACTGAATAGCCCCATTTCTTATGGTTCCAAGAGGGCCAGCAGTTTCTTTCAGAGGCCGAGGGAACATTGATTTCACAAGAGGTGCAGAAAACAGAATTCACAGAGAGCCAGGGAGTTCGATCCCTGGGTTGGGAAGATCCCCTGGAGAAGGAAATGGCAACCCATTCCAGTATTATTGCCTGGAAAATCCCATGGACAGAGCAGCCAAGTGGGCTACAGTCCATGGGGTCGCAAAGAGTCGGACAGGACTGAGCGACAAACAACCACAACAATCATTCACTCAACACACGTTTACAGAACACCTACTACATTCCAGGAACTCTTCTAGGCCCTGGGGATGCACTATTAAAGTAAAATGAAAATCCCTGACCTCGTGGAGCTTACATCCTCATGGGGAGAGGCAGACAGTAAATAAATAAACAGGCAAACCAGGGTGGTAAGTGCTATGGAGCAAAGCAAACGAGAAAGAGGAATAGATTTGCATGTGTCCAGCTGTGGCAGCCATGGGCTTCCCTAGTAGCTTAGTTGGTAAAGAATCTGCTTGCAGTGCAGGAGAACTCCGTTTGAATCTTGTGTTGGGATAGGCTACTTATGCCAGTATTCTTGGTCTTCCCTGATGGTTCAGCTGTTAAAGAATCCACCTGCAATGTGGGAGACCTGTGTTCAATCTCTGGGTTGTGAAGATCCCTTGGAGAAAGGAATGGTTACCCACTCCAGTATTCTGCCCTGGAGAATTCCATGGAATGTATAAGTCCATAGGGCTGCAAAGCATCAGACACACCTGAGTGGCTATCAGTTTCACTTTCCAGTTGGGGTGGCTAGGGAAGACCCTACAGACAAGGCAACATAGAACAGAAACTTAAAAGAATGGAAAGGTGCAAGCCCCATGGGCTCCTTGGGGAGTGGTTCATACAGTGCAAAGAACAAGTGCAAAGGCCTGGGAGCAGGGATGTGCTTGGTCTCATTAACATCTGTCTACTTCATACATCTCTATGCTCATCCAGCTGCCCATAGATAAGCTGTTGATTCACAGTCGTCAAGTTCTAGTGGTGTGAATTCCCAGACTATGCTAATATTATGTAACTGAAGCATCTAAGAGGCACCAGTAGTATAACAAAAAATTATTTCTCAACACGGCATCAGACATGACATCCATTATCTTATGATCCGCATCAGTTTCAGAAGCAGATAAGGCTCCTCAAGTGTGTCTCCTCAGGTGCACTTTCTCTTGATCCAGGGCTTTGAACTATTAAAGCTAGTCCGTTGGCTTTTAGAACTGGAAAATTTGAGTCCTGGTTGACTTACAGGCTGCACAGCCCTGACTAGTTACTTAACTTCTCTGAGCTTCTGTTTCTTTATCTACGGGCAGCCAGCAGAAGTAAAAACAACAACTATGATACAAATCAGGGATGGAATCAAATAAAGACTGTGTATTATAAAGTATTTACCAATGGTTGGCTTTTATATAGCAAAGATACATTAACTAAGTCGTTAGTCTTATTTGTACGTAGGGCTTCCCTGGTGGCTCAGATGGTAAAGAATCTGCCTGAAATGCAGGAGACCCAGGTTTGATCCCTGGGTCAGGAAGATCCCCTGGAGAAGGGAATGGCTACCCAGTCCAGTATTCTTGCCTAGAGAATCCCATGGACAGAGGAGCTTGGTGGCCTACCGTCCACGGGGTCACCAAGAGTCAGAGACGACTGGGCGATTAGCACATTATTTGTACATGTGCGTGTCACTTCAGTTGTGTCCGGCTCTTTTCAACCCGATGAACTATAGCTATTCAGGCTCCTCTGTCCTTGGGATTCTCCATTCAACAGTGATGGAGTGGGTTGCCATTCCCTTCTCCAGGACATCTTCCTGACTCAGGGATTGAACCTGGGTCTCTTGCATTGCAGGGGAATTCTTTACAGACCCTGCTACCAGGGAAGCCCTATTTGTACAAAAACCATGTCTAAGATATTGACTTAAAACAACAATTGTTTATTTGCTCATGTCTTTGAAACTAAATATGGGCTTGGCTTAGCTGGGTGGTTCTTCTACTGGTCTTGCTAGGGGTTAATTTTGTGGTTGCATTCATCTGGCATCTCAATGGAGGCTGGATGTCCCAAGATAGATTTATTCACATATTGGTCTGGTCTGATTCACATGTCCTCAGGTAGGGCTTTTGGTTGGGGTGTCTGGTTCTCTGCTACATGGTTTCTCCCTTCTTGACAGGATGACATCAGCTTTTATTTTGTGTGATGACAGCCACTTTGCAAGAGAATGAGGGCAGAAGCTGTCAGACCTTTTGGGGTTGGGGCTCAGAAGTCCCACAATATCACTTTTGCCACATTTGATTGGCTAAAGCAAGTCACGGAGCCAGATGAGATTCAAGGGGTGGAGAAATAGGCTTCACCTTGTAACGGAAGGAGCTGCAGATTCACATTGCATGGATGGAAGAAATAGGTTGTCAGTAGAAAACCATATGTGACAGTCTATCCTCTGGCTTCAGCAAATCACTCTCTGGCATGTGCAAAATATACTCGCCATTCCCAAAACCCCCAAAGTTTTATCTCATGATATCAAGCTGGAAGTCCATTATCCGATGATCTGCTCCAGATTATCATATAGATAAGACCTCTTGAGCATGGCTTTTCAGCTGCAGCTTCTCTTGATACAGCGACCTTGAACTTAAAAGACAAGTGTTCTATTCTCACACCTCTAAAATACAGTCATGAGAAAGCAACTAGATAGACCCTGTTGATAGATACTCCTATTTAAAATGGAGAGGATGGGAACCACAAAGCAATCATTAGGCTACAGCAATTATGAAGTCCAACTCGTCACATTGGCTTCCCCTTGTTGATGCTATTGTTCACTAAGTTGTGTCTAACTCTTTGCAACTCCATGAACTGAAGCATGCCAGGCCTCCCTGTCCCTCATTATCTCTTGGAGTTTGCCCAAGTTCATGTCCATTGAGTCAGTGATGCCATCCAACTATCTCATCCTCTATGGCTTCCCCTATATAGGTCAGAAAATGTTTCTTGATTGGGACCTGATTTTACTTCCTGAGATGTTGCCTAGCCAACTGTTTTCTGTGGCTTTTAGGTCTTCCCACTGAGCTCTTAGCTCCATCCTCTGAGATGCATTTTCTTACCCATAGGAAATTATGCGTGTCTGTAGCTAAGTAGCCTTGTCAGTCTGATTCCTGCTTGTAGAAAGTGGAGGTCCAGTGGCCTCTTTTCATTGTGAATTATCTCTTTCACTTTTAGTCCAACCTTGTAGTGCTTTCATTGATAAAATTCTCCTAAAAATTTTATGCATTTCCTAGGAATTTTAGTGGGATTCACCCTATGCCTTCAGAATTTTGTTCATATATTTTTTTGAACATGTCAGTCACTGTGGGCCAATACCCTCAAGATTCTCAGAAGTCCTTTCGTCTCATTGAAAGGGTCTCCTAGGCACTTCCTTTCAGAGGGCTTACAAGCATAGATCTGATTTGATTGTTTTGCTGGGGCCATTTCTTAGTGGAGAATCTTTGCCTGGCTGGAGATACTAACAATTTAATTTTGACTCTCTCCTCTTTTCCTAAAGCATACGGGTGGCTAACAAACACATGAAAAGATGCTCAACATCACTCATTATCAGAGAAATGCAAATCAAGACCACAATGAGGTACCATTTCATGCCAGTCAGAATGGCTGCGATCCAAAAGTCTACAAGCAATAAATGCTGGAGAGGGTGTGGAGAAAAGGGAACCCTCTTACACTGTTGGTGGGAATGCAAACTAGTACAGCCACTATGGAGAACAGTGTGGAGATTCCTTCAAAAACTGCAAATTGAACTGCCTTATGACCCAGCAATCCCACTGCTGGGCGTACACACCAAGGAAACCAGAATTGAAAGAGACACCTGTACCCCAATGTTCATCGCAGCACTGTTTGTAATAGCCAGGACATGGAAGCAACCTAGATGTCCATCAGCAGATGAATGGATAAGAAAGCTGTGGTACATATACACAATGGAGTATTACTCAGCCATTAAAAAAATACATTTGAATCAGTTCTAATGAGGTGGATGAAACTGGAGCCGATTATACAGAGTGAAGTAAGCCAGAAAGAAAAACACCAATACAGTATACTAACACATATACATGGAATTTAGAAAGATGGTAATGATAACCCTGTATGCAAGACAGCAAAAGAGACACAGATGTATAGAACAGACTTTTGGACTCTGTGGGAGAGGGAGAGGGTGGGATGATTTGGGAGAATGTCATTGAAACATGTATACTATCATGTAAGAAATGAATCACCAGTCTAGGTTCGATACAGGATACAAGATACTTGGGGCTGGTGCACTGGGGTGACCCAGAGAGATGATATGGGGAGGGTGGTGGGAGCGGGGTTCAGGATTGGGAACTCATGTACACCCATGGCGGATGTATGTCAATGTATGGCAAAACCAATACAGTATTGTAAAGTAAAAAAATAAAAAATAAAGAGGAAAAAAAATTAAAAAAAAAATAAAGTAAGCCTGAATACTGAACAGTGTCTCCTTTGGCTTATCTCTCTTTGATGGTATCTTAACATACACAGGGCCTCCCCAGGTAGCTCAGTGGTAAAGAATCTGCCTGCCAATGCAGGAAATACAGGTTCGATCCCTGGATTGAGAATATCCCCTGGAGAAGGAAATGGCAACCCACTCCAGTATTATTGCCTGGGAAATCCCATGGAAAGAGGAGCCTGGTGGGCTGCAGTCCACATGGTCACAAAGAGCTGGAGACAGTCTTAGCGACTAAATAACAGCAGTATCATACACAACAGGCAGCATCCAACTGATGTCTTCAGCATTGTGTCTAGAAATTTCCTTCCCTAAATCCTTAAGTTCAGGCAGGTCCTTTATATCATTTAAATTACTGTAGACAACATTTTGGCTAATAATTCTGCCACCAGGTAACATAGATTGTCCTTTTCCCAGCTCCTAGTGACAATTTCCTCACTGCATACAGTAGAAAATAGTTTGCCATTTCTCCAGTCTCTGTTAACAGTCTATTCACTGCTTTCCTTGCTCCTGTCCACTGGCTTGTCCCAAAGCCAACACCACATGGTTTAGATTTTTGTTATGGCAGTACCCATCTTCTAGATAGGAATTGCTTTAGCAGTTACCTAATGCTGTGCAATAAATCACTCCACGTTTTTGTGGTTTCAAACAAGAACCATTTATTTGCTCACTCCTCTGTGGTTCAGTGATTTGGGCAAGCTTATCTTGGATGGTTTATCTCCATCCCACATGGTGTTGGCTGGGTTCAGTCACATGCTTACACTCGGTTGTCAGTTCATCTGGGAGCTGGCTGACGGAGATGGCCTCGTGCACATTTTCCAGTTGGCTGGGGCTATCAAGGGAGGGATCTCTCTTCTTTCCTGTGTGACTCCTACAGCAGATATCCTGGACTTTCTACGGGGTAGTGGCAGCATTCCAAGAGAGCTGGCCTCAACTTGCAAGCGCTTATAAATCTCTGGCTTGCATTATATTTGCTGTTGTCCCATTGTCCAAAGAAAGTAACTTGGCCAAGTTAATAGTCATTGTGAGAGTGAATGAAGCAAAGGAATAGCTTCTGGGAGGCATGATCCACTGAGCGGCCATGAATGCAACTAGATACCACGCTTGATGAGTTCATTGATCTGCTGTTGCTGACGTCCAGACCTGGTTTGTGGTAGAGAATCCAAATGCCTATCTTGTGCTGGTAGTCCTCTTCTTCCAGGCACATAGGAGGATGGCAGTTATTTCCCTATCCCTCCTTACAGTGGAGTCATGAGGCCAGTGGGCCATATCGGCTGAAATTATGTTATTTCCAGGTTGTTCTTGTTGCTGTTCTGTTGCTAAGTTGTGTCCCACTCTTTTTGATCCCATGGACTGCAGCACACCAGGCTCCTCTGTCCTTCACTATCACTCTGAGTTTGCTCAAACTTATATCCACTGATTCGGTGATGCCATCCAACCATCTAATCCTCTGTCACCCTCTTCTCCTCCTGTCTTCAATCTTTCCCAGCATCAGGGTCTTTTCCAATCAGTTGGCTCTTCTTATTAGGTGGCCAAAGTACTGGAGCTTCAGTTTCAGCATCAGTCCATCCAATGAATATTCAGCATTGATTTCCTTTAGGATTGACTGGTTTTTCACCTTGCAGTCCAAGGCACTCTCGAATCTTCTCCAGCATCACAATTCGAAAGCATCGGTTCTTCAGTGCTCAGCCTTGTTTATGGTGCAACTCTCACATCTGTACGTACATGGCTACTGGAAAAACCATAGCTTTGACTATACAGATCTTTGTTGGCAAAGTGATGGCTCTGCTTTTTAATACATTCTCTAGGTTGATCATAGCTTCCCTTCCAAGGGGCAAGTGTCTTTTAATTTCATGGCTGCAGTCACTGTCGACAGTGATTTTGGAGCCCAAGAAAGTAAAATCTGTCACTGCTTCCACTCTTTCCCCATCTATTTGCCACAAAGTGATTTCTGGTGTGGCAAATCCAGCCTCGCCATCCCTCCCATACAGTATGTGCCCTGAAGTGTCTGCTGAGAGTGTGGTGGTTTCTGTTGGCCTAGGTTGATGACTGACTACATGAAGCAGAGCTTCCACATTCACCTCCACACTTTGTACCAGTACAATGAGCTAGCAATGAACTTTCGCCATTTTAAACCATTGAGATTTGGGGTTTGTTGATTACCATGACATAGCCTAGCCAAGCCTATCCTCATGGATATAGAAGCCTCAGTCCCTCTATGCTCTGTGGTCAATTCTAGCTCCCTCCTTGAGTATTTTTTGTTGTGACTTCTGCAGCCAGAAAAAGAGGATATGGACAAATAATGAGTATTTAATGGAGAAGACAGGCTTCGCAGGTGGCTCAGTGGTAAAGAATCTGCCTGCCAAAGCAGGAGACACGTGTTTAATCCCTGGGTCTGGAAGATTCCCATGGAGAAGGAAGTGGCAATCCACTCCAGTATTCTTGCCTGGAGAATCCTGTGGACAGAGGAGCCAGGCTGGGCTATAGTGCATGGGGTTGCCAAGAGTCAGACATGACTTAGCAACTGAACAACAGTGGAGAGGTGGAAAAAAAGAGGGGGAAGGCAAAAAAAAAAAACCCTGGGCCAATAAGGAGCCCACTGTTTATTTACCAAGCATTTATGAAGTGCTTCCTCATACTGGATTCTTTACACTGCCTGGGCTATGTAGTAATGTATAAGACACATGCCCTGGAAGAGGACATGGGCTAGGGAGGCTTGACACATGAACAATGAACCACACTTGAGAGCCATTAGTGCCACCGAGTGGTGGGACTGCTTTTCTGTTTTCCTCTGTAATTGTCTAATTGTCCCTGCAGGCAATTTCCACAGAGAAATTCCAGTCTTGATGCCTGGAGTGACAGCCTCACTGTAGTACGTGTGTGGCCAGCCTCCCACGGTGAAATCACTGAAAGCCAGCGCTCATCTGGATGCATAGGATCTGTGATGTGTTTAAAAGTCAGTCTTATTACTTTGTAATCTCATATCAGATTCAGTCCTTACAGATGACAAACACAGGGACAAAACAAGCTGTTTGAGGGCTGCAGTTTGCAATTTTGAGGCAGGAATGGTGATTTTTAAACATTCAGTGCCAGCTCAGAGCTGAGGGCCTTGGTGGATAGCATTCATGACAAAGCTTTGAGACTCTGACCTTATAAAGCCACATGAAATACTAACTTCTAACTAGTGATGGTTCAGGCTTCCCAAGTGGCTCAGCGGTAAAGCCTGCAATGCAGGAGACTTAGGTTTGATCCCCAGGTTGAAAAGATCCCCTGGAGAAGGAGATGGCAACTCACTCCAATATTGTTCTTGCCTGGGAAATGCCACAGACAGAGGAGCCTGGTGGGCTACAGTCCACGGGGTCACAAAGAGTTGGCCACCACTGAGCACACATACACGCATTTTAAAGGTAGATCTGCCTTGGAATGTCTGGGACCAGCCAGGCTGGGCTGTTCAGGGCTGTTTGGGAGCTCAGTACAGGATCTGAACCAACTGGGATGCTGCCAGCTGTCATGCAGAGACTTAACCAAAAAGTGTAATCTGAGTACGGTTGGGTTGTGTGTGGGACAGAGCTCAATTCTTTTTAGTGGAGATGAATTTTACTCTACATATAACATGAGATATAAAAAAAGTTTTCTTCCCTCCAACTCTTTAATTTATTCTGAGCCCACATCCTGCCAAGCCAATGGAAAATTCAATCTTAGCCATAACTGGGGCTCCATTCCTCTCTGCTTTATGCCTGCTTTGAGTTGTGAGTCATAAAATCTTAAAAAGTGCAGACTATTTGCTGGGCACCCTCTGGTCTTTAGTTCAGATGACACTGTCCAGTTTTCAGGCCCACACAGTTCCTTGAAGTTTGGCTGCCTCTATGCTATCTGGCACACACCACCTTTGCTGAGACCCATACTTAGTTCTAATCACCTCGATGCAGCCGACGGAGGCATTGCCCGCTGAGGTCCTGACACCTCCTATGTGCATACAAGTGAGCAGGGAATAGAGCTTGCTACTGCCCTTCTAGTCTTGAATCTTTCAAACCTTCTCTAAGGTCTGCCTGTGTCACGTAACTCTCTCTCTGCTGACCCAATCCCAAGCCCTAGTACTAGTCCTCTTTCCAGACATCTCTTTTTTTGGTTTTCTGGTCTCCAAGATCACATGAATTTTAAAAACAAAGGTCTTTTAACCTTATTTTGTGGACAAGAGAAGCACAGTTTCTAGGATTCAGAGCCTTACATAGTCTCTTGAAAGGAAGAAGAGGAGGTGAGTAGTACCTCTTATTCTTTCTGATTTTTCTACAGTAATGAGACCAGAGTTCATTCTACCTATCTGTCTATCTATCTCTGTATCACCTGTCCAATTTTCCCCCTCCATATAGGAATTAAATCTAGAATGGTGGTAGAGGGGAGTCAGACATATATACACTGCTGTGTATAAAATAGGTAACTAATGAGAATCTACTGTATAGCTCAGAGAACTGTACTCAGTGCTCTGTGTTGACCTAACTGGGAAGGAAATCCAAGAAAGAAGGGATATACATAAACACATGGCTGATTCAATTTGCCATACTGCAGAAACTAATACAACACTGTAAAGCAAATATGTTGTTGTTTAGTCGCTATGTCATGTCCAGCTCTTTGCAACCCCATGGACTGTAGCGCGCCAGGCTCCTCGGTCCGACAAAACTGCTGGAGTTGGTTGCCATTCCCTACTCCAGGGGAACTTCCTTACCCAGGGATCGAACTGCATCTCGTGCAGTCTCCTGCATTGCAGGCAGCTTCTTTCCGAACTGTACTACCTGGAAAGCCCCAGGTCTGAGTGTGGGTTTTGCCTTTTTCACAAGGCATTTGTCTTTAGACTGGATTTCATGCCTTCTTTTCCCACCTACTTCTGAGGCACCAGTCTCTGAATAATTTAACAGGGATCCCTTTCACTAGGAATAGTTTTTTTTTTCTTTTTCTTCTCCTTCTCCTCAGGCTTCTCCTCCTCCTCCTCTTCATCTTCCCTTTCCAGGGAAAGTCTCCAGTTTCATAACACTCTTGACCATTGAGGAACTCAGCTCCAGAGCTAGCCCAGAGTGGAGAAGTAAGGATTTATTAATACCATCAGTTCAGTTCAGTTCAGTCGCTCAGTGGTGTCCGACTCTTTGTGACCCCATGAATTGCTGCATGCCAGGCCTCCCTGTCCATCACCAACTCCCGGAGTTCAGTCAAACTCATGTCCATCGAGTCGGTGATGCCATCCAGCCATCTCATCCTCTGTCGTCCCCTTCTCCTCCTGCCCCCAATCCCTCCCAGCATCAGAGTCTTTTCCAATGAGTCAACTCTTCGCATGAGGTGGCCAAAGTACTGGAGTTTCAGCTTTAGCATCAGTCCTTCCAAAGAAAACCCAGGACTGATCTCCTTTAGAATGGACTAGTTGGATCTCCTTGCAGTCCAAGGGACTCTCAAGAGTCTTCTCCAACACCACAGTTCAAAAGCATCAATTCTTCGGTGCTCAGCTGTCTTCACAGCCCAACTCTCACAGACATGACTACTGGAAAAACCATGGCCTTTACTAGACGGACCTGTGCTGGCAAAGTAATGTCTCTGTTTTTGAATATGCTATCTAGGTTGGTCATAACTTTCCTTCCAAGGAGTAGGCATCTTTTAGTACCATAGATTGCTACAAAAGGCTCTATTTAATCCAACGTCATGTTACTGCAGCCTTCGCAGGTGGCTCAGTGGTGAAGAATCCGCCTGCCGCTGCAGGAGCCACAGGAGACTCTGGTTCAATCCCTGGGTCGGGAAGATCCCTAGGAGTAGGGAATGGCAACCCACTCCAGTATTCTTGCCTGAAGAGTCCCATGGACAGAAGAGCCTGGTGGGCTACGATCCATGGGATTACAAAGAGTCAGCCATGACTGAGTGACTGAGCACACAGGCACTCATGTTACTGTGATAAATTAACTGGTTTACATGACTTTAGAAAAGGTATAAAGTAGAGATATGCATAAATAATCAAATTGCATACCACTGACACTCTGTGAAAATCAGACTTTATCCATTTGACTTTTTTTTTTTTTGAGTTTAAAGAACTGGATGATCATGATCACATTTGGATAAACTTCTACTTGTTAACTTCTCTCAGTGCCTGACTACTCCATGGCATTTGGGGAATTATTGAGGCAGTCTCTAGTCTTTTGAGTCTGAATTCTCAATAAGGGACCACTTTGTGCTCAGTCGTGTCTGACTCTTTGCGACTCCATGGACTGTACCCTCCAGACTCCTTTGTCCATGGGATTTCCCAGGCAAGAATACTGGAGTGGGTTTCCATTTCCTATTCTAGGGAGTCTTCCTGACACAGGGATCGAAACTGCATTCCCTGTCTCCTGCTTTGGTAGGCAGATTCTTTACCGCTTAAGCCACCAGGGAAGCCCAAGGTTTTGACCCACGACAGTAAATGGTGGAGAGTGCAAAACAGTTCCTGCTTTGTTGGGTTGACAGCGATGCCTCCTCTTCAGTTTCAGAGACTTGGTCCACGTGGGAGACCTTATGATAACATGGGTTGATGGTGATGATGGTGATAATCACCATTATCAGTGTCCATAAGCAGGGACAGAGCCTTAGGGCTTTTTCTTGGGGAAAGAGGATGATGGGCTACTTCCCAGGATAATTTCCAGTTTTTAGAATAATTTCTAGACTCTACTTCTCAGGTCCCTAGAAAAAGCTCGCCAGAAGTGGGACCTGTGCTACTGGAATCGAGATTCTAGTCACAGAGTTAGGTCACGTCTCTGTCTTCGCTTCCTCTTGCAGGGAAATTTTCTATTCTCATTTGGTAGAGATTTGCAAATGATTGTGTTTCAGGGGAAGCCTTGCAATTACCTGCCTCAGTCAATGTTCTATTTATATGTCATTTTTCGGGGTTAATTTATTTCAGAGAAATAAACCACAAGCATCCTAGTGCCAGCCTCAGAGCTGGTTCCCAGTTATGAGGGTGGCCAGGACGAAGCAGGAAAGAGGCCTCGCTGGGTCCAGCTAAGACTGCAGAGATAGTAAATCAGAAACACTTATCTCCGGCAGATCTAAAAAAAACTGGGACATCTTTGGAAGTCTTCAAAATTTCAGAGGCCGATCAGTGAGGAGCAGCTAAAAGGTAAGACTCTTTGGAGTGTGGTAGGTCTGGAGAACACACAGATCACCTGGCTGCATCCAATCTTTCCCTGGACATTTTGTTTTTGTCATTCCTACACCCATGTCAGTGCCTAGAAATCATAATTGGCTCAGATATGTCTTTGTTCAACTCAGTCTCATGAGCTGGAGTTGGCTGGTTACATGGGAAAGCTGTCATAGAAACATGAGGTTCTACTTAGTTCTCGTGTATCTGACTGTGTGTAGAGGTAGACACCTGCATTACAGATCAGGGGAGCAGACGTATAGTTTTAGCACTGTCCTAACCTCTGACTTGTTGCTAATTTCTCCATGGCACCCACTGGGTAAGCCTCCCCTTATTTTTTCCTTGTTGGATAACTTTGACTCCTCTGTAAGCCCTGATGCTAAAAGGCTAGAGGGTGCATGGCGGCTCGTCACTTGAAATAATCAATGCGTTTCATTACCCAGTACATGTAGGTATTTGATATTTGCGGTAGTGTATTTATGTCAAATCTAACTTCCCAGTTCATCCCACCTTTCCTTCCCCTCCACCTCCACATGTCTGTTTTCTACATGTGTTTCTATTCCTGCCCTACAAATAAATTCATTTGTATCATTTTTCTAGTTTCCACATATATGCATTAATATATGATATTTGTTTTTCTCTTTCTAATTACTATGCTCTGTATGACAGACTCTAGGTCCATCCACATCTGTACAAATGACCCAGTTTAATTTTTTTTATAGTACTACTATGACTGAGTAGTACCCCATTATGGGCTTCCCTGGTGACTCAGTGGTAAAGAATCCACCTGCCAATGCAGGAGATACAGGTTTGATCCCTGGGTTGGGAAGATCCCCTGGAGGAGGGCATGACAACCCACTCCAATACTCTTGCCTGAGAAATCCCATGGACAGAGGAGCCTGGAGGGCTACAGTCCATGGGATCTCAAAAGAGTCGGATATGACTTAACAACTAAACAACAGCAACAACAAATATTCCATTATATATGTATAGCACATCTTTGTAAAGTAATTATACTCCAATAAAAAAAATGCCTGGATGATAACAAAAATTAATGTTTGCAGCTCAGGGAACATCAGTTCTACAACAAAGTTGCAAGTGTCTGTCTCCTTCTGTCATTCCCACTTTGCTTGGGGACCTAGGTTCAAAAATGGAGACTGGCCCAATAACTCACTAAGTAGAAGTAAAAAATTTGAGAAAAATATTTGATAAACTCTTCAGATCACTATCTCTTTGCAGATTCGTGACAATCTGCAAAGGGTGAATGCTGATTCAGAAAAACAATGAGTATGGTAATGCTGACTATGACCAGATCCCTCACATTGGTTTCAGCACTTATTTCTGGTTAAGAAACTGTCTTGAAATTTACTTCCTTGGATCACTCCATTTCCTCCTTAAGTTACCTGTGTTCCTTTGTTCTCCTGGATTGCTATTTCCATGCCATGATTTTTTATTTGTTAATATGATATTTGTTTTTATTTTTATTGGAGTATGATTTCTTTACAATGTCAGTTTCTGCTGAACAATGAAGTGAATCAGCCATCTGCATACACATACCCCCTCCCTCTTGGACCTCCCTCCTATCTGGGTTATCACAGAACACCAAGCTGAGCTCCCTGTGCTATACAGCAGCTTCCCAGAAGTGGTGTTTTGTTTGTTTGGTTTCTTTTTTCTTTTTTTTTTTTTTGCTGAGCTCTGTGGCTTGTGGGATCTTAGTTCCCTGACTAGGGATTGAACCATGGCTATGAAAGCCACTGGGCCTCCCGGGAGTTCCTGGGAGTAATGTTTTTATGAGAAGAAGAGAGATCAAAGCTCTCTCTCTTCCTGTTCACACAGAGAAGTCACTTGACGACCCTGGAAGATGGTTCTATCTAGAAGCCAGGAAGAGGGCCCTTGCTGGAAATTGAATGTGTTAGCACCTCCCTCTTGGCCTTCACAGCCTCTGGAACTCAGAAAGAAATGTCTATTGTTTCAGGCCTCCAGCCTATGATGTTTTGTTATAACAGCCTGAGGTGACCAAGGCACTGTGCCCAGCACCCCAGAACATCGATCCTCAGTGAAACAAGCAGTGGAGGAAAAATATACACCATTGGTTGGAAGACCCTGAATTGACTGGAAGCAAATTTTCACTGGGCTTCCCTGGTGGCTCAGCAGTAAAGAATCCACCTGCCAATGCAGAAGACCCTGATTTGATCCCTGGGTTGAGAAGATCCCCTGGAGAAGGAAATGACAACCCACTCCATATTCTTGCCTGGGAAATCCCATGGAAGAGGAGGTTGGTGGGCTATAGTCCATGGGGTCGCATAGAGTCGAACATGACTTGGCGGCTCAACAACAACAAAATTTTCACTAGTCAGCAGTACAGAGACTTGGGTTAGAAAGTGAGATGAGTTATGGAAATTTAAGGACCTTCCGTATTTGCATACCTGCTTTTGTGGCCTAAGAAAGTCATCCTTGCTTTTCGGGAGGTGTTGCCACCTGGTTTCTGATAGCAGTCTGCTAGAATTAGCTCAGGCACCTGTTTTCTGAGACACTGTGCCTCTCTGGGGGTTCTGCCCTCCGCCAACTATGTTTAAGAATAGAGTTCAGATATGTGCATTAAAATACAATATTTGTCTTTCTCTTCCTGACTTACTCTGTACAATAGGCTCTAGGTAGATGGTACCGACGATCCTAGTGCAGGGCAGCAAAGGAGACACAGACGTAGAGAACAGTTTTTGGACTCAGTGTGAGGAGGAGAGGATGGGACGAATCGAGGGAGAGGCACTGAAACATACGTGTTACCATATGTAAAATAGATAGCCAGTGGGAGTTTGATGTATGACGCAGGACACCCAAAGCTGGTGTTCAGTGACAACCTGGAGGGAGGGGGTGGGGAGAGAGGTGGGATGGGGGTTCCTAAGGGAAAGGACACATGTATGCCTATGACTAATTCATGTTGATGTATGGCAAAACCATCGCAATGTTGTGAAGTAATTATCTGCCAATTAAAATAAAAGAAAGAAGGAAAGAAAGGAAATAAGAGAACAGGAGTACTTGGGACCTGATCCTCCATCACTCTAGACAGCAAGCCCTCAGGGGACTGTCCCAGGCCCTTTCTGCTGCGGGGTTGCTCTGGCATGCAGGCAGGAGAGGTGGAGGCCCCCCCTGACTAGCTCCTCCTAGGCTGCACCCAGGTTTCTGCTTCTTCTGGATCTATTGTCCTGTTGGCTTTGGGCTGGGGGAGGGGGAGGGCAGGCTGCAGAATATGCTAGGCTATGCTAAGTCATTTCAGTTTCAGTCTGACTCTTTTGTGACCCTATGGATTGTAGCCTGCTAGGCTCCTCTGTCCATGGGATTCTCCAGGCAAGAGTACTGGAGTACTCTCCTCCAGGGATCTTCCTGACCCAGGGATCCAACCCTTGTCTCTTATGTCCCCAGCACTGGCAATGCGGGTTCTTTACCATTAGTGCCACCTGGGAAGCTGCAGAATGGAGTTGGAGTCTGTATATTCAGCAGCTTGTCCCCTCTCCTCCCCCAACGCACTTCCATCCTCCAGCTGGTGGAAGCATCAGCTGGTCAGACAGGGTAGTCTGGCACTTTATCAGTAGCTTCCAAATTTATAATTTATAGCATAAACTTTATGCCATGATCCCTTAAAGGCTGTGGCATTTGATATGGACACACTAGTTGAGACTTAAAAATGTATCTTCTCCTCTGTTCTCTCTTCTACGAGACTCAGGAGTTGCCTCTGAAGCTCAGAAGCTGAGTCTCGGCACTTTTTGTTCTTTTTTTTATATTTCCCTGCTATAACAATGCTTCCCAGAAATAGCAAAGAATGCTTGTTGTATGAGTTGAATGGTGAATAGCTGAAGTCATCCAAAATAGTATTTGGACACACAGATGCATGTCTTATGTTCTCAGTGATTTCTAGAGATAAGATGCTAAGTTAAGTTTAAGATTCTCATGGCCAGTGTGAAAAGGAAAATCATCACAGGATTAACAATGTTCAAAGATTTTTAAAAATTGCTTAGCAGTAGTACACGTTTTTCTGATTTGAGAGCCATAAAAGTTTACAAAACAGAAATAGTTTCACAGACATAGAAAACAAACTTATGGTTACCAAAGGGGAAAGAGGGATGAGGGATAGATTAAGAGTTTGGGATGAGCTGATACACACTACTATATATAAAAGAGATTTTTAAAAAAAGGTCCTACTGCATAGCACAGGAAACTATATTCAATATCTTATAATAACCTATAATGGAAAAAAATCTGAAAAAGACTTTATACACATATATTTTATATATTTGTTGTTTGTTGTTGTTTAGTCACTAAGTCATGTCTGACTCTGTGATCCCGTGGACTTCAGTACACCAGGCTTCCCTGTCCTCCACTATACATATATATATTATATCTATTTATCTATCTATCTATCTATCTATCTATCTATCTATCTATATGTAGATAGATAGATGTCCCAGTGGTTCAGAGGTAAAGAATCTGCATGCAATGGAGGAGATCCAGGTTCAATTCCAGGGGGTGGGAAGATCCCTTGGAAGCAGCCTACTCCAGTATTCTTACCCAGAGTATCCCATGGACAGAGGAGCCTGGCAGGCTACAGTCCATATGGTTGCAGAGACAGACATGACTGAAGCGACTGAGCACAGTGCGCACACACACACACACACACATATGAACCACTTTGTTGTACACCTGGAACTAACATAACATTGTGAATCAACTCTACTTCAATTAAAAAAGAATACCTGTTTAATGAGATAATGGAATGCATGAGTTCTGGGACATCTTGCATAAACAAATGTAGGCGTGTTCACACACACACACACACACACACACACTATACTTTTGCAACTATGTCTAACACAGACTGAACACAGCCTATGCGAAATCATATCTTGATGAGAATGAGCAGTTAGCCAGTGTTAGCATTTAAATACAGTGCCCTATGCTTTGGCAATCAACTAGACAGAGAACAGTTTCAAGGATTATTAAATGAAAATAATACAAGAGTCTCTTTAAGAAATGTGACTGGATAAAGACCCAGTACTTTCACACTTCCTCTGTAAAAAGACCTGATCTATTCTAGAACATGAGCACATAGGTGAAAGGAGGAGAAGGTTTCAAAGCAGGTGTTACCCACTGAGACTATAAAAAACCCAATAAAAGATAGTTGTGTTTCCCAATCTGCTACACATGAAGCAACAGTTAAAACTGGACATGGAACAACAGACTGGTTCCAAATAGGAAAAGGAGTACGTCAGGGCTGTATATTGTCACCCTGCTTATTTAACTTCTATGCAGAGTACATCATGAGAAATGCTGGACTGGAAGAAACACAAGTTGGAATCAAGATTGCCTGGAGAAATATCAATAACCTCATATATGCAGATGACATCACCCTTATGGCAGAAAGTGAAGAGGAACTAAAGACCCTCTTGATGAAAGTGAAAGAGGAGAGTGAAAAAGTTGGCTTAAAGCTCAACATTCAGAAAATAAAGATCATGGCATCTGGTCCCGTCACTTCATGGGAAATAGATGGGGAAACAGTAGAAACAGTGTCAGACTTTATTTTTTTTGGCTCCAAAATCACCACAGATGGTGACTGCAGCCATGGAATTAAAAGATGCTTACTCCTTGGAAGAAAAGTTATGACCAACTTAGATAATATATTCAAAAGCAGAGACATTACTTTGCCGACTAAGGTCCGTCTAGTCAAGGCTATGGTTTTTCCTGTGGTCATGTATGGATGTGAGAGTTGGACTGTGAAGAAAGCTGAGCGCTGAAGAATTGATGCTTTTGAACTGTGGTGTTGGAGAAGACTCTTGAGAGTCCCTTGGACTGCAAGGAGATCCAACCAGTCCATTATGAAGGAGATCAACCCTGGGATTTCTTTGGAAGGAATGATGCTAAAGCTGAAGCTCCAGTACTTTGGCCACCTCATGCGAGGAGTTGACTCATTGGAAAAAGACTCTGATGCTGGGAGGGACTGGGGGCAGGAGGAGAAGGGGACGACAGAGGATGATGGCTGGATGGCATCACTGACTCGATGGATGCAAGTCTGGGTGAACTCCGGGAGATGGTGATGGACAGGGAGGCCTGGCGTGCTGCGATTCATGGGGTCGCAAAGAGTCGGACACGACTGAGCGACTGAACTGAACTGAACACGTGTATTGAAGAAGATGTTAAAAAAAAAGTTTCTGTGGTCCAAAATCCTTAAGAAATTCTGCATCCTAAATATCTTCCCTTAGTAAAGTAATCCACAGCATATAAGCAGTGCTGGGACAGTTTTAGGTAAGAAAAAATTTCAATTTTGTTTTGTGCGTCAGAATCTCCTGGGTGCTCTAAAGAAATACTTTAAAAATACCCATCCCTCAGAGATTATGATTTAACTGGTTTATGGTGGGATATTTAACAAAAATTCCCCTGGGTTGAAAGGCATTGGTGAATTCTTCATTTTTAAAAGCTTATATAGACGTTGCATTTGTTTCCTGGGATGGCTGCAACTTAATACCATAAACTGAGCGACTTAAAACAGCAGTTCTCCTACAGTTCTCCCGCAGTCCAAAATGAAGGTGTCAGCAGGGCCATGCTCTCTTCAAGGCTTTTAGAGAGAGCCTGTTCTATGCTTTTCTCTTAGCATCTGGTGGTGCCTGCAGCCCTTGTTATCCCTTGGCTTGCAGCCCCGTCATACCAAGTGCCTTCCCTGTGTGTCTCTCTCCTTTTGTAAGGATACCAGTGATATTGAGCTAGGGCCCACCCTACTCCATCCACTGTGACCTCATCTTAACTTGGTTACATCTACAAAGACCCTGTTTCCTAATAAGGTCATGTTCACAGGTAGGTACCAGGATTAACAATTGTTCTGTTTAGTCTCTCAGTGGTGTCCAACTCTTTGAGATCTCATGGATTGTAGCCCGCCCTGCTCCTCTGTCCATGGAATTTCCCAGCCAGTAATACTGAGAGTGGGTTGCCATTTCCTTCTTCAGGGGATCTTCCTGACCCAGGGATTGAATCCACATCTCTTGCACTGGCAGGCAGATTCTTTACCACTGAGCCACCAGGGAAGCTTAGGGTTAACACTATGATTTATCATTTAAGGGGGGCACAAATCAACACATTTAGATCTCCTTTGGGGAGAATCCTTGAAACACACTTTGAGAAATACTGCCCACCAGTACTCTTGCCTGGAAAATCCATGGACGGAGAGCCTGGTGGGCTGTAGTCCACGAGGTCGCTAAGAGTCAGACACGACTGAGCAACTTCACTTTCACTTTTCACTTTCACGCATTGGAGAAGGAAATGGCAACCCACTCAAGTGTTCTTGCCTGGAGAATCCCAGGGACGGGGAAGCTTGGTGGGCTGCTGTCTATGGGGTTGCACAGAGTCAGACACAACTGAAGTGACTTAGCAGTAGCAGAATTTTAAATTCTGTGCAGTGTAACTTCCTGGTTAAAACCAAGATGCATTACTGATACATTCTATTCCCCATTAACAATTTGAACTGTGGTACAGAATTGTTGGGACAATCAGATGCTGCTGGATGTTTTCCTGTGAAGATGATTTTAATTTTAGAGTGATTGCTCTAAAGCCATTCTTTCTGACCTGAATGAGCTTGCCAGACCAATGGTCTGTTGTGACCACACCCACAGTGGACAATAAACACTGAAGCGATGTGGCGGTGGCGGCGGCAGCAGCAGCAGCAGCAGCAGCAGCAGCAGAGAAGGATACTTACCTGGGCATCCTTAATAGAAGGCAGGCCTACTGACAGGTGTTTAAAGAACCTAGGAACTTGGACTGTCACAAGTCCTATTCTTGCCTGGGAAATTCCATGGACAGAGGATCCTGAAGGTCTACAATCCACAGGGTCTCAAAAGAGTCAGACACTACTTAGTCACTAGATAAGAAGTGTTAAAACTCTCCTAGGCCGAGAGGAGCTGAGCACCTGATAGTGCTGAAGTTCCAGGAAGCATTCAAGTGGAGTTTTTTTAATACCTGAGGAGCAGAATTGCCCAGAGGAAAGACAGGACTAGGATTGAAGCTCAGGCTCTGCCTCTAAGGCCTGTGCTCTTTTCACTGTTGCACTGTCTTTCTCTGGAATACGACAGCACTCACCTTATAGGATTGCTGTGAGGGTTAAATGAGATGCTGTGGGTGAGAGTGCTCGTAAATGATAAATTTAGAAAAGAACAACTTCATTATGGAGGATGATACAAGCAACTTAAATGTTGGTATTATTATCAAGGAGCATAAAACTGATCATCAGTCCTGGCTTTGGACAACATTATGAAGTCAAGTTCATGGCTGAATGCCTCCCCGCTCACCATTCTAAGTCATTTCTCTTCTTAAATCTTACCTGCCTTTGCTAAATGCAGCTCTGTGGTTGACCTGCTGATTTTAGTGTGTGTGGTTCTGGCTGTGTAAATGGAATTGCTGATTTCACCAGACCTGTTATTAGGGTCAGAGGAGGGCTTTGGTTAGGAAGCAGGAGGAAGCAATTTCTTCCTGTAATCAGAGGACTGAGCAGTTGGCAGGGGCTGCATTGAGGCCGAGGCACCTGGTGGATGCCCTGCTTGCCCTTGGAGAGAGCTTCTTTGGGAGCCCAGCCCCTGATGATCATTCTTGACTACCGTCTTAGGGAATAAAGGAATAGAGAAAGCTAAGTGCAGTCATTGCATGGAGCAAGACCTTCTCTCACGGGTGTGTGCTTGGAGGTCAGAGTGGCCGACATCCAGGGAAGAGTGATGTATAAGAGAGTAAAGAGGTACCTTAAAAAAACTTGAAGAAATCAAAAAACAGCTCTTATCCCAACTGTGTCATTGACTGACCTACTCCAGAGGCTGAATAGCCAGCACTGTGTGTCTTTTCTTTTGGGCTGAGAGTCACTGGTACCAGGATTTTTCTGCCAAAATGAAAATATCTCTGCGGGTGGGTGCATCTTTCATCCATAATGTGCGGCTGCACTCTCATGTCCAACTCTTTTTTTTTTTTTCATGTCCAACTCTTTATGACCCCCTGGACTGTAGCTCACCAGGTTTCTCTGTCCATGGGATTCTCCAGCCATGAATATCGAGTAGGTTGCTGTTTCCTCCTCCAGGGATGTTCCTGACCCAGGAATCGAATCTGTGACTCTTGAACCTCCTGCAATGGCCAGGCAGATTCGTTACCACTGTGCCACCTGGGAAACTCATTTGAAGATAAATTTATTTATTGTCTGAAAAGGCTTGGGAACCTTAAAGCCAAGTTCTAAGCCCCTTTTTTGCTTACCCCAGTTCAGTTCCTATAACAAGTCCTTAGTCAGTTTTTCTGGAATTGCATTTGGATTAAAAAAGATAGAAGCATGTGATGCTATGCTATGAGGGACAAAAGAGGGGAGCTCTGTTTCTGAGCAGCTTATGTTCATGAGCATGGTATGACTTCAGAGTTTGCATAAGTTCATTTTTGACCAATCCATTTGTTGTTTCCAAAACTTATGATTGCTGGGGGGAAGGAAAGGGGAAAGGGATAGTTAGGGAGTTTGGGATGGACACATACAAACTGCCATATTTAAACTGGATTACCAACAACAGGCTTCTCCAGTGGCTCAGATGGTAAGGAATCCACCTGCAATTCAGGAGACTTGGGTTTGATCCCTGGGTCAGGAAGATCCCTGGAGGAGGGCATGGCAACCCACTCCAGTATTCTTGCCTGGAGAATACCCTGGACAGAGGAGGCTGGTGGCTACAGTCTATGGGATTGCAAAGAGTCAGACATGACTGAGTCACTAACACACACACACAACCAACAAGGAACTACTGTATAGCACAGGAAACCATGCTTAATGTTGTATGGCAGCCTAGATGGGAAAGGCATTTGGGGGAGAACAGATACATGAGTATCTATGGCTGAGTCCCTTTGCTGTCCACCTGAAACTATGACAGCATTGTTAATCGGCTATACTCCAATACAAAATAAAAAACTAAAAAAATCCTAAGTGAAAGAAATGTATGTATGTGGTTCTAGGTGACCCAATTGAATGTTACTGACTATCAGACTTAACATTCTAGAGCCTCTATAGATGGCTAAGTCACATTAGGAGCTTCCCTTCAAGAATACTATTCTGGACTGAACCACTTATCCCATGATGACAGGCATACAAAGAGTTAAAAACTCAGGGAGAAAGGAAAATACATGCTTTAGTGGAGGGACTAAGGAAGACTTCAGGGAGGATGTAGGACTTGAGAAACACATGGGATTTTTGACACATGAGATGGGCTCAGTTGCAGAGAATGGGGTGAGGTTCAGGGAAAATGGGGTGGGGGTGATTTTGGATCAGAGATCCTGAGCAGCAGAGAGACAGAGACTCATGCGACATTTGAGGCATAAGTGGAGTGGTGACCAAATGGTGGGAAGAAGAAATGAGAGGGCCTGGGGACACGTGCCTTGTTGATGATTCTGTCCGCTAGAGGAAGAGCAGAGGTTGCCATCTTGCTTCAGAGTGGTAAGAGCCATTCTCAGATGTAGGGTGGAGTGATGGAGCCAGATCTCCAAGGAGAGGCATCCACAGACTTCCTGTCTTGGTCAGTGATCTTATGCAAGACACAGACATGTCCCTTACCTTATACATATCCCCTGGGGCTCATCTTTACAGAATCTACCTGCTCCCTGCTTTGCGAGTAAAACAGGGTTTGACATTTTTCTGGATTTGCTGGAGGGAGCGCCTAACTCTTTGCAAATGCTGTAGTATTAGCATACCTGCTAAGTAGAGGGAGGGGGGCTTCAAGAATCTAGAGCAGTATGAGAGGAAGCACTCCAGGCTGGTGATCTCGGGAGCCCAGAGCACTCATCCTTCATCCACCACTCAATCTATCTGTGTGACTATTTCATCTTTCTGTGTGCCTACCTGTCAGGAGAGAAGACTGAACAAGATGGTCAATAAGAGATCTCCAAATTCTGGAAGACAAAATTTCTATGTCCTGTCTACCCTACTGTTGAGGACAAATTTCACTGCCCCAAAGGCTGATGCTTGCCCCATGCTCACTCAGACAGGGCGAGCTTCTAGAGCCAGATCATTCTGAAAAACAAACCAACAAGCATCTTTCTTGAAACAACCCAGATTGCTTGGTTAAACCTGCGTGCTGTGTGTGCTCAGTTACTTCAGTCATGTCCGACTCTTTTTGACCCTATGGATTGAAGGCCACCAGGCTCCTCTGTCCATGGGATTCTTCAGGCAAGAATACTGGAGTAGGTTGCCAAGCCCTCCTCCAGGAGATCTTCCTGACCCAGGGATCGAAACCATGCCTCCTGCATTGCAAGTGGACTCTTTACCACTGAGCCACTGGGGGAGCCCCTGGTTAAATCTGACCTTGTCTCTATTCAAGGTTGAATCTAACAACCCCTCCTTGCAAATAGATTCATCTGTCCCATTCTTTAGAATTCACATATTCTCATTAATATACAATATTTGTTTCTCTCTTTCTGACTTCCTTCACTATGTATGACAGTCTCTGGATCCCTCCTGCTGCTGCTGCTAAGTCACCTCAGTCGTGTCTGACTCTGTGCAACCCCATAGACGGCAGCCCACCAGCCTTCCCCGTCCCTGGGATTCTCCAGGCAAGAACACTGGAGTGGGTTGCCATTTCCTTTTCCAATGCCTGAAAATGAAAAGTCAAAGTGAAGTCGCTCAGTCGTGTCTGACTCTTAGCGACCCCATGGACTGGAGCCCACCAGGCTCCTCCATCCATGGGATTTTCCAGGCAAGAGTACTGGAGTGGGGTGCCATTGCCTTCTCCGCTGGATCCCTCCATGTCTCTAGAAATGACCCAGTTCTGTTCCTTTTTATGGCTGAGCGGTATTCCATTGTACATATGTACCATGTCTTCTTTATCCGTTGTTCACCTGCTGATGGACATTAAGGTTGCTTCCATGTCCTGGCTATTGTGAATAGTGCTGCAATGAACAGTGGGGTGCATGTGTCTTTTTTGACGTGTGGACATGGTTGGGGGGTAGGGGGCGGGATTAATTGGGAGATTGGGATTGACAAATATATACTACCATGTGTAAAATAGATAGCTAGTGGGAAGCTGCTGTAGAGAACAGGAAGCTCAGTTCAGCGCTCTGTGATGACCTAGAGGGTTGAGATCAGGGTACCAGGAGACAGTTCAACAGGGAGGGGATTATATGTATACATATATATACTTTATGTATACATGTATATACATATATACACATATATACTTTCTGTTGTACAGCAGAAAGTAACACAGTATTGTTAAGCAATTATATCCCCCCCCAAAAAAAACCCCCAAAATGAAAATAGCAAAAACAGCAACAACAACCCCTCCCCCCAAATCTGGCCCTGTGTCTGCAGTTAAAGTTGTAGGACAGAATATCTTTGCAAACTCCAGGCAGAGGAAGGAGCTGGCACAAGGAAGGAAAATGCTAGGCAGAGAGAGAAGGAATAGAAGGTTTTGGTGGCTACCTTTGGACTTTGAGAACTGGAGGTTGTACAGCCATGTCAGTCTGACCTCTGGACACACACATTCACAAGCTGAGTTTCAATAGAGTGTGAGTCATCCTCTCTTCTTTGCATTTTCCCAATGAAAATTTCCCTCCAAGACATTCGAGTAGCAGAAATGATTGCATAATTGCACCCCTGTTCTGTTGTTGCCAGGCTCTCCAGTTGCTTTCACCATTTACTCCTCCTCAATAAATGTTCACTTTCCAGGGGGAAAGGCTGTGCAAGAAAAATATTGCTGAAGAAAGGTCATGTCCAGGGAGCCAGAGCAACGCAGTCAACATTGAGATTGCACCTGGGAGTCCCCTCCCCTGCGGGATGTTGGCTGGCCCAGCAATGGGTGACTCCACTAATTAGTCACCCCTAGGCCCCTGGGGCAGACTAGCCTTGACCTTTGATCCTTACCCTCCTCTTCTCCCCACAGGCCACAATTGCTAACTGTGGATGGCCAAGCCAAATGTCTATGAGAAAGCCCCCTTCTTGGCATTCCCCAGAGGCTGTGTGACAAATCAAGGTTACCTTGAAAGGAATACAGGCTGGAGGAGGGCTGGATCTATCCATCTATCGAGATGTGAGTCACCAGCGTGATGTCATCTGAATCTCAACTTGATTCCATTAATTTTGACTGTGTAAGCACGTAAACTACCAGAAGCAAATGGATCATGTCCAGATGTAGAGGCACCTGCACTTGGGCACAGACACCTACCTGGATGCCCTCATGCACTGACACACACGTGTGCACGCGTGCGCATACACACACACATGCACGGATTTATCCACGGGTCTAATATGCCCAGATTTATCCACTGGTCTAATATGCCTGGGAACAGATCCTATGATTGCAACAGCTGGATGTGGAAAGGGATGGCTCTTCTGGGCAGTGTTAATGAGGGTGACCTTCAGGCAGAAATCTCTGGGCTGCCTGGAGTGCAAGGGAACACGAGACCTTGGCACCCCTCTCTCTAGAAAGCATGGCAACGCTTACACAATTAGGCTTAATTATGTCCCACTCTGCTTTCTCTGAATGTTATTCCATGAGGTCTGGCTTTCTCTCCCTATGTTTTTCACAGATGCTTTTCCTGACGCTCTAAACTCAACTGGACTCCTGGACGGTGTTTGGAAGCCAGCCATGGAGGCCACCATAATTGCCAAAGTCCTGCTTCTTGGCATTATCTGAGTTCTCCCTGTTCCTAGAGAAAGTTAGTCTCTGTTCACTGCCCAGTGGGTCTTTACAGGACTTTTTTATGACTTTAAGGCCAGGTCTGTTGACAAAGGCCATCAGGGCAGCTGGTGTGGCTGTAACAGCACATAGCTGGGCCAGGAGATGAAGCCTAGAGACCCAGTGCTTCTCTTGGCCTTAGTTTCTTCCTCTAAAAATGGGAATAAGAAAACCTGCCCATAATGGATGGCAGAAATCAACACACTATTGTAAAGCAATTATCCTCTGCTTATAAATAAATAATATACATTAAAAAACACAAAAAAACCCACTGCGTCTATGGAGCTGCCTATTGGCCACGTGATAGAAGACTCTAGGAGGCATGTGACTATGGTGTCCATGGAGGCTTTGGCTTTGGGCAGAATGGTGATCCCACCTACTTGCTTCAGAGTTGATTTCAAGTTCCCAGGAGAGACATGAGGAGAAGGCAATGGTGCCCCACTCTAGTACTCTTGCCTGGAAAATCCCATGCACAGAGGAGCCTGGTGGGCTGCAGTCCATGGGGTTGCTAATAGTTGGATATGACTGAGTGACTTCACTTTCATGTATTGGAGAAGGAAATGGCAACCCACTCCAGTGTTCTTGCCTGGAGAATCCCAGGGACGGGGGAGCCTGGTGGGCTGCCGTCTATGGGGTCACACAGAGTCGGGCACGACTGAAGTGACTTAGCAGTCACTTCTTGCTGCTCCTTGTTCTTGTTGACTTTCCTAGAATTAGCCCTCTGAGGTGTCTGGCTAGGGTATAATCCATCACCCGCCTCTCAGAGGAATCCCTTATCTTGCCCCTCCTGCTCAACCCTGCCTTCCTGATACCTGTAGCTTCCAAGAGGAAAGGACAGATGGAGAGGCCCCCAACATTGGTGGCTTTGCTGGGACTGATCTGGGAAAAGCTCACTCAATGGAAGGGCTTGAAGGAAGCAGCTAACTGAATGCAAGACAAACTTCATTTCAGGCTGGATGAGAGCAAGCAGGCCACAGGAAAAATGAGCCCTTCTCATGCATTGGGCCACCCAGTGGATCCACCAAAGACTTACAACCTGACGTGACCATAGTCTGATGGTTAACTGAGGCCTGGGACTGCAGGAACAGATGAAATTCTTTTTCCATAAGAATTTCATAGAATCTTTTAAATTAAATATTGCCTTGCTGTGTGCTGCTGTGTATACACCTGTTGCCTAAGCTTTTGGAGTAATAGGCCATGCCCCTCATCACAGCAGTTAATGACATGATGGCAAATGCAATGACTATTTAGGTAGTGTGGCATACTTGCTAGGAGGAAAACCTCTGTACTCCTAGTGCCTGAATTTCAGTCCTGACTTCGCTGCTTACTAGGCACATGGCCTTCTCTATATTAACTAGCATTCTGAACCACATTTTCTTCATCTGTGAAAGTGACCAAATCATAGTACCTGTTCCACTAGGTTCCTATGGGAATTAAATGAAATAATGCCTGCAAAGTAGTCAAAAGTCCCTAGAACATCCTGGATAATCAATGAATATTAGTTTTTATTAATTACATATTTGAAGTTTTTTTTTTCATATTTGAAGTTTTAAGCACTCTAAATAGTAATTTGTTGTTCAGTTGCTAAGTTGTGCCCGACTCTTTGCGACCCCATGGACTGCAGCACACCAGGCTCCTCTGTACTCCACTGTCTCCCGGGATGTATTCAAATTCATTTCCATTGAGTCGTGGATGCTATCTAACCATCTCATCCTCTGCCACATGCATCCTTCTTCTTTTGCCTTCAATCTTTCCCAGCATCAGGGTCTTTTTCAATGAGTTGGCTCTTCGCATCTGTTGGCCAAAGTAATGGAGTTTCAGCTTCAACATCAGTCCTTCCAATGAATATTCAGCAATGATTTCCTTTAGGATTGACTGGTTTGATCTTGCTGTTCAAGGGACTCTGAAAGAGTCTTCTTTATCACTACAATCGAAAACATCAATTCTTTGGTGCTGAGCCTTCTTTATGGTCCAAATCTAATAATCTCTAAAAAGGTAGATACTAATTTATACTTCACAAATGCTATCACAAGTATTATATAATTTTATCCTGAACAATAATCTTGTACGTAGGTCCTCAAATCTCTATTTTAAAAGGAGAGAGGGAAGGAGGGAAGGAAGGAAAAAATATAAGAAAGAATTAAATTACTGTTCTGTGCTAAGAACAGTAGGCTAAGATCTTTTCTATAAGGCAAATACTATTATTAATGTGATTTTACATATGAGAAAATTGTGGATCAGAGGGAATAAGAAATTTGCTCAAAGACTCGAGAAAGGATAAAGAAAAAGAGATAAAGAATTTACAGTTTGCATTTTAACTATTTCTTGTGATAGGTTATTTTATAATATGTACATTTTATCATCAAGATTGTGCCTATTAATTCATGCACTGGTTTATAGAAAGATCAAAATATATATCTTTGACGTTAATGAAAGCACAAGCAATGTAGTGCTTAAAGTGAAAAGTACAATTTTTTTGTTATGGTTTTAACAATGTTACATGCAATAAGTTTTCTGATCAAACAGAATTTCTGAATTATAATGAAGTCTCATGAAAATAATTTCAAATATATTTTTCACTTTAGAAATCAATGTAGGCATCATGTATTAGAGGAAGAGATTCTGTTATTATGTCTGATTTTTAAAAATTTTATAAAAAAGCAAATCACTAACTTCTTGCCTCTTGCCTCTTCTCCTAATGTATAATAATAGATTTGTAATGGTAATCAGCCTTGTTTCCTCTCTGGATAAAGAAGTGGCATAATAATATGAGTAATGGTAAGCTGCTGTGTAGCATAGGGAGCTCAGCTCGGTGCTCTGTGATGACCTAGAGGAGTGGGATGGGGGGATGGAGGGTCAAGAGAGAGGGATATATGTCTATATATAGCTGATCCAGTTTGTTGTACAGCAGAAACTAACCCAATATTGTAAAATAATCATACTCCAATAATAAAATAAAAAGGCAATATGTATGAGAAGAGTAATATTGCCACAATCATGTTTAGAAACTTGTTGAAGATGAGGTAGCTGCGTGATAATGCTGTCACTTGGATAGATCACTCTTTCTTTTGGTAATTTCTGGGATCTTCTCTAAAAAGAACCAGTAGTTGTTAAAGGAGATTGGATCCTAAGGGTTCTCACACAAGGAGAATATTTTTTCTTTCCTTTTTATTGTATCCATATGAGATGATGGGTGGGAACTAAATCTATTGTGGTAGTAGTTTCTCAATATATGTAAATAAAACCATCGTTCAGTACATCTTCAACTTATGTGGTTATGTATGTTAACTATTTCTTGATAATACTGGAAGCAAAGGTATAACCCTGTCTTATATCAGTCATGAAATTTAACTTGAAATGGATGGAAAGTCTTAAATGCAAGACCTGAAACCATGAAACTCTTAGAAGGAAATATAAGAATAAAACTCCAAGACATGAGTCTTAATAATAATTTTTTTGATATGATACCTAAAGCACAAGCAATAAAATAAAAAAACAAAAAAGTTGGCTGACATAAAATTACAGATTATTCACAGCAAAGGAAACGATCCAAGTGAAAAGACAATTTACAGAGTGGGAAAAATATTTGCAAATCATGTTTGATAAGGGATTGATATCCAAAACGTATAAATAACTCATATAATTCAATAGCAAGAACCCCAAATAGCCCAATTAAAAATGAGACAAAAGCCTGAATAGACGTGTCTCTGAAGAAGATATACAGAAGCTCAACAGATATTTGAAAAGATGCTCAACACCAATAGTCATTCAGTTCAGTTCAGTCGCTCAGTCGTGTCCAACTCTTTGCGACGCCATGAATCTCAGCACGCCAGGACTCCCTGTCCATCACCATCTCCCAGAGTTCACTCAGACTCACGTCCATCGAGTCAGTGATGCCATCCAGCCATCTCATCCTCTGTTGTCCCCTTTCTTCCTGCCCCCAATCCCTCCCAGCATCAGAGTCTTTTCCAATGAGTCAACTCTTCGCATGAGGTGGCCAAAGTACTGGAGTTTCAGCTTTAGCATCATTCCTTCCAAAGAAATCCCAGGGCTGATCTCCTTCAGAATGGATTGGTTGGATCTCCTTGCCGTCCAAGGGACTCTCAAGAGTCTTCTCCAACACCACAGTTCAAAAGTATCAATTCTCTGGCCCTCAGCCTTCTTCATAGTCCAACTCTCACATCCATACATGACCACAGGAAAAACCATAGCCTTGACTAGACGGACCTTAGTCGGCAAAGTAATGTCTCTGCTTTTGAATATGCTATCTAGGTTGGTCATAACTTTTCTTCAAAGGAGTAAGCGTCTTTTAATTTCATGGCTGCATTAGGGAAATGCAAATTAAAACCACAATGAGATATCACGTCAAAACTGTTAGAATGGCCATCATGAAAAAGATAAGACAACAAATGTTAGTGTGCATGTAGAGAAAAGGGACTCTTTTACACTGTTGGTGGATATATAAATTGATGCAGTCACTATGGAAAACAGTATAGAGGATCCTCAAAAAATTAAAAATAGCACAATATCATGATCCAGCAATTCCACTAATGGGAAATATTCAAAGGAAACAAAAATACTAATTTGAAAAGATAGTTGTACCCCCGTGTTCATAGCAGAATTACCAACCTAACTGTCCATCACTGGATGAATGGATAAAGATGAATGTTTATATATGTGTGTCTATATATATATATATATATATATATATGCACACACACAATGGAATATTATTTAGCCATAAAATGAGGAAATCCAACCATTTTTGGCACATGGATAAACCTTGAAAGCATTGTGCTAGTGAGATAAATCAGACAGAGGAAAACAAATACTGTCCAATCTCACTTGCATCTGGAATTAAAAAAAAAAAAAAGCAAACCAGAGTCATAGAGAAAGAGATCACACTTGTGGTTACCAGAGGCAGAAGGTGTGGGAAGCAGGGATGGAAGAAAGTAGTCAAAAGGTACAAACTTTCAGTTGCAAGATAAATAAGTCCCATGGATGTAGTGTACGGCATGGTAACTATAGCTAACACTGCTGTTCAGTACATAGGAGAGGAGTCAGAAGAGTGGATTCTGGGGACTGTCATCACAAAGAGAGCATTTTCCCTTTTTCCTTTCCTTGTTTCTTTTCTTTTTATTCTATCTATGTGAGAGATGGATGTTGGGCTGACCTATTGGGGTAATCCTTTCTTAACGTGTGTACAATTGCACTTATTTTACATGCTAGCAAGGTAATGACAGAATGCTTCAAGCTAGGCTCCAACAGCACATGAACTGAGATCATCCAGATGTACAAGCTGCATTTAGAAAAGGCAGATAAACCAGAGATTCAAATTACCAACATTTATTGGATCATAGAAAAAGCAAGAGAATTCCAGAAAAACATCTACTTCTGCTTCACTGATGACACAAAAGCCTTTGACTGTGTGGATCACAACAAACTGTGGAAAATTCTTAAAGAGATGGGAATATCAGGCTACCTTACCTGCCTCCTGAGAAATCTGTATGCAAGTCAAGATTCAACAGTTAGAACCAGACATGGAACAATGGACTGGTTCAAAATTGGGAAAGGAGTACGTCAAGGCTGTATACTATCACCCTGCTTATTTAACTTATAAGCAGAGTACGTCATGTGAAATGCTGAGCTAGATGAAGCACAAGATGGAATCAGGACTGCTGGGAGAAATATTAATAATCTTAGATATGCAGATGACACTACTTTAGTGGCAAAGAGCAAAGAAGAACTAAAGAGCCTCTTGATGAGGGTGAAAGAGAAGAGTGAAAAAGCTGGCTTAAAAGCCAACATTCAAAAAGCAAAAATCATGGCATTGGGTCCCATCACTTCATGGCAAATAGCTGGGGAAAAAGTGGGGATAGTGACAGATTTTATTTTCTTGGGTTCCAGAATCACTGCCACCATGAAATTAAAAGACACTTCCTCCTTGGAAGAAAAGCTATGGCAAACCTGAACAGCATATTAAAAAATAAAGACATTACCTTGCCAACAAAGGCTATATAATCAAAGCTATGCTTTTTCCAGTAGTCATGTGTGGATGTGAGTTGGACCATAAAGAAGGCTGAGCCCCAAAGAACTGATGTTTTCAAATTGTGCTGGAGAAGACTCTTGAGAGTCCCTTGGACTGCAAGGAGATCAAATCAGTCAATCCTAAAAGAAATCAATCCTAAAGATTCACTGGAAGGACTGATGCTGAAGCTGATGCTCCAATACTTTGGCCACCTGATGCAAATGCTGGGCAAGATTGAGGGCAGGAGGAGAAGGGGGCAACAGAGGATGAGATGGTTGGATGGCATCACCGACTCAATGGACACGAATTTGAGCACACTCCAGGAGATAGTGAAGAACAGGGAAGCCTGGTGTGCTGCAGTCCATGGGGTTGCAAAGAGTGAGGCACGTCTGAGAGACTGAACAACAACAATGTATGTAAATCAAACCATCATGCTTTGTGCCTTAGATTTATACAGTGATGTATGACAATGATTTCTCAATAAAATGAGAAAAAAAAGCCTCATGATGTCCAATGCAACTTAACCCAATAAAGAACAGAATTGGGGATATTTGGAAAAGATTTTCCTCCTCTGAAGAAAACATGCATTAAAAAAAAAAAAAGTTAGAGCATTTCAGTTATATACCTCAGCATCCAGTTAAAGAACAAACTGGCTAATTTAAGCTTCTATTGTAAATATATTTTATTTATTGAGATAAAATTTATATTTAATATTATAAATGTCAATAGCACAGTGGAATATTATAGAGATTTTAAAAGCAAAATGCCATACATAAAACTTTTGCTGTATGTTTTTAAATGGTTTTAAAATAAAATTGTGAGATGTAGAATTTTTAAGTAGCTTTAAAATGAGATATTAGCAATTGATTCTATAGCTTTGTATTGGGGTTAGCAATTGATTTGTGCAAGTGAAAATTGATCTACATTATGTAAAGACAAATAAATGTGGGCAGAGGGCAAAAATTGACATCGGAGAATCTAGTGGGAATTTAAGTGGCTATACTATGTGTCCTTTGCTGTGTCCTTAGTTGCTCAGTCGTGTCTGACTCTGTGATTCCATGGACTGTAGCCTTCCAGGTTCCTCTGTCCATGGGGATTCTCCAGGAAAAGTCTTGCCTGGAGTGGGTTGCCATGCCTTCCTTCAGGGGATCTTACCAACCAGGGATCGAACCCAGGTCTCCCGAATTTTCCCCCAGTTGTACTGAGATTCTTAAGACTCATTTTAGCCATCAGAGTTCACCTTACCTGTTAGTCATCCTCAAGACTTCTCCCTTTCCATCCTTCTTCAGCTATTCGCACAGCTGTAAACAGCTGAAATGGCTGCTGGCTTGTGTGAACAGTGCAGCTATAGTACCATGCTCTGGCCAGGTAGTTTGGTAGGTCATTCTCCACAGTGATTCCCTAGGGGACGTTGGGTGTTCAGGGAGTGAAAACTGAAGCATTCTAGGAATTGAAGAAGATTCTGGGGCCATTTAGCTTTGGAGAAGAGTCTCTACATAGAGGAGAAAGCAATGCTTCTCTATCTGGCCATGCAAGAGAATTTCCCCAGGCCTTTTTTTTTTTTTTTTCTTATTTGAAGGATAGTTAATTTACAATGCTACAAGTGTACAGCAGAGTAATTCACACACACACAAATATATGGGGTTTCTCAGGTGGCCAAGTGGTAAAGAATCAGCCTGCCAACGCAGAGCATGCAGGAGACGTGGGTTCGATCTCTGGGTCGGGAAGATCCCCTGGAGAAGGAAATGGCAACCCACTCCAGTGTTCTTGCCTGGAGAATCCCATGGACAGGGGAGCCTGGCAGGCTACAGTCCATGGGGTTGCAAAGAGTTAGACACGACTTAGGGACTAAACAACAACAGTAACAACACTCACACATATATATTTTTTCTTTTTCAGATTCTTTTCTAATATAGGCTATTACAACATATTGGGTATAGTTCCAACCTCCAGGGTTTTTAAAAATATGAATGCCTGGACCCATTTCTAGAAAATCTAACTCAACACATCTGGAGTAGGGCATTGAAAATCTCTATTTTTTTTAAAAAATAAATATTTAATTTGGGGATAATTTTCAATTTACAGAAAAGTTGCAAAGGTAATTTATATTTTAATCATTTTTTAAAATAGTGAAATATAAATCACATGTAGGTAAGTGCCCCAAACAACAAAAAAAAAATACCTTGGTGATTTATCACAAAGTGAACACTGATTTCATCACTAAATAATAGGACCTGGCCAGTCTCCAAAAGCTTACCCTGTGATTCTACTCTTTGCTCCCCATCCAAAGTTTTACCATTTAAGCCTGAACCCCTAAATTTGTGGTTTAATTTTTCATCTCGAAACACTTAGCCCAATTTTACCTATTTTGAGCTTTTTATAAATGTAATTACACTGAATCCACCTGCCGGTGAAAAAGATGTTGGTTCGATCCCTGGGTTGGGAAGATCCCTTGGAGAAGGAAATGGCAACTCACTTCAATATTCTTACCTGGAAAACTCCATGGACAGAGGAGACTTGAAGGCAGTTCATGAGATCACAGAGTCAGACATGACTTAGTGACTGAACAACAGCAATCACACTATATTTGTTCTGTAGGGTCTGGTTTCTTTTACTGGATGAGACTCATTCATGTTATTGTACATAGATAGAATGTGTTCTTTTCCTCCATTCTGTTCACTACACCATGCTATCCAATGCAGTAGTCATTAGGAGCATGTGGCTATTTCAATTTAAATTGATTAAAATGAAATAAAATTAAAAACCCAGTTCCTCTTTGGCATGAGCCACATTTTCATAGCCACATGTAAGAAGCTACCACATTGGACACAGTAAATATAATATTTTCATCATCACAGAAAATGCTTTAGGACAGCTGTGCTCTAGAATATTCAATTTTCTGAATATACCCAAATTTACCCATTCTACTGCTGATCGACTTTTTTTAGTTGTTTGCAGTTTTTGACTATTGTGAATAATGCTGAGAATATTTTGGTCTCTGGTGTCTCTGTACAAATATTTATGTTAGGTGTGCACCCAAGAGGAGGATTGTAAAGTCATGTGCTCAGCTTTAGAAGAAAATGTCACACTGTTTCCTTAATATTTATAGTAAGGATAATTTCTTAAAATTAATACTCCTACTAGAATCTCTTTTCAAAAGCATCCCAGGTAATTTTGAAATTCAATCAGGTTTGGAAGTGATAGGTATTTTTTTGAAAGGGGTGGGCTTTGTTTTTATCTAAGAAAGAGACTTCTAACTAATGATGCAACTTGTGTAGCTGTAGAATGGACTCTCAGGAGAAATACCTTATCAGGTAATGAGTGTCTGGTCTTTAGAGGTATTTAAGTAATGCTGTACAACTCTGATATAGCTGCTCTGCAAATAACTCCTGGACTTAGTAGAAAGCTTTCCTCAGTCATGTAGAAAGTCCTTTCTTGCTCTCAAAGCCTCTGATTTCATATCTTTTCATAGCCATGGTTGGTGAGATACTTGCTGGACAGTAAAACTCTTCATAGTTAGGCAGCAGGAGAGAGAAAGGTCTGGTTCCAAAGACTCAAAGATTAATTGAAGATTGGATTGTTGTCTTGTGATCAATGAAACACCTCGTTCTCATTTAGACCCACTGTCCCTACCTTGGCTCTGGGGATAATGGGAAACTTGGCTACTCAGTGTCAACCTCTTTTATTTGTCCTCCTTATTTCTACGTTAATTGCTTTATTGGATATGAGCCTCTTACTGTAACTGTCTCAGATCACTTGGGAAAGCAGGTGGGCATCAGTCATTACACAGTAAAGATGCTGTCACTGTAACATTGCCTAGCAGTCTGTGTTCATCCATCCCTGTGCTCTGTCTCTCTCCACTAGTCTTCCTGCTGCCCCTGGAATTCTCTTCTACCCTTGAGGGGTTTGGAAATGAAGGGGTGTATTTTAAGTCACCAGAAGAATAATCCTCCCACCTTGGCACTCAAGAGCCTGTCCTTTGGGATAGAATGACTTCCTAGTAACTCTCTCAAAGACTGATTGTTTCTTATAAGAGTGCCGTTAGGGGATTTGGGGGAAAAGGTCTTAAATCTCCCTGGGTATATGTGAGTGGTGAGGTTTTAAAGGGAAAATAAATGAGAACAGAGCTGATAACCTGGGCCTCTGCTGGTCCTGTGAGTGGCCATGACTTCTGTTCTATTACACTGATTGTTGTTGTTCAATCACTCAGTTGTGTCCGACTCTTCGTGACCCAATGGACTGTAGCACGCCAGACCTCTCTGTCCTTTACTGTCTCCCAGAATTTGCTCAGACTCACGTCCATTGAGTTGGCGATGTCATCCAACCACATCATATCCTGTCATCCCCTTCTCCTCCTGCCCTCTTTTTGGCTGCAAAGAATATAATCAATCTGATTTTGGTATTGACCATCTGGTGATGTCCATGTGTAGAGTTGTGTCTTGTGTTATTGGAAGAAGGTATTTGCTATGATCAGTGTGTTATCTTGGCAAAACTCCAGTAGCCCTGCTTCATTTTGTTTTCCAAGTTCAAACATGCCTATTACTTCTTAACAAGTAGCAATGCTTTGCTCTGGATCTCCGCCCAGCTCATGGATCACCCTATTGGTAATTTCTTGGTAAAATCCATCCAATTAGGATCCCAAACAACCTGTGAGTACAGGTACAACTAGGACAACATAGAGACAAGAACATGGTTCTACTGGATGTTGGCACCTAAGATGGAGAAGCTCTATACAGTCAGCAAAAACAAGACGGGGAGCTGACTGTGGCTCAGATCATGAACTCCTTATTGCCAAATTCAGACTGAAATCAAAGAAAGTGGAGAAAACCACTAGACCATTCAGGTATGACCTAAATCAAACCCTTTATGACTATACAGTGGAAGTGAGAAATAGATTAAAGGGACTAGATCTGATAGACAGAGTGCCTGATGAACTATGGACAGAGGTTTGTGACATTGTACAGGAGACAGGAATCAAGACCATCCCCAAGAAAAAGAAATGCAAAAAAGCAAAATGGCTGTCTGAGGAGGCCTTACAAATAGCTGTGAAAAGAAGGGAAGCAAAAAACAAAGGAGAAAAAGAAAGATATAGCCATTTGAATGCAGAGTTTCAAAGAATAGCAAGGAGAGATAAGAAAGCCTTCCTCAGTGATCAAAGCAAAGAAATATAGGAAAACAATAGAATGGGAAAGACTAGAGATCTCTTCAAAAAAATTAGAGATACCAAGAGAACATTTTATGCAAAGATGAGCTCGATAAAGGACAGAAATGGTAGGGACCTAACAGAAGCAGAAGATACTAAGAAGAGGTGGCAAGAATACACAGAAGAACTGTACAAAAAAGATCTTAATGACCCAGATAATCACAATGGTGTGATCACTCACCTAGAGCCAGACATCCTGGAATGTGATGTCAAGTGGGTCTTAGGAAGCGTCACTATGAACAAAGCTAGTGGAGGTGATGGAATTCCAGTGGAGCTATTTCAGCTCCTGAAAGATGATGCTGTGAAAGTGCTGCACTCAATATGCCAGGAAGTTGGGAAAACTCAGCAGTGGCCACAGGACTGGAAGAAGTCCATTTTCATTCCAATCCCAAAGAAAGGCAATGCCAAAGAATGCTCAAACTACTGCACAATTGCACTCATCTCATATGCTAGTAAAGTGATGCTAAAATTCTCCAAGCCTGGCTTCAACAATACATGAACCATGAACTTCCAGATGTTCAAGCTGGTTTTAGAAAAGGCAGAGGAACCAGAGATCAAATTGCCAACATCCACTGGATCATTGAAAAAGCAAAAGTGTTGCAGAAAAACATCTATTTCTTCTTTATTGACTATGCCAAAGCCTTTGACTGTGTGGATCACAATAAACTGTTGAAAATTCTTCAAGAGATGGGAATACCAGACCACCTGACCCACCTCTTGGGAAACCTATATGCAGGTCAGGAAGCAACAGTTAGAATTGGACTTGGGACAACAGACTGGTTCTAAATGGGAAAAGGAGTACGTCAAAGCTGTATATTGTCACCCTGCTTATTTAACTTCTATGCAGAGTACATCATGAGAAATGCTGGGCTGGAGGAAGCACAAGCTGGAATCAAGACTGTCAGGAGAAATATCAATCAACTCAGATATGCAGATGACAACACCCTTATGGCAGAAAGTGAAGAAGAACTAAAGAGCTTTTTGATGAAAGTGAAAGAGGAGAGTGAAAAAGTTGGCTTAAAGCTCAACATTCAGAAAACACAAGATCATGACATCTGGTCCCATCACTTCATGGGATATAGATGGGGAAACAGTGGAAACAGTGGCTGACTTTATTTTTCTGGGCTCCAAAATCACTGCAGATGGTGATTGCAGCCATGAAATTAAAAGACACTTACTCCTTGGAAGGAAAGTTATGACCAACATAGATAGCATATTTTTTTAAAATATAAATTTATTTATTTTAATTGGAGATTAATTACTTTACAATATTGTATTGGTTTGCCATACATCAACATGAATTGGCCACAGGTATACACGTGTTCCCCATCCTGAACCCCCCTCCCTCCTCCCTCCCCATGCCATCCCTCTGGGTTGTAAGCAGAGACATTACTTTGCCAACAAAGGTCCATCTAGTCAAGGCTATGGTTTTTGCCATACTTTGGCAAAAATACTTTGCCAGCTGATGCGAAGAGTTGACTCATTGGAAAAGACCCTGATGCTGGGAAAGATTGAATTCAGGAGGAGAAGGGGATAACAGAGGATGAGATGGTTGGATGGCATCACCGACTCAATGGACATGGGTTTGGGTGGACTCCGGGAGTTGGTGATGGACAGGGAGGCCTCGTGTGCTGCAATTCATGGGGTTGCAAAGAGTTGGACACTACTGAGCAACTGAACTGAAGTGAATTCTATCTGCTAAAGTTTTGAACCAAGGGATGAATCAGAGTTTGTCCACCTAATTTTTTGGATGGAAGGGACCAGTCAAGCCAAGAGAGAAAATCCTAGAGAAATAGGCTTAGAGCCCCTGGGGAAGCTTGGTGTGTGTGCTAAGTCACTTCAGTTGTGTCCAACTCTTTGCGATCCAATGGACTGTAAGCCCACCAGGGTCCTCTGTCCATGGGATCTTTCAGGCAAGAAAATTGGAGTGTGTTTCCATGCTTTCATCCAGGGGATCTTCCCAACCCAGTGATCAAACCTGCATCTCTTTTGTCTCCTGCATTGGTAGGCAGGTTTTTGACCACTAGTGCCACCTTCTTATTGCCATTGGTTAAGTTTTTTTTTCCCCCTTAGGATGCTGCAAAAGAGGAGCTGTGGTAAGATGGAACTTGAAAGATGGGCAAGGTCAGATGGAGAGCCTCTGTTTGCTTCCTGTGGTTTTTAGCCTGCTCCCCACTTTCTGAGCTCTCAGATTTCCTGAAACTTCAGGAACAAAGACAATCAAAGAGGTATGTCGAAAGAACGCCCTTGTCCCAGGAGACACACTGGCCTTAATTAGCTGGTACCCACAGGATGTTCTGAAAATGAGAAATGCCTAGGATTATGATCTATCGAATGTCACATACAAATATGCTCATGTTCCCATTATGGATGTGTGTGTTGCAAAGTTGCTCAACCGAGTGTGACCCGTTTGGTGGTTTTAATTACAAATATCAATAAAATTGGTTGATATTTATGGGCACAGACCCTTCAGATCAGGAGTAAGGGAGCTAATTGTGTAAGACAGTGTTGTGATTGAACTCCGAGGGAGGCATGGGCTCCTGCTAGCTGGGTGCGATGCTGAGACAGCTCCAGTCTCCCTGTGTTAATTAAATGTGATGAAATGAATATTAACTTGTAAAAAGAGTCAGGCATGGGCTGGGTTTGCTTGGTAGGTAAGGCTGAGGTGGGGGATAGCATTGTGGTAGATGGACTCAAGGCTGTTGTCTTTGAGAAAAGCAACTTTTGCTCACTGGTTGTCAATCTTGGCTGCACATCAAATTGCCCGAAGGGCTTCTAAAATCTGCCAAGGCCTGGACTGCACTGCCAGAGACTTGCCTGGGGTGGGGTCTCTGGGTTATTCTAATGACTGGCCAGGACTGAGAACAATTGATGTAGTGAAAAGAATTCATGCTGACAAATGAGACTTTGAACCAGCTGTGTATTCTTGAGTCTCTTGCTCTCTGAGCCTTAGTTGTGCTTTGTTTTGTTGTCTGGAAAAGTAAGATTAATCAAAGCTACATTGTATATCTGTGATGAAAAAATGAGATTCAAGCAGTGAAAGAAATCGGTACCTAGTGGAGCCTCAGAAGAAGGTAGTTTGTTTGTTATGAACTCTCAGTGCTCTTTCTATTACTGGAAATTAGAATCATTAGTCTCTTTAAGTCTAATGAGATAAGATAATCTAATCTGGGGTCTGTTCAAGAAACCCCAGAACCAATTCAGGAAACTCATCCTTAGAATTCCATCCATTTAGAACAAATCCTAATACCAAAATTTGCATTTGGATTCTCCTAAGAAACAGAAAAGGCAGAGGAACCAGAGATCAAATTGCCAACATCCGCTGGATCATGGAAAAAGCAAGAGAGTTCCAGAAAAACAACTTTTTCTCCTTTATTGACTATGCCAAAGCCTTTGACTGTGTGGATCACAATCAACTGTGGAAAATTCTGAAAGAGATGGGAATATCAGACCACCTGCCCTGCCTTTTGAGAAACCTGTATGCAGGTCAGGAAGCAACAGTTAGAACTAGACATGGAACAACAGACTGGTTCCAAATAGAAAAAGGAGTACGTCAAGGCTGTATACTGTCACCCTGCTTATTTAACTTCTATGCAGAGTACATCATGAGAAACGCTGGACTGGAAGAAACACAAGCTGGAATCAAGATTGCTGGGAGAAATATCAATAACCTCAGATATGCAGATGACACCACCCTTATGGCAGAAAGTGAAGAGGAACTAAAAAGCCTCTTGATGAAAGTGAAAGAGGAGAGTGAAAAAGTTGGCTTAAAGCTCAACATTCAGAAAGCGAAGATCATGGCATCCGGTCCCATCACTTCATGGGAAATAGATGGGGAAAGAGTGGAAACAGTGTCAGACTTTATTTTTTTGGGCTCCAAAATCACTGCAGATGGTGACTGCAGCCATGAAATTAAAAGACACTTACTCCTTGGAAGAAAAGTTATGACCAACCTAGATAGCATATTCAAAAGCAGAGACATAACTTTGCCGACTAAGGTCCGTCTAGTCAAGGCTATGGTTTTTCCTGTGATCATGTCTGGATGTGAGAGTTGGACTTTGAAGAAGGCTGAGCACCGAAGAATTGATGCTTTTGAACTGTGGTGTTGGAGAAGACTCTTGAGAGTCCCTTGGACTGCAAGGAGATCCAACCAGTCCATTCTGAAGGAGATCAGCCCTGGGATTTCTTTGGAAGGACAGATGCTACAGCTGAAACTCCAGTACTTTGACCTCCTCATGCAAGGAGTTGACTCATTGGAAAAGACTCTGATGCTGGGAGGGACTGGGGGCAGGAGGAAAAGGGGACGACAGAGGATGAAATTTTTGGATGGCATCACTGACTCGATGGACGTGAGTCTGAGTGAACTCCGGGAGTTGGTGATGGACGGGGAGGCCTGGCGTGCTGTGATTCATGGGGTCGCAAAGAGTCGGACACGACTGAGCGACTGAACTGGACTGAACTGAAGAAATAGAACTGATAGGATCTCTCTCTGTCTATCCCATCTGCACACCCACATCTGCGTCTCTATCTTCATCTCCATCTCCACAATCATCTCCATCTTCCCACCCACACCTCCATCTTCATCTATCTCTGTGTGCATACATACACAAACAAACACAAACATAGCTAGACAGACATTTATTATAAGGAACTGGCTCATATTACAAGTGATTATGGAGACTGAGAATTTCCACAATCTATCGTGTACAGACTAGAGAGCCTGAGAGGCTGATGGGTTAGTTCAAAGGCCTGGGCACTGAGGGCAACTGGAGATCAGTGTTCTAGCTCATGCAGTCAGGCAGGGGTGTGTGTGTTGGGGGGAAGGATGAGGGGAGAGAGAGTCTTTTCCTCCACCTTTTTGTTCAACATAGTCTATAAATTTAAATGCTAATCTCTTCTGGATTAGCAACTTCACAGGCACACACAGAAACGACATCTTACCAGAGATCTGGGCTTCCTCTGATCCAGTCAAGTCGACACATAAAATTAACTATCACACCATTCCTCTCTAAGATTCAAGTGCCCACGTGGTCTAGGATGATTCAGAATACTGCAGAGGCCTGGTGGTTTAAGCCAATGTGAATTCTTCACTAAGTGCTGATGGAATTACCCAGAACTCATTTCTTCAACTCTTTTGTTCTCCTTAGGAACAAAGGGACACGTGAAAGAAGGTGGGGGCTGGGAGCGGCTGAAACCTACCCTGTCTTCTGACTTCCAGCTCCTCCTACTCCACTCTGGAAACTTGCCTTTCCTGTCAACTGTGAGAAGAGCTGTCATACTTGTTTGTTTTTTAGGTGGCCTATGTTGTGGTCCTCCGTTGGCAGTCCATGGGGTCACAAAGTGTTGGACATGGCTTAGTGATTGAATAGCAACAGCAAATGATGTGGTCCCTTGAGAAGGAAGGAAAGATGGTGTGATAGACTACTTTTAACTTGCCTTCTTACTGCTTCTCCAGGAGCACACAAGGTGCTCCTGACTTCACCCAATGTTCATTAAATGTCATGTCTTCTCTTTTTGAAATCTACAGAATGCAACCAAACTGGGGTCCTCCAAATCCGCCCCCCAAAAGGCTCCATTGTTTCCTCTCTTAACATTTGCACACACTGTTCTTTCACCTGGAACGTCCCTCTCTGCAACATCCACAACTCAGCACCTCTGAAAGCCCAGAAAAGAAATGCTGTGCTTTCCATGAATCCATTCTTGAAATGCGCTCTGGGGAAACTACCATGACAGTGTGTCTATCCAGTATAGTCACAGGTCTCATTCCTACCCGCTAGACTGGATACTAATCAGGGCCGGATGGAGCAGAGGGAGGAGTCAGACTCAAGCGTCAAGTCCATGTGGGTCTGAATTTCATCCGTGTCACTATTAGCTTTGTGATCCCGGGAGAATCATTCAGATTCTCTAAGCCTCTGTGTACTCATTAATTAAAATGAGAAAATAATTCCTACTTCTCAGGGCTGATGCGAGGATTAGTTTGATACATATTTATGAAAGAGTCTGGCAAAGAAAGCTTTCATAGATGCCTGTGAAATGATTAAATAAATTGATATAAACTATCTGGCATGGATATTAACAATTTTTCACTTACCCTGTAGTTAAAAATTGCATTTTGGAATGGTGGTGGTGAGGAATATATGGATTCTTTTGAGATGTTAAAATCTCAAGGCATGAGTCCTAAGGTGAGGAAAGAAGTTACCTGGGGTAACACTCCTTTCACACTCATGCGTGACTTACATTCATATGATGATATCTGGCATGTGGTTGGTGCTCTACCAGGGGCTGCTGTATGGCGGTTGTTATGATAGTATTTGTATTAGGAATGGCAAGTTAATATGACCCTGGTTCCATTGTGTCCCACAGTTAGTGACAGCAAGTTGGTATTTCAGACCAGGTTGTCTGTGCCAAGTCCAACCCACTTCCTGCTGTATCACATAGTCCTGGGCAGAATGTCTTAGCCAGGATCACAGCACCACTGAGCAGGACTTTGCCATTTGCCACCGTGAAAGCCCCCTCTACTCCTGGGTTTTCTAGAATCAAGCCTGGCTCCTTTCTGGCCAATCCCCACCGGACTCCATTTCCCTTATCAACCTGCAGATCACCTCTCATTTGTCATCTTTATTAGCTTTTAATCTCCCATCAGTTTAGTGCTGAGGTTTAAGAGTAGGATTAGGGGGGGAGTTTAATTGGATGATCTTCCATGGCCCCTTGAACATCAGATTCAATAAAAGTTTATGAAAAGATAAAATCGCAAAGGGTTTTATAGCCCCAGACAGAGCAAGAGACTGGGGCGAGAACAAGGTGACTGCTTTTCAACCTCATATAATCCGTGTTTCAACTTGATTAAATGAGGAAGTGAGTTTTCCGTCTCTCTCCCTTCCTCCTTTTTCCTTGGGTACCATGAGCCTTTTCTGCCTGCTGTAAGCAAGAAGCCCCTTTCTGCCAGGCTCTCATTGCCTATTCTTTGATTCTTTCTGACAGGAAGACTAATGAAACCTGGGTGCAGCAGAAAATAACATTTATTTCATGCAGAAATATGCCGATCCACCACTGAAGGTGGCACAAATGATGCCCCTGATGGGAAAGAGGCCAGTCTTCAGGAGGGGGATGTGAGGTCCAGGAGGAATCAGGAAGGAAATCTGAACCATCTTGAACCCACCTTCTCCAGCCTTCCATCCTCCATTCATGCTGTATCACTTCTTCTGAGAGTCAGGCAACCAGACAGCGAGGGTGGGGTGGGCAGCAGAATCATTTGTGAATGTGTTCATTTATTAACTCAGCAAACATTTGTTGCAGGCTTGCTATGTGTCAGATGCTATGCTAAACTCTGGGGATATCAAGGTGAATAAAGCCAGTTCTGCTGGCGGGAGGGCATAGTCTGTGGAGGAGATGGACAGTTTGAAAGGGAATTAATTTTCCTTTTTACAGCCTTAGAGATGGGTCTTGTGGGCTTCATGGCATGACTGTGATCTTGCAGCAGAGTTTGGCTGTCAGACCTAGGCTGTCAGACCATGATGCAGGGTTTTGCACAATAAAGGAGGAAAAAATTGGGGGTTCCTAAAGGGAATCTGATGGGAGAAGCTAGGGGAGGGGCCAGGAAGAGGAGCCAAGGAGTGGCTGTTAGTTGGTGGACTCCCTGGGGGTGAAGATGTAATGGAAATTTGCTGGTGTGGATGGCCTAAAGACATTCAGAGTAGTCAATACTCATTAATGCCTTGTGGAGATATTTATTTTTTTCTTCTGTTCATTCAATAAAGGTAAAAGCCCATAACCATGGGTGACCATGAAGATGTAGCTTCCCAGGAATTCATAGAAATCTAAAGTTTGATTTTGGATTTCCACTGGCCTCAAATTGGGGTTTAAGCCAACGATAAGTACCAGGAGCCCCCCAGTGATGTGTGATTTACACAGCTGTTATTGGCTACAAGGTGTAAGAAATGCAATGGTACAAATGAAAGCCAGTGCTTGAGGGAATGAATGAGCCATCCACCTGGCAAGGAGGTGTGCTGGGCATCAGAAAAGTCTTGATAAATAGAATGGGGATAGAGGAAGGGCACAAAACACCTTACGATAAAGAAATAGCCAGGAGATAGGAAATGAAAACAGTCATGGAGGTTGGGATACCAGAGGGAGTTATGAGGGCTGAAGGGGGAGTTGAGGCTGCTGGGGGGGGGTGATGGTGGTGGTGCTGGGGGGTGAATCTTGGAAGACCTCTGGCGCCTCATAAAGGAGCTCAGATGGTGGTGGTTGGTGCTGGACCACTGAAGAGGGTATGGGGGAATCAGAGTTACATGTTCATCTTAGAATCACCCTGGCTATCACCCTGGCTCAGAGTAGAGAATAAATTGGAGGGGAGTGGGGCTGGAGCCAGGATGGCCAGGCCAGGGACAATAGTCCAGGCCCAAGCATAGGTGGTCACAGTACACACTGGGAGTGGACAGGATGGAGGGATGTTTCCAATGGAAAGTGGAAAAGCCTTTGTAATTGGTTGAATGTGGGGGTGAACACAGAGGAAGAAATTTGTGTTTCCATGGTCTTGGAATGCCAAGGTGGTAAGCTGTGTTATTCTTTTGCGGGAACTAAGCAGGAGGATGTTCAGATGTGTTTGCACAGATGACTGTTGTGTTGGGACGTAGGTATCTGTTAAGCAGGCAGATGTGCTTAAAGTTATGTAGAGGGAGGAGATGGTCCTGGAGGATGTAGAGTGGTTAAAACGAAAGAGGGAAGAAGAGATAATGATGGAGGGAAGGGAAGGAGAAAAAAAAAAGTGACCACGGATTTCTGACTTTGTCTCTGATGATGTTCTAGGACTGGTCTTTTTCTACTACTTGTGGATGGGGATTTTTTTAAAGTCTTCACCATGACAACAAAGGAGGATGACTCCATGTTGTCAGCAGACATATGGGATAGGGGTGGGGGTCCAGGTGCTTGCATGTGTGCTAAGTCGCTCAATCATGTCTGATTTGGTGTGACCTCAATGGGCTGTGGCCCGCAGGGATCCTCTGTCCATGGGATTCTCCAGGCAAGTATCCTGGAGTGGGTTGCCGTGCCCTCCTCCAGGGGCTCTTCCCTAGCCAGGGATGGGACCCATGTCTCTTACATCTCCTTCATTGGCAGGCAGGCTCTTTTATCACTAGCACCATCTGGAAAGCCCAGGTACCTTGTTCTTAATGGCAGGGTCTGGTGAGGTGCACACCCACCTGCTTATTCCTGAGTAGAACCCCATGGTCACAGAGTCTTTGGCTCAAAGTGAGAATAGCCTGGTGTGAGAGCTAGATGTTTGATTGAAGCTGTTAGAGTAGAGGTGGATTCAAGCTTTGTGGTGTTTCAGGCTATTGTGATCTTTTAAGAGAAAGAATACAGAATTTTGTGAATAAATTTGGATATTGAACTTTGGAACGGATCATGGATGTGAGAAGCTTTGAAGCTTAAGCTCTGTTAGCTTCATGGTGAGTTCCCCTTGACTTGGGAGACTTCCAAGAAGCCCAGGAGAGGCTCATGGGTATTGAATTTGTGTGCTGTGCTATGCTGTGTGTGTGTGTGTGTGTGTGTGTGTGTGTGTGTGTGTGCATGTACTGCACATGAAGATGTGCAGGAAAAGTGGGAACTCAGGACTGGGTATTTTTTAAATCGTGTTCAATCCAGCAAGGAGCTCACATGAAGAAGGGTCCTAAGAATATGCATCAGGTCCTTACTCTGGAAGTCAGCTGGCGTGCCTATCTGAGATAAGATTGACATAAACTCTTGTTCGATGTTTAGAAGGAGCCCAGTGGTTTCCCCAAGACTTCTGCAAATCCATGAAGGATGTACATTCGTGCAGTCCCTGAGCCTGTGCTGTCACCAAGTGATCTGTGGATCCTCTCAGTGTTTTTCTTCCATCTCGTATTGACTCAGACCTGGAACTCATGCTCTTTCTGTGAGTTACACAGATGTGTAAACACTCATTCACTCATCCACAAGTCTTTATGTAGGAGGCAGATTTTACTGAATAAAAGATGGAAGTGAAAGTCGCTCATTCATGTCTGACTCTTTGTGACCCCATACACTGTAGTCCGCCAGGCTCCTCTGTCCATGGGATTTTCCAGGCAAGAATCCTGGAGTGGGTTGCCATTCCCTTCTTCAGGAGATCTTCCTGACCCAGGGATCGAACCCATGTCTTCTGCATTGGCAAGTGGATCGAATTACAGGCAGATTCTTTACCGTCTGAGCCAACACGGAAGCCTATATTGGAGTAATAAACAATTTAGAATTGAACGTTAGCCATCTCGAATTACCATTTCACTTGGCCTTCCCCTCTTCCTTCCTGCCTTCCTTTCTCTACTCTAAAAGTGAAGTAAAGTTGCTCAATCGTGTCCGACTCTTCGCGACTCCATTGACTGTAGCCCACCAGGCTTCTCCGTTCATGAGGTTTTCCAGACAAGAATACTGGAGTGGGTTGCCATTTCCTTCTCCTCTTCCTTTATTCCCAACTCTTGTTCCTTGCAGTTTAATGGTATCTTTTGATCCTTGTAATCCAGTCCCTTCTGGGTTTTACTTTCCAAGCCAAGAGTATTAACTAGTGTTGTGTAACAAACCACCCCCCAAATTCTATGTCTTTGACAACATCATTTATTATTTCTGATGAGTCTATAGATCAGCTGGGTGGTCCTGCTGACTTTGGCTGGGAACGTTCTTGTATAGATTGTCAGCTCGTGGGTCCTCTTGGTTGGTCAAGGATGCCTTTGACTTTCTTCCATGTGTCTCTCATCCACTCTCAGGCCAGTCCTTGACATGTTCTCATGGTGGTGGATAGGCAGGAGAGAAAAGAGAGTGAAGATGTGCAGGAATTTTTTCCAGCTTCTGCTTCCATCTCTTTGCTATCTTCTCACTCACATGGCCCTGCCTGGAGTCAGTGTGGGAAGCACTGGAGAAGGACATGGCTACACACAGCATGGGAAGCTGGGGATGTTAGTGCAATCCATCACTCACACCATGTCTTCCAAGAAGTATTTTCCTAAGCAAAGACTTCCCTCTCTAGGAGGCATGCTGGTTCCAGCTGTTAAGACAATAGTTTGTTTCAGTCTGCTACATCTGGTTCCTTCTCTGCATCTTATTACACAACAAAATAGCCCAGGGTATTATGCTTTATGGGGGCTTAAGTGTTTCCACATGAAAAGCAAATATTTGTGGGTCATTGATTTATTTCTCTAATTCTTACAGGCGGATCTAACTTCTTTTTATTTTTAAGAGTCCTGCCTAAGTTCCAACGACTGTTGTTTTTTAAATTTTTATTGGAGTATAGTTGCTTTTTGGGCTTCCCTCGTGCTTCAGATAGTAAATAATCTGCCTGAAATGCAGGAGACCTGGGTTTGATCCCTGAGTCGAGAAGATCCCCTGGAGGAGGGCATGGCAACCTACTTCAGTATTCTTGCTTGGAGAATTTGATGGACAGAGGAGCCTGGTGGGCTACAGTCTATGCAGTCACAAGGAGTCGGACATGACTGAGTGGCTAACTCTATAGTTGTTTTACAGTGTTGTCTTAATTCCTACTGTACAGCAAAGTGAATCAGCTATATGTATACATATATCCCTTCTTTGTGGTATTTAGGTCACCCTAGAGCATTGAATCGGAGAAGGCAATGGCACCCCACTCCAGTACTCTTGCCTGGAAAATTCCATGGACGGAGTAGCCTGGTAGGCTGCAGTCCATGGGGTTGCAAAGAGTCGGACACAACTGAGCGACTTCCCTTTCACTTTTCACTTTCATGCACTGGAGAAGGAAATGGCAACCCACTCTAGTGTTCTTGCCTGGAGAATCCCAGGGACAGGGGTATATCTGGTGGGCTTCCGTCTATGGGATCACAGAGAGTCGGACATGACTGAATCCACTTAGCAGCAGCACCAGCAGAGCATTGAATAAAATTCACTGTGCTATACTGTAGGTTCTTCTCATTAATTATCTGTTTTATACAAAGCATCAATAGTGTATATATGTCAATCCCCATCTCTGGAGAACAGAGAAAGGAGATAAAGCTGAAGTTACTTTGCCAGCACTTCACATCCCTTGGCCAAAAGGAGACACTGAGGCAATGCAAAAAAATCCTGGTGATTCTGAATTCTAAGAATGCTTAGACTATACACAGTCCACAAATTAGCACAAGGGCACACTGGACATCTACTGTCAATGCAAGTCTTGGGAAAGACTCACTAAGAAGGACATTTGGGAGTTGGGAAGATGAAAATCAGGGTTTCTTCCTCACTGTTCTCATTTTATAGGAGAAGGTATAAGCTTGAGTATGGGGATTCTGTTCTGCATACTTCCGTTCACCACATCCTTCTTAATCAAGGTGTGTGTGTGTGTGTGTGTGTTAGAGAGAGAGATGGTGTGCATATATTCATATGTCTATACACATATATCAACATACCTTGGGGCTTTCTGCTGAGAGACATTCAGCTTTGACACTGCTTTGCTCTGCTTTGTGTTAAGCCAGACAATAAAAGAAATGATTAGGGGCTTTCAGAGCAAGCCCCTGACAATAGGAAAAGGTGAGTGTGGGCTGATTGAAGCTCCATTTCCCCACTTCCTGCTGAGAGGGGAAGGGCAGCCCAGGCTGATGCAGCACCTGCATTTTGCAGGACTAGTCCCAGGCTGAAATCTTCTCCTCAATTTTCCTCCCCTACTTCCCCCTGCCCACCCCGGGGCCCTCAGGGTTGGTTAAATTTAGTGTTCTGGTGAATCCAAATCCATGCGATTTCTTCCAGTACTGTGAATCTAAATGTCACCCTCACTGAACAATTACTAACACATTGTGCTGATGGGGGTTGTTCAAAAACTGTGTGACTGGGAGGAAAAGGAAAGAGGAGGTGAGTCTGGGGAAGGTGCACAGAGGAGGAAAGAAAAGAGATTTGGGGATATGATGAGTGTGATTTCTTCTCCCATGGTCTCCCCCAAAACCAGCCCAAATGAAGTCAACTAGGATATAGCTCCTGGAGCAAACCTTGTTGAGTTGCAGTGCTTATATAAGAAATCTGAGAAATAATCAGGCACTCAGAGATGGGAGTGGTTGTTTGTTATAAAACTCTCCCCCACTTCTCTCGAAACTTAGACACGACATTCCACTTGGAGTTGAGTGGGACTGCTATTAGACTCAGAAATTCTCTTGAGGGATGTCCTGGGTTCAGGGGAGTTGAGGACAGGGTGGGGTAGGGTGATCAGCCATGAAGTGAAGCCACCTAGACCTTCATCTGTGCACAGCCCCCTGTCAATTGTGTGACCAGGGATTTACTACTTCGTTTTTCTTATTTTGTTAAATGGGGACAAGTATCTGTTCTGCCCACTTTGCAGGATATTGTGATAACAAAATGAGATGATGTAGGAGGAGCTCTTAAAAAGAGCTCATCTGGGCTCCATTTGTGGAAGAAATTCACGCCATGCCTGGCTTGAGGTGAGTAGACATTTCAAAAGCTAGGGAGGCATGCAGCTCTGGGGCAAGACTTCTGGGATAAAACTCAGCCCCACCCATGGCTGACTAGCTTTGTGACCTCAAGGAAGTCCCCATGTCCTTTGGGTGCCTTAGTTATGTAATCTGGAAAGAGAGAGAATAACCTTCCTTACCTCTTAAGGTCATTGTGAGATTTATTTTTTAAAAGACTTTTTTTTTGGACTTGGACCATTTTTAAAGTCTTATTGAATTTGTTACAATATTGCTTCTGTTTTATGCTTTGTGTTTTTGGCCAAAAGGCATGTGAGATCTTAGCTCCCCTACCAATGATTGAACTTGTACCCTTTGCACTGGAAGGCAAAGTCTTAACCACTGGATCACCAGGGAAGTTCCCTCTTGTGAGATTTAAATGAGTTAAAGCATTTAAGTGCTTGTGTATCTGATGTACTTGGTTGCTTAGTCGTGTCTGACTCTTTGTGACCCCAGGGACTGTAACTGTCCAGGCTCCTCTGTCCATGGAATTCTCCAGGCAAGAATATTGGAGTGGGTTGCCATTTCCTCCTCCAGGGAATCTTCCCAACCCAGGGATCAAACCTTCATCTCCTGCATTGGCAGGCAGAGTCTTTAACACTGGGCCATCATTTAAGTGCTTCAGTTCAGTTCAGTTGCTTAGTCGTGTCCGACTCTTTGCGACCCCATGAATTGCAGCACGCCAGGCCTCCCTGTCCATCACTAACTCCCGGAGTTCACTCAGACTCATATCCATCGAGTCAATGATGCCATCCAGCCATCTCATCCCCTGTCGTCCCCTTCTCCTCCTGCCCCCAATCCCTCTCAGCATCAGAATCTTTTCCTTAACACATAGCAAATAATTAGCCTTCAGTCAAGACTGACTCTTTTGATATATCTTTCCTGGGGTATCCTGCTTTGGGACCGCAGAGTCTGTTCTAGAAAGATTTTCAGGGGATGATCTTGGGACCTGGAATTAACACGTGCCCTGCTCCCAGCCACGCACTGGGCCTGCCATCATGGTGCCCCAAGTGTGCTTTTTCTGTCCTCCTTTGTCACACCTGACCTCTCATTCTACTGACCTGTGGGCCTTCCGCTGTGTGAGTGAGAAAGAAATGACTCAGAAAGACCCTGAGGAGAAACAGTATCAGTGACCTATTGTTACAACCCCATAATATGCAATCCCATATTCTTTGGCCCTGCTCAGAATACTTTCTCATGATTTTTGGCCTTGATAAGAAAGGAACCCATAATTGACAAGTACACCTTGCTATATTTAAAACAGGTACACAATAAGGACCTACTGTATAGCACAAGGAACTCTGGTCAATACTCTGTAGTGACCTAAATGGAGGGCTTCCTTGGTGACGCTAGCAGTGCCCTGCCAGTGCAGGAGAAGCAAAAGACGTGGGTTCGATCCCTGGGTTGGGAAGATCCCCTGGAGGAAGGCATGGCAGCCCACTCCAGTATTCTTGGCTTGGAGAATCCCATGGACAGAGGAGCCTGGAGGGCTACGGTCCTTAGGGTTGGACACTACTGAAGTGACTTAGCATATGATCTAAACGGGAAAAGAGTTTGAAAAAGAATGGATACATATGTTCGTATAACTGAATCATTCTGTTGTACACCTGAAACTAATACAACATTGTTAATCAACTGCACATGTGTGCTCATACGTGCTCAGTTGCCTAGTAGCGTCTGACTACTTGTGACCCCATGGACTGTAGCCCACCAAGTCCCTCTGTCCATGGGATTCTCCAGGTGAGAATATTGGAGAGGGTCACCATTTCCTGCTCCAGGGAATCTTCCTGACCCAGCTGTATGCCAATATAAAACAAAAATTAAAATAAATACATGTATTATTTTCTAATTGTTTCTGGTTAAAAAAAAGAAATAAATCAATAAAGAGCCAATAGCAGTCATCCTCCTCCACACACAGAGAGCTTGGGATAACTCACCTCTCTGGGCCTCAGTTTCCTCATCTGTTAAATGAGGTCTTCGCCAGGGACCCTTCTACTGACCCATGACAGCTTTGAATTCACTGTTCCAAGTAAATGACAGGCCCCGGCCCTTTTCCCTGTCTGTGTCACTGGTTATTTTACTTCCCTTTCTGTTTATTTCTCCTTCATGAACACACCAAGTGTTTCTGTCATTTCTGAGAATCCAATAAGCTGCATTATTGGGAGGAGACAGGGAGTAACACACACAGGCAAAAATCTGCTGTTTTCACATGAATGCTCAAGGCAGTCAGCCATGATGGGAAATGAAATGTGTGGAAAAGTACAGGGTGAATAAAGAGGGCTTTAGCGAAATGATGAGTCTTTTATCGCTTGTGCCTGCACGTGATGCTGTGTCGATCTGTTAGCCCAAAGGCTGCTGTATGTCCCTGAGTGGCTTCTGCCATGGAGGTCTTACTTTCAATCCCCCCAACAGGTTGCATTCTGATGCTGAAGGACTCTTGGCATTTACCAAGGATCCCTGAGGATAGAGCAAGGAGAGGAGGGGGTGAGCCTGGCAGTGGGATTCAGATCAGGCATCCGGAGTCATTTCCATGATATAGAGGATGCTGAGACGTGGTCGACACACTCTCCTCTGTCAATTGATGGAGTGGAAAGGACTCTTAAAACACAGCCCTGATGACCCCAGATCACAGCTTCTCTGTTCAGTGTCAGCCTGGCTTAGTACCAGGTCCAGGGTACTTAGAATCGAGAACTGTGTTCAAGTTAACACCCAGATCCTGACACTCACTGTGGCTAGACCAGATGACAGAGATCAATCAGCCCATCTGCTCCCAGTGAGTGTCACTGACCCAGGGACTAAAGCTCATGATTTTACCAAGAAGACAGTGCCTATATATTTTCACTCTAGGCATAGTTTTTTTTTTTTTTTTTTTAAGTTAAAAGCCTTTATTTTCTAGAGCACTTTTAAGTTTAAAAAAATTGAGTAGAAAGTACAGTGAGCTACCATATATCATTCCCTCTTTCTCTTCTTGGTTTTCCCTATCAACATTTTGTATTTGGGTGGTACATTTGTTACAATTAATGAGACTATATTCAACCATTATTTTTAACTACAGCCTGTACTTGACATTGGCTTCACTCTTGATATTGTACATTCTATGGATTTGGAAAAATATGTAATGACATGTATCTACCATTACAGTATCAAACAGAATAATAGTTTCATTGCCCCAAAAATCCCCTGTGCTCTGTCAATTTATCTATCTTTTCTCTCCTTTGCAACCTCCTGGCAGCTACCAATCTTTTTATGTTTCTGGTAGTTTTACCTTTTCCATAATGTCATAAGGCTGAAATCATACAGCATGTCACCTTTTCAGATCGGCTTTTTTCACGTACTCATAAGCATGTAAGTTTCCTCCATGTCTTTTCATGACTGGATAGCACATTTCCTTTTATTGCTGAATAACATTCCATTTTCTGTATGTATCACGTTTTGTTTACCCATTCCCCTGTTGAATATCATATTTGCTTCCAAGTTTTGGCAATTATAGGTAAAGCTGCTATAAACTTATGTGCGGGTCTTTGTGTAGGCATGATTTCCCTGCTCATTTGGGTAAATAGAAAGCAGTGTAATTGCTGGATGATGTGGTAAGAGTATAGGTTTTTTTTAAGAAACTGCCAAAGTTTCTTTCAAAGTGGCTGTACCCTTTTGCATTACAACTAGTGACAAATGAGAGTTCCTGTTGCTCCATGTTCTTGCCAACATTTGATGCTGTCAGTGTTTTGGATTTCGGTCATTCTAATAGGTGTGTAGTGGTGGCTCATTAACTTAATTTCCATTTTCATGATGACGTATGATGTTGAGCAAGTAGGAACAATGTCTATATTTTCCACTCTAGAATAGTTTTACTAAGCTCATTTATCTTCTCTACCCCATCCTCAGTCAATAGAAAATTAGGGTGAGTCTGTGGCCAGGATGAGAGAAGCAGGCTCACAGCTGTTCAGAGCCTTCAGTCCTGGGTTAGGACTCAGAAGACCTGAACACTGGTCTTATCCTGCTTCCCTGTGCTGCTTGACCTGAGGTGTCACTTCACTTTTGGAGCTCAGCCTCCTCACCTGCAGAACATGACTCTTGTATTGGATCAAGGGTTTGAAGTGCTTCTTTTTAGTCAGCACCACCAGCTGGAATGAATAGGGAGAGGCATGCAAGGCTCTGTGTTGTGATGGAGAGGTGCTGTCTAGCCACACACCTGCCCTTCTTGAGAATGATCTCAACTTCACATCCTGTTTACAATTCCATGCAATTTAAGTGACAACTGACAGCCTAGCAAAGAGAAAGGGAAGACAGATGTTAAAACACAGATGCCATGGCTCAAAAAGTTCCCTAGTGGGCAGCCTGTGTCGCGGAGTCATTCTAATCGAGTGTAAACATCACAGGCTGGACCGTGAGCTCTGCCAGGAGCAGAGAAATCTACCCATCTGTCCTCTGGTGCCCAGAGCTCTGCATGGGAAGGTGCCTTGCTTGTGTTTCCTGGGCATCTTGCAGATGCCAGGCATGTTTCTAGGCACCGAGGACACGGCAGGGAGCAGGGACACAAAAGTCCCCATCTTCACGACGCTTCCATCACAATCAGGTGGGTGAATAACCAAAAAGACTAATTTGTGCTCTGTGTGTTCTGTTTCTGAAAGCAGGGTGTTTCACCCTATTTAGGAAAATGACCACTCTCTACATTGAAAATTAAAATGAATTTGGGGCCCCAGAACACCTCATAGCATAAAGGTGCTGACACAGTGGCAGTGAAGGCTTTGATATGTTTTTCTGGCCAAGCAGACCAATGGCTGCAGCCTGTTGTATCAGCCTGACCTCAGCCCAGGCCTGGTCCCCAGCAGGGCTCCAGGAGACTTTGCAGTTCCATGGGCTTCAGACCCCCAATCCTCTGAGAGTGTAGGGGAGTCTGGACAGGACTTCTTCTTAGTCTGATCCTGGTTTCTAAGAGAGGAGGCCTAGGTTCCTCTGAGGACTGATGTCCCACAGCAAGTGAGCTACAAACACAGCCTGTGCAGCCGCGGATGGTGAGGCTGCCGTGAGCTCTGGCCTGAAGCCTTATCTCCCCACAATGTCCCAGGGAGATTATTAAACCTACCTGAAGACCCAGTCACTTTCCTACTTTCAGAATTGTGTGTAAGGGGTGGAAAATTCTAAGAAAGCAAGGAGATGCTTATCTGGGTTTATGTGCTTGGTGAACTCTTCCTTCTTAGCTGAGTGGTTTGGTAATGGCTTTCTTTGTGGCAGAAAGAAATAAATTCCCCTGTTTTTTTCATCCTGAATGCTTGTTATGAGTAGTGGCCTTGACCCTGTTGGGAGGGACAGGGGGAGGGCTTCAGATAACAGATTGACAGCCCGTCAAGGTCTGGACTGTGCAGGTAGCTCCTGAGTTGCTGGAAGGTCTCTGGGCACTCATGTGGCCATCCCTGAGGATAGGACAAGTGGCTGGAAAGTGACGGGTAAGTTAGGATTATGTGGCTGATAGGAAGGGGTGGTCAGAGGGTTAGGAGAGCTGTAAGAGAAGTAGAGTTGGAAGGCACTGGGGGCACTCCAACTGGAAAAGCTAACAGCAGTGGGAGAGTTGGAAGAATTACAGCTCAGCATGGTGGGCGGGGCTATTTAGTGTAGAGTAAATGGCTCTGAAGCCTCCAGAATTCTCTAGGGCCCCTCTGTGAATACTCAACTATTAGCACTTTCACAGACATGATACCTTTTATTTGTGACAGTGGCTGGGTGATGGGACCAGAGGGGACCAGACTGCAGAGCATTTTGATTTGGGGTCCAGTATCGTTTCCACTACACCTGAGCTGCTGCCAGTCACTGAACAACGATGGAGTCATAACGGAGTTAGAATGTATGGGGAATGACTTTCACCCAAATGATAGAAGGAAAGGAAGGAAGAAGAAGAAGAAAAAGAAAGAGAGAGAGGAAGGAAGGAAGAACAGAATGAAAGAAGAAAAAGAAAGAAAGGAAGGAAAGAAAAAAGAAAGAAAAAAGTGATAGGATGAGAAAGAAAGAAAGAATGATAGAAAGGAAGAAGGAAGGAAAGAAAGAAAAGGAAAGAAGGAAAAAGAGAAAAGAAAAAACAAAAGAAAGTAAGTTTATGCTTAAGAACATCAGTCTCAGTTATCTGGAAACTTTGCTCACTTGTTCTTTGATTTCCAACAAAGAGGCATCAATGAAGCATGATTGTGGTTCAGTGTTGGCAGTCAGTTCCCGGCAAAGTCATTACACCAAGAGGCACAAAGCACACACCCAGCTAGCCCCCATAAATCACACATTCACGCGCGCACAACAGGAGACAGCTGAACACGTGGTGAAGATGCTCCTGCCCGTCTGTACCTTCACCTGGAGCAGGACTCTGCTAACAAGACGAGGCTGCCTCTTGCAACCAGGTGTGGGCCTGTGTGGCCCGCACAGTCCATTCCCATGATGATGAGACTGATAAAGACAGTGGCTAATGCGAGATGGTTTACTGGGTGGCAGGCACTGTTCCCAGAGATGTGTGCGCAGTTATTTAAGCTTTATCAAGGCCTTCTGAGGCAGGTCCTGTTTTATCAGCATCAATCAAGATGAGGACACTGAGGAACAGAGAGACGTGCTGAAAGGGTTTGATGCCTTTGTTCAAATGACATCTGTCCTGGGCCAGGTAGAGAGATGGACTTCTACTTGGAGTTTAACCAAAACTTGATTCCTTGGGTCCATTGCTTCCCTCCCTCCTTCCTTTCGTTTCTCCCTTCTTGTCTTCCTCCCCATTCTCTTCCTTCCATCCTTTTCTTTCATCCTGCCACATTTCTTGCTTGTTGACTAATTCTAATAACTATGCATGGTTCTAGGAATACAGGAATGAAAAAGCAGTGGCTCTTACCTTTAAGGAATTCAATATCTGGGCAGAATTCAGGGCTTGGCAAGGAGGTGCAGTTGTGGGTGTGAGAGGAAATGAGTTAATCAGCTCATTTCCTACAAAGATGGAATGAATGATGGTTAGTGAGTGGAAGGGGAGTGTGGGCTACCTGTATCTGGTAGGGAAAAACAGAAAATGGATGGTGATAGGAAAATATCAAAGGGTTTTTTTTTTTGGATGGGGACTCCTTCAGTTATTTTTATGTTTTGCCCACTCTTCACAGCATGTGAGATCTTAGTTCCTCGATGAGGGATTGAACCCATACCCCTTGCACTGGCTGCACAAAGTCTTAACCATTGGATCACCAGGGAAGTCCCTCAAAGTGTATTAAGAGTTTTGCAGTTTAGTGCATCCTGGGCCTGCCACGGGCTCCCCTGTGACACTGCTGGAGTTGTTTGCTTCCAGAGACAGCAGGGGCCTGATGGTGGTGAGGTGTGCAGGCCATGGTAACGACACTGCTCTGATGCTTGAGGCAGGCGGTGGGTGGAAGGACTGTGCTCATAAAGGAACTAGTGAAAGGGTAAACTTTTCATGTGAGAGGAGATGAGGAGGGAAGAGAAATTCCCTCATGAGTCCACAGGGCTCTGGATAAAAGGCAAAGCTTTGGGGAAATATCAGCTCCTTTTATCAGTCGGTTCATTCATAGATGCTTCTTAAACTTGGAGCAGAAGCAAGGCAGTGCCTAAAGGCTGGGTAGGGGGGATAGGCACAGAGAAGCAGAGCTGGGGGCCCTATCTATAGCAGTCCTATGGTCTGAGGCCAGGTCGAGGGGCGAAGCAGGGAGTTCCCAGGTGTGAGCTCTCCAATGCACCCAGTGCCCACTGTGCTATTCCTGGGGCAGGAGAAGCAGGCTGGACTGGGCTGGGCTAGCAGGTGAGCAAGTGGGGGCGGTGATCCTTTTAATTTTAATTTTATATTTTGCCCATGCCACATGACATATGGAATCTTAATTTCTTGACAAGGGATAGAACCCAGGCCTCCTGCATTGGAAGTGGGAAGTCATAACCACTGGACCACCAGGGAAATCCCAGGGAAGGATTCTTGAAGGAGGTGGACCTTAAGGGAAGAGTAAGATTGAGCTGGCAGCAGAGAGGATATTTTGGGCTGAGTTGCTGAGAAAACAGTTTCTTCAGCATCCCACAGAGTGGATGTGAAGAGAGGCTGAGGGAAATAGCAGATGGGCAGGGGTGCCTGGGGGGAGGGACACTGTGAACTGTCTCTCCCTCCTGGAACAAGAAGGATGACCCAGGACTCACTGACCTCCAGCACTGGTGAAAAGGGTGTGAGGTGGGAGGTAGAGGCAGGGAAGTATATTCAGGAGGGAAGTTTAGTCTGTGGTAAAATAGTTACTATTTTGCAAAACTGGAAGGAAAGAGTCCCTTCCTTTGGGCCATTCTTGGAGAATAGAGCAGGACTACAAGTCTGAATGGAGGTCTGCGGAAGCTCACGGCTCTGGTAGGAAAGCAGCAGCTACTCTGTCAGTTACCGTTCTGTCCCTCGCTTTCATTCGTTTGTGTACATGTTACTCTCTGTTGGTCAGTCTGTCTTTCCAGGCCTGGTTTTCTTTGCATCACCAATCACTTTCTGTTTTGGACCATCTGTCTGCCTTCCTCTCTCCCCCAGGCTGTTTGCCATGGTTTGTCACTTTACACATGCATGTTTGTGCACGTACATGCACGTTAGCAGGGCTGGGAGAGGATTCTTGGTGATGTCAGTTTGACCTGTATTTTGAGGACATGGGACTATTAAAGATTTAATGCTTGGACAATGGTTAGTGCACAGACCCCATTTTAGAAACACATGCAGAATGCCCCCACTTCTGTGTTTATGTGTGGGGGCACTGCATTTGTAAGCATGTGTGTGTGACTATGCCAAAGACTTTGACTGTGTGGATCACAATAAACTGTGGAAAATTCTGAAAGAGATGGGAATATCAGACCACCTGACCTGCCTCTTGAGAAACCTGTATGCAGGTCAGGAAGCAACAGTTAGAACCGGACATGGAACAACAGACTGGTTCCAAATAAGAAAAGGAGTACGTCAGGGCTGTATATTGTCACCCTGTTTATTTAACTTCTATGCAGAGTACATCATGAGAAACGCTGGACTGGAAGAAACACAAGCTGGAATCAAGATTGCTGGGAGAAATATCAATAACCTCAGATATGCAGATGATACCACCCTTATGGCAGAAAGTGAAGAGGAACTAAAAAGCCTCTTGATGAAAGTGAAAGAGGAGAGTGAAAAAGTTGGCTTAAAGCTCAACATTCAGAAAACGAAGATCATGGCATCTGGTCCTATCACTTCATGGGAAATAGATGGGGAAAGAGTGGAAACAGTGTCAGACTTTATTTTTTGGGACTCCAAAATCACTGCAGATGGTGACTGCAGCCATGAAATTAAAAGACACTTACTCCTTGGAAGAAAAGTTATGAGCAACCTAGATAGCATATTCAAAAGCAGAGACATTACTTTGCCGACTTAGGTCTATCTAGTCAAAGCTATGGTTTTTCCTGTGGTCATGTCTGGATGTGAGAGTTGGACTGTGAAGAAAGCTGAGTGCCAAAGAATTGATGCTTTTGAACTGTGGTGTTGGAAAAGACTCTTGAGAGTCCCTTGGACTGCAAGGAGATCCAACCAGTCCATTCTGAAGGAGATCAACCCTGGGATTTCTTTGGAAGGAATGATGCTAAAGCTGAAACTCCAGTACTTTGGCCACCTCATGTGAAGAGCTGACTCATTGGAAAAGACTCTGATGCTGGGAGGGATTGGGGGCAGGACGAGAAGGGGACGACAGAGGATGAGATGGCTGGATGGCATCACTGACTCGATGGACATGAGTCTGAGTGAACTCCGGGAGTTGGTGATGGACAGGGAGGCCTGGTGGGCTGCGATTCATGGGGTCGCAAAGAGTCGGACATGACTGAGCACCTGGACTGGACTGCGTGTGGCGTGCTCAGGAGTTCACACGTGCATGTGTTTGTGTGTGCATGCTCAGCATCGTCTGGAATGAAGCCGTCCCAGCTGAGCACAAGGAAGAAGAGATAGTAGGGCCCTGTTCAAAAGGAAATAGGGCAATTTTTCCCTCTCTAGCTTCCAAGAGCCGTGCGATAAGGGGCAAAGGAGCAATGTATTGCCACTGAAGGAAGCAGTTTTCTATTCTCTTGGAAGATCAGCCAGTCAGCTGGCCTGGGAGCAGGTGCCATTCCCAGCTCCCTGTTGGGTCTCAGTCTAGGGTCTAAACCAGTGTGAGATGTGGTCTCTTAGAGAACTGACACAGTCTCTGTCTTTGTAGGAGACTGTGCTCAATGAGGGAAAAACAACAGTCCAGTTTCCTAACATAACACCTTGGCCACAGGTGACAAGTTGGGCCAGACAACTTTTCTACAATCTTCTGGCTCTGAGGCTCTATGATGTGGAGATTCAGACCCTTCAGTGGGCATTTATACCCCCACACCCTGACCCCCACTTGCCTTGCTGGCCACACCCTCCATGCTGCCCCCAGTCATATCCTTCTTGGAAACCCAACCTCTTGCCATTCCCCTCTCTTTTTACCCACTGCCCAAACCTCCTGCCATCCCCCCACTCATTTTTTACCCATCACCCAACTTCCTGACTTCCACATTCCCACCCCACCAGGGCCACTGACACCATCTCTCCTCCCTATGGGTGCCCTGGCCTTGATCCTCCTGTAAACTGTATCACTCTAGACCAGTCATCAATCACCTGAAAAAGGCTTCTCTGCCCCCCAACACACTCCCCAGTGGACAGCAAGCTAGGCAAGACCTGTGTCATGGTGTCTCTCTATGTCTATAGTGCCTGCCTAGCACAGCCCTTCTCACCCAGAAGATGTTCCACAAACATCTGTTGGATGAGTGTGTAAATTCAAAGTCAAGTCAAGGGATTCAGAGTGCGTGTGATGTGCATGGGGAGAAGGGAATGGCGCCCTACTCCAGTATTCTTGCCTGGCAAATCCCATGGACAGAGGAGCCTGGGGGCTACAGTCCATGGGGTCACAAAGAGTGGGACATGACTGACTAACACACACACACACACAGTGTGTGCAGATGGGAGAGTGAGAAATCTCCTGTTTTCAAAACAGACGTGATGTAGCAACTGAGTTTAATGCACAGTCCCATATGACTTTCCTCTCACGGAGAATTTCAACCCGTAGTTTTAGCCCCCAGGACCCTCCAGCCTCATTCTTGTGCCCTTTTTGACCATAACTTGGTAGACTTCTGAATCCCGGTGTTGAGCTGCGTGATTTCCGGTCCTCGGTCTTATCTGGCATCTCTGGAGAGGAGCTGGTGGGTCTGAGAGAACCCCCTGAGACTCCTGGCACTCCCAGGCCAGTGGTAGGGTGCCATCTTTTTGTTCAGAGCACATAGCATGGATGCATGGTGTGTCCAGGATCCCAGCCTGCTGGGGCGAGCACTGCCTTGGCCCTTATAACCTCGGGGCAAGAGCCTGGACCTTTCCGGTGTTCTATCTTGCTTATTTTTATAGTGATGTTCAGTGTGAACTAAAAATGCTGCTGAGGTCACCTCTTCCCGCCTGAAAGCAAACCTGGAAATCTGCATGGCCTGCCATGAGCTGCTCTGGCCTTCAGGCTTCTGAGTGTCTAGAAGGAAGCTAGGTGGCGATGGGAATAGCTGGTGACTTACACCAGCAGGTGGGTGCCGCTCCCATGGCGACGTCAGACAGATGCTGATTCCTGATTCCCTCTGCCGGGTGTGGGGACTGAGGGGTGCACGCCTGGGCTGGAAGGGAGGAAGGGAATGGGGGGCTCTCTCTCTCGTCTGTATAATAGCCTTCTTCTGACAAGGAGTTTCTGTTCTCTTCCACTGGAAAGCTTTTAAGAACGCTGAAAAGGACAGGCAATTACAGGAAGGTTAGGTGCGCCTGATTGGATGTTGTTACAAATCACTCATTGTCATACACGGGCGTTTGGAAAGGAGGCCATCAGGGACTGATTGCCATTTAGGGTAAGTGATTTCTGTCTAGAGTGAGCGAGCAGATGAAGGCTTGGCTGGCTTTCGCTGTCCTCTCTCTTTGTTTGCTGATGTGGTGACAGTTTTTCCTGGCAAGGAGGGGATGTTGGTGATGGGTGTACAAATGGGAAGGGGCTACAAATCAGCCTTGCAATCCCACCTCTGCCTCATCCTAGTCTCTGTCCTCCTGATGGGGAAAGTGAGTCTATGGAATCAGGAAGAGATGGTCCAGTTTCACATGCGGGTTAGTGGAGGTGCTGGACTGGAGCCTGTCTGCAGACCTCAGGCCATGTTCTTGCTGACAGCAATGCCCCAAGCTGATGGCCCACACTGGGACCTGGTGTTTCCCTCCACCCACTGTGTATGTAGTTGTGTGGTTTGAACGTATCTCACGTGGCAGCCCTTGCAACTCCATGCATCACACCTAGCTGCACCCACAATCTGTTCCTCTGGATCCTCTCCTGTACTGTTGCTTGGGATTTCCCTTGACCTCATGATGTCCCCAGGAGGCAGGAGGCATGGAACACAGCTGGACTGTCCTGATGTTCCTCATTCTAGCGCTCTGTCTCTCTTACTCACAGCCCCCTCCCTCCCATACCTCTTCTACTACTGTGTCTGGAACACCACTATCATGGGGGGACATCCTTGGATCTTGAAATCTATTCCACTTTCTGCTGTTCAGTCGCTAAGTCATGTCCAACTCTTTTGCAGCCCCATGGACTGTAGCCTGACAGGCTCCTCTGTCCATGGGATTTCCCAGGCAAGAATGCTGAATTGGGTACCCATTCCCATTCTCCAGGGGATCTTCCTGGACCAGGGGTTGAATCTTCATCTCCTACATTGGCAGGTGGACTCTTTACCACTGAGCCACCAGGGAAGCCCATCCCATCTTTAAGACTCTAAATGAACATGCAAGTATTCTGGGAAGGATTGCTCTGTAGCAGCCAGGTTACAATGAACTAATAGTAGAGGATTCCACAGAGTAGGGCAAGTAGGTGGGGGAAGGAAGAAATCATAAAAAAAAAAAGCACTTTGTCAAATCCACAACAGTACCAGCACAAATTCTTCCATAGTTTTATAGAGGAAAATGAGACAGAATGGTCAAAGAACTAAGATTGTATGCCTCTAGTCTGCCAGTTTTGAATATGGACTCATGGGTTGAATTGTGTCCCCTCCAAGATATGCTGAAGCCCTGACCCTCTGTATCTCAGAATGTAATCTTATTAGGAAATGGGCTCTTTACTGAAGTAATCAAGCTAACATGAGGTCACTGCTGCTGCTGCTGCTAAGTCGCTTCAGTCATGTCTGACTCTGTGCGACCCCACAGATGGCAGCCCACCAGGCTCCCCTGTCCCTGGGATTTTCCAGGCAAGAACACTGGAGTAGGTTGCCATTTCCTTCTCCAATGCATGAAAGGGAAAAGTGAAAGTGAAGTGGCTCAGTCGTGACCAACTCTTAGTGACCCCATGGACCACAGCCTACCAGGCTCCTCTGCCCATGGGATTTTCCAGACAAGAGTACTGGAGTGGGGTGCCATTGCCTTCTCCGAGAATACGACTGGTATCCTTACATAAAGAGGAAGGGGAGGGATAAATTAGGAGTGTGGGATTAATAGATACACACTACTGTATATAGGATAGATAAACCATAAGGTCCTATTGCATTGCATAGGGAACTCAACTCAGTAGGACTGCAAGGAGATCCAACCAGTCCATTCTGAAGGAGATCAGCCCTGGGATTTCTTTGGAAGGAATGATGCTAAAGCTGAAACTCCAGTACTTTGGCCACCTCATGTGAAGAATTGACTCATTGGAAAAGACCCTGATGCTGGGAGGGATTGGGGGCAGGAGGAGAAGGGGACGACTGAGGATGAGATGGCTGGATGGCATCACTGACTCGGTGGACATGAGTCTGAGTGAACTCTGGGAGTTGGTGATGGACAGGGAGGCCTGGCGTGCTGTGATTCATGGTGTCACAAAGAGTCGGACGTGACTGAGCAACTGAACTGAACTGAATAATGGAAAGAAGCTGAAAGAATGTGTGTGTGTGTGTGTGTGTGTGTGTGTGTGTATACATAAGAAAGTGAAAGCGTTAGTTGCTCAGTCATGTCTGACTCTTTGCAACTCCATGGAGTGTAGCCTGCCAGGCTCCTTTGTGCGTGGAATTCTCCAGGCAAGAACACTGGAGTGGGTAGCCATTCCCTTTTCCAGGGGTCCTGACCCATGGATCAAATCTGGGTCTCCTCCATTGCAGGAAGATTCTTCACTCTCTGAGCCACCTGGGAATCTAATATATTACTGAATCACTTTGCTGTACACCTAAAACTAACAACATTGTAAATCAACTATACAATTGAAAAAAGGGATGAAAATTAGGAGACAGAGGCAGATATACACAGAGACAGACTGTGAGGTGACACAGACAGTGACATGTGAAAGCAGAGATCTGGGCAAGGAGGGCAAATGCTGGCCAGCCAAGCACCCAAAACTGTAAGAGAGACCTGGAGCAGATTCTCCCTGACAGCCCTCAAGAGGAACCAACCCTTTGCACACCTGGATCATGAACTTCCAGTTTCCAGAACTATGAGACAAGAAATTTCTATTGGTTAAGTCCCCAGTTTGTACTTGTTACGGTGGCCCTAAGACACGAATATAGTGTCCTTTCTTCCCTATTATCTTTCTGTTTACCTCCCATTATTTAACTGGACTCCACAGCCATATCTAATTGGGGTGAAAAATCTCCTGGTTGTGTGACAAGTGTTAATGTTATCAGGATTTCTGATAAAACATGTCATGTTATATAGTAGAATCTGGGAGATGATCCTAGCGTCTCCACTCAGAAGCAAGGAATCCATCCATCTAACCGCTTGACAACCATTTGCAGGGGACTCAGCACCATGCCCCGTGATGGAGACACAAGGATACACAAGACACTGCCCTGCTTCTCAAGGAGCTCACAGTCTGGTGGGGAAGCCACTTGTGCAGGTGGGTAATTGTGGCATGATGCTGGGCGGTCATGGGGGTGAGCATAGAGTGTTGTTTTGAGAACTCAGAACATGGGAGAGGGCCCAGGAAGAGATGGAAGGAACCAGGGAAGGTGCCTGGAGAAGAGGCCATGAAAGCTGAGTCTTCAAGAGGTTTTCCAGAGCACCAAGTGGGAGAGGCTGTTGCAACAAGCAGAGGGAGTATCATGAGCAAGAGAACAGGACATGTGACTGTGAGTGTGCACATGTGTGTACATGTGTATACCTATGTAAGTATGTGCACACATGTGTGCGAGATGGCCTGTATAGCCATGGACTGTCTATGTACACCATGCCAACTTCTGTAGGGCATGGCCAGCAGACTTGTGCATGAGCTGAGTAATGCTTGTTTCTAGAATGGATCTGAAATCCGATTCTGAGCCCCTCTCTGGCATGTGGGCTAAGTCTGGTCCACTGTCTCCAGCCACCAGAGCCGGTCTATCTTGGTAGTGTTCTTTGCTTATACTTTTGGAGGAAGTCTCTGGGATTCTTTTTCTGATAATCTTCTTCTTTTAGGGAACTTTCCTTTTAATTTCCAATTCTTTAAGCTAGCATACCCAAGTTTGTGCAAAAACTTCTTTTGCATCTCTAGACCAGTGTCTTCCCAGCATACACATGTCATCTTTTTAGCTTTTTAAAGAAAGATTTATTTGTTCACTTATTTTATTTTTGGCTTCCCTGGGTCTTTGCTGCTGTGCACTCAGGCTATCTCTGGTTGTGGTGACCAGGGGCTACTCTCTAGTTGTGGTGTGTTGGTTTCTCATTGCAGTGGCTTCTCTTATTGTAGAGCATGGCCTCTAGAGTGTGAGGGTTTCACTCTAGAGGTGGACGGTCTTAGTTGCCTTGTGGCATGTGGGATCTTCCCAGAGCAGGGATCGAACCAGCGTCCCTTATACTGACAGGCAGATTCTTAACCACTGGGCCACCAGGGAAGCCCTTAACCTTTTTATTGGAGAAAGAACACTGATCAGTTGGGAGGCTGGGCACATCTCTTAACAATGCTTAGGAGCAATGCTTGCTACTTACTGCATTAATGTGAGAGGCTGAGTTGGAAGGATAAGAAAAAGATGCAGGCTTGAAACAATAGCCTAACACAAATAGTTAGCAACTTGCAAAAAACACCAGAAGCCCAACTTTCACATATGAAACATTCTCACAAAATCAAAGCAGGCTTTCCTGTACACATTGTTCTGCGATCAAGCTTTGAAAAGCCAGATGAAGAAAGCTATCAGCACTGATGATCAGTGATTCAATTCAGTTCAGTCTCTCAGTCGTGTCCGACTCTTTGCAACCCCATGAATCACAGCATGCCAGGCCTCCCTGTCCATCACCAACTCCCGGAGTTCACCCAAACTCATGTGCATCGAGTCGGTGATGCCATCCAGCCATCTCATCCTCTGTCGTCCCCTTTTCCTCCTGCCCCCAATCCCTCTCAGCATCAGGGTTTTTTCCAATGAGTCAGCTCTTCACATGAGGTAGCCAAAGTATTGGAGTTTCAGTCTCAACATCAGTCCTTCCAATGAACACCCAGGATTGGTCTCCAGATACAATTTATTGTGTGTTCACTGTGATTGATTTTATGGAAATGGCTACTGGACCCAGAAAGAGGAGACCTGATGCTGGTTCCATAATGACCTTGGGCAAATCACTCCCATTCAGTGGAGCCTCAGTTTCCTTATATGCAAGATGTCCCTTCTAATTATAACATTCTGTCATCTTTCCTTTGTGTGTTCCCATCTTCAAGGCCCTGGAAATGCTAATTGCTCTCACATTGTCATTTGTAAGTCAGACAATGTGAGTATGGCACATATGATAGAGTGAAATTCACCACCTGGTCCTTTGTGGCTAATAAGCTAGGGGTTAGGTCAAAGGCCTATGTTTGTGTGTGTGTGTGTGTATCAAAATCTCCCTCCTTTTCCTGAGGCTGGGAGCTATCGTGGAGTTCAGAGGTCAAGTCATATCACAGGGAATGACTATATCAAAGAACGTGATGTAAACAGGGCATGGAATGAGATTGGAATCCTGGCTCCACCACTTACTAGCCATTAGCAACTTGCAAGTCACCTAACCTCTAGGAATTTCAGTTTCTTTATTTTCAAAATGGCTATAACTGCAGAGTTGTTGTGAAAATCAAGTTGATTTATTTAACACATATTTGAGTGCTGACTGTATGCTAGGCATTGCTGGGGGCTGGTAATCCAAGATGAACAAAACAGACTGGATTCTTTTCTTTTAAGAAGTTTATCATTCAGTGGGAAAGACAGGTAATCAAGAGGTAAATAAAAACACAGAAAAATAATTAGGTGCTATAAAAACAAATAGAGTGTTAAGATGGAGAATAATGGTGGGAGAGGTTCCTAATTTATTTGTTTCCTTATTTATAAAGTTTTCACATTTTAGTCACGTTGAGACATGTGGCATCATAGTTTCTGGATCAGGGATTGAACCGGTACTCCCTGCATCAGAAGCATGGATATTAACTGCTGGACCACCAGGGAAGTCCTAAGAGGTTCCTAGCATAGATGGGGTTGTCAGAGATTTTTCTGGGAAGGAGGAGAAGTTGGCCACGTTGGTGTAAGGTGTTGGCAGGTGCACAGATGGGGACAGTCTAAGGAGAAGTAACAGTGTGTGCCCTTGAGATGTGAGAGACTGAAAGATATGGTGTGCTCATAAATGCTTGTCAATGATGTGACGCTGTAAGGATATAGGAGATTCATGTTAAATTACCTGGTGCCATGTCTCTGGCTGCCCTTAAGTCATCCCCATATTTCTGCTCTCTGTCCCTTACATAAAGTGCCCCACTACAGTGTTTCCTCAGGACTACTGCCCAGATGAGCTTCCCAGGGGGCACAGTAGTAAAGAATCTGCCCACCAGTGCAGGTGAAGCAGGAGACACAGGTTTGACGCTGGGTCAGGAAGAGCCCCTGGAGAAGGAAATGGCAACTCACTCAAGCATTCTAGCTTGGGAAATCCCTTGGACAGAGGAGCCTGGTGGGCTATAGTCCATAGGGTTGAAAAGAGTCAGACACGACTGAACATGAATGCACGCATTGCACAGATAGTATTTTCTCATTTGTGGTAGATGTGTGTGGAGGAAGGACAGTGTGCATGAGTTTAGCTTGTTCCCATGTGTGCCTGGGAGAGCAAGGAGGAAGGCTGGCCTGTCACCAGCTTGCATGAGAACATCACCTAGATCACTTGTCCCAGTGATTAAATTAAGCCAGTTTTACAAATAAAATCAGTTTGCAACTCCGAGTGGGGGACCAAGTGATCTGGCTTGCTTTCCTTGCTCTGCTTTTTCCAAAGATAAAAAGGCTTGCAAATTGTGACATCCATATCAAATGCTAATGGCACGGTGGGGACTCTCCAAGAGAACTGATAAACTTCTCAGACGGAGGGCAGACTATTAAGAGAGAACAGCTCCAGATGTAATTGTCGGTGCTCACATCCAAGGAATGCTAACACTTTTGAGTGCTCAGAAGTGAAACTCCAGGAAATAAAAAGCCAGGGAGGCATTTGATCCAAAAGAAGAAAACAAAAGCCAGGCACCTTCAGTTTTCTCCAAGGACCTGAGCTCCAAAGTGACAATGCTAGTAACAAAACAATACTATCTGAAATGCAGGTCATAACAAAAACAACAGAGATGCCTAATCTCTAAAAGCAGTACGTTCAGCCATCCTAAGGCTCAGTCACTCAGTTGTGTCCGACTCTTTGTGACCCCACGGACACAGGCTCCTCTGCCATGGCTCCTCTGTCCATGGAATTTCCCAGGCAAGAATGTTGGAGTGGGGTGCCATTTCCTCCTCCAGGGGAAATTCCCACCCAGGGATTGGACCCCTGTCTTCTGCATCTCCTGCACAGGCAGGCGGTTCCTTTACCACTGTGCCACCTGGATATCGGCAGGACTGAAGAAGGGAAGTCAAGGCCTAGAATGGGGACGTGGTGTGAAATATCACACGACTGTTCAGTCACAGCAGGACCTGGGATGCCAGCACCCAGGGTCCCCTTGTCCTTCTCTCCTCTGTACGATATTCCCCACCACACATCCAGGGCAGGTGGTGCTTGTGTGTCTCCTCCATTTCATGGTGTGGGGGCAATACTATCTGGCATTATAGAATTTGAGAATCAGGACATGAAACCTCAGGTGTGAAATCCATCCAGTTCTCCTTCTGACTTGTGCCTGTGCTCTCAAACGTGAACAGGTGTTGGCATGTGCCCCCTGGGATAGGACCCAGGCACTGGTGTGGCGCAGCGGGCAGCTGCATCCCTAAGCAGGTGGGCTCTCGACTCTGCCTGACAGCCACAAAAACCGCATTAAAGTACCCACCTTAATGGGGAATAAATTTGAGGGTCAGGTTAAAGGAATCCATGTGAGTAATTTGCCGTGTGTTCCTTTGAAGGAGACTTGGTGGAAGGAGAGCTGAGGTCCTCATTTCCAATTAAGGTCATTTCCCGCCATGGCTTTTAGAGGAGTTGAAGTGATGAGGTGAAGGGGTGCTAAGTAGGATGGAGCTGCAGATAGAAGAAATGTCTACTCGGAGGGCCTGGAAAGAGAGATGAAGGCTAGACACCAGCCCTCCTTGAGCCTTTGCTCCTCACCCAGGACCAGCGCTGCCCGGCTCAGGGGCTGCATGGTCTCACTTGGGCTGCGTTCTGCTACACATGTTCCTTGATTGTGCTCTGGCTGCACCAAACAGACTCTTTTCTGCCACAATGAAGAAAGCTGAAGTCTAGTCAGTTGGTGGTCCCCTGCCCCCTACTCCCCACCTACTTTCTAGGGAATTAGCACAGAGCCAAGGCTTATGGCTCTTTAGGCATCTATTCCCACAGGTGTCCAGGCGTGGCTACTCCCTGCCCTGGTACTGGGCCCCTGGAAGGCAGACTTCTGATGAGACATGATTGCTTTCTGTCCCTGGTCCCATCAGGCCAGGAGCTCCTCTGCTATTTCTGTGCCACTTTTTGGAGGAATGGGGATTATCCAGCTGCTTCATTGTCTTGCTAGAGCATGGAAGTTGCTGTAAGAATGAATGTCACTCAGATATACTATTTCCTCTCTATGTGCTCAGTCATGCCTGACTCTTTGCCACCCTGTCAGCTGTAGCCTGCCAGGCTCCCCTGTCCATGGAATTTTCCCAGGCAAGAATCCTGGAGTGGGTTTCTGTTTCCTACTCCAGGGGATCTTCTGACCTAGGGATCGAACCAGTGTCTCTTTCGTCTCCTGAATTGGCAGGCAGATTCTATACCACCGTGCCACCTGGGAAGCCCTCATTTTCCCTCTGAGTTTATTCATTTCTGTAGAACCCATGCATCAGAAACTGAATTGTGTACACCATCAACTTTAGATATTGACATCTTAACTCCCAATGAGACTATGTATATGGAGATGGGGCCTTAAAGAAAGTCAGTCAGTTCAGTTGCTCAGTCGTGTCTGACTCCTTGAGACCCCATGAACCGCAGCACACCAGGCCTTCTTGTCCATCACCAACTCCCAGAGTTCACCCAAACCCAAGTCCATTGAGTCGGTGATGCCATCCAACCATCTCATCCTCTGTTGTCTCCTTCTTCTCCTGCCCCCAGTCTTTCTAAGCATCAGGGTCTTTTCAAATGAATCAGCTCTTCACATCAGGTGGCCAAAGTATTGGAGTTTCAGCTTCAACATCAGTCCTTCCAATGAACACCCAGGACTGATCTCCTTTAGGATGGACTGGTTGGATCTCCTTGCAGTTCAAGGGACTCTCAAGAGTCTTCTCCAACACCACAGTTCAAAAGCATCAATTCTTTGGCTCTCAGCTTTCTTTATAGTCCAGTTCTCACATCCATACATGACCACTGGAAAAACTATAGCCTTGACTAGATGGACCTTTGCTGACAAAGTAATGTCTCTGGTTTTTAATATGCTGTCTAGGTTGGTCATAACTTTCCTTCCAAAGAGTAAGGATCTTTTAATTTCATGGCTGCAATCACCATCTGAAGTGGTTTTGGAGCCCAGAAAAATAAATTCAGCCACTGTTTCTACTGTTTCCCCATCTATTTGCCATGAAGTGATGGTATCGGATGCCATGATCTTAGTTTTCTGAATGTTGAGCTTTAAGCCAAACTTTTCACTCTCATTTTTCACTTTCATCAAGAGGCTCTTTAGTTCTTCACTTTCTGCCATAAGAGTGGTGTCATCTGCATATCTGAGGGTAAGGAAGTAATTAAGGTTAAATGATTTTCTAAGGGTGGGGCCCTATCCAATAGGACTGCTGTCCTTAGGAGAAAAGAGGCACCAGAGATCACTCTTTTTCTCCTCAGAAGCACAGAAGAGTGGTTTTGTGAGGATGCACCAAGAAGGTGGCCATCTGCAAGCTGGGAAGAGAGGCTTCACCAGAAACCCACCCTCTGGCACCTAGGCCTTGGATTTCCAGGCTCTAGGATTGTGAGAAAGTAAATTTCTGTTGTGTAAGCCTCCAGTCTGTGGCTCTTTGTTCTGTCATCCTGAGCCAACTGATCCACCATCCTCAGAGGGTATCTGGAGCAGAACGTTGTCTGTTCTATGTACCCTTAAAATCTCTGATTCTTTTCAAATTTTTAATTAATTGATTTCATTTGACTGTGCTGGGTCTTGGTTGCTGCATGTGGGATCTTTAATTGTGGCATGTGAACTCTTTAGTTTCAGCATGTGGAATATAGTTCCTTGACCAACGATTGAACCCTGGTTCCCTGCATTGGGAGTTTGGAATTTTAGCCACTGGCCCACCAGGGAAGGCCTCGAATCTCTGATTCTTATCCTATCCCCTGGGTCAAACAGCGTGCTGCAATTTAGTTGTAAAAATAAGAATGGAGTCAAATGATAAATTTAGGGAAAAAATCACATTGATAAAGGATTCATAGCTGTAATACACAAAAAGCTCTTAAAAACCAACAAAAAGGTAACCAAACAGAGAAACATGTAAAGGAGTTGTATAGGCAACTCACAGAAGAACAAATCTAAAGGCCAATAAACACATTTTTAAAATGCCCAAACTTTACTGCAAGTCAGAAAAATGCAAATGAAAGTAGAATTTTGAATTATCACTTTACACTCACTCAGACTGGCAAACAGGAAGACCAATAATATCTACCAGTGGAGGAGATACAGGGCAGAGGGAATTCACACACACATTGCTGAAGGAAATGGAAACTGTTTCAGTTTTTTTAGAAAACAATCTGGCAATAGCTAGTAAAATTAAAAAATGCATATCCCCTTCTACCCAGCACTCCCACTTATGGGAATTTATTTCATGTAAATAAAAGTGGTGGTGAGTAAGAGTATATATGCAAAGTTGTTTCAAAGAGAGTGCTCATCAGTGGGGATAATTGAATAAATTACAGTACACCCATACTATAAATATTATGCAGACATTAAAAATAAATGAACTCTCAATCCAATAATTTGGAGAAATTTATACAATGTGTGAAACAAGCAGAAAAGTGTATAAAAATGATCTTTTTTGTAAAATAATGACAACCTTTCTTATATAAGTATATGGGTTGGGAGGAGAAAGGAAAGGAGTAAGCCCTCCCAAGTCTCCCCCTACCAAGATACTAAATAAACACACACACACACACACACACACACACACACACAGATGATGTTTATGAGAAAATGAGCTTGTAGAATATGATTCTATTCAGTAATGCAGGATCCATCAAGACAGGAATGAAGAATGGTCTCCAAATCATTATTTCTGGGTTGAGAAACTTTAGATAGCTCCTGTTTTTACTATACTTCTGTGTACAGTTTAGTTTTTCCAGTAGTCATGTATGGATGTGAGGGTTGGACTGTAAAGAAGGCTGAGGGCCAAAGAATTGATGCTTTGAATAGTGGTGCTGGAGAAGACTCTTGAGAGTCCCTTAAACAACAAGGAGATGAAACCAGTCAATCCTAAAGGAAATCAACCCTGAATATTCATTGGAAGGACTGATACTGAAGCTGAAGCTCCAATACTTTGGCCACCTGATGTGATGAGCCAACTCATTGGAAAAGACCCTCATGCTGGGAAAGACGGAGGGCAGGAGGAGAAAGGAGTGACAGAGGATGAGATGGTTGGATGGCATCACCGACTCAACAGACATGAGTTTGAGCAAGCTCCAGGAAATGGTGAAGGACAAGGAAGCCTGGTGTGCTGCAGTCCATGGGGTCACAAAGAGTCGGATGCAACTGAGTGACTGAGGAACAACAACAATGTATGGTTTGAACAAATTATAATGGGCATTTTTTTTAATAATAATAATGTTTTACTTTTTGAGGTATGCTTGATTAGCCCACCTCTGATAATTCCCTCTTTTTCTAGCCCAGCCCACTGCAGTGTTGCACAGAGGTCATTTCATCATCCCTCCAGGATCAGGGACATGGGAAAAATTAAGATGCACTTTCTGAAGAAACTCAGGTTTGAAGCATCAAATCCCATCTCTCCCTTTCAGCCCCACCTCCTGATTTGGATCCTGATGACTCAGGAATGTTTTAGGCTTTGGTGATGTGTCACACGGGGTCCCACCTCCCACTCAGGACTGTTGTGCCACCTTCCTTTGAAGCTCTGCAGGAGCCAGAGCCCAGTCTTCCTGGGGTCCTAGCCTGCTTTTATGGATTCTGTTTCAATTTCCAACTCTCTCCCTCAACTCATGACCAGTGCTCCTCCTTGGTTAGGAATCCCAGGAATTCTGCTATCTCTTTCTCAAAAATGTCTTTTCAAAAGCTTTCCTTAAGGCTCAAATTCCTTAATTTCCTCAATTCCTTTAATTCCAAATTTTCTGAATCATCTTTCAGAGTATTCTTTTTCTTAATCCCTTGGTCCGCTTAGGTTTTATCTTCATGCGTGTGCATGCTAAGTCACTTCAGTCGTGTCTGACTCTGTGATCCTATGGACTATAGGCTCCCCTGTCTAGGCGATTCTCCAGGCAAGAATACTGGAGTGGGTTGCCATATCCTCCTCCAGGGGATCTTCTTGACCCAGTGATCGAACCTGCATCTCTTTTGTCTCCTGCATTGGCAGGTGGGTTCTTTGCTCACTTGCCACCTCGGAAGCCCTTTATCCTCACATTTCTATGCTACTCCTGATGTACCTCCTCTACTAAGAGGTCCTGGCTGTTTGGACAGGGCTGGGAGGAGGCTTCCAGAAGGCCTCATAAGGTCTCCCCAGGGTAGGGGAAGTGGAGAAAACCCAAGCCAAGACCCCTAGGAGGAGCACAGAGAGGTGCCATAAAGAGTGAAGACACACAGCAAAGTGAGAGGCAGGAGCACAGGTCATTCAGTGAGCAATGAAGACTGGAGTGAGCAAGGGGCAGCAGCTACTTGGAAACAGCCCTGTTTCTCCCGTGGGTTCAGGCTTCTGAAAGGTTCAAGGTTGGAGGGTAGTCTCCATTGGTAAAAGTGATGCTGCCTTGAGTTGAGGGCTGTATGTATTGAAGGAATCAGGAAAAATTTTAAGGAGTGTAACTCTAATTGGAACCTGGAGAATGGAGATATTTCTTGTGTGTGTGTGTGTGTTTTTTCCTGTGTGTGTGTGTGTGTGTGTTAGTCACTCAGTCATGTCTGACTCTTTGCAACCCCATAGACTACTGTAACCCACCAGGCTCCTATGTCCACGGGATTCTCCAGGCAAGAATGCTGGAGTGGGTAGCCATTCCCTTTTTTAGGGTATCTTCTCGACTCAGGGATCCAACCTGGATTTCCTGCATTTCAGGCAGATTCTTTACCTTCTGAGCTACCAGGGAAAATTTGTTTTTTAAGCCGATATGTATTTTAGATCTTATCATGTTAAAGCTGAAAAGGACCTCAGAGGTAATTTGACTCTGTGCTGTCTGTCATAGTAGCCTTTGACCTCATGAAGCCACTGAACACTTGAAATGTAGCTGGCCAAATTGAGATTCACTGGAAGTATGAAACACACATCCAATTTTGGAGACTTAGCAAGAAAACAATAATGTAAAATATCTCACCCCAGATTCTTTATATTGATTATTGATTACACATTGCATTTGGGGGATAGATTGAGTTAAATCAGATGTATCATTACAATTGATTTCAGCTCTTTTTCTTTTTTTCTTTAATGCAGCAACTGGAAACTTTCACAGTTCATATCTGGCTGGCATTATATTATTTTTTTTTTTTGGACATTGCTACTGTAGACCAGGGATTGACAAATCCTTTTTGTAAAGTCCGACAGTAAATATAGAGACTACAGTCTCTATCCCATCCACTCAATTCTGCCACTAAAGTGAAGAAACAGCCAAGCACAATACAAATTAAGGGTCACCAAGCGGGAGAGGGAGGGATAAATTGGGAAATTGGGATTGACACATACACACTACTGTATATAAAATAGATAACTAATAAGGGCCTACTGTATAGCATAGGGAACTCTACTCAATACTCTGTAATATAGGAAAAGGATATAAAAGAGTATATATATGTATATAAGAATGAAGGGATGGAGCCAAAGCAGAAACAACACCCAGTTGTGGATGGGACTGGTGATAGAAGCAAGGTCTGATGCTGTAAAGAGCAATATTGCATAGGAACCTGGAATGTTAGGTCCATGAATCAAGGCAAGTCGGAAATGGTCAAACAGGAGATGACAAGAGTGAACATCGACATTCTAGGAATCAGCGAACTAAGATGGACTGGAATGGGTGAATTTGACTCAGATGACTATTATATCTACTACTGTGGGCAGGAATCCCTTAGAAGAAATGGAGTAGACATCATAGTCAAAAAAAAGAGTCTGAACTGCAGTACTTGGATGCAATCTCAAAAACGACAGAATGATTTCTGTTCATTTCCAAGGCAAACCATTCAATATCACGGTAATCCAAGTCTATGCCCCAACCAGTAACACCGAAGAAGCTGAACAGTTTTATGAAGACTACAAGACCTTCTAGAACTAACACCCAAAAAAGATACCCTTTTCATTATAGGGGACTGGAATGCACAAGTAGGAAGTCAATAAATACCTGAATTAACAGGCAGATTTGTCCTTGGAGTACAGAATGAAGCAGGGCAAAGGCTAATAGAGTTTTGCCAAGAGAACACACTGGGCATAGCAAACACCCTGTTCCAACAATACAACAGAAGACTCTACACATGGACATCACCAGATGGTCAACACTGAAATCATATTGATTATATTCTTTGCAGCCAAAGATGGAGAAGCTCTATACAGTCAACAAAAACAAGACCAGGAACTGACTGTGGCTCAGATCATGAACTCCTTATTAGCAAATTCAGACTTAAATTGAAGAAAGTAGGGAAAACCGCTAGACCATTCAGGTATGACCTAAATCAAATCTCTTATGATTATACAGTGGAAGTGAGAAATAGATTTAAGGGCCTAGATCTGATAGATAGAGTGCCTGATGAACTATGGAATGAGGTTCGTGACATTGTACAGGAGACAGGGATCAAGACCATCCCCATGGAAAAAAATGCAAAAAAGCAAAATGGCTGTCTGGGGAGGCCTTACAAATAGCTGTGAAAAGAAGAGAGGCAAAAAGCAAAGGAGAAAAGGAAAGATATAAGCATCTGAATGCAGAGTCCCAGAGAATAGCAAGAAGAGATAAGAAAGCCTTCTTCAGCGATCAATGCAAAGAAATAGAGGAAAAGAACAGAATGGGAAAGACTAGAGATCTCTTCAAGAAAATTAGAGATACCAAGGGAACATTTCATGCAAAGATGGGCTCGATAAAGGACAGAAATGGTATGGACCTAACAGAAGCAGAAGATATTAAGAAGAGGTTGCAAGAATACACAGAAGAATTGTACAAAAAAGATCTTCACGACCCAGATAATCACGATGGTGTGATCACTCATCTAGAGCCAGACATCCTGGAATGTGAAGTCCAGTGGCTCTTAGAAAGCATCACTATGAACAAAGCTAGTAGAGGTGATGGGATTCCAGTGGAGCTATTTCAAATCCTAAAAGATGATGCTGTGAAAGTGCTGCACCCAATATGCCAGCAAATTTGGAAAACTCAGCAGTGGCCACAGGACTGAAAAAGGTCAGTTTTCATTCCAATCCCAAAGAAAGGCAATGCCAAAGAATGCTCAAACTACCACACAATTGCACTCATCTCACATGCTATAAAGCAATGCTCAAAGTTCTCCAAGCCAGACTTCAGCAATATGTGAACTGTGAACTTCCAGATGTTCAAGCTGGTTTTAGAAAAGGCAGAGGAACCAGAGATCAAATTGCCAACATCTACTAGATCATGGAAAAAGCAAGAGAGTTCCAGAAAAGCATCTATTTCTTCTTCATTGACTATGCCACAGCCTTTGACTGTGTGGATCACAATAAACTGTGGACAATTATGAAAGTGATGGGAATACCAGACCTCCTGACCTGCCTCTTGAGAAATCTGTATGCAGGCCAGGAAGCAACAGTTAGAACTGGACAGGGAACAACTGACTGGTTCCAAATAGGAAAAGGAGTACGTCAAGGCTCTATATTGTCACCCTGCTTATTTAACTTCTATGCAGAGTACATCATGAGAAACGCTGGACTGGAAGAAACACAAGCTGGAATCAAGATTGCTGGGAGAAATATCAATAACCTCAGATATGCAGATGACACCACCCTTATGGCAGAAAGTGAAGAACTAAAAAGCCTCTTAATGAAAATGAAAGAGGAGAGTGAAAGTTTAGCTTAAAGCTCAACATTCAGAAAACTAAGATCATGGCATCTGGTCCCATCACTTCATGGGATATAGATGGCGAAACAGTGGAAACAGTGGCTGACTTTATTTTTCTGGGTTCCAAAATCACTGCAGATGGTGATTGCAGCCATGAAATTAAAAGACTCTTACTCCTTGGAAGGAAAGTTATGACCCACCTAGACAGCATATTAAAAAGCAGAGACATTACTTTGCTTGATGGACAAAGGTCCATCTAGTTAAGGCTATGGTTTTTCCAGTGGTCATGTATTGATGTGAGAGTTGGACTATAAAGAAAGTTGAGTGCAGAAGAATTGATGCTTTTGAACTGTGGTGTTGGAGAAGACTCTTGAGAGTCCCTTGGACTGCAAGGAGATCCAACCAGTCCATCCTAAAGGAGATCAGTCCAGATGTTCATTGGAAGGACTGATGTTGAAGCTGAAACTGCAATACTTTGGCCCCCTCATGTGAAGAACTGACTCATTGGCAAAGATCCTGATGCTCGGAAAGATTGAGGTCAGGAGGAGAAGGGGATGGCAGAGGATGAGATGGTTGGATGGCATCACTGAGTCAATGGACATAGGTATGGGTGTACTCCAGGAGTTGTTGATGGACAGGGAGTCCTGGTGTGCTGCGGTTCATGGGGTCACAAAGAGTCGGACATGACTGAACAACTGAACTGAACTGATATATATGTATGATTTACCTTCTGTACAACAGAAACTAATACAACATTGTAAATCAACTATACTTGAATAAAAATTACTTAAAACTGTGTATATTTGAAAACCACAACTGCAAAGTGTGTTATGGACACTAACATTTATGTACACTTTTCACGTGTCACAAAATAATCTTGTTTTAATTTTTAAAATTATTTATAAATTCAAAAAGGCATTCTTCACTTGCAAATCATACAAAAACTGGCAACAGATCATATTTGGCTGACCTCTGGTCTAGAGCAGTCCCCTAATTATAGAATTGGGATTGTTCATGCTTGGAGAGAGAGAGGGCTTCCCAAAGTCAAGGTCAGCTAATTCAATAGTTTACTAGGTTGTCTGCCTGCTTTCTTTACTTCTTTTTTTCAGTAAATAAAGAAGATAGTAGGTGTTCCTCTATGGTTAAATATACTACCCTCTGAATGTTTAAAGTCCAGCTTAAGATGTATTTATCATGGCTATCCTTTATAAAATATATAAATTTGTTGCATTTCCTCCCAAAGACTTCTTCCAGTTAAATCCAACTAGAAGAGGTTCAGATATTTCTGTTGGCAGTTTTTGTGTCTGCAGCATCAGTCCATGGGGTCGCTAAGAGTCGGACATGACTGAGCGACTTCCCTTTCACTTTTCACTTTCATGCATTGGAGAAGGAAATGGCAACCCACTCCAGTGTTCTTGCCTGGAGAATCCCAGGGACGGGGGAGCCTGGTGGGCTGCCATCTGTGGGGTCGCACAGAGTCGGACACAACTGAAGCGATGCAGCAGCAGCAGCAGCAGCAGCATCTCTTCTGGCCAATGGTAAGAATCTCCAAGACTAATGTTTGCTAGGAATTCTCAAGCTCTAACAAGAAAGTGAGGCCTCTGTAGACTCAGAAAATACTGCCATACTCACGGCAGCTGAATCTGGATGTATCTGTTAAATACCTAATGTAGAGAAAAGTTAGAGTTTAGCCTCCATTCAGTTGGCAAGAAAAACCTAATTGATCCTTCTTGGGCAGTGGATTCCATCTCCCACCCTCAAGTCCTCTTACTTAGCAGGGCTGAGTTGGGTACCATGCTGGCTTTCCTGGTCCAATTTGTAACTGCTCCAGGATCAAATGGCTTTCAGTCCACTTGAACTTCAAGTGCCCTCTGGGTAGAGATTTCAGCAAGAATAACATTTCATGGCCCTCAATTCCCTCATCTGGATTGTGTCCCAAATGGGTCTTATATTTTACCCCCGATCATACCTGGTCTTCCCTTCTTGGGTGAATTTTCAAGTCTCTTCTTCCAGGAGCATAGGATCTTGTTGAGACCTGTTTAAAAATATGATCATTACCAATTAAAAATATCATGAAACACTGAAGGCATAGGAATGTATTGCTGTTGTTGCTCAGTTGCCCAGTCATGTCCTACTTTTCGCCACCTCATCGACTGTAGCACTCCAGGCCTCCCTGTCACTCACCATCTCTCAAAGTTTGCCCAAGTTCACGTTCATTGCATTGGTGATGCCATCCAGCCATCTCATCTTCTGATGCCCTCTTCTCCTTCTGCCCTCAGCAGAATCTTTCCCAGCACAGGGGCCTTTTCCAATGAGTCATCTGTTCATATCAGATGACCAAAATACTGGAGCTTCAGCTTCAGCATCAGTCCTTGCAGTGAATATTCATGGTTGATCTCCCTTGAGATTGACTGGTTTGATCTCTTTGCTGTCGAAGGGACTTTCAGGAGTCTTCTCCAGCACCACAGTTAAAAGGCATCAATTCTTCAGCATATGTGTATTTGTGTCTCTAAATATTTTGGTCTGTAGATTTTAAATTTTACATGAATTATATCATAATGTATTATATTCTTCTGCCACTTTAAAAAAACTGTTTAGGTTTTGAGTTTTACTTAAAATTATGCTTAAGAGATTTATTCATATCATATATTAATTTTCTTTTACTCCTAAATAGTTTTTCATTATATGAAGGTTCCTCAATTCATATGCACATTATCTTGTTATGGGCATGAGTTTACTTCCAGTTTCTGATGTATAAATAATGCTGCATTGAATATTTTTGTACCCCTCTCTAAGAATCTAGTATACACTTTTAATTGATTTCCTGGGTTTTAAGTACACACATCTCAAAATTTGCTGTGCGTGTGTGCAGTCACTTCAGTTGTGTCCAGTTCTTTGCCACCCCATAGATCATAGCCTACCGGCAAGCTTTGCCGTACGGTGCCAAATTGCTCTCTAGTGTGACTATGCCAGTGTGTGTTAGTTAAACATTCCTATCTCTCCGTATCCTCACCAACACTTAGCATTATGAGACAATAATTCTCTGTTGTTGTCATTAATCTGATGGATATAACATGGTAGCATCTCAGATTGTGCATTTTTCTGATGTCAAGTGAGCTTGACTTTTTTTTTTTTGTATTTTAACTAGATCTTTTTCTTCTGTGAATTGCCTGTTCATATCCTTTGCTGTGTTTCCCTTGGGTAACAGACCATTATATATTTTGAAAAATGTAACTTGAATTTGGTGATGTGGCTTGCAAAATCCTCTCAAGCTTTGGCTTGCCCTTTCACTTTCGATACAATCTTTTGACAAATAGAAATTTTCAACTGTTACGTGATGATAAGCTGCAGGGCCACAGGATGGTGTGGAAATGGTGAACAGGCAGAAGCAGGGGGTTGGGAACTTTTGTTTCTGTGACTTCCTTTAGCCTTTAGCTCAGGGAACTTCTATGCAGATTAAGCAGAGCCATAGACTAGAGGCAAAGAAGGCAGCCTGTGTTCTCTGTTTAGTGATTTTTCCAGGAACTTAATGTACTCCTTTGAATCCCATGGTAATATTTGCAAAAAGCCTCAATCGTAGAGTAACTTAATTAAACATTACTTATAAGAGTTTAATATTCATTATTTGGCTTCAATTATTGTCTTTGCCCCTCCCCTCTGTTCCCCCGTTGGAGTGCTCCCTCCGTTTTCTCATTCCCAGGGTCTAATTAGGCTAATGGCTGCTGCTTGCAGTGACCTTAGGTCTGTTGAAAAACGAAACAACAGAAAAATGAAGGCTCCCTTTGGTTTGCCTTCCCTGATGGTCTTTGTGTGTGGCAGCCTCAGCTCCTGAATTCCATATTTCTTTTCTTTTCCAAATGCCTGATCCCACTTGTGCTGCAAGTGGAATTAATGCTGTGTCTTTGAAAAAGTCTTGGCAGCCAAATTGCAACAAACACAAGAGGGCTGGGGCTTTGGAGAGACGGAGGAGTTTGGAGAAAAACTGTGGACCTTCCATCACCTACTCAGCAGCAAAGACTCCCACTCCCTTGGCTGGCTGCTGGCAGGGAAAGGCTTTCAAAGGAGTGGGGCACATGCATAGAGCAAGGCGAGTCTTTCTTATTCTTTTCCCCGTCTTGGAGCTGACTAGCATCCAGGGCTCCCTTCTAAGCAGGTTTCTTTTTTAAAAAAATTCTTTTTATTTATTTATTATTTTTGGCTTCACTGGGTCTTTGTTGCTGTGAGTGGGCTTTCTCTAGTTGCAGTAAGCAGGGGCTACTCTAGTTGCAGTGCATGGGCTATTCATTGAGGTGGCTTCTCTTGTGGAGCACTGGCTCTAGGGCATGTGGGCTTTAGTAGCTGAGCCACACAGGTTATGTTGCCGCACAACATGTGGGATCTTCCCAGACCAGGGATTGAACTGGTGTCCCCTGCATTGGCAGGTGGATTCTTAACCACTGGAGCACCAGGGAAATCTCTAAGCAGGTTTCTTCAATAGATTTGATGAGTCTTCCCAGCGGCCTGCTGCTGGCTGCATCTGCTGTCTCTAGATGTTGCTACCAGGGCTCCGGGTTCATCAGGAGGGGAGGAGGCCAGGTACGAAGATATTTTTTGCTCTGGCTTAAAGGTCAAATCTATGCACGCATACAGAGCCCCTTTAAGGGGGTGTACATGGGGCTGGGTGTTGTGGCAGATGCAAATGTGGAAAGCTTTCCTCTCTGGGGAGACAGATAAGCACTGTCAGAATTGCACTCTCAGCCAGTTTGCCAGAGCAGTGAAATAAGCTTTATCAGAGAGTACTGGGATCCTTTGGCAGTGAGCGACAGGCTCTAATGGAGGCTGGGTATGAGGAGGACTGTTTATCTGTGCTATCTAAGGCATGCCCAAGGGGAAAGAAGGATTCTGAGGTTATTGCAGGGAGGGTTGGCATTCTCAGCCCTGAAAAGGAGACGTGTTGAAGACATGCTGTGTTTGGAGTGCAGGGCTTAATGCTACACATACCTGGAACACCAGGGGGTACTTTGAGAAAGCAGGAGGGAGGGGTGCCTGGCAACATGTGAGAGGATTCAAAAGTGTGAGAAGGTTCTAAAGCAGGTTGGCCCTTGGTCAGTGCAAGCCTTGAAACGGTGTTAGGGTATTTGGTCTTTATGCTGGGAATATAATGAAGGTTCACACATAGGGGATGATGGAATCATACATAGGTTTAGACTCATACTCTTGACATAGTGAGCCAGGGGAATTCATGAAGGGAAAGAGAGAGTCAAAGCACAGAAGAGATTTGAGCTAGAAGACCAGCTGAGAAATATAGCTCACGTAAGTGGAAGATGAGAGGTATGGGATCTAGGTTACTTGGGAAGTAAATTCAGCAGGACTTGGTAATTCAGGTGATGTGGGGGTGGTTGTAGCTGGTCAGCCCTTACAGTGAACCACACTGAAAACTCCCATGGGGAGGAAGGACCCACTGAGGCCACCTGTAGGTCAAAGTTAGACAGAGCTACCCAGACAGAGGGATAAAGTAAGGGTAAGGGTGCGATAAAGCCAGAGGTCCAAGAGCCAGATCTAAGGAGACTGAGGCAACTCAAGCTTGGTGCAGCCTATCCAGAGTCAGACCTGGTGGGGCAGGGTAGGGTGCAAGGAGAGGGCCTGTACCCTAGGCCCTGGGGAGGGGTTTTAGGGAAGGGATGAGGGCACTAGGACCTTGGTCTAATCAGGGGTTCAGGACCCGGTTTCAGAACTAGCGAAGAGCCCAGAATGTAGCTGTGGCTCAGACTTTTCCCACTCTTTGTTGGACAGATTGCCCACCTATGGCTTCTTACATACTTATAGGCCAGGATCACCATAGGTCACCCAAACCACCTCAATCAGGAGTCACAGAAGAACTCTAGAGCCCATCCACAGGCAACGGAGGATCCCACTCCCATCATTTTTTTTTTTTTTTTTGCAATTGCCTGTTAATGTGTGAGATTCTGAGCAAGTGAGGCTTTGGATATATGGTTACTGTTGGGGTCACGGGGGTGGTGCTGCAGGCGGGCTGGCTTAACTGCAGACTGGAAAGGTCAAGGATAAAGTGAGGGGAAGTGACTTGTCCCCAGGACACAGTAACTGAATGGCAGATTGGGACTATACTCTAGATCTTTGAACTTCTCTTATGGCTCTGTGTAACAGGACCAGAGAGCATCCTCTTGATTCCTCTTAGGTCTGGGACGCCTGGACCTGCCTGTACTGATGGCACATCTGTGGCTGAAGCGCACATTCAGGTGGCTCTTCGTTCTTGTGATTCAGTCCCAGAAGACTGGACAAATTCAGTAAGGTGGAGAGGTGGTTGTAGGCAAATACAGTGAGTTCACAACTTGTTTGCCATCTGCTAGCTGTTGTCTCTTTGTGTAAACGGCTTTTTTGTACCTCAGTTTCCTCATCTGCAATACAAATAGCATGGCCATACATCCCCACTAGTCTTGGCTAATATTTACTGTCCTAGTGTTATTAATGGTGCTCCTTTTCACTAGTTATTATTAATTATTAATGGTGCCCCATTTTACTGTCAAAGTGTCTTTGACAGCATCTTTAGATGGTAAATCATATGGGTACACCAAAAATGGGAGGTAAGATTATAAAAAACAAGTATATGAAAGCTCTTAGACTAGTGTATGATTATATATATATATTATATGTATATATACATATGTAATATATTGGGTTTCCCTGCTGTCTCAGACGGTAAAGAGTCTACCTGCAATGCAGGAGACATGGATTTGATCCCTGGGTCAGGAAGATCCCCTGGAGAATGGAATGGCAATCCACTACAGTATTCTTGAGAATACTGAGAATCTTGAGAAATTTTATATACACATATGTATGTACATAAAATTTCTCAATTACACTTTAAGTGACTTGACTAGCAAAACGCTTGGTATACTAACAAGTAAATAGTAAGCAGTTGATTGATTATTGATAGATATAAAGTTCCTAAACGTAGCCTTTGTTGGTTTATTGCGGAGGCAATGCTGGGACAATTGGAATTACTGAAAACAGGGAGAATTAAAAAAATATTTCTTCTTGTCACCCATTCCTAGATTCAAATGGAGAATTCTAATTTGTAGGAGCTGTCAATCTCATTGCTTGTTCATCCTTTGGCTAGTCTTTAAAAAAAAGAACAAAAGTCTTAAAATTATTCTTGAAAAAAAAAAATTTCGACAACTCAAATCAACAACCACACACACAAAACCCAACAAAAAGACCCCTCGGCATATCAAGAAGATGCTGATACCAAAAGCTGAAATAGCTTTTCCATAATGCAATGAAATATATTAAATTCAATAGACATCAAAGGAACTTCGGGAGCAATTGCTGAATTTCCGAAGTAAACAGGGCTTTCAAAAGAAACAAAAACAGCGCTGGGATCTTGGGGGTGGGAACACATTTTGAGGGGGCAAAGCATGGAATCCCCAGGCTCTTGATCAAAGGGTGAGTTCTTTAAAGAGTGGTAATAAATGAAGCCTTGAAAACTGTTTTTGATCCCAAACTGCCCCAGGTACAGGGACTGACTGCAAATGACAAATCCATTTCCAAATAAGGGAGGCCGACAATTCTCTGTTTGCAGCCTTACATTTTGCAGGTTATTCAAAATGAGGAAATAATTCCAGACAAAAGGGATCCAGATAAGTAAAATACAGTCTCACGTGGGCTGCAAAGCAGCAGAGGGCCTTTGTGTCTGCAAGAGTTTAATGACTATTCTGGCTCCCTCAATCTTGGAGACGTTAACTTTTTAAATTTAAAATGTGTGTGTGTGTGTGTGTGTGAGTGTGTGTGTATATACCAGTCGCTGTTGTGCCTGGGTACCTGCTGAGAAGAAGAATGGATGCTCCTTACAGGGGAAAACTATGACACATAAATTGCTCTGTGGAGTTAATTCCATGTTCTCAAGGAGGGTGGGTATGTTCCTTGTGGAGTTCTTTGAGATCATAGACATAGATTCCTGGAAGCTGGGAGTCATCAAAACCACCTCTTGTGGATCATAGGAATAAAATGGAGAGCTAAACAAGTTTAGCTAAACAGTTAGCTAAACTGGGGGCTTCCCTGGTGGCTCAGACGGTATAAGAATCTGCCTCTAATGCAGATTTGATCCCTGGGTTGGGAAGATTCCCTGGAGAAGGGAATGTCAACCTACTCTAGTGTTCTTGCCTGGAGAATTCCACGGACAGAGGAGCCTGGTGGGTTATACAGTCCATGGGGTCACAAGGAGCCACACATGACTGAGTGACCGAGCGCTCCCAGAGCTATGTATGAGGGTTCTAGTTGCTCCATATCCTCACCAACACTCATAATGATGGCCTCTATTTTTTTTAAATTAAAGTACAATTGGTTTATAATTTGTGTTAGTTTCAGGTATAGACCTGGTAATCTGTTTTATCACATCCTCCTATTTTATCCCTTCCTTCTTTGGCAACCATAAGTTTGTTTTCTACGTTTGTGGGTCTATTTGTTTTGTAAATAAATTCATTTGTATCTTTTGTTTTAGATTCCACATATAAGTAATATCATGATATTTGACTTTCTCTGTCTGGTTTACCGCACTTATCATACTGATAATGACGGATAAGTGGACAAAGAAGATGTGGTACATATATATGATGGAATACTACTCAGCTATAACAAAGAATGAAATAATTCCACTTGCAGCAATATGAATGGACCTAGAGATTATCATACTAAGTGATTGTTTTTTTTCTAGTCATTCCAATAGTAGTGTAGTAAACCTCCTGTGGTTTTAATTTGAATTTTGCTAGTGACTACTGACAGAGAAGGCAATGGCCCCCCACTCCAGTACTCTTGCCTGGAAAATCCCATGGATGGAGGAGCCTGGTGGGCTGCAGTCCATGGGATCGTAAAGAGTCGGACACGACTGAGCGACTTCCCTTTCACTTTTCACTTTCATGCATTGGAGAAGGAAATGGCAACCCACTCCAGTGTTCTTGCCTGGAGAATCCCAGGGACAGGGGAGCCTGGTGGGGTCTGTGGGGTCGCACAGAGTTGGACACGACTGAAGCGACTTAGCAGCAGCAGCAGCAGCAGCAGCAGCAGCAGCAGGGACTAATGAAGGGCTTCCCTGGTGGCTCAGATGGTAAAGAATCGGCCTGCAATATGGGAGACCTGGGTTTGATGCCTGGGTCGGGAAGATCCCATAGAGAAGGAAATGACAACCCGCTCCAGTAATCCTGCCTGGAAAATTCCATGGACTGAGGAGACTGGCAGGCTGCGGGTTCATGTGGCTGCAAGGAGTCTGACACTACTGAGCGACCAACACTTTCACTTTCAGTGACTAATGGTGTTGAGCATCTTTTCATTTGATCATTTGCCATCTGTATATCTTTTTGGTGAAGTGTCTATTTGATTTTTTCCCAGTTTTTAAATTGAATTGTTCATTGTCTTACTAAGAAAGTTTAAAGCTAGTGCTCATGGAAGGTATCTTTGTAAAAACATCAAACTAGAAACAACCTTAATATTCACTAACAGGTGAATGGAACAACAAATTGTGCCATAGCCTTAGGACAGAATTTACTCAACAATAAAAGGATGCATTGATACACATGGATGTATCTTGAGATAGTCATACTGAGTGACAAAAGCCAGATCAAAAAAAAGAAGTACATTCCATATGATTCCAAAAATATAAAATTCCAGAAAATGCAAACTAATTCACGGTGACAGAAAGTATGTCTGTGGTGGCCTGGGGATGGGATGAGATGGGTTGGTGAAAGATTACAAAGGGGCATGAGGAAAACTTTGGGGCTAAATACATTACTATGTTGATTGTGGTGATGGTTTCAGAGGTGTCTATAAATGTTTGTGTGTGTGCTCAGTTACTCAGTTGCATCCCACTCTGCAACCCCATGGACTTTAGCCTGCCATGCTCCTCTGTCCCTGGGATTTCTCAGGCAAGAATAGTAGGGTAGAGTGCCATCTTCTCCTCCAGGGGATCTTCCCAGGCCAGGGATCGCAACCTGGGGATTGATCCTTCTGCATTAGCAGGTGAATTCTTTATCACTGTGCCACCTGGGAAGCCTGTATACAAATGCTAAAACTTATCAAATGTAAATTGTAAACATATGCAATTTATCATAGTTCAATCACACCTCAATGAAGCTATCACAGTAAAATAAAGGAAAAAAGAATTTTGTAATAAAATGAAGATTTCTAGACCCCATCCAGAACTCTTGTATCATATAGGATCCAGGAATCTGTGGCAGAAAGTGAATGCCAGTTGTGCTGTAAAACACAAAAATAACCCACCTACATTTGGATTCTCCATTCACCACTTACCAGCTGAGTGTGCCAGGAAACCAAAACCACACCCCTTCTCTGCGTCTTAGTTTTCAGCATCTCTACACATGGAGTAATAACCAGAAAAATATTTTTCCCAGTGCTCTTGTGAGGCTTACACTAAGTAACCTAATGGAAGTGCCTGGCACCAAGTGGATCTCCATAAATGTGGATTCATTTAATTCCCACTTTCCCAAGAACTCTGCCAAAAAGAGTGAGTGGTTAGCTCTGGGAGTGAAGCCGAGGTGGGGTCTGGAGAGTGTGTGTCTGTGTGTGTGCGCACGTGCACGGATGCCTGTTGAGGCTGAGTCTCACTGGCCAGGGCTGGCCTGAGGGTCCCGGAGGATTCTGGGAAAGAATATTAGCATCCTGGCTGCCTCCGCGGACTTCATGACTTCATGAATCCCCCACTAAAGAGCATCAGGGCACAACCCCTGCTCTCACGGGGACTGCTGTGATTAATGTTTGTTTTCTCCTGCATCAGGGCTACAGGCTGGAAGCTTCTCTCCTTTCTTGCTGTTCTTTATCATATCGTTAACTGGTTAACGGGCTCAGATGGAGCAGCCAGAATCAACCGGCGGCAGCCCAAGTGGACACTTTTCTTCACTTCCCTTCCTTTTCCTCTCCCTTTGTGAGCTCTGCGCTTTCATTCCATTGTGTCAGAGGAGGGGCTACAAAGGCCCTTGGGAGCGCGTGCGTGCGAGAGTGTGACACACGTGCATGCTCACACACGCTCTCTCTCTCTCTCACACACACACACACACACACACACACACACACACACACACACACACATATTCTCCTTCCATCCGGGGCCAAGGTGATGAATTGCGCGTTTGAAAGCCTCCTTATCGCGGTGGCGCACATGTGCTGGGATGTGTGTGCCTGCGTGAGTGTGGGAGGAATGCAGTGGGAAGCTCGGAATGGGAAAAATAGAGCTCCTTGTCCCTGCCCTCTTTGTTTAGATGAAATTTCAGATGCTGCTGGGTGTCTTGTCAGCAAGTCTTTTGCAAAATAAATGGAGGTAGTATTTATTTTAAAAGCTGATTTGCTCAGTATTTAGCCCACAGAGAGGATGTGTACAAACACTGATGAAATGTCTGCTACTTCATGCAGCTGGGGACTCTCAGTCCAATAAAGAAAAGACAGCCAAGAAGGAACTAAACAAGCCTTTATTGAGTGTCTGCTGTATACTGCATCCTTTCATGCACACGATCTTTCATTAATTTTTAGAACCTCCCATTTATTTTGCCTGGTGGCATGCAACTGAGTTAAAAGGCCTGAACTGAGTTAAAAGTCCCCCCCGTCCTCCTGTAAATCACCGAAGATCTGATGTGCAGAAATGGCCCTCTACCAAGGAAGCGTGGGCCATGGTGGGCAAGCAGTTGTAAAGCAGTATCTTGAATTTATAGAGCGCTGTATTTTCCCAGTAAATCAGACACTTCTTCTTTAAAAAAAATTATTTACTGGCTTCGTTAAAGATACACTCTACTTACTATTAGGCTGCAGGCTACACTACAGAATTAAAAGGAAAAAAAGGGCAGGCAATTAAATAAGTTCTTCTGTTCTGGAAACAGGTCTGTAAAACAAGATGCATCAATTCTCCTAAGACAAGAGCAGGCATGTGACAGAATTCTCCTGCCCATCTCTCTCTCTTTTTTTTTTTTTTCTGGAGAGTCATGAATGTGGGACATTGGCTCTTCTGGAACTTTCCATCCTTGTTTAACATATTGCCATGCTCTCTTCCTAGCTCACTGCAGTGATAATTGTATTGGAAGGGTTCAATGCATGTACTTGTCAAAAAGGTTATTATGAGAGGGAGAGATTGAATAGGAAGCATGAATGGGTTGGAGATGAACAATCACTGGGTGAGTTAATAATATATATATGATACTTTAGTGCATGTCTCTTTACCCTTGTTTCATTCTGACAGACCTCCTGTAACACAGGTAGGTAGTGGAAGTCCCATTTTACACAGGAGGGAACCGAGGTTCAGTTTAGAAAAAATTTAAAATGTGCTGAAGGTCAGACAGTAGTAAAACCAGAATGCTGGTATCAGGTGTTCTGACTCCCTATATTCTTTCCTCAGTGCCAGGGGCAACATATTTTCTTTTCTTTTTAAAAATTGGAGTATAGCCAATTAACAAGGTTGTGACAGTTTCAGATGGACCACAAAGGGACTCAGTCATACATACATATGTATCCATTCTCCCCTAAAAGAGGCATTCTATTTTCTGAGACAGAACTCCCGGCACATGGTTTGAGAAAGCTGAGCATTACAATATTTGCGTCAGAATGATCCTGGCAAATTAAAGTGTTCCATCTTTACAAGGATGCCACACTTCTGGGCTCAAACCCACCAAATGTGAGCCATGGAAACCTCACAGCTGAGAGGCAGGGAGGCTATGGGTTGATGTGTAGAGAGATCAAACTGATCCAGAGTCTTGGCATCTCCCTCATCACTGGAACCATCCAAGCAAACGCCACTTCTTCTGTTTGGTCACCAGATGGTCTCCCAGTGTAGACAGAACCTTAAAATAAAACAGCCTTGAATCTGGTTGCCGATTTATGTGTATCACGGGCTTTTATTTACCTATTTGAAAATTGGCATGTTGTCTTGGGCAGCCCTGCCCTGAACTCCTGGCCATGCTCTGTGTGACCTGGCAGCCAAAGCGAAAGAAGGAGAAAAAGATTGAAAGTTAAATCTTCACTTCTTGTCTGTTGGCAAAAAGCAAAGGTGTATTCCCACTTCATTGGAGTGATTCTGTCTTTGGAAGCCAATTTCATTAATATTTAATAATAGTGATAGCATCAATAATATTAATAGAATCCTTTCCAAATGCATAGAACTTGGGAGTTTGCAGAATGCCTACTGAACGGCTACAGGCATCGCACATTCAATTTGTCCACACTGAGCTGTTTGCTTTGCTGTTGCCTTCTTTTGGTGTTCTCTGACTCAGGAATTGTCCCTACCCTGGGTCCTGATCTCTACCGCTCTCTACATTTAAGCAATTTCCCAGTGATGCCACTTCTTTCTCCAATTTTTCTCAACTTATCCATCTTATCCTCACTGGCAACTCCAAATCAACTTGGTGGCAGGACAAGCCCAGCCTCCTCCCATGGAAGTTGGAGAATGTTTTCGTCTTTTACTTTAAAAAAAATTAAGAAGAAAACTTATTTGTATTGGGGTATAACTGATGAACAATGTGGTGATAGTTTCAGGTGGACAATGAAAGGACCCAGCCAAACATACATGTGTCCATTTTCTCCCAAACTTCCATAAGAAGGGAGTTTGAAGAACATTTTTACAAGAGGTACATGTGTTGAACCCTCTCAGTACCAAGTCTAGACCTGGACATACAGGCCTGGGCAACTGGGCTGTGGACACTGGCCTCTGGGCAATTGGATGCTGCCATTTGGGACTTGAGATGCAGGAGACAGGAGGTGCAGTTTCTGTCCCTGGATTGGGAAGATCCTCTGGAGGAGGAAATGGCAACCCACTCCAGTATTCTTGTCTGGAAAATCCCATGGAGAGAGGAGCCTGGTGGGCTTCAGACCATGGGGTTACCAAGGGTCAGACATGACTTAGCGACTGAGCACACATTTTGGGACTTGAAATTTGGAGAAAGAGCTGCAAATAAGCAGGGAAAGTTTGAAGCTGATTGCAGTCAGCACCAGCACTTCAGCAGCATCTATATACAGGCAGCAGAAGCAGGGGTACCCATGGCCTTTGCGATGTTCTACCTGCAGCCCTGCGGGGAAGAATCCTAGCTGCTTGGTCCCTTGAGTAGTTGCTTCTGATTCTCACTCATTTTCTTCTGTTAATTCTGTGAGCTACTTGGTAGCATTACAATAATTGTTTAATTTAACTGGGTTAGTTTCTGTTGCTTGCAACCAAGGCCCCTGACTCTGACATGCTTCTGCATAGAAAGCCCCTACCATATAAGACATTGCCCAGAGTGTGATGAGGAAAAATAGGAAGAACATGGCAGCCTCGCAGGCCCTGTGAGCATACAAGTGCCTGCTGACTACTGTCTGGGACATAGTTGGGCAACACTGGTATGAGCTTTTCACTAATTTGGCCTCACCCCCTCCAAACTAGTAAGAATAGAAGGAAGACTCAGAGACACAGCACTGAAAGCATTCGGATAAGAAAGGAAGTTTGCTTGCAGAGGAGGTTTTACAAGGACCAACTTGTCAAATACAAATTATGACATCTATTTAGAGGGGGAAAAAAAGCACAAGATTTGCAAAGTTACCAAGTGTATAGTTAGTCTGTTCTTGGTGGACAAACAACAGGTTTCTTATATGATTATCCTGTGTCCCAAGAACATGATAAATCTTCAGTTATCAGCTTTGAAATATCAGGTATGAAACTGTTCTTTTAGTTATTTATAGGAGGGTTCAAGCCTTCCTTTCTTTTTGAAACTAGAACTGAACAGGGTAACCTTGTTTTTGTTCTGTTATGTATGGGTGTACAGTTGGTTCCTGCTAAGAAGGTAGGCAGTGTCTATCATATCGCTGTGCACATTGAATTAGTGAGTATAGAGCTGCTGTTTCCAGGGCAAATACAAGGCTAGTTTCCTGTCAACCTCTGGTCACAATATTTTCATCAACTGATCACTATGTAAGCTTAATTTAGGTGTGTTTCTGTTCAAAGACATCTTAAAAATACACTTTTGATTCATTAACGTTAAATTCACAGCCAACACACTACATCTCAGGCCTGAACGAAGCCTATCAGACACAGTTAATTTCTCCGCAGGGTGCATCACAGCCTTCTTTGCGCTTTAGAACCCTAGGCTACACTCTAGCACTATGCTTGGGGCCATTTTAGACAGCAAAATCACCACCCAAAAGTACAAAAATGCAAAACATGTGGCATTAGATAAATTTTATTTAAATTTTAAAAAATATTTATTTATTGTGCTGCACTGGGTCTTGGTTGCAGCATGTGGGATCTTTGCTGCCGCACATAAACTCTTAGTTGCAGCATGTGGGATCTCGTTCACTGACCAAGGACTGAGCCCGGGGCCCCTGCATTCGGTGCATGCAGTCTTAGGCACTGGGCCACCAGGGAAGTCTCCTAGCTAGACGTTAAAAAGAACCCTTGTTTATGGTTTTGGAGGTGAAACAAAAAATGTATGTTCCGCCTTCACTGGGGATAGATGTCTTGGACGACCTCTGGCCCTCTGCATCATGGCTCCTTCATGCCTCCTTGACCCCAGTTTGGACACTGCTGCTGCTGCTAAGTCACTTCAGTCGTGTCCAACTCTGTGCGAGCCTATAGACGGCAGTCCACCAGGCTCCCCTGTCCTTGGGATTCTCCAGGCAAGAACACTGGAGTGGGTTGCCATTTCCTTCTCCAATGCATGAAAGTGAAAAGTGAAAGTGAAGTCAGTCAGTAGTGACCAACTCTTAGCGACCCCATGGGCTGCAGCCTACCAGGCTCCTCTGTCCATGGGATTTTCCAGGCGAGTCCTGGAGTGGGGTGCCATTGTCTGCTCGCAGTTTGGACACACCCCCAGTTGATTCACTGTCTTTGGTTTTCTTTCCTGCCAGTCCCGCTGGGCTGTGGGGCAGGGGCGGCCTTCCTTCCTAACCTTCCTCTTCAGAGGGTCCTCTGAAACATGGTTCTGTTTCTTCTTCCTTCTCCCCATCTCTCCTTCTCCTCTCACCTTCTCCCGTTTTCCTCCCCCATCTCGCCTTGTTCTCACTTGGCTTTATCCAAGTAGGCAGCCCAGTGGATTTGTATCAATAAGAAGCAATCAGGAGCAGCCATAATACTTGCAATCAATATATAATTGCATCAGAGTTATTCCATTACCTCGGGCTGCACACGCTGATTACTGCCGAGGCCTCGTGATTCCAGCAGTCATTTCTCTTGGCTTTGGGGTTTGGTGGAGGAGCAGATAGGAGGGCTGTGAGGCTGAGTCCAGGGCACCCTCCTCAGGCCCTGGAGATTGCAGGGCCTGTCAGGGTCCAGGTCAGGAGAGACACCAGGAAACCAGACCCCGGCTGAGAGTCTGCTGGGCTCCAGGAAGGTGGCTCCGGGGTGGCCTGTGTTCAGACAGCAACATCAGTGAGATTAGAGAAGGTGGCAGTCTGGTGGCAGTTTGGAGTGATTTTCTTGGATAGAGAGTTGTGCCCCACCATGGACCCCTGTACCACACTAACCATACTAACTGATGTTTGATTTATATCCCACGTTTCAGTGCGTATGTGCTAAGTGGTTTCCAACCCTTTTGAGACCCTATGGACAGTAGCCTGCCAGGCTCCTCTGTCCCATGGGATTCTCCAGGAAAGAATACTGGAGTAGGTTGCCATGCCCTCCTCCAAGGGATTTTCCCAAACAGTGTCTCTTGTGGCTTCTGCATTGGAGGCAGATTCTTCACCGGTGAGCCACTGGGGAAGCCTGTTCCATGTTTCAGTACTGACAGTGTTTCCTCATACGCAACTTAACAGCAACTCTGTGGGCTGGTCATGGTAATTCCCATTTTACAGATGAGGAAGCTGAGTCTCAGAGAAGGGACAGGGCTGAGTGCCACTCAGCTTGGAAACAGAGAAGCTGTGACAAATTCAAGATGGACTTTAAGGTTTGAATTCAAAATTAAATTCAAGGTTTAGGGTGATTTCTAGTATCCAGAAACAAACAGTCAATCCAATTAGCAGAAAACCCCATTGCTTTTTTAGAGCACTTCCAAAGACATTGCATTTGGCTTTTTCAGCAATTGTATGAAAAAGGTAGCACAGTATATGATGCCCATTTCACAGATAAGAAGAATGAGGTTCAGATTAGAATGATTAACTGTCCTGGTTTGCCTGAGACTAAGGAAATGTTCCTGGGATTTTCAGAGCTAACCAGGTAAGTCCCAGGGCAAGTCGGTCACCTTTGTTCAGGTAGAGAGCTCTGTTGATTTAGTACAGTGGCTGAGGGATTGGTGTCATTCTCATAGCACTAAATTAAATGCTAGTGTGAGCATCCCTGGTAGCTCAGTTGGTAAAGAATCTGCCTGCAGTGTAGGAGACCCCAGTCCATTTCCTGGGTCAGGAAGATCCCCTGGAGAAGGGCATGGGAACCCACTCTAGTATTCTTGCCTGGGGAATTCCATGGACAGCAGAGCCTGACGGGCTTCAGTCCATAAAGTCACACAGAGTCGGGTATGACGGAAGCGCCTGAGCACATGCTGTGCACTGTGGCCTGTTTTGCTGCTGGTAACAATAGCAGACTCTTACATAACGGCGCACGTACAGCATATTCGGCACTGCTCCAAGAACTTTATGAATAGTAACTCTGTGCTTGGGAATCCTCAGATAATCCTTTTGCACAGAAGAGAACTGAAGCACAGAGAGGTTAAACACTTTGTCTGAGAGGTTAAACACTATGTCCAGTGAGTGCAGGCTAAAACCAGGATTGGAATGTATAATAAGTCATTTGTCTCCTAAGTCATAGGTTTCTACTGGCTCTTTAATTTTGGTTAAATGCTGAGACAACAGCAAGTATTGTCAGTATGAAATTAAAGAAAGTAAAACTGAGGCAGAGGGTAAATTCTTGTTAAAAGAGTGGATAAATGAGTGAATGAATGGGAAGATTCCTATAACTGCTAAGATTACAAAGTAAATGATACAAGATCTCCCCATATATGATGGCATACTAGTCAGCAATCAAAAAGAAACAACAAAGATGAAAATTAAAAAAAAAAAGCAACAATATGTTGAGGAAAAGAAGCCTGATGCAAAAGCCAAGTTTCTATAAAATTTAAAGTTGATGAAGTTCAAAAATAGAACAAATCTACAGTGATAAATTTCAGAATTATGGTTACTTATGGGAGGCGGGTACTGACTGGAGGAGGACAGGAGGGAAATTTCCGGGGTGATGGAGATGTTCCATACCTTGATAGAGACACTTGTCACATGGCTGTGTATATTTCGTGATACTCACTGAATTTGTGCACTCAAGATCTATGCATCTCATATGTACATTTTACCTTCAAAAAAGAAAAAAAAAACTCAAAAGAACAGATGAAATGGAAGAGACAGGATATAAAACTAGAGGTGTCTGATCCTAAGGGTGTCTGTCTGCTGTTTGGATGTAAAGGACTTTCACGTACAGGCCATCGTAAATTGGGGTCCAGGTGGGCCACCAACATTAGCGGTGATCACAGGTGGAGGAACCATGAGTGTCTGAAGCCAGGTGAGTTGCCTTAACTAAGTGCCTTCTCTGGGCCATGCTGAAATAGCCCCTGCATGTGGAGATGGATTAGGTCCAGGCCCTGCCTGGAGCAGCTTCCAGCTGGGGAGGGGGCAGTACAAGGAAGATTGACCACAGGTAACAGCCTCGTGATAGTCCTGGGCAGGACTCCCAGGAATAGGGATGCTGGGCATGTTACAGAGTGACAGCTGTAGGGAATAAGAATGCAGTTCATCCACTCCATGTGGAATATGAGGTAGGAGCATGTTGTGTGAAAGAAGGCTTCCCTGGTGGCTCAGACGGTAAAGAACCTGCCTGCAATGTGGGAGACCCGGGTTTGATTCCTGGGTTGGGAAGATCCCCTGGAGAAGGAAATGACAACCCACTAGTATTTCTTGCCTGGCAAATCCCATGGATAGAGGAGTGTGGTAGACTACAGTCCATGGGGTCGCAAAGAGTCAGACATGACTGAATGACTAACACTTGTGGAAGAAGCAGAAACTCAGGAACTGCAGTTGGGGCACCACCTGGGAGCTAGGTCATCAGAAAATCTGATATCCATTGAGTCTCAGGCACCAAGTCAGTGTGGTCTAGCTCAGCTTTACTCCTTACCAGTGTGAGACCTTGGGCGGTTGCTACATCCTCTGTTCCTTGGTTTCCTCATGCAAAATAAGGATGGTGGGAATAATGACAGTACTTATCTCTGAGAGCTAAATTAGTCAGTATATGTATGCAGTTAGACATCAGAGTTACTGTAATCACAAGTCTTACCAGTTTAGAGTTTTTAGGAACTTCTGTGGCAGTCCGGTAGTTAGGAATCTGTGCTTTCAGTGCAGAGGGTGCGGTTTTGATCCCTGGTCAGGGAACAAAGATCCATCATGCCACATAGCATGGCCAAAAAAAAAAAAAATTAGAGTTCTTCTAATGGTGCTCACTGAAGGCACACTTGGCTGCCAGTCCTGGGCAGGGGTCCACCTGGAGATTGTGGTTAATTAGCTCCAGGGATGGGTTGAGGGGCATGCATGACAGGCACTAGGTGGGTCCTAATGAAAGAAATTCCATGGACGGAGGAGCCTGGTGGGTTACAGTCATGGGGTCACAGAGTTGGACACGACTGAGAATGCACCATCAGTGAAAGAAAGAGAACAAATTACTATTATCCCATTTCACAGGACAACATATGAAGGCCCAGGGAAGCAAACACTTGCCTGAGACTGCACAGCCAGTTAGTGACAGACCTGGGGCTACATGTCAGTCTTCCTTCTCCCTTGTTAGTACTGCACACACCTGCTCAGAGACCTGCCACTCTCTGCAGCTCTCAGGACTCATTACCTGGCCCTGTGCAGGGGTGACCTTGATCAGGAACCAGGGCTGCCTGTCTGATCTTCGGTTTGTATCCTGTAGGGCATCCTGCCTGGGACTTTGCTGGTGGTTAGGCAACATCCTTATTACATTCTGGCTGGTATTTATGTCAGAGACACCTGTCATCATGTCACCTTGTCACCTTGATCACATATTTAGCTGTCAGATGCAGAAGCTCAGTAGCTGAGAATCTGCCATTTTTACAGAGCATGTTGTTCTTCACTGGGAGTCTCTGATCTTGACCCCAATATTTGCTCTGGTTTTCATGTCTCTAGACCTGGGGGTGTCTATATCTGCAGCAAGTCTCCCCTCTCCCATTCTCCAAAAGACAGAGAGAGAAAAGAGCAGGAGGAAGGTCCTTAGCTGATAACCAGGGTGGGGAGGGACAAGGAGCCTCCCCCTACCAGGAGACTGACAGGACAGAGCTATGAGGAGTGGGTGTGGCAGCAGCAGGATGGATGGCAGTGGAGATTCAGGGAGGTAGCAGCCATGGCTGGCAAAGGCTAGAAGTGGGGCTGGGGCAGCAGGCTGGCAACAGCTGGCCCAACTTCCTGCACGGTCTAGTGTGATGGGACTCAGGGCATGTCCCCCATGAGTAGCCTTCTTAACATTTGCAACAAGAGAAATTTCTGAGTACTGGACTCCTCTCAAAACAGAGAAAAATAAGGGGAGTCAATTCTCATCATTATACTCAGGCAGAATTGGTTGGGTTGTTGGTTTGTTTCCAAACTCATTCATTCATTCACCCATCCATCTATCCATCCATCCATTCAACAGTGACTGACAAGTGATAAATATAGCACCTGTTTTGCATCTAGAAATCAGAAAAAAAGATTTTGGCTAAAATTGAGATTAGAAAATCTTATTTGGGGGTGGTAAGGCAGATTTTATAACATTAGTTTCCTCCCTGTGAGATTAAGAAATACCTTAATACATTGTAATCAATAAGATACATGAAAATGGTGTGTGGTACTACAGGAGCAGCACATTTAAGACCTACTCAAGCATGGCATTGGTAACAGATGTCCATTTGTCGCCAGAGGAACCAATCCACTCTTCTCTGCTGAATTTGAAGGATGTAGTTGTTGGGGGAAGTCCTCTTGGACCCCGAGAAAGTGCCTTGGTTTTCTGTGAAGACTCAATAAAACCTCTGCCTCACTGACCTTGGGGCCCTGGAATTGGGACTAGTTGCTGTCACATGTCTCGTAGCGCTGTATCTAAGAAGAGGCTTTCACAAGTGTCCAGGTGCTGATTTGCTGGTGTATAGCCTTCCACGCGTTTAGAGTTTGTGTTTCTGTCAAGGATGCCAGTGTGTGCAATGATGTGATTAGTGTCAGAGGTTTTTCGTCTCTCTAAGGTTGAGCAATGTGATATTCTGTTGAGTATTGCTAGGACATGATAGCGTGAGCCTTACAATTTGCTGTTTGTGTTGAAACTCTCTACAACCCTACTAGCTGAGAAGTATGCAAGGCCCAGGGCAAACCGCATGTCCTCTCTGATGACAACCATTGGTCTGGGGGTGAGAGAGTCAATTCCTAGGAAGTTTGATAAGAAGTCCGGGGTCCCTAAGGAGGAGAGAGGGGTCTGGAATTCTCAAGGAGGAGGAAAGGACAAACTTTTTTTTCCCTCTACATTCCTTAGTCTTAGTCACATAAAATGGTTTTTTTCTTTAAGCCTGGAACTGATGATTACACAACAAACAATGTTTAAACTCTGTACTAGGGATTATATCACAACAATGTATCCTGCTTGAGGACAGTTTCTCTTTCCTGAAAACTTTCTGACTAACTCTGATATCTTAAAATGTAAATTATGGGAGTGGATCTGGTTCAGTTCAGTTCAGTTCAGTCACTCAGTCTTGTCTGACTCTTTGTGACTCCATGAACCACAGCATGCCAGGCCTCCCTGTCCATCACCAACTGCCAGAGCCTATCCAAACCCATGTGCATTGCGTTAATGATGATCTAACCATCTCATCCTCTGTCGTCCCCTTTTCCTCCTGCCCTCAATCTTTCCCAGAATCAGGGTCTTTTCAAATGAGTCAGCTCTTTGCAAAGTATTGGAGTTTTAGCTTCAACATCAGTCCTTCCAATGAACACCCAGGACCAATCTCCTTTAAGAAGGATTGGTCCAAGGGACTCCTTGCAGTCCAAGGAGTTCTCAAGAGTCTTCTCCAACATACAGTTCAAAAGCATCAATTCTTTGGCTCTCACCTTTCTTTACAGTCCAACTCTCACATTCATACATGACTACTGGGAAAACCATAGACTTGACTAGGTGGACCTTTTTTGACAAAGTAATGTCTCTGCTTTTCAATATGCTGTCTAGGTTGGTCATAACTTTTCTTCCAAGGAGTAAGCATCTTTTAATTTCATGGCTGCAGTCACCATCTGCAGTGATTTTGGAGCCCCCCAAAATAAAGTCTGACACTATTTCCACTGTTTCCCCATCTATTTGCCATGAAGTGATGGGACTGGATGCCATGATTTTAGTTTTCTGAATGTTGAGCTTTGAGCCAACATTTTCACTCTCCTCTTTCATGTTTATCAAGAGGCTCTTTAGTTCTTCTTCACTTTCTGCCATAAGGGTGGTGTCATCTGCATATCTGAGGTTATTGATATTTCTCCCAGCAATCTTGATTCCAGCTTGTGCTTCCTCCAGCCCAGCATATCTCATGATTTACTCTGCATAGAAGTTAAATAAGCAGGGTGACAATATGCATCCTTGACGTACTCCTTTTCCTATTTGGAAACAGTCTATTGTTCCATGTCCAGTTCTAACTGTTGCTTCCTGACCTGCACACAGGTTTCTCAAGAGGCAGGTCAAGTGGTCTGGTATTCCCATCTCCTTCAGAATTTTCCACAGTTTATTGTGATCCACACAGTCAAAGGCTTCATGGATCTGGTAGGATCTTTCTATTGTTAAGTTCTAATCCTGTTATCCTAAAATATAAATTATGGGACTGGATCTGGTAAAATTTTCACAAACTTGAGACATTCTTTTGATTTATTGTAATACTAATTTAAAAAGTATATAATTCCCTTGCTAACACTAGCGAGGGAGGCACTTACCATCTCCCTTCTGATGTCTATATCAGAAGCTTTCTCTGTCCCTTTTCTTATTTTAATAAAACTCTGCTCCACCAAAGCTCTTGAGTGATCAAGTCTGGTCCCTGGTCTTGATGCTAAATCTTCTTCAGAGATCACAAATCTGACATTGTTCACCATAAGCTATCATCTTGGGGTTCATCTGGGATCTTCAGGACAAAGTAAGAACACCCAGAGCTGTAGCCTCTCTGCTTTCTTAGTATACACATATTCTGCTTTACTTTACTAACTCTTTGGTGTGCTTGTGTGAATGAATGACATGCCCTATGTGAAGCAAATGATGAGCCCTGCTCTGTGATTTCTTGGTGCCTCAAAATGACTAAACCAATGAACCAGTGAAGTTGCTCAGTTGTGTCTGACTCTTTGCAATACCATGGACTGTAGCCTACCAGGCTTCTCTATCCATGGAATTTTCTAGGCAAGAGTACTGGAGTAGGTTGCCATTTCCTTCTCCAGGACATCTTCCCGAACCAGGGATAGAACCCAGGTCTCCCACATTGCAAGCAGATGCTTTACCATCTGAGCCACCAGGGAAGCCCTGCTTTCAGTAGGGGAGCCTTATTGGGGTTTATACCGACCTGCCAATGCCAAGAGACACCCAAAGTCCTTGCGAGGGGAGTGACCAGAAATGGGCAAAGTGTGTGGACCAAATTTTCCTTTCTCAGTCAGCTTTTCTTGGTATCTTTGACCACTTCATAGTTGCCTGGGAAATTAGAACTACGAACCTAATTTGTCACATCATAGACTTTCAAGGGACTTGTGATCCTTGCTGTTATTATGTACTTTTACTTAGACCCCATGTATGAAAGTGCTTAGCCTTGCTAGACTAGGCAAGTCTTGCTAGAAAGTTACTAAGAGCACATTTGGGAGCAGGGTGGAACTCTAGCTCCAGGAACATCTTTCAGGCTAGAGGTCACTCTCTTGGCTGCCTGCCTCAGGGGCCAGCGATTTGAAAGTGAATCTCTGTCATGGCTCTGTCTCCTATCTATGTGGATAGAAGCACTGCTGGTGACCATGAGGTTTTTGAGGACACAGATAGGGAATTGCAGCATCTGGTCAGATTGGAAATGCAATGAGCTTCTTTCTTTGGTAGCGCTAGCCCTTAGCAGAACAGAGAAGACTCTGATGGCTTCTGTCTCAACTCCTTAGGTATTTCTTTTGTGGAAGCTGTGGAAATGAACTGGAAGGATTGGCTTTAGTAGCTTAAGGACAAAAATCACTCTTTCCTTGCTGGCCAACCCGCCACAATCTCTTTTGCTATTACTTATACTGGTGTGGTGACACTCTGAAGGGACATCTTGGTTGTTGTTTGACCTTAATGACTCACCAGTTCTACTGCAGTCAGGACTGTACTCATTGATGTGCATAGGTACATGAAAGGTGGATACTTCCCCTAGTAGCATTAGTTTGGGAGGCATTCCAGAAAGCACCTCTGCTCCACCCTGAGTGGCATCAGAGGAAAAGGGCAAACCAAACAAAGGTCTTGGTGGTATGGAACTAAATCAATCTGTGATGCCATCAGGTCTATCCCTGATGCATCTCCACCACATCTCAGTGGTAGAACCGGAAGGGACAAGTAAGATGCCTGCATTGGTAAGGGACAGACTAAGTCCGACCAGAGAAGGAAAGCTTTGGTGGAGAGTCTGTCTACACTCCGATCTACAGAAGGGAAGGACACTTCTGGTGGAAAAAAAGCCACAGCTGTGGATGTGCTTTTTTCTCTCTTACAGATGGGAGGTAGCAGTTCCAGAACCACTCCTTTAAAATGTATTAAAAAGAAAGAAAAAAAGCCGGGCCAAGTTTGATCCCCAGAGTTTAAAAAGACATGCCTGGTCTTCTTTTGTGATACCGAATGGCCACAGTATCCTTTGGTGATGGGGAATGCTGACTTGCTGAAGGATCTCAATTATTACTGTTTTACAACTAGACAGTCTGTATAGAAAATAAGGGAAATGGGTAGAAGTGCTTTATGTGTTGTTCTTTGTCTCTCTGTGAGACATGCCTGACTCATGTCCTACGGGTGCAGGTTTGGGTGTGAAACCTTCAGCTGCCACCTGTTCTCTTACTTTGTCCCTGTATCTGGGGCTCCCAACTGAATAGGCTGAGTCAGAGCACCCTTCTAGAAGGGGTTACTTCAGTCTTGGTAGAAACTCAGACAGTCCCAATTCATAGAAGCCCTCACAGGACTAACTTTATGACCTTACTTGGAGAGATGTAATGTGTGTCTTGGGACAGATGCTGACTCCTAACTCAAGAGCTCAGGTTTTGGGAGAAGCTACTACTTTTGGAGATGAATGGCTTGAACATGAGACAAAGGAAAAGAGGAAACACGAAATAGTCCTCCTCCCTATTGGGAGCCAAGCAGTTCCCACGGCAGAGCGAGACTGGGACTATAATATGTCTAAAAAAAGGTGGGATAAGTACCAGTTGCCAGATGTATTTTTGAAGGACTCAAGCAAGTGCCCACTAAGACTTTAAACTGCAATACTTGGATGCAATCTCAAAAATGACAGAATGATCTCTGTTCATTTCCAAGGCAAACCATTCAATATCACGGTAATCCAAACCTATGCTCCAACCAGTAATGCTGAAGAAGCTGAAGTTGTATGGCAGAAAGTGAAGAGGAACTAAAAAGCCTCTTGATGAAAGTAAAAGAGGAGAGTGAAAAAGTTGGCTTAAAGCTCAACATTCAGAAAATGAAGATCATGGCATCCGGTCCCATCACTTCATGAGAAATAGATGGGGAAACAGTGGAAACAGTGTCAGACTTTATTTTTGGGGGGCTCCAGAATCACTGCATATGGTGATTGCAGCCATGAAATTAAAAGACACTTACTCCTTGGAAGAAAAGTTATGACCAACCTAGATAGCATATTCAAAAGCAGAGACATTACTTTGCCGACTAAGGTCCGTCTAGTCAAGGCTATGATTTTTCCAGTAGTCATGTATGGATGTGAGAGTTGGACTGTGAAGAAGGCTGAGCGCCAAAGAATTGATGCTTTTGAACCGTGGTGTTGGAGAAGACTCTTGAGAGTCCCTTGGACTGCAAGGAGATCCAACCAGTCCATTCTGAAGGAGATCAGCCCTGGGATTTCTTTGGCAGGAACGATGCTAAAGCTGAAACCCCAGTGCTTTAGCCACCTCATGCGAAGAGTTGACTCATTGGAAAAGACCCTGATGCTGGGAGGGATTGGGGGCAGGAGAAGAAGGGGATGACCGAGGATGAGATGGCTGGATGGCATCATTGCCTTGATGGATGCAAGTCTGAGTGAACTCCGGGAGTTGGTGATGGACAGGGAGGCCTGGCGTGCTGCAATTCATGGGGTCGCAAAGAGTTGGACACGACTGAGCAACTGAACTGAACTGAACTGAACTGATGAAGACCTACAAGACCTTTTAGAACTAACACCCCCAAAAGATGTCCTTTTTATTATAGGGGACTGGAATGCAAAAATAGTAAGTCAAGAAACATCTGGAATAGCAGACCAATTTGGCCTTGGAGTACAGAATGAAACAGGGCAAAGGGTAATAGAGTTTTGCCAAGAGAATGCACTGGTCATAGCAAACACCCTCTTCCAACAACACAAGAGAAGACTCTACACATGGACATCACCAGATGGTCAACACCGAAATCAGATTGATTATATTCTTTGCAGCCAAAGATGGAGAAGCTCTATACAATCAGCAAAAACAAGACCAGGAGCTGACTGTGGCTCAGATCATGAACTCGTTATTAGCAAATTCAGACTTAAATTGAAGAAAGTAGAGAAAACCAATAGACCATTCAGGCATGACATAAATCAAATCCCTTATGATTATACAGTGGAAGTGAGAAATAGATTTAGGGGACTAGATCTGATAGACAGAGTGCCTGATGAACTATGGATGGAGGTTCGTGACATTGTATAGGAGACAGGGATCAAGACCATCCCCATGGAAAAGAAATGCAAAAAAGCAAAATGCTGTCTGGGCAGGCCTTACAAATAGCTGTGAAAAGAAAGGAAGCGAAAAGCAAAGGAGAAATGGAAGAATATAACCATTTGAATACAGAATTTGAAAGAATAGCAAGGAGAGATAAGAAAGCCTTCCTCAGCAATCAATGCAAAGAAATAGAGGAAAGCAACAGAATGGGAGAGACTGGAGATCTCTTCAAGAAAATTAGATATACCAAGGGAACATTTCATGCAAAGATGGGCTCAATAAAGGACAGAAATGGTAGGGACCTAACAGAAGCAGAAGATATTAAGAGGAGGTGGCAAGAATACACAGAAGAACTGTACAAAAATGATCTTCACTACCCAGATAATCACGATGGTGTGATCACTCACCTAGAGCCAGACGTCCTGGAATGTGAAGTCAAGTGGGCCTTAGAAAGCATCACTACAAACAAAACTAGTGGAGGTGATGGAATTCCAGTTGAGCTATTTCAAATCCTAAAAGATGATGCTGTGAAAGTGCTGCACCCAATATGCCAGCAAATTTGGAAAACAGCAGTGGCCACAGGACTGGAAAAGGTCAGTTTTCATTCCAATCCCAAAGAAAGGCAATGCCAAAGAATGCTCAAACTACCACACAATTGCACTCATCTCACAAGCTAGTAAAGTGATGCTTAAAATTCTCCAAGCCAGGCTTCAGCAATACGTGAACCATGAACTTCCAGATGTTCAAGCTGGTTTTAGAAAAGGCAGAGGAACCAGAGATCAAGTTGCCAACATCTGCTGGGTCATTGAAAAAGAAAGAGAGTTCCAGAAAAATATAAATTTCGGCTTTATTGACTGTGCCAAAGCCTTTGACTGTGTGGATCACAATAAACTGTGGAAAATCCTGAAGGAGATAGGAATAGCAGACCACCCAACCTGCCTCTTGAGAAACCTATGTGCAGGTCAGGAAGCAACAGTTAGAACTGGACATGAAACAACAGACTCATTCCAAATAGGAAAAGGAGTACATCAAGGCTGTATATTGTCTGTTTATTTAACTTATGTGCAGAGTACACCATGAGAAATGCTGGGCTGGAAGAAAGACAAGCTGGAATCAAGATTGCCAGGAGAAATATCAATAACCTCAGATATGCAGATGACACCACCCTTATGGCAGAAAGTCAAGAGGAACTAAAGAGCCTCTTGATGAAAGTGAAAGAGGAGAGTGAAAATGTTGGCTTAAAGCTCAACATTCAGAAAATGAAGATCATGGCATCTGGTCCCATCACTTCAGAGGAAATAGATGGGGAAACGGTGGAAACAGTGTCAGACTTTATTTTTGGGGCTCCAAAATCACTGCAGATGGTGATTGCAGCCATGAAATTAAAAGACGCTTACTTCTTGGAAGGAAAGTTATGACCAACCTAGATAGCATATTCAAAAGCAGAGACATTACTTTGTCCACAAAGGTCTGTCTAGTCAAGGCTAGGTTTGTGAAGAAAGCTGAGCGCTGAAGAATTGATGCTTTTGAATTGTGGCATTGGAGGAGACTCTTGAGAGTCCCTTGAACTGCAAAGAGATCCAACCAGTCCATCCTAAAGGAGATAGTCCTGGGTGTTCATTGGAAGGACTGATGCTAAAGCTGAAACTCCATACTTTGCCCATGTCATTGAAGAGTTGACTCATTGGAAAAGATCCTGATGATGGGAGGCATTGGGGACAGGAGGAGAAGGGGAAGACAGAGGATGAGATGGCTTGATGGCATCACGGACTCAATGGACATGAGTTTGAGTAGACCTCGGGAGTTGGTGATGGACAGGGAGGCCTTGTGTGCTGCGATTCATGGGGTCACAAAGAGTCAGACACAACTGAGCGGCTGAACTGAACTGAAGTTCGATGACCAAGAACAGAGAGAGAGGAAAACTCCTGATTCATTCCTAGATAGACTACAAGAGGCTGTCTGCAAGTTTACTGATGTTGATCAAGAAAGTACAGGGGAAGGAATAATCTTAAAGGTAGATTTCTCACTCAGTCAGCTCCAGATATCTGCCGTGAGTTACGAAAGCAGGCATTTGGACCAAATCAGTCTTTAAAAAACTGAACAGCTGGCTCAGATCATATACCATAGTAAAGAATACAAGGAGGAAAATAGGAAGGAAAAAAAAAAAAAAAAACCTGGCAAAAGACTAAAGCCCCAACAATGGCTGTTAGATCCACTCTGAGACAGCCTGTGGAAAAGTGCCCAGAGGAACCCAGGTGAAAAGGGGTGGGCTTGTTATTACTGTGGAAAGGAGAGGCATCTCAAGTGGGATTGCCCTCGGGCATCTAAGCTGCCCCTGGCTCCATGTCCAGTCTGTACAACAACCACACCTGTGGAGAGACTGCCCTCCAAAGTGTAGGCCCCAGGCATCAGACTCTAAAGGCAATCGCAACTGAAAGTACCCGGGAGTCCCCACACAAGCTTCCATCCTAATTACACCTGTGGAGCCCTGGGTATTAATAACTGTGGGGGGCCAATCAGTTGATTCTTTTGCGCACTGGGGCAACTTTCTCTGTGCACACTGAAGCCCCTCGTTTGCTTTCCTCCCAATCCACTACTGCAATGGGACTGTAAGGATGAGCCAAAGGCTATTATTTCACTCATCCTTTAAGCTGCAACTGGGAATCTGTGCTGTTTTCTCACGAGTTTCTGATCGGCCAGAGTCTCCCTCACCCCTTCTGGGGAAGGATATAGTGAGCAAGGTCCAAACCTCTTTATTCATGAATATGGAGCCTGCCCTTTCTCTCCCATTAATTTAATAAAATGTAAATCCTAAAGTGTGGGCAGATGGAAACACTGTGGCTTGAGCACAAGATGCTATTCTTGTCTTTATCAAGCTCAAAGACCCTCACCTATTTTCAGATCAAAAGCAGTATCCATTAAAGCCTTAGGTGTTAAGGAAGGGCTAAAACCCATCCTTGAGAATTTAAAGGGGCATGGGCTATTAATTCCCTGTAACAGTTCATACAACACTCCTATTTTGGGTGTAAAAAAGTCAAATGATAAATGGAGACTTGGTCAAGATATACAAATAATAAGTGTCTAATCCTTATACTTTATTGTCCAAAATTCCTAAATGAGCCAAATATGACTTTAAGACAACTGAGAAGATTCTTGGGCATTACAGGCTATTGTTGCATTTGGATTCCAGGTTATGGGGAACTTGCCCAGCCTTTATATAAACTTATAACTGAGGCTCAGTAGGCCCAAACCGACAATCTGGTTTGGTCCCCAGAGAATCAAAAGGCTTTTTAAGACTCTTCAAACTGCTCTCTTACAGGCTTCAACTTTGAGCTTGGGTACAGGTACAGGATCAGAGTTTAACTTGTTACTGAAAAAAGACTATGGCCACATGGCTTAAGGGTAATTGTTACTATTGTTTTGCTAATGCCTAAAGCTCATAAGTTTACTAACAGGCAAAATCTTACTGTACTGACTTCTCATGATGTAAGTGGGCTCTTAAACTCTAAAGTTCAGAGAGACAATGGCTCCGTCTTTAAAGCTGCTGTAACTCAAGCAGTGTCAAAAGCTCTAGGAATAGAATATCCCTTGTACTGTTCCTGGAGACCCCAATCTTCAGGAAAGGTTGAAAAGGCTGATGACATTATTAAAAGCCATCTGTGTAAGCTAACTCAGGAAACACAAGACAGTTGGTTTAAAGTTCTACACATAGCTTTAATGAGGACTCAAACTGCCCCTAAGAAGAAGGGACTGTCTCTATAACAGACTGTTTTTGTGTACAGATATTGTTATAGATCCTGAAGCCTTAAAATTAACTATGTGACTCAGCTTTTAGCTTTTCAACAGACATTATCAGGAGATTAACTCCTGACCCAGCCTTTGAGTCAAACAAGCTGCTGTTTGAGCCAGGAACCATGACGGACCTGAGAATCTATGTGGGTTTGCTTCTGCCGACTCCAAAAGTCTTGAGTCTGCTGTTTGACCCTCCAGACAGAGCCTTCCTGCCTCGGGTTCATTCCTATGCCACATTCCACATTCGACATAATTGCTGGATCTGTGGAGCACTCCCTTCCTCGTTAATTGAATACTTCCCGCCGTGGGTTTCTCCACTTCAAGGAAAGGACTTTTTAAACTCTGTGATGACATCTAACAGTGCTAAGATGGACTGATTTAACTATGAACATAATGTAACTCTTAATTTTGGTTAGATTTTAACTTGGTTTAATGGCTATTTTGCCTTACATCTGTAACTGTAAAACAGTGTTTGTTTCTAACTGTTTGAAAGCTTTTAAGTTCCAAATGGTTGTCCAGGCTCCTATGAGTGCCAGAGCCTCCTCCAGCTATCCTGGGGCCCCTGGATCAGAGACCCTCAGTATGAGAATATGTTGCCTCAACAATATAGGGAAGATGCCCCTCAATAGCAGAAAGTAGTTATGGAACGAAAATGATGCCCCTTTCCCTTGGCAACATAATTCTCCTAAAAGAGAAGGGGGAAATGAGAGAGTCAATTCCTAGGTAGGTTGATAAGAAGTCCAGGATTCCCAAGGAGGAGAAAGGGGTCCAGAGCCCTAGAGAAGGAAAAAAGGGTGTGGGGCTCTCAAGGAGAAAAGGACAAACATTCTTATCTATTTTCCTTTGTCTTAGTTTATATAACAATGTATCTTGTTGTATCATGTTTCTCCTTAACAAGAACCTTCTGACTAATCCTGTCATCTTGAAATGTATATTATGGGAGTGGGTCTGGTAAGATCTTTCTATTGTTTTCTCTAATCTTGTTAATTTAAGATGTACTGTTGTGGGAGTGGGTCTGAAAAAAGTATATAAGGCCCTGATAGGACTAGCTAAGGGGGCATTCTCTGTCCCCCTTCTGATGTCTGTCAGAAGAATTCTCTGTTCCTTTTCTTACTTTAATAAAACTCTTCTGCACAAAAGCTCTTGAGTGATCAAGCCTGGTCGCTGGTCCCAAAGCTAGATCTTCTTTGGAGATCATGAATCTGACATCATTCACTGTAAGCTATCAAGGGGTTTATGCCACTTTTAAAAACTAATAAACAGAAGGAAAAGTGTTATGAAGAATCCAAGATAAAAAAGACCATAGAAATAAAAACAATAAGAAGAAAAACATGTTGAGATGAAGGCAGATTGCAAATAAGATGATTAAATAAAAATAAAATTAAAGGATTCCTAAATCTAATAGAATAAATACAATTTATATAAAGGTAATAAAGGCAGGAGTTAACACAGCTAAGACTCAAATCACTGATGAAAAGAACAAATTCTCCTTGTTTTCAGAGGGGAAAAAATAAGGAGATGAAAGTGATGAGGAGATAATAGGTATGGAGAAGAGAGAAGGAGATGCAATCTAGGAATTATAGGTATTGCTGAGGAATAAACCAGAACGACTTATTCAGAAGCAACAATCAAAGTCATAATTGAAGAAAATATATTTTGCAGAACGGCCTAAATATGCAGGCAAAATACATTTAAAGGGAACTGCTTCTACACACAGCCTGGCTAAATTTTTGAGTTAAAAGATAAAGTGTTAAAAGCACTCTAGAAGGAAAAATAATCAAACAGACAAAAAGAACTAGGTGGATATGTGTAGTTACAAAAACTAAAATATCTTTTAAGGTCTCTGCCCACGCTGAAGAGCAATGGGCAAGTATGTGGCATAGAGTCTGTACATCAAATCATTTCACCTTCCTCCTGGAAACACTGAAAGACAAAGATATCCAGTTTGCTCCAATTTAGTGGGCCATGGACCAGTTCTGGCTGATGGACTGTGGGTGGAAGTAACATGCTATTTTTTTTTTCTGGCTCCCAAAGACAGCTACAAGATTTGTTATTTTCTTCTCTTTCTCCCTTTTTCTGCCAGATGCAGAAGGTATCGCCTAGGATCCCAGGTGACAGTAGAAAGGGTCTGGGTTCCTGAATCATCTCCTAAAAGGCTGACCCTGACTCCTAAAATGGCCTAAGTGTTAACCTTGGAATTTCAGTAGCTTGTTATAGCATTTAGCTCTCTCTAATACTATATTACAGTCTACAGAATTTTGAGGAACACAGTCATGATTCATGTAATTTTTAAAATTTAGATAAGCTGTCATTTAGGTGTGAACGTAACAGAAACAGAAATATAAATGTCCAGAATATGCAGAGGTCTATTTCCTTTCTGAAAAAAGTACTGAAGAATGTACTGCAGTCAATAGAGAGACATATCTAAATAAAGATCTAAACATAAGGAGGTTATCAAGTAAAAGCCAGGTGGTAAGCACTGAAACAGATAACCATGGAGTAAAAGCTAAATAATTCTTGATAACATGGCTATAAAGAAGAATGAAAAGTAGAGAGTCATTTTGAAAAGTGGAAAAAAAAAAAAACCAACTCAACAGAATTTGGTTCTGATACCCCATTTTGTTCCAGGAAAAGTGAAGATATTGGGTGATAGAAGAGGAGAAAGTAGTGAAAAGCATCCTGGTTTCCTCATCTTAAAGGAAGAAGTAGATAGATTTATTTTTTATATTGATTATTAGGAAAATGAAATTGAAAAATTATTTTCTAAAACTTAAAATTCCACTAAAAATTTTTTAAATATATGCTTTCTCAGGCTACTTGAGGGAAAAAACCCAAATAATTCACAGACTCTTTAATGAACAAAAATTAAAATAAGAAAGAAAATTTCAAGGCAAAAAAACAAACAAAATAAGAAAAAATAAGGAAGTCCCTTAGGAAGAAATAGTACAATGAACGACAGTAAAAAACCCAGTTATATAATTTATGGCAATAAATAAAAGGTCAACCCTCTGTGAAAATACAGACTCTCAGATTAGGTGAAATAATAAATGTCTACTATATGCTGTTTACATGATGTAAATCTAATACAAAATGATTGACAGGGGAAAATAAAAATACAAAGCTTGGTAAAATATATTAGGAGGACACATACAAAATGCAAGAATGACAGTATTCCAGGTGAACTGGAAGCACAAAGAGAATTATGTAACATGGATGGAACATAAAATCTAGAATAAAAATGTAGCAGTCATAAGCCACACAGAAGATAATGCCAAATAATTTAATATCAACATATTTTATGCAAAAACAAAACTATGGGGAAAAAATAATAAAATATTTGTGGAGGAATGACAATGTATTTTTCTTAGAATAGGGCAGTTGAGGCAAACAAAAAATAAATGAGAATGTGTTTTCATTGTCATTTGTTTCTAGAAAATTTTTGATTTCCTTTTTGATTTCTTCAGTAACCTGTTGGTTATTTAGAAATTTATTGTTTAATCTCCAAGTGTTTGTGTTTTTTTACAGTTTTTCCCTGTAATTGATACCTAGTTTCATAGCATTGTGGTCAGAGAAGATGTTTGATATGATTTCAGTTTTCTTAAATTTACTGAGATTTGATTTGTGACCCAAGATGTGGTCTATCCTGGAGAATGTTCCATGTGCACTTGAGAAGAAGGTATATTCTGCATTTGGATGGAAAGTCCTGAAGATACAAGGGCTCTGTATCAACCTAGAGGAGTGGGGTGGGGAGGGAGATGAGAAGGAGGTTCAAAAGGGAGGGGATATATGTATACCTATGGCTGATTCATGTTGAGGTTTGACAGAAAAGGACAAAATTCTGTAAAGCAATTATCCTTCAATTAAAAAATAAAGTTGGGAAGGTTTCCTCAGTTTAAAGAAAAATAAATGAGGATATACAGTACATGAAAAATAGAACTAATAACTTTTACTTAATAAAAATGCTAAGCAAACCTTTAACCCTGTGAACAGGTAGTAGAGCTTTCCTTCAACCATTCTTAGAAGAGAGACAAAAATGAAAAGAAAATCTCCTTAAATAATGAAAATTGTTATTTATGTAGAACTGGTTACTAACCTGCAAACAATAATAAATAGATAAAATAAAGATTTTTAGAAGGCACATTGAAAACTAGAAACTGTTCAGTGTAATAATTGTTGGGTCATAAGAATTATAAACTATTTATAAAGAAATAAAAATTGGAACATTTTATGTAAAAGCTTATGGGGAAAAGTCAAAGCTGTACAAAAGGGAAAACTCATAGGCTAAATACTTTTATAATACATTAAAAGTAAAATGAAATGCTTAGTTAAATATTTAAATAAGTAGCACAAAGAACATAAAATAGAAGGAAAAAACCATAAGAATTGTCTTCAATTAGAGTAGTAGTATGTAGATCTAGAAGTGTAATAGGAAAAAAGAGAAAAGAAATGTACAAAATTAGATTGTATTATAAAGTGGGTAGAACTACATTACAGATATTGAAATTATAACATGTTGCATAAGATTAGTATATTGTATTCTGTACTATTTACAAAAATTTTTGATTAAAAGTAATGATTTTTTACATGATATTGATGACAAAATTGGCTTGAAGTTGAGAATTTAAAGAAATTACTAAAAAAAATTGCTGTAGCATTACTTTCTCCTGAATGCTCTTGACTTTGTTGTTCGTCAGTTTAGTTGATCAAATTTCAAGAAATATGTAACTTTTAGGGGAAATTTAACCATTTCCAATCCTATAAAAAGATATTAATAGAAAACTTTCAAAATTATTTTGTAAAACCAACCTAACCCTAATAATGAAGCAAAAGATAAAAAAACACAATTCAATTTCTTTTATGTGTTTGAAATAACATTCCTTAAATAAAATGTCATCACATCACACTCATTGTTGTATTAAAAAATGAATGCTATAATGTGTCCACTTAGGCATTATCTCAAGAATACAAGAATTATTTAATGTTACAAATTCTATTAATATAATCCAGGAATCAGTGAGGCAGAGAAAATTTCAGTTGATGCCCTAAAGAGATTTGATGAAATAACGGCCTTTAAAAAAAAAATCTCTTGGAAAATTTAATAAAAATTAATGTAATATCATTTACCTCAAACTAATAGTTCAATATTTTATGTGATGTTAAAATACCAAAGAGATTATTATTAAAATTGTAACAGTATAAGGATACTTCAGTACTACTGTCACCTAACAATGGTCTTTACATTTGAGCTATACAACGATAACAGACAGTAGAGCTGTGTGATGAAATGCCATGCCATGGTGATGCTCAGCTGGGAGTGTTGTCCACCTGGAGACAATTTGGTTATAAAGGCTGGTGAGTGCTACTGGCATCGACTATGTAGGAGCCAGGGATGCAGCTAAGCACCTTCTAAGGCACAGGACAGATGCCCACAAAGAATGTGCACTATTAGCTCTCTTGAATAGCCATAGTACCTCAAACCCAGTTTGTCAAAAATGGAGCTGTTACTACATGACTATACGCAGATATCACACAAAATGTTGTTGTTCAGTCGCTAAGTCATGTCTGATTCTTTGAGACTCCATGGACTGCAGCACGCCAGGCTTCCTTGTCCTTCACTATCTCCCAGAGTTTGCTCAAACGCATGTCCATTGAGTCATGATGCCATGCAATCATCTCCTTTATCGCTCCCTTCTCCTTTAGCCTTCAATCTTTCCTAGCATCAGGGCCTTTGTCAATGAATCCGCTCTTTGCATCAGGGTGGCCAAAGTATTGGAGCTTCAGCGTCAGTCCTTCCAGTGAATATTCAGGGTTGATTTCCATTAGGATTGACTGGTTTGATCTCCTTGCAGTCCAAGGGACTCTCAAGAGTCTTCTCCAGCACCACAATTCAGAAGCCATACAAAATATTTTAATTCTCATGAAATTCCTATAAATGAACTGCTATCATTACTGCCTTTTCACATATGAGGTCATTGAGACATGACAGGATTTGTAAAAATTGTGCAAGGTCACATACATATTAATGATAGAGATGGGGTTTTAGCCCAGGCAGTCTGGCTACTTTGCTGTTATTGTTTAGTCACTAAGTCGTGCCTGACTCTTTTGGCACCCCCATGGACTGTAGCCCTCCAGGCTCCTTTGTCCATTGGATTTCCCAGGCAAGAATACTGGAGTGGGTTTCTATGTCCTTCTCCAGGGGATCTTCCTGACCCAGGGATCAAACCCACTTCTCCCGCATTGTCAGGTGGGTCCTCTACCTCAAGGAACCCCAATACAGCTGCTTATTTCCTCCTCAACTGAAGTAATCTACTGTCACTAAGTGACTGTAGGAATTTTGAATCCACACCACAGTAAGATGATTCATCCCAATTTTATAAAACATACATTTTAAAATAAAACTAAGTAGAGTTTTGTAGTGGTGGGATTTCTCAAGTGTCTCTAATGGATGTTTTTGTATTCAGAAAAAAACAAAAATCCTATAAGTCACAAAAGGATGAATGGAGCTAAAAATTTTGGTTTTACTATATTTTTTTAAAACAAAGAAATCTGAACAGAGAATTGTGCTGTCTCTAGGTTGATAGGAACTGTTGTAGAACCAATATTGCTATTCAAATATATATATATTAGAACCTTTTGGGGCTAGAAAGCCTGACTGAAACTGGTTTAAACAAAGAGACATGAGTTGATTCCTGTCATTGAAAAGACTGGAGAAAGGGCTTTGTTAGCTTCAGGCAGGATCTGATCTTACAGCTTGAAGTGTTTGACCTAATTGCTCTTTTTTTCTCTCTCTCTCTACTCTCTGGCCAGTTCTTGACTGCTTCCTCCATCTTGGCTCTATTGTTGGCAGCCTCTCACCACTCTTTCACATTCATCAGGAAGAGCCAATCTCTCTACAGTCTTGATATTTCCTCCGATTGGACCCCGCAGGTCACGTAGATGTAATGATTGGCAAGACATTGGTCTTGGGTCCCACTCCTGGAAGCAGGGCTGAACTCAACTTCCCTGGTGTCCTATGCCTCCTCAGAGTAGGATGGTGGTCTTTGAGAAACTGGAATGTTGATATCTATTGGGAATGGGTGATGGAATTCAACCAATCCAGATACACTACATTCAGGGACTCCAAGACTAGAAAAACTTTATTAAATGTCTGCTTATGTGCAGTTATTATCTAATAGACATGTCCAGGATGTTCCAGACTAGAGAGTGTCACAGAAAGATGGATTTATAAAGGAAAGTTTCCTGATAGAGGTAGGAGTAGAGGAGGGCTCCATCATGCCTTCAAGCGCACATGTGAGCTGGATAGGCAGAAGGGGAGGACCATCCTGGGTTTGTAAGAATAGCCTGGCCAAGACCATGAAGGGGAACTGTGTGTATGGGCCTGAGAACAGAAAGGAAGCAGCCATGCAGAGGAAAGAGCTTGGCATGAGAAGTCTAATTGTTTAAGTCTTGGCTCTGCAACCCTATATCTCCAAATGGAGAAGAAATGCCCATGTGAAGTCTCTGTGAAGGATGTTCATATGCTCACTGTTACTATTTTGAACTATCAAGCTGCTTTAGTTTTCCAGCCTCATTTTCCACATCTGTAAAATGGACATTATAGCACAACCCCAGGATTGGTATGTAAATTAAATAAGATCATGTTTCTTGAAAGACTGCATACCATTAATTAGAAGATGCATGTAGGTAAGGGAAATTTCAGTGGATCCAGAAATGTATTCAGAGTGTAATAGCAGACCCAGGCTTTAAAAATCAGAGGAATACCAACATGTATACAATGGAATATTACTCAGCCATTAAAAAGAATGAAATAATGCCAATTGCATCAACATGAATTGACCTGCTGCTGCTGCTTCTAAGTCACTTCAGTTGTGTCTGACTCTGTGTGACCCCATAGACAGCAGCCCACCAGGCTCCCGCAGTCCCTGGGATTCTCCAGGCAAGAACACTGGAGTGGGTTGCCATTTCCTTCTCCAATGCATGAAAGTGAAAAGTGAAAGTGAAGTCGCTCAGTCGTGTCCGACTCTTAGTGACCCCATGGACTGCAGCCTACCAGCCACTGACCTAGAGATTGTCATACTGAGTGAAGTAAGTCAGACAGAGAAGGAGAAATATTGAATGCCATCCCTTTTATGTAGGGGTCTAAAAGGAACTCTTTGCAATGCCATGTCCATGGAACTCTCCAGGCCAGAATACTGGAGTGGGTAGCCATTTCCTTCTCCAGGGGATCTTCCGAACCCAGGTCTCCAGCATTGCAGGTGGATTCTTTACCAGCTGAGCCACCAGGGAAGCCCAATAAAAAGAAATGATACAAATGAACTTATTTACAAAACATAAGCAGACTCACAGACTTAGAAAATGAACTTATGGTTTCCAGAGGGGAGGAACAGAGGAAGGGATAGTTAGGGAATTTGGAATGGATGTGTACACACTGCTATATTTAGAATAGATAACCAACAAGGTCCTACTGTATAGCACAGGGAACTCTGCTCAAAGTTACGTGGCAGCCTGGATGCGGGCAGAGTTTGGGGAAGAATGGATACATGTACATGGACGGCTGAATCCCTTTGCTGTCTACCTGAAACTATCACAACATTGTTGATCAGCTTCCCCATGGCTCAGATGGTAAAGCATCTGCCTGCAATGTGGGAGATCTGGGTTCGATCCCTGGGTTCGGAAGATTCCCTGGAGGAGGAAATGGCAACCCACTCTAGTATTCTTGCCTGGAAAATTCCATGGATGGAGGAGCCTGGTAGGTTACAGTCCACAGGGTTGTAAAGAGTCAGACATGACTGAGCAACTTCACTTGCACTTACTTACTATACTTCAGTAGGAAATAAAAAGCTTTTTTTAAAAAATTAGAGGAATAATTGGGTTCTATCTTCCACTCCCCCATCACCCAGATGACTGTCATAACTTCTTGGGACCTCAAAGATCTTGCTGTTTTCTCAAGACATGACTGGTCAACTCACAAGGCCATCAGAATGGGGCCTCAAGGAAAAGACAGAGACCGTGGATTGCAAGCAGCTCAGCTGGGCTTCAGGGAAGGAGGGACCAAGAGAAGCAATGTTCTGAGAAGGGGCGGGAGTGCCCAAGGAGGAGACGAAATGACTTCTTAGGTTGAGTTTGCCAGAACCCATAAAAACCTCAATGTATGAAATTAGCTTGATTCTGTAAAATAGTTACATCAAGGCACCTGTCAGGAAATCAATAGCATGCTGTAATTATGTCCATAAACATGCTGAAGAAGCAGGAGAGGTCAGAGGCAAGGGAAGGGAGTGGCTGCTGCAAAGCCTTTGAAGACATGACTCATAAAGTTTGTGGACACTGGAACCACGCTGGAGGCTAGTTCCTTGCTCTGGCCAATGACTAATCCAGGGAGAAGAAAATTCAATTTGGCAAACGTTTATTGAGCATCTATTTCAGGCCAGGCTGAGGGCAGCGCCAGTGGGTAAAGGCATTGAGTTGGTGGACTCACTCTCTCCATGCTGATCCTACTTTGGAAGTATGCAGAGTGAGAAGTTAGTGGAATTGACACAGGGTTAGGGGATAGTATGGACCTTTTAGGGAGCCAGAAAAGAGGCATTTGCTGACACTTGCTCACATTTGGATTTGCAAATACAGTGGATTCTGCTCCTGATGATTAGGTCTGCAATCTCAGTAGCTGCTAGAGGATGATTATTTGCTCTCAAAATCTCCTTCCTTTAAAATTCAAATCAAATTCTTTTTGGAGAAAGAAGAGGAAAACTCACAGTTCCCTAGCACTGAACAGCTCTATGCTTTATAGCTATATTGTTTCATCTTCTCAAAAATATCATGATCTGGTTTTGATTTGCACTTCTCTAAAAATGAGTAATGTTGTTGTTGTTCAGTCGCTAAGTTATCCCATGGACTGCAGCATGCCAGGCTTCCCTGTCCTTCACTACTCTCCTGGAGTTTGCTCAAACTCATGTCTATTGAGTCAGTGATGACCATCTCATCCTCTGTCACCCACTTTTCCTGCTCTCAATCTTTCCCAGCATCAGAGTCTTCCAATGAGGTGGCTTTTTGCTCAGTTGGCCAAAGTATTGGAGCTTCAGCTTCAGCATCAGTCCTCCCAATGAATTTTCAGGGTTGATTCCCTTTAGGATGACTGGTTTGATCTCCTTGCTGTCCAAGGGACTCTCAAAAGTCTTCTTCAGCACCACATTTCGAAAGCATCAGTTCTTCAGTGCTCAGCCTTCTTTATGGTCCAACTCTTGTATTTGTATATGACTCCTGGAAAAACCACAGGTTTGACTATACAGACCTTTGTCAGCGAAGTGATGTCTCTGCTTTTTAACATGCTGTCTAGGTTTGTCGTAGCTTTTTTTGCAGGGAGTAAGTATCTTTTAATTTCATGGATGCAATCATTGTCCTCAATGATTTCATCTTTTCCTGTGCTGTTTGGCCATCTGTATCATTACTTTGTCCACAAAGGTCTGTCTAGTCAAGGCTATGGTTTTTCCAGTGGTCATGTATGGATGTGAGAGTTGGACTATAAAGAAAGCTGAGCTCAGAAGAATTTACACTTTTGAACTGCGGTGTTGGAGAAGACTCTTGAGAGTCCCTTGGACTGCAAAGAGATCCAACCAGTCCATCATTGGTAGGACTGATTTTGAATCTGCAACTCCAATACTTTGGCCACCTGATGTGAAGAGCTGACTCATTTGAAAAGACCCTGATGCTGGGAAAGATTGAGAGCAGGAGGAGAAGGGGACGACAGAGGATGAGACGGTTGGATGGCATCACTGACTCAATGGACATGGGTTTGGGTGGACTCCCGGAGTTGGTGATGGACAGGGAGTCCTGGCATGCTGAGGTTCATGGATTCGCAAAGAGTTGGACATGACTCAGTGACTGAACTGAACTGATGTCTTATTTGGAGAAATATCTATTTAGATCTCCTGCCTGCCTTTTGGTTGAGTTTTTTTTTTTTTGATAAATGAACTGTTTGTATATTATGACCTATATGGAGGAAGAAGCTAAAAAATGAGCTGATATATGTAAATGTATAACTGATTGATTTTGCTGTACAGCAGAAACTAATACAATATTGTAAATCAACTATACTCCAACAAAATTAAAAATAAATAAATAAAAATTATGAGGTGGAATTTTTATCTTCATTTTATAGATGAAAAAATTGAGGTTCTATATGACGAAGTGATTTAGTCAGCATCACGCTAAAAATCAGTGGACACTGATGTGTGATTCACACCTTAGTCTGCATTGCTTTAATTAAATTGTCATAGTTGCAACTAGACCACACTAATGGCTGATAATTTTGTTGACTGAAAAAAATGCACAGCCTAAAAGTTGAGAGTTATGTATTATTTGAGGACTTAAACCCAGGACACAGTATCCCTGATGGTTCTGAGAGACTGCTTTGAAGAGGCAAAGTGAAGTGAAGTGAAGTCGTTCAGTCATGTCCGACTCTGAGACCCTGTGGACTGTAGCCCACCAGGCTCCTCCATCTATGGGATTCTCCAGGTAAGAATACTGGAGTGGGTTGCCATTTCCTTCTCCAGGGGATCTTCCTGACCCAGGGATCGAACCCAGGTCGACGCTTTAACCTCTCAGCCACCAGGGAAGCCCTTGAAGAGGCAAGGGAGGAGTCAAAGATATATAAGAATTTTTGCAACAAAGACCAGATAATTGGAACTTTGGGCTTCCCAGGTAGTGCTAGTGGTGAAGAACCTGCCAGTTCAGGAGATGTAAGAGAAGAGGGTTTGAGCCATGGGTCAGGAAGATTCCCTGGAGAAGGAAATGGTATTATTGCCTGGAGAATCTCATGGACAGAAAAGCCTGGCGGGCTACAGCCCACGGGGTCGCAAAGAGTCAGACACGACTGAATCAACTTAGCACAGCTGGAACTTCAGAAGATTATTGAAAATTAAAGAAGTCAGATATTTCAAGTTAAGGAATTTAGCACTTTTCTATGTATGGGAAGATGCCCATTGAAACTGTTCTTTTGATAAGCACCTCAGCTGTCTGGGGCTAGTATCCTGTATTTTCTCATTCTGAGTCTCCTCAGAATATGCTGTCTAGAGTGGCTGCAGCAGTTGACTGCTAGATGGCGGGCATCCTGTTTGTGTCCTGAGTTCCCTCAGGGCTCAGCCTCGGGGATGCTGTAATATGATGGCTTCATGGCTGCCACATCTTTTGTTTACTGATAGAGCAGACAGTATTTTTTTAAAATGGATATTTTTCTCAAAACATTAGAATGTGAGAAAGGAGGTGCTTGAAAGTACTTTTGAGTAGAAGAAATAGGGGATAAGGTAGGTAGGTCTGGGTGAGCTTTAGGGATAACAAGCTAGGCAAAGAGGGGCCAGGATTCATGAGGGGAGATGAACTGTGAGTGAGAATGGGGTGCCCTGGGTCCTCTGGCCCTCCTGCCTGGGCTGTGGGAGAGAGTGTTGAAACATCCTCTTTCAGCAACTGCCTTAGACCCACCAGCTTTTGCCTGATGAGCGTATTCAAGGTAGAAAGTAATCTTTCAGTATTTCACAGGAAATGTGCATGTTTTTCCAAATGCTGAGAAAAGTCAGTTGAGAAACTGAAACTGGGAATATGGTTGAAAGTATTATAAGTTTCTTGTGAGAATCGAAGCTCAACTATCAGTGAAGAGATGCTACTGCTTTGAAAGAATCTGCAGATAAAGTTGAAAACAAGAGCAGGAGATGCTGACTCAAGGAGCTGAAGGTGAAGGTCAGAGTTTTGAGGGGTCAGGACAGGAGCAGGTAGGGAGTAACATCAAAGTCCCATCAGTCAGCCTTGCTTCCAGTTTTTGCCAGGAGAGAAGAGTTATTTGCCACCCTGACTGCTGCTAATGCTAAGTCATTGCTGCAAATAAAATAAATACTAGTCAGCTTATACTCATGGACTACTTTATGGATGGTGTTCTAAGAAATAATAAGTTTTGGAAGTGAAATACGACTCTAAGTTGGCAATTTCAGCGTGTGATTCTGTGCGGTGCTGTTAGGAGTGCTTGCTAGGAAATCCGGATGTTATTTTGTTTCATTACTACCCAAAAATGTTTATGGCTTGAATATTTATTGTAGTTTAACCGTTCTTTTGCAAATACTTGAACGGAGAAATGCAAAGAGAAGATGTTGAGGAAATACTGCAACATTAAATTGGAAATGAATTTAAGAATCTGAATTAGCAGCAACAGTAATGAATTCGAAGACCCACCCAAAATCAAATCAAACAGACAAAATGCTTTTGTCATTAAAAATGGAAAGGAGCTTATATAAAACAACCCTACCTCTCAACTTGAATTTGCTACTACTGGACATACTCTAACCAATTTGACCGAGGTCAATGCAAGATGGAAGAAATTGTCTGTCTGGAATGTGTGTGTTAGTTGCTTACTCATGTCTGACTCTTTGCGACTCCATGGACTGTAGCCCGACAGGCTCCTCTGTCAATAGCATTTTCCAGGCAAGAATACTGGCATGGGTTGCCATTTCCTTCTCCAGGGTATCTACTTGACCCAGGGATCAAACCTGGGTCTCCTGCATTGTAGGCAGATTCTTTACCATCTGAGCTATAGGAAGTCTCATGTCTGGAATATTTGTCACCAAAATAGAGACTGAGACTCTTGTATAGGGCAATGAATGCTTGGAGTGTTTTAAAATTTTAAATATTAAAAATTATATATTGTGGTTCAGTTCAGTCACTCAGTTGTGTCCAACTCTTTGTGAACCCATGGACTGCATCATGCCAGGCTTCCCTGTCCTTCACCAACTCCTGCAGCTTGTTCAAACTCATGTCCATTGACTTGATGATACCATCCAACCATCTCATCCTCTGTCTCCCCCTTCTCCACCTGCCTTCAATCTTTCCCAGCATCAGGATCTTTTCCAGTGAGTGAATCCTTCACATCAGGTGGCCAAAGTATTGGAGTTTCAGCTTTAGCATCAGTCCTTCCAATGAATATTCAGGACTGATTTCCTTTAGGATTCACTGGTTTGATCTCCTTGAAATCCAATGGACTCTCAAGAGTCTTCTCCAACACCACAGTTAAAAATTCTTCAGTGCTCAGCTTTCTTTTTAGTCCAACTCTCACAGCCATAAATGACTACTGGAAAAACCATAGCTTTGATTAGATGGACCTAGGTCGGCAAAGTATTCTTCTGCTTTTTAATAAACTCTCTAGGTTGGTCATAATTTTTCTTCCAAGGACCAAGTATCTGTAATTTCAGGCTGCAGTCACCATCTGAAGTGATTTTGGAGCCCAAGAAAATAAAGTCTGCCACTGTTTCCATTGTTTCTCCATCTATTTGCCATGAAGTGATGGAACCCAGTGCCATGATCTTCATTTTTTGAATATTGAGTTTTAAGCCAGGTTTTTAAATCTCCTCTTTCACTTTCATCAAGAGGCTCTTCAGCTCCTCTTCACTTTCTATGATATGGTTGGTGTTATCTGCATATCTAAGGTTATTGCTATTTCTTCTGGCAATCTTGATTCTAGCTTATGCTTCATCCAGCCTGGCGTTTCACATGATGTACTCTGTATATAAGTTAAAGAAGCAGGGTGACAATATACAGCCTTGATGTACTCGTTTCTATATTTGGAACCAGTCTGTTGTTCTATGTCCAGTTCTAACTGCTACTTCTTGACCTGCATACAGATTTCTCTGGAGGCAGGTAAGATGTTCTGGTATCCCCATCTCTTTCAGAATTTTCCACAGTTTGTTGTGATCCACACAGTCCAAGACTTTGGCATAATCAATAAAGAAACAGTAGATGTTTCTCTGGAACTCTCTTGCTTTCTTGATGATCCAGTGGATGTTGGCAATTTGATCTCTGGTTCCTCTGCCTTTTCCAAATCAAATTTGAACATCTGGAAATTCTTGATTAACATACTGTTGAAGCCTGGCTTGGAGAATTTTGAGTTTTACTTTACTAGCGTGTGAGATGAGTGCAGTTGTGTGGTAGGTTGAACATTTTTGGCTTTGCCTTTCTTTGGGATTGAAATGAAAACTGACCTTTTCCAGTCCTGTGACGACTGCTGAGTTTTCCAGATTTGCTGCCATATTGAGTGCAGCACTTTAACAGCATCATATTTTAGGACTTGAAATAGCTCAGCTGGAATTCCATCACCTCCACTAGCTTTGTTCGTTGTGACGCTTCCTAAGGCCCACTTGACTTTGCATTCTAGGATGCCTGGCTCTAGGTATGTGATCACACCATCATGGCTATCTGGGTCATGAAGATCTTTTTTGTATAGTTCTTCTGTATATTCTTGCCACATCTTCTTAATATATTTTACTTCTGTTAGGTCCATACAATTTCTGTCCTTTATTGTGCTCACTTTTGCATGAAATATTCCCTTGTTATCTCTAATTTTCTTGAAGAGATCTCTAGTCTTTTCCATTCTATTGTTTTCCTCTATTTCTTTTCACTGATCACTGAGGAAGGCTTTTGATCTCTACTTACTCTTTGGAATTCTGCATTCAGATGCATATATCTTTACTTTTCTCCTTTGCCTTTAGCTTCTCTTCTTTTCTCAGCTATTTGTAAGGCCTCCTCAGACAACCATTTTGCCTTTTTGTATTTCTTTTTCTTAGGGATGGTCTTGATCCCTGCCTCCTGTACAATGTCACGAACCTCCACCCATAGTTCTTCAGGCACTGTCTATCAGATCTAATCCTGTGAATCTATTTGTCACTTCCACTGTATAATCATAAGGGAGTTGATTTAAGTCATACCTGAATGGTTTAGTGGTTTTCCCTACTTTCTTTGATTTAATTCTGAATTTGGTAATAAGGAGTTCTTGATCTGAGCCACAGTCAGTTCCTGGTCTAGTTTTTGCTGACTGTATAGAGCTTCTCCACTTTGGCTGCAAAGAAGATAATCAATCTGGTTTTGGTATTGACCATCTGGTGATGTCCATGTGTAGAGTTATCTCTTGTGTTGTTGGAAGAGGGTGTTTGCTATGACCAGTGCATTCTCTTTGCAAAACTCTGTTAACCTTTGCCCTGCTTCATTTTGTACTCAGGCCAAACTTGTCTGTTATTTCAGGTATCTTGACTTCCTACTTGCATTCCAGTCCCCAATGATGAAAAGGACATCTGTTTTTGGTGTTAGTTCTAGAAGATCTTGTAGGTCATCATAGAACCCTTCAACTTGAGCTTCTTTGGCATTAGTAGTTGGGGCATTGACTTGGATTACTGTGATATTGAATAGTTTGCCTTAGAAATGAACAGAGATCATTCTTTCATTTTTGAGACTGTACACAAGTATGGCATTTTGGACTCTTTGTTGGCTATGAGGGCTACTACATTTCTTCTAAGGAATTCTTGCCCACAGTAGTAGACAAAATGGTCACCTGAATTAATTCACCCATTCCAGTCCATTTTCGTTCAGCCGTAGGTACATGTATGTCATCTCCCTCTTGAACCTCCCTCCCTCCTCCCACCACATTCCATCCCTGTAGGTTGTCGCCAAGCATCCTGCATCATACGGTAAATTTCCACTGGCTATCTAATTTCATGTATGTTAATGTGTGTGTTTCAGTGCTTCTCTCTCAGTTCATCCCTCTCTCTCTCTTCTGCCCTCTGTGTACACAAGTCTGTTCTCCATTGCTGCTCTGCAGATAGGTTCATCAGTACCATCTTTTTAGATTCCACATATTTGTGTTAATATATGACATTTGTTCTTCTCTTTCTGACTTACATCACTCTGTATAATAGGCTCTAGGTTCATTCACCTTATTAGAACTGAGTCAAGTGTGTTCCTTTTTATGGCTGAGTAATATTCTATTGTGTATATCTACTTAAATGATTTTTATTTGATATTTATTTGTTTCTTTTAATATTTTTGATTATCAAATATATATAAGAGATCTATAAAAGAGATCATTTTACATATCATGGAAGTATATAATCTTGTCATAATATTTTGGCTTATAACAAAATTTAACCATGCATTTATTGTATTTTTAACAGAAAACTCTGTGATAAACCTACAACCCACAAACAACTCACTTATTATTATAGTGACTCATAATTATTTTAAAATACACAAAGTGCTATGAAAAATGCAGAATTATATGATATGGGTGGTTTCCAAGAATTACCAGGAAGTCTAATTTCTTGTTCTCAAATCTTGAAGGTTACTATTAATTGGGAATTAGGAAACATTAACCTGCGAGGATGGGCGCTGGTACACCTTATGTTCCCCCTTTTGCTATTGATCCTGACTCAAACTAGCAATCACAAATGCAATAGCAGAAAGATAAAAAGGTGGATAAAAACAAGACTTGTAATTTGGTGCTATTAGTGGAAATGTTCTGGGCTTCCCTGGTGGCTCAGTGGTAAAGAACCTGCCTGCCAATGCAGAAGACACGGGTTCAGACCCTGAGTCAGGAAGCTCTCCTAGATAAGGAAATGACAGTCTACTCCAGTATTCTTGCCCAGAGAATTCTGTGGACAGAGCAGCCTGGCGGACTACAGTCCGTTGGGTTACAAACAGTCAGACACGACTTAGCGACTAAACAATGATAACAAGTGGAAATGTTTACCATTAAAAAGAACTGCCCTACCAGAGGATTTAATGCAGATAAGCCCTTGATTTCTGATTTCATCTGGTTTGAGAGTTGCTTATTGTCTATAATCATCATGACCCATTTCACTTTCTCAGGCTCACAACTTTACTTGGGCCACTGAAATCAACACTGGGCAATGGACGAAGAGCCCATGTCTGCAGCCCCTTCCTCCCTCTACTTCTGTACCACTTTTACCGCTGCAACCTCATCAGGCCCCTTTTAGGTTTGAGTTCCTGTTCTGTGGAAGCCCATCCTCGCTTTGCACTTTATTTGTATTGTGATCATTTAGAAACATAATTCAGAATTTTTTGAGATTAATTACAACAGTCCTTTTCATAACCAGACACCTGATAGGATTAATAATGGGTGATATAGGAATAAAGGTGTTAATAGCTAATAGCATTATAAAACTTAATTGTTATACTTCTATAAGCTGATAATAACTTCATATGGTGCTACTGGGAGAGATGTCTACTCCTCCGGGGGTGGAGGGGTGCTCTGGAAGGTTCTAAATCTTTGTTTTCCTTCCAAAAATTGGGGATATGTTGCAGACACTGTGAGTCCCTTGGACTGCAAGGAAATCAAATCAATCAATCCTAAAGGAAATCAACTCTGAACATTAACTGGAAGGATTAATGCTGAAGCTGAAGCTCCAATACTTTGGCCTCCTGATATGTAGAGCCAACTCACTGGAAAACACCCTGATTCTGGGAAAGATTGAGGGTAGGAGGAGAAGGGGGAAACAGAGAATGAGGTGGTTGTGTAGCATTACTGACTCACTGACATGACTTTGAGCAGACTCCAGGAGATATTGAAGGACTGGGAAGCTTTGTGTGCTGCAATCCATGGGGTCACAAAGAACTGGATACAACTTAGTGACTGAACAACAACAAATTGTGAGTTTTCTATTTAGGCATCATTCCACCTGTTAACAAAACCCAGATTTTATTCAAGTGCAGGGGTAGAGCATGCTTTATTGACCCTGCTCCTTCTCTAGGGGAAGAATGCTATGCAGATAAAACCAATCAAGGAAATTCCAGTTTTTTCAGCCAGATCTGATTAGGGCTTGTGGGCTTGTGACTCTACTGTGGTCAATGAGATGTAAGGGGATGTTTACCTGGAGGTGTCTGAAACCACTTTCTACAATTTCTTAGAGAAATTGAGACACAAAGAGAGACACTTTTTTTTTTTTTCTCCCATATCTGACTGCAGCATGAGGAGACGCAAGGAGCTGCCAGCTGCAGCCATTTTGTGCCTAACAGGAGAGCTGCCCGCTGGCTGAGGATACAGAAGCCTGGTGGTATCTTTGGGTGACTTTATTATTTCTAGCCCTGGGAATTTTCTGTCTTGAGACTTTGTGCAGAAATGTTGATTACTTCTACTTGTGTCAGTTGCACTTGGCAGTGAGAAGAATCTCAAACCCAGATAGCCCTTGCCCTCTGGCAAGATGAATTTTGTGGTAAAACATGTAGAAGGCCTTTAGAAAAGTTACAAACTCTATAAATTGAAGTCATTTATCTTTAGCGCACATGCCCACAAAGTATCAAATGGTGCAATTTCATGCCTTGTGACTGGTTAGCCAGGGAAAAATTGAAAAGTGGGAGGTCTTCCTAAGGTCTCTCAATTCACACCTGATAGCTAGCCCACTGCTTTGCTCATATATAAGGCTGAGTTCATCTTCCCTGGAGACAGTGTGGTGTAGGTGGGGGTACCTTGCATGGGTTGCCAGGAGAACTGGTTTTAGGTTTATCTCTGCAAGTAGTTAGCTGTGTGACCCCCTGGACAAGTTAAATAACCTCTTTTAGCCACTGATGCCTCTTTTAGAACTTGGGGATAATAGCAGGCATTCCTCTCAGGGTTCTGGCTGGCATCAAATGAGAGGGTATAGTTTTCAAACTATATGCCAAAAAAGTGATGATGACTGCTATAGACTGAATATTTATGTCCTGACCAAACTTTTTTTTTTTTTTTAAGAAATTTTTAATTGGGGTAGAGTTGCTTTACAATGTTGCATTATTTTCTGCTGTACAACGAAGTGAATCAGCTATATACATACAAATTTCCCCTCCCTCATAGACTTCCCTCCCCACCCCCATTCCATCCATCTAGGTCACCACTGAGCACCCGGCTGAGCACTAAATTCATATCCGGAAGCCCTAACCTTCAATGTGGTGGTATTAGAAGGTGGAGCCTTTGGGAGATTTTTAGGTTATAATGGTGAAACCCACATGAATAGGATTAGAGCTTTTATAAAGGCCCTAAAGAATTCTTTGTCCCTTCCCCCACAGAGGACACAGGGAAAAGAGAGTGATCTATGAACCAGGAAACTTGATTTTGAACTTCTTTGCCTCCAGAACTGTGAAAAATATGTTTCTGTTGTTGGTAAGTTCTCCAATCCATAATATTTCTGTTACAGCAGTCCAAATGGAATAAAACAGTGATGATGATAATGATAATGATGATGATAAAGAAGAGTTTGCTCCATCTGGCCATCAGTCGGATTCTAAAAATAACAAAACTTGAAGAAGGTGGAAGATGGACAAAAGAGGGTCACCGAACAAGTAAGAAATGTGAACTGTGAAATCTGAAACCTACAAGGGGAGTGGTCAACACAGCTGAGAGAGCATTCAGAGAAATGTAGTGAAAGTGAAAGTGAAAGTGAAGTTGCTCAGTTGTGTCCGACTCTTTGCGACCCACGGACTGTAGCCCACCAAGCTCCTCCGTCCATGGGATTCTCCAGGCAAGAGTACTGGAGTGGGTTGCCATTTCCTTCTTGCCTCTCCTTAATGCAGCACTGTGAGCCTCCTGGGTTGGATCCAGGGCTTCCTCCATGTGTTTTACTCTGACACATTCAGATGAGTTTCAGTTCAAGTGGACATTTTAGTCTTAACCCATATCCAGTCTGAGTGGCTGTAGTCTTTCAATCCCAAGCCTCCCTTTCCTGGAGTTGCCTATGTGAACCAGTATAGCAGAACACTGGATTCCAGCAAGCATCTTCCTTTTCTTTATTCTTTGTGAACATTCGGATGTAACAATTCTTTCCTTACAAATGTACCTCTCTCCACAAAATCAATGAATTCCTCTAAGTACATAAATCAATTTTTGTAAATTGAATCATTTGTCAACGTGGTAGGAGAGCTTGCTAGCTACCAGAATTCTGTGGTGACCTCTTAGGTACAACAGCTAAATCAGAGAGGAGTAAAAATTTGAGTCTGACTGAATCAGATCCTTCAGTGTAGAGCATGCTATCTGTCTAGGATATTTCTCTCCATTTCTCCTTCCTGATCCTTCCCTCACCACTCGTGTGTTCTAGATGTAGGCACATTGATTACTTATGATGATGGTCATGGCTGTATTTCAGCCTGGAGGATACTCCTACTCAAACTTCAAAGCCCATCCCATTTATTCCCTCCTTTCTGCAACTTTCCTTGCTTATTCCATTATTAATGAATTGTTTGATTTGTCTTGATCCCCAGAGAATTTTTAATACATCTTTACTGTAGCAATACCATATAGGTAGAAGTATTAGTTATATGTCTGCCTCCTTCTGTTAGAATATGAGTTTCTTAAGGGTAGGGATCACATCTTAAATACATTTTTTATCACTTGTACTGGCACAATGCCCTGCATACAGAAAAAGTAATCAATAAACATTTGTTGAATTAAATTGAATTTGTAAATTAGATTTACTTAAGGGAGAACACACCTGTATTTATTTTCACAAAAGGATTCTAGGTTATATAAATAATTTTGCCAAAGGATCTCTTCAGAGGGGAAATCCCCTGGGCATTTGCAGCAGGATGCAATTTCGAATAACCTAGATCCTCGTCACTTTTTGCAGGAGAACATTTCCAGCTTTAAGTGGGAGGAGGCAGCATATCCATCAAGCTGCAGTCAACACCTTGCTCACATGCAGGACATAGTTCATAAGTTGAATAGTTTTATCCTTCTGCCCTTTAGCATCTGAAGAGAACTGCTGAGCCTGCAACCCTAGTATGTGGGGGTGTTCAGGGCACAACGTGCAAGGCTGGGGGTGGGGGCGATGGAAGACCGATCCTGTTAAGGAGAAGCACACATGCTTTTGCTTCACCTTTCTCAACCCTCATAACAGTCCATTTCAATTCCACCCTGAAATTGGCCATCTGTCATCACCCATTAAAAGTGTTTGTAAGCAACTGCAAAATATTGAGGCTGATGCATTTTGGCACTAATATTGCTATTAATATTGATATCCCTTGTAATGCCAGCATCATATTAATAATGCTCCTTGCAGACTCCTTAGACGTCTTCCTCTTCTCCACTCTTCTGAGCCTTAGCCTTGCCCTGCAGCTTATTTTTAAGGATTTTCAGAAGTTATTGATTACACAATAAAAGGGAGCAAGAAATCAAACTTGGCCTTTACTCACATGTTATATCACATGTGTTGGAACAGTCCTTCTTTAAACTAAGCTCGAGGATAGCTTTTGTCTTTAACCAAGACAGAGCATGGCACATGTTTGATCACTCATTTATTCCCTGGACATTTATTGAGCGCTGCTGTTCCCCAGGTTGGCGCTAGTGGTAAAAAAAAAAACCTGCCTGCCAATGCAGGAGATAAAAGAGATGAGGGTTTGGTCCCTGGGTCAGGAAGATCCCCTGGAGGAGGGCATGGCAACCCACTTCAGTCTTCTGGCCTAGGAAACCCCATGGATAGAGGAGCCTGGTGGGCTATAGTCCATAGGGTCGCAAAGAGTCAGACACAACTGAAATGATTTAACATGCATGCACGCTATTTCTTAGGGACTGTGGGAAGTTCTGGGGACCCAGAGATGAAGTTTGAGGGTATTGTCCTTCTGATGGCCAAGTCTGGGTGGTCTGGGTGGGACGAGGGGTGAGGGCAGTGCTATGATGAAATATAGAGCAGCACAGACCCAGCCCCCCATCCCCCCTGCTTCTTTTGACTTAATGCAGAGGCTGTATTCAGAAAAGGCTTCATGGAGTTCTTAAACAGGGACCAGCCTTGTTATGGGCTGAATGTGTTGCCCTCGCCCCCCCAACCCAGTTCAAACTCCAAGAACCTTAGAATGTAACTGTATTTGGAGACAGAGTCTTCAGAGAAGTGATTAAGGTACAATGAAGCACTAGGTTGGGTGCTAATCCAAAAGATTGGTATAGCAGAGGAGATTTGGACAGACACACCCAGAAGAAGACTGCGTGAAGACACGGGTAGAAGCTGGCTGTCCACAAGCCAAGTAGAGAGGTCTCAGGAAACAGCCCTGTAGAATCTTGATCTTGGACTTCCAGCCTCTTTGTTGTAGTTATTTTTCACATCTCACATGCTAGTAAAGTAATGCTCAAAATTCTCCAGCCAGGCTTCAGCAATACGTGAACCGTGAACTTCCTGATGTTCAAGCTGATTTTAGGAAAGGCAGAGGAACCAGAGATCAAATTGCCAACATCTGCTGGATCACGGAAAAAGCAAGAGAGTTCCAGAAAAACATCTATTTCTGCTTTATTGACTATGCCAAAGCCTTTGACTGTGTGGATCACAATAAACTATGGAAAATTCTTCAAGAGATGGGAATACCAGACCACCTGACCTGCCTCCTGAGAAATCTGTATGCAGGTCAGGAAGCAACAGTTTGAACTGGACATGGAACAACAGACTGGTTCCAAATAGGGAAAGGAGTACATCAAGGCTGTATATTGTCACCCTGCTTATTTAACTTCTATGCAGAGTACATCATGAGAAACGCTGGACTGGAAGAAACACAAGCTGGAATCAAGATTGCCGGGAGAAATATCAATAACCTCAGATATGCAGATGACACCACCTTTATGGCAGAAAGTGAAGAGGAACCAAAAAGCCTCTTGATGAACATGAAAGAGGAGAGTGAAAAAGTTGGCTTAAAGCTCAACATTCAGAAAATGAAGATCATGGCATCCGGTCCCATCACTTCATGGGAAATAGATGGGGAAACAGTGGAAACTGTCAGACTTTATATTTTGGGGCTCCCAAATCACTGCAGATGTTGACTGCAGCCATGAAATTAAAAGACGCTTACTCCTTGGAAGAAAAGTTATGACCAACATAGATAGTATGTTCAAAAGCAGAGACATTACTTTGCCAACTAAGGTCCGTCTAGTCAAGGCTATGGTTTTTCCAGTGGTCATGTATGGATGTGAGAGTTGGACTGTGAAGAAGGCTGAGCACCGAAGAATTGATGCGTTTGAACTGTGGTGTTGGAGAAGACCCTTGAGAGTCCCTTGGACTGCAAGGAGATCCAACCAATCCATTCTGAAGGAGATCAGCCCTGGGATTTCTTTGGAAGGAATGATGCTAAAGCTGAAACTCCAGTACTTTGGCCTCCTCATGTGAAGAGTTGACTCATTGGAAAAGACTCTGATGCTGGGAGGGATTGGGGGCAGGAGGAGAAGGGGACGACCGAGGATGAGATGGCTGGATGGCATCACTGACTCGATGGATGTGAGTTTGAGTGAACTCTGGGAGTTGGTGATGGACAGGGAGGCCTGGCGTGCTGCGATTCATGGGGTCGCAAAGAGTCAGACACGACTGAGTGACTGAAATGAACTGAACTGAACTGAAATTGTGTCTGACTCTTTGCGACCCCATGGACAGCAGCACAATAGGGAAGCCTCCCCTGTCCTTCACTGTCTCCCAGAGTTTGCTCAAATTCATGTCCACTGAGGTGGTGATGCTATCTAAACATCTCATGCTCTGCCTCTCCCTTCTCCTCTTGCCTTCAATCTTTCCCAGCATCAGGGTCTTTTCTTTAAAAAATAAAAAATTACTTATTTTTTTCACTTTACAATATTGTATTGGTTTTACCATTCATTGGCATGAATCCACCACGAGTGTACATGTGTTCCCCATCCTGAACCCCCGTCCCACCTCCCTTCCCATTCCATCCCTCTGGGTCATCCCAGTGCACCAGCCCGGAGCACCCTGTATCATGCATAGAACCTGGACTGGTGATTCATTTCACATATGATAATTTACATATTTCAATGCCATTCTCCCAAATCATCCTGCTCTCGCCCTCTCCCACAGAGTCCAAAAGACTGTTCCATACATCTGTGCCTCTTTTGCTGTCTCGCATACAAGGTTATCATTACCATCTTTCTAAATTCCATATACATGCATTAATATACTGTATTGGTGTTTTTCTTTCTGACTTACTTCACTCTGTATAATAGGCTCCAGTTTCATCCACCTCATTAGAACTGATTCAAATGTATTCTTCTTAATGGCTGAGTAATACCCCATTGTGTATATGTACCACAGCTTTCTTATCCATTCATCTGGTGATGGACATCTAGGTTGCTTCCATATCCTGGCTACGATAAACAGTGCTGTGATGAACATTGGGGTACACGTGTCTCTTTCAATTCTGGTTTCCTCAGTGTGTATGCCCAGCAGTGGGATTGCTGGGTCATAAGGCAGTTCTATTTCCAGTTTTTTAAGGAATCTCCACACTGTTCTCCATAGTGGCTGTACCAGTTTGCATTCCCACCAACAGTGTAAGAGGGTTCCCTTTTCTCCACACCCTCTCCAGCATTTATTGCTTGTAGACTTTTGGATCGCAGCCATTCTGACTGGCGTGAAATGGTACCTCATTGTGGTTTTGATTTGCATTTCTCTGATAATGAGTGATGTTGAGCGACTTTTCATGTGTTTGTTAGCCATCTGTATGTCTTCTTTGGAGAAATGTCTGTTTAGTTCTTTGGCCCACTTTTTGATTGGGTCGCTTATTTTTCTGGGATTGAGCTTCAGGAGTTGCTTGTATATTTTTGAGATTAATTCTTTGTCCGTTGCTTCTTTTGCTATTATTTTCTCCCATTCTGAAGGCTGTCTTTTCACCTTGCTGTAGTTTCCTTTGTTGTGCAGAAGCTTTTAATTTTAATTAAGTCCCATTTGTTTATTTTTGCTTTTATTTCCATTACGCTGGGAGGTGGGTCATTGAGGATCCTGCTGTGATTTATGTCGGAGAGTGTTTTGTCTATGTTTTCCTCTAAGAGTTTTATAGTTTCTGGTCTTACATTTAGATCTTTAATCCATTTTGAGTTTATTTTTTGTGAATGGTGTTAGAAAGTGTTCTAGTTTCATTCTTTTACAAGTGGTTGACCAGTTTTCCCAGCACCACTTGTTAAAGAGATTGTCTTTTCTCCGTTGTATATTCTTGCCTCCTTTGTCAAAGATAAGGTGTCCATAGGTGTGTGGATTTATCTCTGGGCTTTCTATTTGGTTCCATTAATCTATATTTCTGTCTTTGTGCCAGTACCATACTGTCTTGATGACTGTGGCTTTGTAGTAGAGCCTGAAGTCAGGCAGGTTGATTCCTCCAGTTCCATTCTTCTTTCTCAAGATTGCTTTGGCTATGTGAGGTTTTTGTATTTCCATACAAATCTTGAAATTATTTGTTCTAGTTCTCTGAAAAATACTGTTGTTGGCTTGATAAGGATTGCATTGCATCTATAGATTGCTTTGGGTAGTACTCTCATTTTCACTATATTAATTCTTCTGATCCATGAACATGGTATATTTCTCCATCTATTTGTGTCCTCTTTGATTTCTTTCACCATTGTTTTATAATTTTCTATATATAGGTCTTTTGTTTCTTTAGGTAGATATATTCCTAAGTATTTTATTCTTTTCATTGCAATGGTAAATGGAATTGTTTCCTTAATTTCTCTTTCTGTTTTCTCATTGTTAGTGTATAGGAATGCAAGGGATTTCTGTGTGTTGATTTTATATCCTGCAACTTTACTATATTCATTGATTAGCTCTAGTAATTTTCTGATGCAGTCTTTAGGTTTTTCTACGTAGAGGATCATGTCATCTGCAAACAGTGAGAGTTTTACTTCTTCTTTTCCAATCTGGATTCCTTTTATTTCTTTTTCTGCTCTGATTGCTGTGGCCAAAACTTCCAAAACTATGTTGAATAGTAGTGGTGAGAGTGGGCACCCTTGTCTTGTTCCTGACTTTAGGGGAAATGCTCTCAATTTTTTACCATTGAGGACAATGTTTGCTGTGGGTTTGTCATATATAGCTTTTATTATGTTGAGGTATGTTCCTTCTATTCCTGCTTTCTGGAGGGTTTCTATCATAAATGGATGTTGAATTTTGTCAAAGGCTTCCTCTGCATCTATTGAGATAATCATATGGTTTTTATTTTTCAATTTGTTAATGTGGTGTATTACATTGATTGATTTGCAGATATTGAAGAATACTTGCATCCCTGGGATAAAGCCCACTTGGTCATGATATATGATCTTTTTAATATGTTGTTGGATTCTGACTGCTAGAATTTTGTTAAGGTATTTTGCATCTATGTTCATCAGTGATACTGGCTTGTAGTTTTCTTTTTTTGTGACATCTTTGTCTGGTTTTAGTATTAGGGTGATGGTGGTGTTATAGAATGAGTTTGGAAGTTTACCTTCCTCTGCAATTTTCTGGAACAGTTTGAGTAGGATAGGTGTTAGCTTTTCTCTAAATTTTTGGTAGAATTCAGCTGTGAAGCCATCTGATCCTGGACTTTTGCTTGTTGGAAGATGAGTCAGCTTTTTGCATCAGATGGCCAAAATATTTGTGTTTCAGCTTCAGCATCAGTCCTTCCAATGAATATTCAGGGTTGATTTCCTTTAGGATTGACTGATTTGATCACTTTGCAGTCCAAGGAACTCTCAAGAGTCTTCTTCAGCACCACAATTTGAAAGCATCAGTTCTTTGGTGTTCAGCCTTCTTTATGGTCCAACTATCACATCTGAACACAACTACTGGAAAGAATCATAGCTTTGACTATACAAACCTTTGTCAGCAAAATGATGTCTCTGCTTTTTAATATGCTATCTAGGTTTGTCATAACTTTCCTTCCAAGAAGCAAACATCTTTTAATTTCATGGCTGCAGAGTCACTGTCCACAGTGATTTTAAAGCCCAAGAAAATAAAAATCTGTCACTGCTTCCACTTTTTCCTCTTCTGTTTACCATGAAGTGATGGGATCAGAGGCCATGATCTTAGTTTTTTGAGTGTTGTTTCAAGCCAGCTTTTTCACTCTCCTCTTTAACCCTCATCAAGAGGCTCTTTAGTTAAAGTGGTGGACAAGATGCCTCAGAGAGAAGATGTTAATGGAGAGAGACATCGACATTGCTCAGAAAGGAGTCTTCTCCATAAAACTTTGTGAAGGATGAAGAAAGTGTGTCACTTAGTTGTGTCTAACTCTGTGACCCTATGGACTATAGCTTGCCAGGCTTTCTATCCATGGAATTCTCCAGGCAAGAATACTGGAGTGGATTGACATTCCCACTCTAGGGGATGTCTCTAGGGATCTTCCCTACCCAGGGATTGAACCATGGTCTCCTGCATTGCAGGCAGATTGTTTACTGTCTGAGCCACACATGGCAAATGAAGGACGCAGGGTTGACGTCAAAAGCTGCCTGGAGAAAATGTTTTTGATCACCTGTGCCAAGGGGGCTAAGGTCATAGTGGAGAGAGCCAGAGAACAGATGATGGAGGTATGCTGTGGTCTTCTCCATTATTGGTTAGTGGCTTTCTGTTAACAGAGTTCTTCCTGCCACCTTATCACGTGCACTTGGTGTATATGGAGATGTGGTATCAATCATCCACTATTTATGAACAAGAAAGCATAGGTTAAGAGAAAGCCCTCTTATCTGGGGGTTTGTAGGATCACCTTCTGGTAATCAACATTAAGGCTGACTGTGTCTGTTGAATGACCTCAGAGCAGGCTCCTCCTGTCCCAATTCTGCCTCACCTGACCTCCCTGGGCAGCATGCATCTTGGCCTCCCATGGACACTAAAGCACTTATTTGACTCTAGAAGGGTCAACAAAGGTCTGTCTAGTCAAAGCTATGGTTTTCTCAGTAGTCATGTATGGATGTGAGAGTTGGACTATAAAGAGAGCTGAGCACCAAAGAATTGGTGCTTTTGAGCTGTGGTTTTGGAGAAGACTCTTGAGAGTCCCTTGGATTGCAAGGAGATCAAACCAGTTAGTCCTAAAGGAAATAAGTCCTGAATATTCATTAGAAGGACTGATTCTGAAGCTGAAAGTCCAATACTTTGGCCACCTGATGTGAAGAACCAACTCATTGGAAAAGGCCCTGATGCTGGGAAAGACTGAAGGCAGGAGGAGAAGGGGATGATAGAGGATGAGCTGGTTGGATGGCATCACTGACTCGGTGGACAGGAGTTTGAGCAAGCTCTGGGAGTTGATGATTGACAGTGAAGCCTGGCGTGCTGTAGTCCAGCATGGGGTTGTAAAGAGCTGGACATGACTGAGTGACTGAACTGAAGTGAGAAGGGTTTAAGAGTGAGCTTGATTTCACACAGGGGTAGGATTTTCTTACAAAAATGTCCTTGTTCCAGCAGGCTCCACTTTTCCCCAGCCACCCCTATTTTAAGTTCTATGTTCCTCAAATGCCCTCTCTTTCTTTCTAAAAATTTATGTAGAGTTGATTTACAATATTGTGTTAGTTTCAGGTGTACAACAAAGTGAGTCAGTCATATATATATATATTCATATATATATATATATATATATATACACACACACACACATATATATAATTGTTTCAGATTATTTTCCATCATAGATTATTATAAGATATTAAATATTACTCCCTATGCTATACAGCAAATCCTTGTTGCTTATCTATTTTATAGATATATAAGATAGACCCGAACCTGGATCTCCTGCATGGCAGGCAGATTCTTTACCATCTGAGCCAAACCTTATATATAGTAGTGCATATCTGTTAATCCCATATTCCTCATTTATTGTCCTCACTCTTCCCCTTCAGTAACCACATGTTTGTTCCTCTGTCTACAAGTCTTTTTATGCCTTCCATCCAGGTCTTGGCCTTCTGCCCTTGGATCACCCTATCTTTACCAACTACCACCAAAGTAGGTCCCAACCTCAACACCTGAGCCTTACATGTTCTGCTGGCCCAGGCTCCAGACAAATGCCAGTGGGTCTTCTGGGCTCAGCCTTTCTACTTTAGAAGGGGGAAGGGTGGCAGAGGCCAGGGAGAAGCCTAGGCAGCTGCAGCTTCAGACTTGCATCCCAGCCTGTCTCTACCGCCAAACCTGGCTGGTACCCCTCTCGAGACTCCTGAAGGCAAATGGAACTTACCTCCTTGAAAATAAATTTTCCTGATAGACTCTCCAGTCAAGGTTATGTGTGGAATTCTCCCACCACTCTGGGGAAAGCCAGCTCATGCATCCCTACTCCTTGAGAAATCATAACCTTGACCTTGTTTTATTAAAGGCACATTCTCTTTTTATCCTGGCTTGATTTTCATTACAAGATGTTTTTGCATTAACCCTGGGCCTTCTGTGGGTGAATGACACCATGTAAAGGATTTTTCTCTGCTCCCCAGATTTCTCTCTTGATAGAAGAGATTTCAATGCAACCCCCACAGCTCCCATATTTGCCTTTTCTAAAATAAAATTATTGGGACTTCCCTGATGGTCCAGTAGCTGAGAATCCACCTGCTAAAGCAGAGGACATGGGTTCAATCCCTGGTCTGGAAAGATCCCATAGGCCATGGGGCAGCTAAACCTGTGCACCACATCTACTGAAGCCAGTGTACCTAGAGCCACTGCAACGAGAAACCCGCACGCTGCTAAGAAGAGTAGCCCCTGCTTGCTGCAACTAGAGAAAGCACATCAGCAAAGACCCAGCACAGCCAAAAGTAAATAAATAAAAATTTAACAGTAAACAAAATTGTTACTATACTAGGGCTTGTAACCAGGTTTTAGGGTTCAAATCTCATACTTTCTTACCCATGTGTTTTGAAGGGATGTCTAGCCATTAGCTGTGAATCTGGGTGAGTTTGGACTTGCTGACTGGCTTACTAAAGCCTGGCATCCAAGGGGCACTTGTTCATAAAATCAGGCTGTGGCATTTTTGTATTATAGACATCAGACAGTGATCTAAGAGTTGGCAGACAATTGAAACAACATTTCTGCCTTCAGAGAAGTTATACTGGGGCTGGGAAACATGTCAATTAATAAATGCAATAAAAAGTCACAATTCCTTGAAAGTCCCGCTCTAATTTCTGCCCTTCAAGAAACCACCTTTCTCGATGACCCTCAGGATAGACATTCTGAGGGGCTCAGACAGTGGCGGGTACAATCCCTTCATTACAGATGTGGGGTCAGAGACCCAGAGAGGTGAGGATAGAAAGAAACACACATCTGACAGTGAGTGAGTGTGGCTGGTACCTTCCAGGCATGATGACTTGCAGTGAGAGGAGTCGTGGCTTGTGTTGAGGACAAAGCAGGGACCCATGGTACAGCCCCAATTTTCCCTCCAAGGCTCAGAGCACCCCTGGATTCTTCAGTTGGGACTCCCTCCCTGCTGGATCTCCGTCTGTCTCCTGCACCTCCAAGGTCAAGAGCAGTGCTTCTGGGGCCAAACAAGCTGTTCCCATTTACCCAAAAGCTCTATCCTCCTGGCTTCTCCTCTGGTCCCTCTGGGAGCAGCCCTGCCTGGCCAGCCCAGTTGGAGTCTCTTCTCAGGATGAATACTTCAGCTTGTCTCTGCCTTCTAACTCCTCACATGTCCAGAAGGCGAGGCTGGAATTGTTCCCTCCATCAGGCAGACGGGAAAGCAGATCCAACCCGGGGTGTTGGCCAGCAGGGTAGAGCTGGCACTGTCCTTTATTTTGGCTCCTTTCCTAAGCTCCCTCCCTCACATCCCCAGGTCCCTTTTTTTAAGAAGCCAGTGGTGTATGGGATTTCCTTGGTGGTCCAGTGGTTAACAATCTGTCTGCCAGTGCAGAGGACATGGGTTTGATCACTAGTCCAAGAAGATTCCACATGCTGTGGAGCTACTAAAGCCCATGAATCACTACCACTGAGCCTGAGTGATGCAACTACTGAAGTCCGTGTGCCTAGAGCCTGTGCTCCGTAACCAGAGAAGCCTGTGCGCTGCAAGGAAGAGCAGCCCCTGCTCACGGCAACTAGTAAAAGCCCTCGCACAGCAGTGAAGGCCCATGAAACCAAAAATACATTGAAAGAAGAAAAAGAATCCACTGGTGTGGCCACACCGAGCTCTGCCCCCCAGCACCTATTAGCCTTATGCATTCCCTGGCTGCCTGGTGGCCAGGGGAAGTTGTGAGCAGATGGCCGTCAGCAACTCTTGTCTCCACGTTGTCTGCCCTTCTCAGGAGACATGTCTGCCATTCCCCCTCCAGCCAGCATACTCAGCTCTCTCCCTTCCTGGGTGAGGGCCTGTGGGCCAGCATGGAGACATTTCCCTGTTGGCACAATTGGTGCTGATGCTGAGCAGACAGCTTCAGGCTTGATCCAAGTGACCCTCTGCACAGCCTGGGTGACAGGGCCTCTTGCCTCTCCCACTCCTAGGCGAGGCTTGAGTTTGCATGTCACGGCATCTCTGGGCCTGTGGACATGGCCGGACTCTTTGCTTTGATCTCACATCAGGCCTTGGCTTTATTATTTTTCCAAGCACAGTGATTATCCCCCTAATCATACCAGGAAATGAAAAGCTGCAGACGTTTTCCACGCGGCGGCCCTGTTGATCTCTGCTGTATTATAAATGTGAAAGTTGATTGAACCAGAGAAATGATTTAAAGGCAGAATTTCCAGAGCGACCTTGATAAGAGGTAGCCTCTCCCAAGGCCTAGGGCACCTCTGGCTGGCTGTGAATGCGGAACCATGGTGGGGGCTAGAATGTCTCTCCCTGGCCCCCTCCCCACAGGTCTGAGTGGCACAGAAAGCCATAGCTTGGAGCTTCAGGACTCACTCCAGGTAATCCCAGCCCCAAATGGTGCAGAGAAGATGCGGGCTGATCCCCCCAAGATCAGCCCACATGCTCTGACCTTGTAGTTAGGGGGTCCCGGTGACATCTGCTTCCCTCCTCACCTGCCTGGCACTTGACCTGTCTCTATAGCCATCCTCCTGTCTCATCAGGGCAGTGGCTTTCTCTATTGACCTGTGTATCCTCTACACCTGATCTCCAGGGTGATCGGATGCCCACACTCTGAGTGCAGTGATAATGATGACCATGAGACTACATACCTGATATCGACTCTGCTGTGGGTTTATGACAATACATAGCTGATAACGACTATGCTCTGGGTGTTATAAATATTGCAACTAATTTCAGTTCATAACCAATCTCAGAGGGACTGCTTCCCAGTTTGTAGTCTTTCCACCATCTCCTTTCCCCACACTCAGGTGACATTGTGACTGTCTTGTGTGTGTGCTCAGTCACTCAGTCGTGTTCGACTGTTTGTGACCCTGTGGATTGTGGCCCTTCAGGCTCCTCTGTCCTGGGATTCTCCAGGCAAGAATACTAGAGTGGGTTGCTATGCCCTCCGGCAGGGGATCTCCACATCCAGGGATCGAACCCCTCTCTTAAGTCTCCTGCATCATCAGGCAGGTTCTTTACCTCTAGTGCCACCTGGGCAGCCCTGGGACTGTCTTGTCGAGATCCAATTGCAGGGGAAGTAAAGAAGGAAGAAAGTTCTTCCTCTTCTGCCCTTTGTGTATGTGTTTAGTTGCTAAGAATGTCTGACTCTTTGCAACCCCATAGACTATAGCCCGCCAGGCTCCTCTGTCCATGGGATTCTCCAGGCAAGAATACTGGAGTGGGTTGCCATTTCCTTCTTCAAGGGATCTTCCTGACCCAGGGACTGAACCCACATCTCTCCTGCATTGCAGGTGGATTCTTTACTACTGAGCCACCAGGGAAGCCTTCTGCCCTTTAATCTGAAACAGAAATCTCTGCTAAGAGTGATTATATATTCCCTTCTGTTTTTCTGTCTCGCCTTTCTGTCTCTCTTCCCTCACCTCGTGTCTCCTGGGCATCTGCCGGTCTCCCTGGTTTGCCTAAGCTTTCATCCCCTACCCTGTGAACCTGCTCCAGATTCTCTCCAGATCCTGCTCCCTCAAACACACCAGCCCTGCCAGTCCTGCCACAGCCTGCCTGCGCTGCTCCACACTTCCTTTGCTCTTCAGGTCCCGTCATGAATATCTTTAATTTCATCGCTTACCTCCTGCCTTTCTTTTTGAATGTTATGGATATTGTTTCCGTTGATAGGCTGCTCTTTTATACAAGTGTATTTGCTATTCTGTGGGCTTGGGATGGGACAGCTCAGGTATACATAAAGAAAGCAGTTTATAAAATAAACATCAGGAGGACTAGCCTTTCTCCCAGAAGCAATGGTGCTTGCAAGGCAGGAAGGAAAGTACACACATTCTCAAGGGGGAAGGGAAGCAGGCTGGTCCACCTGAGTCTACAGGGGCCCCCTGCACCATGGCCACCCTCACGTCTCCTACTTCCTTAAGCTGTTTTCCCATGTATATAGCCGGTTCTCGTTCAACACACACTACTGAGCATGCGCTGTGTACCAGGCTCTGTGGAGCAGACAGAAAGGACAGCCCTATGCCTTATTGAGCTGGAAGAGAAAGGGGTCATGCTGACAGCTTTTATGGGCCATGTGCTGTTCGGAGTGTCTGACAGGCAGTCACTCTCTGAACTCTTGAACCATCCTGTGTGGCAGGTAATGGTAGTAGCATCTTCAGCATTTTACAGAAGAGGAAACTGAGGCACAGTGAGGTTAAGTACATGGCCCATGGGTGAAAGCTATGACAAGGCACAGGCTTGAGAGCCAGGCTTCCATCTGAGTCAGGGATGCTGAGGGCACGCTCCCTTCCTAGGCTCTCCTGCCTCTTACGTGTCATGATGATGGCTTGAAAGAGCCAACACCGTGAGACGCATTTGACAGGTGCACACAAGAGGTGCAGCTGGAGTTCCACAAAAGTCGTTTTCCTGGGCTTGGGAGGGAGAGGGGGCTTCCTGGAGGATAGAGTGCTGGATTTGGGTCATGTGGTTGTGGGTGTGCCCAGTGGTGTCCAGCTTGTTGGACATGGGATTTTCCCGGCAAGAATACTGGAGTGGGCTGCCATTTCCTGCTCATGGGATCTTCCTGACCCAGGGACCAAACCCACATCTCTCCTGCATTGCAGGTGGATTCTTTACTTGTAGTGCACCTAGGAAGCCCCTTGAGTCTCATGAAAGGGTGCTATTCAAAGAAGTGAAGGGAAGGAGCTATTTTAGGCGGGAAGAAGGAAACTATCAGAGACATGGTTTCAGAGTAAGATAGAGATGAGAGAGAGTGCATGCGCCTTGTGTGTGTGCGTGTGTTAACTGCAGCGGGTATGAAGAAAGGACAAGGTTGCAGTCCACCCAATATCTCCTCTGCCATTTTGTTGGGAGGAGGTCCGGCATGTCCATGTCCAGATTCTTATTCGGAGGACCAGCACTGCAGTAGGGAGGGCCTGTGGGCAGATGGGGGCAAATAAGCTGGATGACAGTGACTCCTCTCTGATCCCACCATAGACTTGCTGCGTGTGATTTCTGCTGCTTTTCCTCGCCTCTCTAAATGTAAAGTGCCTGCCTGGTGCAGTCTGTGCTCCCTAGCTTTCTTCAGCTGTCACGGTATTAAGTGTAAAAAAACAACAACATATATTTATTTTATGTTATTTACAAACTGTAACATTCAGCCTGAAAACAAATTGAGATTCCTGGGCAAAGAGGCAGCGTCTGATGTTGGAGTGAGATTTCTTGTCGTTCTGAGTCAGTCTGTTCCTGCAAATGCCTCAGAGAAGGCGGAGCCACCTGCCTGGTGGTGGGAGGGAAGGCTATGTGGGACAGGGGTGGGGGATGGGAGACCCAGAAGGCAAGATTGGACAGAAAAGCCTGGAGTCTGGTGTTTCCAGGATCTGGCTTACCCAGGTCAGGAGAGCACCATCTGGTTGCAATTAAGGAACAGCATGAACAGTGGTGATGCTCCTATCAGAGGGCCTGGGATGGAATGCAGCCTGCTCCCAATAATGTGTGTTGTGTTCTTTGGTGATGCTCCGTGTGTCTCTGCCCACCTTTCCTTCCTAAGAGATTCTGACCCACTATTTCTGGCATGAATCAGGTAACCTCCCATTTCTCATCTGGTGACTATAACCCTTTTCCCCAGTGGGAAGCCAAGAGGGGAGAGGAAGAGGAGATAGGAGGATTCATGTTACTACAAAATTCTGTGACTAAAATCCCAGAGCAAATGGGGTCCATCATTCCTTTTAGGTGTTACCCATCTTGAGTTCCAAGCTTTCCTGTATTACCATAAACTGTGACATCCACCTCTACCCAAACTCTGCCCCAGCCCCAGTCCTCCCCACTCACAGAGGTGGGCTCCTGAGCTTGGCTCATCTACTCAGTGCACATCTTGGAGGTTTGGTGGGAGCTACTGGAAGAGAAGGTTTTCCCTGATGACTCAGTGGTAAAGTATCCAACTGCCAATGCAGGAGATGCGGATTCAATTGCTGGGTTGTGAAGATCCCCTGGAGAAGGAAACGGCAACCCACTCCAGTATTTTTACCTGGAAAATTCCATAGACAGAGGAGGCTGTTGGGCTACAGTCCATGGGCTCACAAAGAACTGGACACAACTTAGCGACTGAACAACAGCTGGAAGAAAATGCCTTATGTCCTCCTGGAATGGAACCGGTAAGAATGGAGGGACTGGGGCAGCCACAGACCACCCTGAAGGAAGACCCTGCCTGAGATGCCCCAAACAAATGGAGTTAATGGATGACCACTAGGGTCCTGGTGACATCTTTGAGCCCCTTGGTAAATCGGCAAGAAGCTAGTGAATCCTCAGTTTTCCCAGCTGGAGAGAGTCATAGATTCTATTTTCTCCTTTCAGTCCAAGTTCATGTCACTTGCATCTGTGAAACAGCCCTAAACAACAAGGTGCTGGCCATGTTTGGTGAATTGAACAGCTAATGGGGGTAGGGTGGAGAATGTGGGATGTCCAAAGCTGAGGCTGCTTGTGACTAAGTTTTCAGAAAACTGTCCGTCTGCTCCAATGAGTGGGGACCGACCATGGGCTTGGCCCTTCTGTGTGCGTTCCTCAACTTTACTATTTATGATCAACAGAAATAAAGCTACAAAAACTGGCAGGATCTTTGGAGACTGTTTGTCCCACACCTCATTTTATCGCTGTGAAACTAGAGACCCAAGAAAAAGGCATGACTGTGCAAGACTATGCAGTGTGTTAGTGACTAATTATTTTAGCTTAACTTTTTGCCAGGATACAAAGTTGTTGGGGTGTTGGGGTGGGACAGGAATGAATAGTTATGTACCCATGTTTGTGCCCGGGCTGTGAAACCCACGAATGTGGCTGCATTTGCTATGGAGGGGCAGCCTTCAGGGAGATGGCACTGGGTGGGGTGGGGGAGCAGCACTTAGAGGACTCAGGGTTTTCGGGGTCCATCTCGATAACTGTGTACACATCTAAGATTCACTTTTAATGCAAGCCGCTGCTGGCTCTATTCTTATTCCGCTGCATTACTGTTGGGCTCCATCTGGTACTCATCCCCTCCTCCTGGCCTCTCAGCCCTCCCTGAGAGCAGAGTGGAGCTTCATTAATGACTGTAAGGACGGCTCAGGCTGTGGATCTGAGGGGAATTGTCTGTGGGCTGGGGGCCAGGGAGGGCAGGGCCAGGAAAAAGGGGTCATCAGAGAGGGCTCTGCTTGGAGCTACTTTCAACTCCCAAATGGTAACACCAGGCATTCACTTCTCTCAATGCCGCTGTCCCTCTCTCACAATCACTCTCCAGGGGAAAGCAGCTCCTCCACCTGCGGCCTAAGTTAGTTGTCTCTGATCTTCTGGAAGAAATGACCATAGATACAAACATACACACAGATGCACAAACATGCACACACACATGAAATGTATACACACACATGTACATACGAACACACACATATACACATACACACACCACACACACATCACACAATACATATACACACACAATACACACACATACATATATGCACACACATCCATACAAACATATACACACTCATAACACAGAGATATATGCATACCCACATGCATATGCCTCCATACACAAATATACACTTGCATACACATATACATGTATGTGTGAACATACACACATGTGCACTTATACACCCACATACATGGATGTGGAAGGTGGAAATTTCCACTCAAGGCTGTCATTCCTTTCCCTTCTCCCTCTGGAGACAAACTCCAGGTGCAAGGCCTCCCTTCAGGAAGCAGCTGCAGGCAGATCCCAGGGCCTAACCCCAGGGACCATGATGCATTCAAGAGGCCAGTAATTATACTCCTCACCATGCTTCCAAGTGTTTCCCTCCTGGTCTGCAATGCAGACCACCCCCTGCCTTGCAGGGGCTGGGGGCTGTGGGCCCATTTGTCTGAAGACATTAGGCGTCAAAGGGCAGTGTGATACTCTCACTGTGTACCTTGGCTAAGTCACTGTCCTTCCTCTCTGGTCTCCTACCAACAGAGGCCGACTCCTGTTTGTGTTCATGGCTGTCTTAAAGGTTCTCCTAGTCTCTTCTTTCATTACTGCCTGACTCCTCCCTGCTGCCCCAGTTCCTGTGAGAGAGTGTCCCCTTCTGAGGTGCTGGAGCACTGGTGGCCCAGAGCTGAATGCACACTTGCCATAGGAAGTGCCTTGATGGTCTGAACAATGACCTTTGATGCTGAAAGCCCCTGGGGTGACTGGGGTGGTGGCAGAGAGGGTTCAAGTTAGTAGCATCAGATTCTGAATCCTGCATAATTAAAACTCAGATGATTTTTAATGGTCACATTCAAGAGCTGTTGGATTCTGAACCTTCTTCTGCAGCAAGAGTAGTGTGTGTGTGTGTGTGTGTGTGTGTGTGTGTACACATGTTTAATATCTTTGCTCAAAAAGTTATTCACTCCTTCTAAAAGTGGAGGCCAAGTCAGTGATAAATTGCTGACTCCTTCGACATGAATATTGTTCAATTATTCACAGATGTGTTTGGTCTGACAAAAGCCTTTGCTTCAGCACATTTCTCCTGTTAACCAAAGGCATTCATGTTAATGTAGAATCAGCTATCATTAGTGCAGACTTTCAACAGCTTTCAACTATTCAGTGTCTTCTTTCTTCACTCTATCATTTTCTCTTATGATTTAATTAGTGTGAGGCTGGAATCATGGGCTCTTAATTTATCCAGGAAGTTGAACAAACTGGATTTTGACACCTGCTGAATTCCCCAAGTGGGGCTGTCTGTTCTGTTCTTCACCTACTAAACTAGACTGAAGGAGGTTAGTTTTGCATCTTTCCGATACCTGCCCTGGGGAGACCTGTTGACCAGACCAAAATTCAAGATTCAATACAAAGTATGGTTCCACCCCTTCCACTTCAGATTAGATTGAGCCAAAGGGGTCTTCTTCCTGCTGAGTGGCTTTCATCCACTTGGGTGGTCCATGTGATGTAACATTCAAGGAGGGTCAGGTGCCTTAGAGACCACCAAAGGCAAAGGTTTTCAAGCTTTCATTTTTAACAGTGTAAGGCTTCAAAGGAAATCTTAGGCAGAATGCTAAATGTCCACAAGAGAAAAGCAAAGCTATTCTGGAGGAAACAGGTGGTGTCACATGCTCTTTTTTCTTCCCAGACCCAGAAACTCATCCTAGCCTAAAGCTCATGATCAAAGCCGAACCATGAGATACAAGTGGGGAAAGGGAAGAGGGGAGGAGAAATATGGGGGTAGGGGATTAAGAAGTACAAACTATTATGTATAAATAAGCTACAAGGATACATGAGGAATACCACCAATATTTTATAATAACTGTAAATAGAGTACTGCCTTTAAAAATTGTGAATCACTATATTTTGTACTTGTACTTTATATAATAGTATATATCAACTATACTATATAAATATATATATATACCTTACATAATATTGTATATAACAATACTTTGGCTACATGATTTGAAGAGTCACTCATTGGAAAAGACCCTGATGCTGGGAAAGATTGAAGGCAGAAGGAGAAGAGGGCAACAGAGGATCAGATGGTTGGATGGATAGGGAAGCCTGGAGTGCTGCAGTCCATGGGGTCACAAAGAGTTGGACATGACTTCAGTCAGTGACTGAACAACAAAAGGTCAACTATACTTAAATTTAAGAAAGAATGCATAAGAGAAAACTAACAACTTTATTATTACTAACATTTGCAACCGATCATATATTTTTTGCAACTTGCCATTCAAAATTTGACTAAATTGTTTCTGTTAAGTCAGAAATATAGCCCAATTATGCTAAAAGTGCTTATTTGGATGTCAACTTTTATCCAAGATTTTAAAAAGTAGAGTCATTAAATTCAGAGAAAAAATGTTTTAAAAGGCCAACTCCAACCAAGAGAAGCTATGGCTGGACCAGGGTCAGATCCTAGTCACTGGTAGAAATGGACCCAGGTGCAGTTGCTCTTAGGGCTTCTGTCAATATTCTATTCACTCAGCCACTTCTTGCAAGGCTTTTCCCAAACGTTACCTTCTTCATTAAGGCTCTCTCAACATTTACAATACACTTGTTCATTTTCCACTCAACAAATATTTGTTGAGCTCCTCCTACGTGTGAAGCACTGCTTTAAGTTCTGGGGAAGCAGCAGGAGACAGCAGATATGAAAATCTTTGCTCCCGTGAAGCTTATATTCTAGTGGAGAGAGAAATAATAAACAAACAAATAATTAGGTAAGTGTTTAGAGAACAGTAAAACAAGGCAAGGAAAGCCGAGGGTGGGATGGAATTACAACAGGTGTTCTCTGATTTGAAAATGACACTGAAACACTGATGTGAAGGAAGTGCAAAGAGAACACATGAGTGTCTGGTCCAGGAAAATGAAATAGGAAATGTGAGGATGTGGAGGTAGGAAGGTACCAAGAGAGTTGAAAAAAGACTGAAAACTCCAATGTAGGTAGAATAAGGGAAGCCAAAGGGACAATGAGGTCAAATCATTTAGTACCTTCCAGGACACTGTAGAGCTTGCGTTTGCTCTTGGTCAAATGAGGAGCACTACATGGGTTGGGACAAGGGACCTTGCGAGATGACTTGGATTTTGAAATGACTATGCCTAACACAATGATAAGAAAAGATAAAGGGACACCCAGGCTGGTGGCTCTGTCGGTAAAGGATCTGCCTTCAATGCAGGAGACTGCCTGATGCACAGGAGACCTGGGTTTGATCCCTGGGTCAGGGAGATTCCCTGGAGAAGGACATGGCAACCCACTCCAGTATTCTTGCCTGGAGAATCCCATGGACAGAGGAGCCCGGTAGGTCCATGGGATTGCACACAGTCAGGCATAACTTTGTGACTAAACCATAAGGCAGGGAGATTAGTACACTAGGAGACTACACTATTGAAGTCATCAAGGGCAGAGCTGATGATTTGCACCCATGTGGCAGGGAGGATGGAGACCAGTGTTTGCATTTTGGATGTATTTTGGAGGCAGAGCCAAAAAATTTGCTGAAAGATTAGTTGTGAGTTGTGACTGTCAAAGAAGAGTCACGGATGATTATGCAAATTTTAGCCTGAAAGGAAATCAGTCCTGAATGTTCTTTGGAAGGACTGATGTTGAAGCTGAAACTCCAACACTTTGGCCACCTGATGCGAAGAGCTGATTCTTTTGAAAAGACCCTGATGCTGGGAAAGATTGAAGGTGGGAGGAGAAGGGGACAACAGAGGATGAGATGGTTGGATGGCATCACTGACTCAATGGACATGAGTTTGGGTAAGCTCTGGGAGTTGGTGATGGACAGGGAGGCCTGGCGTGCTGCAGTCCATGGGGTCAAAAAGAGTCAGACATGGCTGAGCAACTGAACTGAAAGGAAAGATATCATTAACCCAGATAAGGAAGACTGGAAGAAATGCGTGTTTGGTGTGCATGGTGGGTGGATATCAGAGGTTTACTTTTGAAAAAGTCAACTGTAGGTATCTTTCAGCAGTCCAAGTGATGAAGTGATGTGAAGATTCTGTCCAGTTGTGAAATCTCCAACCTTTCAATCCCCAAAACATGGTTGTAATTTTCAAAAGCTATGTGATGATAGTCTGTTCAGGGTTACAATGGATGTACATGTCTGAATGCTATTAGGACAATATAAGCATCTTGGTTATATTGCTGGAATCTTATTCATCCTGGTGTCCTTCCCTGCTTCAGCACTGTACAGGGCAGATGACCTGAGCTCAAGAAATGCTTGTTGTCATAAATTCAACAAACATTTGAGAAGAGTTAGAGAATTAGAAGAGTAGTGTGACATAGCCTAGCATCTTCCAAATTGTTTTCTGCTGAACATTAATCCCTTGAGATATTCAATTAAAAAACAGATTCCAAAGACAAATAAGTTTGGGAAGCTGTTTATTCTGCAACCCTCCCTTTGAGCATCACAAAGCACAGTTGTATATTAAAAGGGGTTTAAAAAATTCTCCCAAGCATATCTAAATGTCCACCTCAAAGTCTCCCAGTCACATCTGGTTACTCATCTCTTTCTTCCTATAATCCTTACAATAAGTGTTGTAAGGATCTACAGTCGTGTCTGATTCTTTGCAATCCCATGGACTGTAGTCCACCAAGCTCCTCTGTCCATGGAATTCTCCAGGTAAGAATACTGGATGGGTTGCCATGTCCTCTTCCAGGGGATCTTCCTGACCCAATGTTGCAATACACATCTCTTGAGTCTCCTGCATTGGAAGGTGGATTCTTTAGCACTGTACTACCTGGGATGCCCCCAGTAGTAAATTAGCGTTGTATAAATCACATTATAGAAAATGCTAGAGATCAAATTGCCAATATCCATTGAAACATCAAAAAACCAAAAGAGTTCCAAAAAAATATCTACTTCTGCTTTATTGACTATGCCAAAGCCCTGGACTGTGTGGATCACCACAAAGTGTTGAAAATTCTTAAAGAGATGGGAATACAAGATCACCTTACCTGTCTTCTGAGACATCTGTATGCAGGTCAAGAAGCAACAGTTAGAACTGGACATGGAACAACAGACTCGTTCCAAATAGGGAAAGGAGTACATCAAGGCTGTATATTGTCACCCTGCTTATTTAACTTCTTTGCAGAGTACATCATGTGAAATGCTGGGCTGGATGAAGCACAAGCTGGAATCAAGATTACTGGGAGAAATATCAATAACCTCAGATATGCAGATGACACCACCTTTATGGCAGAAAGTGAAGAAGAATTAAGAGCCTCTTGATGAAAGTGAAAGAGGAGAGTGAAAAAGTTGGCTTAAAGCTGAACATTCAGAAAATGAAGATCGTGGCATCTGGTCCCATCACTTCATGGGAAATAGATGGGGAAACAGTGGAAACAGTGTCAGACTTTAATTTTTTGGGCTCCAAAATCACTGCAGATGGTGACTGCAGCCATGAAATTAAAAGACGCTTACTCCTTGGAAGAAAAGTTATGACCAACCTAGATAGTATATTCAAAAGCAGAGACATTACTTTGCTGAGTAAGGTCCGTCTAGTCAAGGCTATTGTTTTTCCAGTAGTCATGTATGGATGTGAGAGTTGGACTGTGAAGAAGGCTGAGTGCCAAAGAATTGATGCTTTTGAACCGTGGTATTGGAGAAGACTCTTGAGAGTCCCTTGGACTGCAAGGAGATCCAACCAATCCATTCTGAAGGAGATCAACCTTGGGATTTCTTTGGAAGGAATGATGCTAAAGCTGAAACTCCAGTACTTTGGCCACCTCATGCGAAGAGTTGACTCATTGGAAAAGACTTTGATGCTGGGAGGGATTGGGGGCAGGAGGAGAAGGGGACGACCGAGGATGAGATGGCTGGATGGCATCACTGACTCAATGGACGTGAGTCTGAGTGAACTCTGGGAGTTGGTGATGGACAGGGAGGCCTGGCGTGCTGCGATTCATGGGGTCACAAAGAGTTGGACACGACTGAGCGACTGAACTGAACTGAACTGATAAAAGTGAAAGAGGAGAGTTAAAAAGTTGGCTTAAAACTCAACATTCAGAAAACTAAGATCATGGCATCTGGTCCCATCACTTCATGGCAAATAGATTGGGAAACAGTGTCAGACTTTATTTTCTGAGGCTCCAAAATCACTGCGGATGGTGACTGCAGCCATGGAATTAAAAGATATTTGCTCCTGGGAAGAAAAGCTATGACCAATCTGAACAGCATATTAAAAACAGAGACGTTACTTTGCCAACAGAGGTCTGTCTAGTCAAGGCTATGGTTTTTCCAGTAGTCATGTATGGATGTGAGAGTTGGACTATAAAGAAAGCTGAGTGCTGAAAAATTGATGCATTTGAACTGTGGTGTTGGAGGACTCTTGAGAGTCCCTTGAACTGCAAGGAGAGGCAACCAGTCCACCCTAAAGAAAATCAGTCCTGAATATTCATTGGAAGGACTGATGCTGAAGCTGAAAGTCCAATAATTTGGGCACCTGATGCAAAGAGCTGACTCATTGGAAAAGACCCTAATTCTGGGAAAGATTGAAGGCAGGAGGAAAAGGGGATGACAGAGGAAGAGATGGTAGGGTGGCATCACCAACACAATGGAGATGAGTTTGAGCAAGCTCTGGGAGTTGATGATGGACAGGGAAGCCTGGTGTGCTGCAGTTCATGGGGTCTCAAAGAGTTGGACACAACTGAGCAACTAAACTGAACTGACTGGTAGGATATGCTGGGAGATTAAAATAATGCTGGAATTAGGAATCTGAACACCTAAATGTGAGCATTCAGAGTGTGATCCTGGACAAATGTCCTTACCTACTTGGGTTCTATTTCCTCATCTGAGGAAACCAGACTAGGAGATTCTATGACTCAAATGTATAACACACAAGTTTTATTCATTCCTTTTATTTATGTTTCTCCCAAGAGTAAGGCTGGCTTTCAGCAACTTAGTAAAGACTCCATGGTTTACATTTAGCATCCAATTGCGTTCTTGCAGCTTACTCCACCAGCCTCTCAGTTTCCCTAAGAAAGTCCATGCTATGGTGTTTCATAGTGTTGAGCTTCCCACGCTCAACACAAACTTGTATTTCTGTCCTTAATCTTCACTCCCCATTTCCCTCTCTAGGTAGTGTACTGGGATCCAGAGATCTCCTGCCTTCTCCTTGCCTCCTTCACCCTAAATATTCTGTGGAGGTCTGGCCAGGTGAGAGCTAATGTCTGCTGGGTGAGTAGGCACCGAGGGCTCATGTATTGTTACTCCTCTTCCCAACCCAGGAATTGAACCTGGGTCTCCTGCATTGCAAGCAGTTTCTTGAAAAGCTAGGACCCTCAGTGGGAGACCTAAAAATTACACATCCTACAGAGGGAGATTATGAAAAAACATGTCCCTCTGGGCAGAGCAAAATAAAATGATGTATCTCCCCTGAAAACATACCCACAAACTGTCCACATGCAGATTTGCTGTCTGAATTTACATTACTTATAACATGAAAAGTTAGTTTTAAGTATTTTCAGGTTAGTAAGAACGAAGCAGGGCAAAGACTAATAGAGTTTTGCCAAGAAAATGCACTGGTCATAGCAAACACAAGAGAAGACTCTACACATGGACATTACCAGGTGGTCAACACCAAAATCAGATTGATTATATTCTTTGCAGCCAAAGATGGAGAAGCTCTATACAGTCAACTAAAACAAGACCAGGAGCTGACTGTGACTTAGATCATGAACTCCTTGTTGCCAAATTCAGACTTAAATTGAAGAAAGTAGGGAAAACTGCTAGACCATTCAGGTATGACCTAAATCAAATCCCTTATGATTATACAGTGGAAGTGAGAAATAGATTAAAGGGACTAGATCTGACAGATAGAGTGCCTGAACAACTATGGACTGAGGTTCATGACTTTGTACAGGAGACAGGGATCAAGCCATTCCCATGGAAAAGAAATGCAAAAAAGCAAAATGGCTGTCTAGGGAGGCTTTACAAATAGCTGTGAAAAGAAGAGAAGCAAAAAACAAAGGAGAAAAGGAAAGATATAAGCATCTGAATGCAGAGTTCCAGAGAATAGCAAGAAGAGATAAGAAAGCCTTCCTCAGTGATTAGTGCGAAGAAATAGAGGAAAAGAACAGAATGGGAAAGACTAGAGATCTCTTCCAGAAAATTAGAGATACCAAGGGAACATGTCATGCAAAGATGGGCTCGATAAAGGACAGAAATGGTATGGACCTAACAGAAGGAGAAGATATTAAGAAGAGGTGGCAAGAATACACAGAAGAACTGTACAAAAAAGATCTTCATGACCCAGATAATCATGATGGTGTGATCACTCATCTAGAGCCAGACATCCTGGAATGTGAAGTCAAGTAGAAAGCATCACTACGAACAAAGCTAGTGGAGGTGATGGGATTCCAGTGGAGCTATTTCAAATCCTGAAAGATGATGCTGTGAAAGTGCTGCACTCAAGATGCCAGCAAATTTGGAAAACTCAGCAGTGGTCACAGGACTGGATAAGGTCAGTTTTCATTCCAATCCCAAAGAAGGGCAATGCCAAAGAATGCTCAAACTACCGCACAATTGCACTCATCTCACACGCTAGTAAAGTAATGCTCAAAATTCTCCAAGCCAGGCTTCAGCAATACATGAACCGTGAACTTCCAGATGTTCAAGCTGGTTTTAGAAAAGGCAGAGGAACCAGAGATCAAATTGCCAACATCCACTGGATTGTGGAAAAAGCAAGAGAGTTCCTTATTGACTATGCCAAAGCCTTTGACTGTGTGGATCACAATAAACTGTGGAAAATTCTGAAAGAAATGGGAGTACCAGACCACCTGACCTGCCTCTAGAGAAATCTGTATGCAGGTCAGGAAGCAACAGTTAGAACTGGACATGGAGCAACAGACTGGTTCCAAATAGGGAAAGGAGTACATCAAGGCTGTATATTGTCACCCTGCTTATTTAACTTCTATGCAGAGTACATCATGAGAAACGCTGGACTAGAAGAAGCACAAGCTGGAATCAAGACTGCTGGGAGAAATATCAATAACCTCAAATATGCAGATGACATCACCCTTATGGCAGAAAGTGAAGAGGAACTAAAAGGCCTCTTGATGAAAGTGAAAGAGGAGACTGAAAAAGTTGGCTTAAAGCTGAACATTCAGAAAATGAAGATCGTGGCATCCAGTCCCATCACTTCATGGGAAATAGATGGGGAAACAGTGGAAACAGTGTCAGACTTTATTTTTTTGGGCTCCAAAATCACTGCAGATGGTGACTGCAGCCATGAAATTAAAAGACGCTTACTCCTTGGAAGAAAAGTTATGACCAACCTATATAGTATATTCAAAAGCAGAGACATTACTTTGCTGAGTAAGGTCCGTCTAGTCAAGGCTATGGTTTTTCCAGTGAGAGTTAGACTGTGAAGAAGGCTGAGTGCCAAAGAATTGATGCTTTTGAACTGCGGTGTTGGAGAAGACTCTTGAGAGTCCTTTGGACTGCAAGGATATCCAACCAATCCATTCTGAAGGAGATCAACCTTGGGATTTCTTTGGAAGGAATGATGCTAAAGCTGAAAGTCCAATACTTTGGCCACCTCATGTGAAGAGTTGACTCATTGGAAAAGACTTTGATGCTGGGAGGGATTGGGGGCAGGAAGAGAAGGGGACGACCGAGGATGAGATGGCTGTATGGCATCACTGACTCGATGGACATGAGTCTGAGTGAACTCCGGGAGTTGGTGATGGACAGGGAGGCCTGGCGTGCTGCAATTCATGCGATCGCAGAGTTGGACATGACTGAGCGACTGAACTGAACTGAATTGAAGAGTCTCTAGGCATGTGGAAGAAATAAACACTCTCTGGGGACAAACTCCAAATGCATGTCTGGAGGATTCCCTCAGATAAAGATCCTATGAACATAAGCTCACAATAAGAAATCAGTACACACACGAGGTCACAAACCACCATAAGCAAGAGGCAGCAGAAACAACCAACTGTACAATTAGAACCACAAAGACTGTAGATATTGGGATTGGCAGGTAGAGAATTTAAAGCAAAGATGTTTAATATATCCTTGGGATTAAACCAAAAGAGGTTAAAAAACAAATCAAGAGCTTATAAAGATTGACCAGGGAGATTTAAAAAGGGATCAAACAGATAATCTAGAGATGAACTTTTGCAATGAAATTAAAACTTAGTGAATAGTTAAAGAGAGGTTTGAAGTGAAGTGAAATTCACTCAGTCATGTCTGACTCTTTGTGACCCCATGGACTATGCAGTCCATGGAATTCTCCAGCCCAGAATACTGGAGTGGGTAGCCTATCCCTTCTCCAGGGGATCTTCTCAATGCAGGGATAGAACCCAGGTCCCCCGCATTGCAGGCAGATTCTTTACCAGCCGAGCTACCAGTGGGTAGTTAGAGAGAGGTTTAGTGAACTGAAATATAAATCTGAAAGTGATCTGAAAGAGACTCTTAGAGTCATGGATATATAGGGAGATCGAGCATCTCTGTTATTGAAATTTAAAAAGGAGACAAAGAAAGAAGAGGGGAGAGGACACCCTGGATAAATAATGACTGAAAATTTTTTAAATTTGACGAAAGGCACCAAAGGTTAAGTTCATTTCATACAGGCCCAGTTACAACATAGTGACACTCCAGGGCACCTAAGAAGAAGAGAGCTTAAAACAGTCAGGAAGATGACAAGTTGCTGCAGGAGAATGAGAATTACACTCAACAGATAGCTTCTCAACATTGACAATCAAATTCAGAGACTGGGAGATGAGATCTTCAAATTTTGGAAAGAATGTACAATCAACATAAGATTCTATATCTAATGAACCTTAATTTTTAAGGATGACAAAAATAAATCTTAAAACAACCAAAAACTGGGAGTATGTACTGACAGTGGGTTTCACTAAGGGACTTTCCAAGCATTCTGAACTTAAGAAGGTAGAAAATGATTTCAAAAGAAGAGTGTAAGTACTAGAAGGATTGGTGAGCAAAGGAAATAATAATAGATGGGTAAATCTAAATCAGCATTAACATATAACCATTAACATATAACCAGGTTTTATATGTTAAACTTATATGGTTATAAGTTCAATACCAAAACTAGACAAAATAGTATAACAACAAAAAATTACAGGCCTGTCTCATTGAATATATGCAAAAATCCTTAATAGATTGTTGTTGAACCCCTCTATTAAAGTTTTCAGTGTTGTTATTGTATTCTTTACCTCTGTAATTTATCTGCTTGGTGCTTTTTGGTATTTTCTATCTCTGCGTTGAAGTTTTCACTGTGTTCATGCATTGCTTTCCTGATTTTGACGAGTCCCTTTATAACCGTTATTTTGAACTCAGTGAGGTAAATCACTTATCTCTGGTTTATTAAGATCTGTTTCTTGAATTTTACCTTGTTCTTTTGTTTGGAACATATTCCTCTGTTTCTTCATTCTCTTGACTCTCTGTGTTGATTTCTGCACATTAAATAAAACAATCATCTCTCCTCCCTACCCCCATCTAGAAAACCCAATATTAACGATGCCTAATTTATGGAGCTAAAAAATCAGTAGAAATCCAAAATTCTGGACAATTATATATAAGTCAGATGGGAGTGATTGCATTTCAAGTGTCCTAATATCCTTGTGTTTTGAGAGAATAGTAGAGATAATTATCTGTGTGTCAGCACTGTGTTGCAGTGCATGATCATCAGTGACCTCACACTCATGCTGACAGCATCCGACCTCTGATGCACCTTACTCCTTGCTTCTCTATGCTTTGAGGACTTCTCCAAAGCCATGGGATACTCACAGGCTCAAGTGCCAGTGCAGTACAGAGGTTTGGGTGAGTTATTGCCCCTGGAGGCAACTCCTAATTGATGAGGAATGCCCACACTTCCCATTATCCAGATGAATAATTTTTGAAGACATTGCTCATGCTCCTCAGAAAATGTGGCGGAATCAATCCCCTCCTTCCTTGGTCATGATAGTGACCTTAGTAAAAACTCTTAGAAGGGACTTTTTCTCTTCCTTATCTGCACATTCTCTTACCCCTGCCCCTTTGGATTGCCTGTCAGATATGCCATCTGCCTCGAAGACTTTGTCTTGGTTTCTGTTAATTGGAGAGCTCAAACTAAGATAAGTAACTTTTAATTTTACTTTTAATTTAATAAATGTAACAACTGTTGAATTTAACTGCTTAAACAATAAAAATAGAGGGAATAATTTCTAAAACCAATATAAGAAGAACAAGAATGGAGGGAAAACTCAGTTTATCCAGAAGAAGGAAAAAATAAATTTTTAACTATGTTAAAATAAGATGGTAGAGATGAACCCCAATAAATGAGAAATCACAATCAGTGTAAATGGGCTAAATGCTTCAGGATAAAGACTGACAAACTGGATTACAAAGTATAATAAAGCAAAGCATATATGCCAAATATATGTCAGCTACAAAACAAATATCAAAATTCAAGGATATACAAAGGCTGAAAGTGAGGATGGAAGAAATCAAACACTAGGAAAATACTAAAGGACAGTTGGTATAATGTATATATTTCAGATATCATAGCCTTTAAGGCCAAAAATGTTTTTAGAAATTAAAACAAAAAGAGCTCATTGCACATTGATAAAATATTCAATTCACTATGCTACAATTCTAAATCTGAATGTATCTAATAGTGTGACTTCAAAATACATAAAACAAAAATTGATCCATCTATAAGGACAAATTGACAAATTTACTGTCTAAGTGGGAGATTTTAACATCCTGCTCTCAGACTGATGGATCAAGCAGATCAAAATCAATAATGACAGAGAAGATCTGAATTACCCATTTAACAAGCATGATTGAAGACATATAGAATGCTATACCAATAATCTGAGAAAACACATTCTTTTCAGGCACACATAGAACATTTATAAAAATTGATTAAGTACTAAGCATTTCAAAGAATCTAGTCTAACAGGCTACATTCTTAGGTAACAATGAAATTACACTGCTGCTGCTGCTGCTAAGTCGCTTCAGTCGTTTCCGACTCTGTGCGACTCCAGAGACGGCAGCCCACCAGGCTCTGCTGTTCCTGGGATTCTCCAGGCAAGAACACTGGAGTGGGTTGCCATTTCCTTCTCCAATGCATGAAAGTGAAAAGTGAAAGTGAAGTCACTCAGTCGTGTCTACACTAGACATGAATAAAAAAGAAGAAACTATAATAGAAATTAAAGAAACTCTATAACAAATATATGGTAAAAAAAAAAAAAAAACAAAAACCAGTAATGAAACTACTCAAAATCAGACCTTGTGGGATTCATCTAAATTGATGGCTCAAATAAAATTAGGGCCTCAAGTGTTTTTATTATAAAGGAAGTAAGGATAGAAAGAAACAAAAAACTAAACACTGAACTTTAAAGTGTAGAACATAAAGATAGAAAAAAACTCAAAGAAGTAAGGAAGTAAAGCAAAGGTCAGAAAAATGAGGAAATGGAAAACAAAGACTAAATAGAAAGAAAGAACAGAGTATACATTGCTCTTCAAAAATCTTAATAAAATTAACATACCTCTGCAAGATATAAAAGTGAGAGGAAAAAGCAAACAACTTTGGGAATGAAAGGGGGCACAGCTATGTACTGAAGCAGTGGAGATTGAAAAGAAATGAGACTATCATTTAAAAAATCATGCTAATAATTTCAAAACTCATACAAAATACATAAATTCCTTGGAAAATAAGAATCATGAAAATTGACTCAAAAGTAGATGATTCTATAGCCATGAAGGGCATGGATTCAAATCCACAAACATCTCTTCAAAGAAGACACCAGTCACAGACAGTTCTGTAAGTTATGAGCTCTACAAACTTTCACAGGACAAATAATTATAAACTTACATGATGTTTCAGAGCGTCAAAAAGAGACAGGATATCTTGAATATTAAATCTTGGCAAAGCCAGTACAAGAAAGGAAAGTTACAGGCCGATTTAACTCAAGGCTAGTATGTGATACATTCTAATCAGTATATTAGAAAATTGATTCAAAAACCAAAAATAATACTTTATGACCAAATTTATACTATTCCAGGAATGTAAGGGTAGTTAAATACTAGAAAAATATATGATTTTAAATTTCCACATTAGCAAATTATAACAAACAAATCTGATATTCAATTATCAATTACCATGAATTATTCATGGTAAAATGTATTAGCAAATTTAGAAACTTTCCTTAGCCTGATAAATTATATCTTCCTGAAATCTATAGCTAACTTTTTATTCTGTGACAAACTATTAAAAGTATTCTCTTTAACATTTGTTTTTTTTTTAATTAATTAATTTATTTATTTATTTTAATTTTTACTTTACAATTCTGTATTGGTTTTGGCATAGATTGACATGAATCCACCACAGGTGTACATGTGTTCCCAAACATGAACCCCCCTCCCACCCCCCTCCCCACAACATCTCTCTGGGTCATCCCCACGTATCAGCCCCAAGCGTGCCATATCCTGCATCGGACATAGACTGGCAATTTGATTCTTACATGATATTATACATGTTTCAATGCCATTCTCCCAAATCATCTCACCCTCTCCCTCTCCCACTGAGTCCAAAAGTCTGCTGGAAAAAATTCTTACCACTACTACTTCAAACAATATGCTAGAAGTTTTAGACAATGCAATAAGTTAAGAAAAACTGTGTAAGGACTAGAAAGGAGTAAGCAGTATTATTATCAGATAATATAAGAAGCTCAAAATAATCTACCAAAAATGATGATAATGCATAAGAGAATTTAGCAAGTTGGTTTTGATTAATACAAGTATCAATTGTATCTGCATAATTGGGAAAAATATAAATTCAATTAAAATGCTATTTGTGATAGAAAAAATTATAATGTACCCAAGTATATTAAAACAAAGGTATATACAGCATGTATCATGAGCGATGCAGTATTCTAACTAGTCTTTTATATTAATCCATATAATTCTTACAAAACCTGTATGAGGTAGATATTATAAATTTGTCTCATTTTGTAGTTGTGGAAAGTAATAGTCAAAGATAAAATGAGTTATCCATATTGCAAAGTTAGTAAACTGGAGACTAGAGATTCAAATTCAGCATCTGTTTCCAGAGTATGTGTTTTTAACTACTATTCTACACTTTCTTTTCTGGAGAAATAGCAAAATTTTATTGAAAGATATCAAAAAAGATCTAAATAAATAGATGAGCATATCGTACTTATGAATAGAATGACTTAATGGCATAGAGATACCAATTATATCCAAATTGCTCCCTATAATTCAATATAATTCCAATCAAAATCCCAAAGGGGTTTTCCTGGAACTTGCCCAGTTAGCTATAGAATTTATATGGATGAACAAAGAGTCAAGAGGAGTCAGTGTATTCCTGAAAAATAAGAACAAGAGAAGAGAAATACATGCCCCATTAACTAACAACATAAAATATTAACACTCTAAAAGTAAAGAATGTGGTTTTGGCATAGGAATAGACAAATAAACTGATGTAACATAAAAAAGAGCTTATAAACTGATCCATGCATATGTTGGGAACTGATGGGTGACAGAATGAATCAATGGGGAAAAGATGAGCTTTTCAGTATGTGGTTCTAGTTATCCAGATGGAAAAGGTCAGGAAGCAACAGTTAGAACTGGACATGGAGCAACAGACTGGTTCCAAATAGGAAAAGGAGTATGTCAAGGCTGTATATTGTCACCCTGCTTATTTAACTTCTATGCAGAGGACATCATGAGAAACGCTGGACTGGAAGAAACACAAGCTGAAATCAAGATTGCCGGGAGAAATATCAATAACCTCAGAAATGCAGATGACACCACCTTATGGCAGAAAGTGAAGAGGAACTAAAAGGCCTCTTGATGAAAGTGAAAGAGGAGAGTGAAAAAGTTGGCTTAAGGCTCAACATTCAGAAAATGAAGATCATGGCATCCGGTCCCATCATTTCATGGGAAATAGATGGGGAAACAGTGGAAACAGTGTCAGACTTTATGTTTTTGGGCTCCAAAATCACTGCAGATGGTGACTGCAGCCATGAAATTAAAATACGCTTACTCCTTCAAAGGAAAGTTATGACTAACCTAGATAGTATAGTCAAAAGCAGAGACATTACTTTGCCGACTAAGGTTCGTCTAGTCAAGGCTATGGTTTTTCCAGTGGTCATGTGTGGATGTGAGAGTTGGACTGTGAAGAAAGCTGAGCGCCGAAGAATTGATGCTTTTGAACTGTGGTGTTGGAGAAGACTCTTGAGAGTCCCTTGGACTGCAAGGAGATCCAACCAATCCATTATGAAGGAGATCAACCCTGGGATTTCTTTGGAAGGAATGATGCTAAAGCTGAAGCTCCAGTACTTTGGCCCTCTCATGTGAAGAGCTGACTCATTGGAAAAGACTCTGATGCTGGGAGGGATTGGGGGCAGGAGGAGAAGGGGACGACCGAGGATGAGATGGCTGGATGGCATCACGGACTCGATGGATGTGAGTCTGAGTGAACTCCGGGAGTTGGTGATGGACAGGGAGGTCTGGCGTGCTGCGATTCATAGGGTCGCAAAGAGTCGGATACGACTGAGCGACTGAACTGAACTGATGACTAGTTCAAACCATACACAAAAAATTAATTTCAGATGGATTAAAGGCTTAAATGTGAAAGGCAAAAGTTTAAGACTTTAGAAGAAAATGTTAAAAAATTATCTTTATGGCTTCTGGAAAGTTATTTCTTAAACACAACACTGAAGATCCTATGATATACAAAAAGACTGCCAAAGCAGGGTAAATTAAAATGAATAATGTCTAGTTTTTCAATGACAACAGAAACTAAAAGACACAGTACAAACTAAGAGAAGAGGTTTGCCACACTCATGACTGACACTGGTTCAGTGTCCAGAACATAATAAAGAACTGTGAATGAATAAAGAAAAGACTAACAGCTCAAAAGAAAGGGAAACAGAATGTATGAGCAGAAATTCCACACTAGAGAGTGAATGGCCAATAAGCATATAAAAGAATGCTTAGCCTCTATGGGAATCATGAAATGCCCATTAATATCATCTTGTGATATGTTTTCTTACTGTCTAGCTAAGCAATCATCAGAAAGTCTGAAAATACAAGTAACGTTGGCAAGGATGTGGAGCCAAGGAAACTTTCCTATACTGCTGGTGGGAGTGTAACTGATAGAGCCACTTTGGAAAACAACTTGGTATTACCTACTGAAGTTGAAAATGTGAATTTCCTATGATCTGATAATTTCACTTACACATATATGTCCTAAAGAAATTACTGCAAATGTGCATTAGGACAAAAGTATAAGAATATTAGCAGCAGTACTACCTTTAATAACAGAAAACTGAAAATAACCCAAATGTGTCTCTCAACAATAGGATAAATGAGTAAATTTTTGGTATAGTCATGCAAAGGAATACTATACAGTGATATAAATGAGTGAATTGTGACTCAGTGCTTCCTATGCAAGAATCTCAAAACAATAATATTGAGCCTAAAGAGCATTTGCAGAGGAACAAACAGGTTATATTCTATTCAAAGAGAGTGAAATCAGGGAAAACTAAGCATTCTTTTGCTTAGGAATTATAGATACATCTGGTTAAAAACTATAAAGCAAAGCAAGACAATGATAAACATAAATTAAAACAGTAGTTTCTTCTGGGGAGGAGCAGGAGAATATAATTTTGGGAGGGGCACACATGGGGTTTGATGATGTCCTTGCCTTTGTGAAATGCCTGAACTATTATTATTTTGTCTTGCTTGAGTGTTTTCCTTTTTTCTGCATTTTCTCACTTCTCTGATTAAATTTTGTCTTTGCAACTTGGAGGCCTAGGAGGTGAAAACTTTTCTACAGAGTCAGGCACTGCAGCACTATTTACAATAGCTAGAACATGGAAGCAAGCTAGATGTCCATCAACAGATGAATGAATAAAGAAGTGTGGTACATACACACACAACGGACTATTCAGTTCAGTTCAGTCAGTTCAGTCGCTCAGTCGTATCCGACTCTTTGCGACCCCATGAATCGCAGCACACCAGGCCTCCCTGTCCATCACCAACTCCTGGAGTTTACTCAAACTCATGTCCATCGAGTCAGTGATGCCATCCAGCCTTCTCATCCTTTGTCATCCCCTTCTCCTCCTGCCCCCAATCCCTCCCAGCATCAGGGTCTTTTCAATGAGTCAACTCTTCGCATGAGGTGGCCAAAGTATTGGAGTTTCAGCTTTAGCATCAGTCCTTCCAATGAACACCCAGGACTGATCTCCTTTAGGATGGACTGGTTGGATCTCCTTGCAGTCCAAGGGACTCTCTAGAGTCTTCTCCAACACCACAGTTCAAATGCATCAATTCTTCGGTGCTCAGCTTTCTTCACAGTCCAACTCTCACATCCATACATGACCACTGGAAAAGCCTTAACTAGATGGACCTTTGTTGGCAAAGTAATGTCTCTGCTTTTGAATATGCTATCTAGGTTGGTCATAACTTTCCTTTGAAGGAATAAGCATCTTTTAATTTCATGGCTGCAGTCAACATCTGCAGTGATTTTGGAGCCCCACAAAATAAAGTCTGACACTGTTTCCACTGTTTCCCCATCTATTTCCCATGAAGTGATGGGACCAGATGCCACAATCTTCATTTTCTGAATGTTGAGGTTTAAGTCAACTTTTTCAGTCTCCTCTTTCACTTTCATCAAGAGCCTCTTTAGTTCTTGTTCCCTTTGTGCCATAAGGGTGGTGTCATCTGCATATCTGAGGTTATTGATATCTCTCCTGGCAATCTTGATTCCAGCTTGTGCTTCCTCCAGCCCAGCGTTTCTCATGATGTACTCTGCAAAGAAGTTAAATAAGCAGGATGACAATATACAGCCTTGATGCACTCCTTTTCCTATTTGGAACCAGTCTGTTGTTCCATGTCCAGTTCTAACTGTTGCTTCCTGACCTGCATATAGGTTTGTCAAGAGGCAGGTCAGGTGGTCTGGTATTCCCATTTCTTTAAGAATCTTCCATGGTTCATTGTGATCCACACAGTCAAAGGCTTTGGCATAGTCAATAAAGCAGAAATAGATGTTTATCTGGAAGTCTCTTGCTTTTTTCCATGATCCAGTGGATGTTGGCAATTTGATCTCTGGTTCCTCTGCCTTTTCTAAAAGCAGCTTGATCATCTGGATGTTCATGGTTCATGTATTGCTGAAGCCTGGCTTGGAGAATTTTGAGCATTACTTTGCTAGCATGTGAGATGAGTGCAATTGTGTGGTAGTTTGAGCATTCTTTGGCATTGCCTTTCTTTGGGATCGGAATAAAAACTGACCTTTTCCAGTCCTGTGGCCACTGCTGAGTTTTCCAAATTTGCTGGCATATTAAGTAAAATATATAGCCAATAGGAATTTGCTATATGGCTTGGGAAACTCAAAACATGGGCTCTGTATCAACCTAGAGGGGTGGGATGGGAGGGAAGTTCAAGAGGGAGGGGACATGTGTATACCTATGGCTGATTCATATTGAAGTTTGACAGAAAACAACAAAATTCTGTAAAGCAATTATCTTTCAATTAAAAAACAAATTAATTTAAAAAGAGAGAGAGACAGGCAGAGGACAGGGAAGTGGGGGAGTTGTTCCAGGAGGGCCCCATGGGTCCTACTGGGTTACACAAGTATGCTGAAAGCTGATACTTGACACCTTGAGCTTGATGCAGCCTTCCCCATAGTCAGATGTCTCCATCTGGAAAGACAACAGTCTTTTGTCTAAAACAAGGAGACCCAGGGGTATAACCAGGCCCCAGGAGAGGAGTCCGTGTGGACCAGCTGTATGACTTGGCAGAAATGGAAGGCAAGAGGAGCTGAAGATGGAGATGGCAGGTCGGTTCTATGACCGAATTGTTGATAACTTGGCTGCCTGTCCCAAGTGATTGCTTGAGACCCAGTGGGCTGGAAGAAAGATAAAGAGGCAATATGGAGAGCCTAGATTCCTGTTCCTAGGCCAGCACTTCCATTCTGCAGTTCCTGGCAGTGTTGGGTGCTATGGTCCACAGCTGCCCTTCTTCAGAGAATTTCTCACAATATAAGAGGTGCTGCCTCGTCCTGAGATGCTTGGTAGATTATACTCTACCTCTGGGGTGAGGTTAGGCTTCAGCTTCTGATCGAATGATAAGAGGAAAACCTCATGCTGGACCATTCTGTGATACATTTCATGCTCCAGAACTCCCCAAAGATTCAGGCTGATACTTGACTTCAGCTGAAACCTCTTTGCTGAGCCTATTCTTCTATTCTATCCAACTTCCTTCAACCCTTCAGGTTCCTTGCATAAGAACTTCCTTCTCAGGCTCTGCTCTGAGTGAGTCTGATGCCTGTGAGATACACTGACCTACGAAGCACCTAAAGTGAAAGGAAACTGAACGTGTTGGTCACTCAGTCGTGTCAGACTCTTTGTGACCCTGTGGACTGTAGCCCGCCAGGCTCCTCTGTCCATGGACTTCTCCAGGCAAGAATACTGGAGAGGGTTGCCATTCCTTTCTCCAGGCGATTGTCCCTGCTCAGTGATCAAACCTGGGTCTCCCACATTGCAGGCAGATTCTTTATTGTCTGAGCCACCAGGGAAGCCCACAAAGCACCTAAAAGTGAGAGTAAACCTGCTTTGAGGGAAGAAGAGATGCCAGATGTGTGAGAAGACATTGTTCACAATATGCTCAAAGGCATGTTGAGAGGGTCCAACCCCTTTCCCCCTTATATTACTCTTATACCTCCCCTTATATTACTCTTTAGTAGGCAATTAACCTCATTCTTGGACATTTTATTATTTTTATTTTCTAAAAGGAAACAAATAGAAGAAGATCTTTGCGTAGGAATGGTAAATAAAGAGGGATATTGTAGAGAGGGATAAAAAAAAAATAAAGGAGATAAAAAACATACAAGTCAGGAAGAATGAACCAAAAACAAGAGGAAACCTTCCAGTAAACATTAGGCTGAACCATATGAAATTGTCAGTGTTGAAGCTTTTTGAGTCACAAAAATACAATTTCATATGGTTTGATTTGAACATTTCCCCCAATTCTTGCAGAAGTTACAGACAATATAATATCTCTTAGAGCTCAAAAAGAAATGGATGGTGGAAAGAAAATAAGACAATGAAAAGACATGGCATTTAAGTTAGCAGATCTTCTGAAGAAAAATGGAAGATAAAAACATTACAGAGATAAAACCCCCATTTAAAACAAGAAAAATGCAATGAAACTGAGAACAATGGCATGATGGCTTGAGGAAATTGCATCAAACCAAATGGAAAAGTGTGAAGATATAATCATGCGGTGATAGTTACTTCAGTCGTGTCCAACTCTTTGCGACCCCATGGACTGTAGCCCACCAGTCTCTATGTCCATGGGATTCTCCAGGCAAGAGTAGTGAAATGGGTTACCAAACCCTCCTCTGGGGGATCTTTCTGACCCAGGAATTGAACCCACGTCTCCAGTGGCTCCTGCATTGCAAGAAGATACTTTTACCTCTGAGTGATAGGGTTCTCCATAAATAAACTCTGAGATAGACAGTTACATACAGAAGATCTATTGGAATGTGTTCTCAGGGCAACATCTCTAAGGAAAAAATAAAGAAGAATTGGGCAAAGAGGAAGTTGACTTGTGATGTGATTGCAACTGAGGTCTAAGCAAATTCTGCACAGAGCTCTGAAGCCAGATGGCCTTCAAAGTTGTCCTGAATCAGAAAAAAAAAAAAAAAAAGAAAAAAGAAAAGGATAGGCTCTGTTTTCCCTCATTATTCCAGTCCCTCATTGGCCATAGGCCAGGTGAGTCATTTTCTGTGGCTGAGGGTTTGTCTCAGTGAAGGACGTAGCTGTGAGCCCTCAGCAACTGTTCCATCCAGCAACTGAGAAGTAGATGCCTTACCTAAAGAAGGAAGCTGGTGGAGCATAACAATGTTCACCGGAATTTACCTCTTGTTCTGCTCGGATCCACTTGCTTCTCATAAGTTTGCCCTTTCTGGGCTTCTGGGGAGAGTTTCTTCAGGATCCTCATTGGGCTTGGTTCTAATGGGTGATACAATTAGGCTTGAACCACTGTAGAGTCCCTTCCTGCCCTAGACACCATTCAGAGTTGGCAGCCTCTGAGTCACCTGGTGAATGAACATGGAGTTTCCTAAATTAAGATATCTGTGTGTTATAGTCTTCCCAGGTGGCTCAGTGGTAAAGAATCCGCCTGCCAATGCGGGAGATGCAAGAGTTGTGGGTTCAATCCCTGGGTCAAGAAGATCCCCTGGAGGAGGAATTGGCAGTTGACAGAGGTATTCTTGTCTGGAAAATTCCTTGGAGAGAGCGGGCTGTGGGCTGCAGTCCACAGGGTTACAAAGAGTCAGACACTACTGAGCACACACATGCACGCAAATGTTGTTCTCCTTTCTCACTTACGGACATTTTGTAATGTCATTTGTCCTGTGTTTTTGAGACAACTAGACATGCCCCAAATCCCTGGACCCTGAAAACATCACTGAATCTTAGGTGGGTTTATCTTTCTGTGGAAGGCATGCATCTTCCTAAGGCCTCCAATGTACTTGCCACTTCCTCTCATGCCAGTTGATAGTATGAATGTCTTTAGTGTCCTGCCAGTTATCCGATCTCACCTCTTACTGGTCTGCTTGGTAGGAGGGGAGGTGGGGTAGATCCACAGAGGGGTAAGTGTTATCTTGTGAGGCACCAAACTATGGAAGCTCCTGCATGATCTTCAGGCAAGGGGGATTCACCATCTTCTAACAGAGTGGGCCACTTGTGCATGCCTAGAAAGTTCTGGAGAATCTGGGAGTTCGGGATTCTCAAAGGTAAAGATTCACATACTCTCATCCCAAGTCTCAGGTCCCATGCTTTCCTTAGTAGGACCCTGACTATTTTGTAGAAGACCTGCTGGGTTTGGGAATCCAACTTCCTGAGAGTCTCTACTGAGCTCAGTGCTACAGTATTTTCTCAGCGGCTGCAGGAGATTAGCATTTTCTTAAATGCTGCCAAGGAACACTCTGGCTTTCACATCTTTTCTTGAATTAGTGGTGAGTCACTCTGAGCCCATCACTGCTCTTCAACACATCAGTGGTACTCACAGCAGCTACTCCATTCCATCATCCTTATATTTACCACTTCCCTTGTACCTGTAAGTATCTCCTACTGGTATTGTTTTCCCATGTCAGTTATTAAACCATGTCCTTATCATGGTGTGCTGTATAACTTATCTTCTAAACTTAAAAAAAAGGCTGTTCTTTCATCCTCTTGGTTTTGGCTCATTCTTCCAACCTGACAAGATCTTGAATCTTGATTTCTTATTCACTGTGTTATCCTCTCAGATTTATATCATCTTTATTCAATTTATTGATAAAAATATTGAACAGGACTGGGTTGGTGTTGATAAAATTGTTGAACAGAACAAGAGTAACGACAAGTTCCTGAAACAGGTCATGAGGAGGCATGCCTCATTAATCTCTCTAATTCAACAAATATTTATTAAAGAACTAATATCTGCTGGCAGTATCTTACATTGGGGCTGTAATGGTGAATAGGAAATGTCTCCTGACCATAAACTTCTTATGCCTCTTTAAGCAGGTTTACATCAGTCCATTTATTTAGTGTTTGGGGCCAAAGTGTTTAGCTTGATTATAAACACACTAAAATATACTTATTGTCTAGCCTCATGGTTTTCAGAAATTTTAATTTAATCTTTAATTTAAATTTAAATTTAATGGATCAGTAAAAATATTAATGCAAATAATAAGAATAAGGAGGTGATACAACAGCATTTTTCAACAGATAATTTTGCAAAATGATACTATTGAAATAATTGCAATACCATTTCATTTCAGACTATAAAGGGCACAGTCCTTTCCCTCATGGGGTTTTCAATCCAGTGAAGGTCAGACATGAAACAAAGAAACAAAGGAATAAATATAAAGTGCAAATTGTGAAACTTGGTATAAATTGTTAGTTGCTCAGTTGTTTCCAACTCTTCGAGATCTCGTGGACTGTAGCCCACCAGGCTCCTCTGTCCATGGGATTCTCCAGGAAAGAATACTGGAGTGGGTAGCCATTTCCTTCTCCAGAGGATCTTCCTGTCCCAGAGATCGAACCTGGGTCTCCTGCATTGCAGGTTGATTATTTACCATCTGAGCCACCAGGGAAGCCCTAACTTGATACGAAGGAAACTAACTGGGGACAGAGTAGAGAATATGGAAGTAGCTAGGTAATGCTTTCAAAGAAATGGCATTTTAGGGACTTCCTTGGCCATCTAGTGGTTAAGACTCCACGCTTCCAAAGAAAGGGCTGTGGATTTGATCCCTGGTTGGGGAACTAAGATCCCACAAGCTGAACAGGGAGGCCAAAACACAAAACAACAAGCAAACAGACAAAAACCCAAAGAAGTAGGATTTCAGCTTAAAGATGGAGGAACATCAGAAAATTCCAAGAGAGTGCAATATGGGTGAAACTCATATGGGTGAGCATGCTGTGTGGAAAGCTGAGAGGAGTCTAGCTGAGCTGGACTCCCAAGACTGAGGAGGAGCAAATGATACCCAAGGTTGAAGAGTATGGAGTGGCAAGCAGGATGAACTCTGAGCAACCTCCAGGACACTCCCCGTATTGCCTGCAACATCTGATGGTGACTGGTGACTCTGTTGCCCTCCATGGCAAGGCTGTGCAAAGCTTCTGCTTTCCATAGAACCTCCAGATGTAATCAACAGTGGGCTGCTGGCTTTCTTAGCAGTTGTATGCATCTCCCCTGAGCATCTAGCATCCACACATTCTTTAGGCTACTTTCACAAGAGTCTAAATAAAGGGGAGCACAGTTTGGAATGTATATAGATGCTCACCTTAGGGTGTATATAGACAGGACTGACCACTCCATGCATGTTGCCGAAGCTGTGCTTGTGTTCTCTGTCTTGTACCATGTGGTTAGCCCAAGCCCTTCCTTTGACTAAGAGGTTGACTGATGTGTAGGGCTTGCTAAGCCACAATAAAGAGTCTGGATTTTATTCAAGGTGCAAAAGGAAACCATTGAAAGCTTTTAGGCAGGGAAGTAAAACCATCTGCTTTATTGTGTAAAAATCTCCCTCTGCTTGCTGTGTTGGGGAATGGATTACATGAGGACAGGAGTGAGAGCAGGGGAACCAGTTGGAAGGCTATTGAATTAACTGAGATGAAAGAAAGTGGCTTAGCAAGGAAATTCATATTGGGAACGGAGAAGTAGATGGACTCAAAATATATTTAGGAAGTAGAAGGTAAGACTTTCTAGTAGATTAAATATTAGGTATTATGTGTCTGAAGAACTCAAACACAATGCCTAGATATTGTGCCTGAGCCTCTGGGTATGGGGGGCTCCATTCACATAGATGAAGAGAAGAAGAAATAATTTTAAGAGAGAAGAGAGTGGATTCCCCTTCAGAAATATGAACTTCGAGGTACCTGGGAGACATTCCAATGGAGGGGTCAGCTGGGCCCTGGTGTTTTAATCTGGAGTACGAAAGAGGGGGTTTGGGCTGGAGATATAAATTTTAAAATATTTATTGTGTACAAGGATTGAGCCATGGGATTGAAGAGGATATAGAGAGATACAAGTAGAGATCAGTGGGACTTCCCTGGTGGTCCAGTGATTAAGACTTTGCCTTTCAATGCTGTGGGTGTGGGTTCAATCCCTGGTCAGGGGGCTAAGATCTCACATGCCTCAACAGCCCAAAATCCAAAATGTAAAACAGAAGCAACGTTGTAACGAATTCAATTAAGTTTTAAAAAATGGTCCACATCACATTCCTTCCCAGAGAAGGAAATGGTAACCCACTCCAGTATTCTTGCCTGGAAAATCTTGTGGACAGAGGAGCCTGGTGGGCTGCAGTCCATGGGGTTGCGAAGAGTCGGGCACGACTGAGCGACTAACACACACCACATCAGAAAAATATTAACAAAAAGTAGAAGTCAGTACAAAATCCTAGAGAATGTCAATATGGGCTGGCACATACAAGAGGGGTAGAGAGGGAGAGAGAGAGGGCAGAAGAGAAGTCAGAGGACTGACCCTATGGAGTAAGAGGAAATCCCCAAATGGAGATATGCAGAAGTCAGGAAGAGGGAATGCTAAGGAAGGAATCCTGGTCAACCGCATGTAACACCAGGTAAAGTGAAAGTGTCAGTCGCTCAGTTTGTGTCTGACTCTTTGTGACCCCATGGGCTGTACCCACCAGAGTCCTCTGTCCATGGGATTTCCCTGGCAAGAATACCAGAGTGGATTGCCATTTCCTCCTCCAGGGGATCTTCCCAACCCATGGATTGAATCTGCGTTTCTTATGCCACCTGGGAAGCCCCAGAGAATGGGCGACACAAAGGAGCATTTGTGTAAGCTCTTGGAGAGATGTAGGAGTGTTGGATGAGGGGGTGTTGGATGGCAAAGGACAGAATTAACTGAGAGAGTGACGTTGCTGGTCCGTGTCCAGAGGTTTGATCTTTACTGAAATATTTTAGAAAATTAGGTCACTGTCTCTCTATTCTTTGAATCTTTAAGTATACAATCAGACGCCCCACACTCCCAATTGCAAATTCATTCAGTGCTCTGTGATGAAACTGGCTTGAGTCTTCAACCCAGACTTCCCCAAGAGTGTCTGGGTATGCCCTTTTCATCTCAAACTACTTCTGCTGACCATGTCTTCTGACTGAAGCTTGTTCCACCTTTCTGATGAAAACAGGAGCTCAGCAGTGACTGAGAGGCAGCGCCTGTCCCGTCTCTTTGCCTGACACTGCACTGTTTGCCCTGGCAGACTGCTTCCGTGTCCTGTTAATACAAATGTATCTGGGAGAGCACTTGTGCTGTCCTTTCCAGTGTCACCCAGCTCATTATTAGCTGTGACCTCTAGATACTACTCTCATTGGTATATACCACTCTGGCATTTCTCCTTGGCCATATGCCCATGTGCAATGATTATTCTAGCTGATTCTTTAACATCCATTATATCCTAGGTAATTATGCCCCTATGATTTTATGAAACAGTTAATGCCCGGAATTAGTTTAGGGATCATCATATTATCCAATTTCATCCAGCCTGAGGGTGAAGATAACCCATCGGGGAAGTTAAGATCAAGGAAGTTAGAGGATCTGCCCTCTTACACCATCCAGGGGCCCACCCACCTTTGAACTTCTGCACCATGTTTTCTTCCTTTAGGTGAATTTGAGTTGGTGTTTTCTCAGTTTTTCATTCAAAGGCATCCTTTCTTTTACACCTTCCTTCTACATTCCACCCCCTACATCTTTTTGAAATCTATATTCATCAAAGAGCTCTCTGTGCAGATACATTGATTTCTTTGGATGTCTTTTTAATCAGGATCAACTATAATTGCATCCTGAGAATTTCTTGATTTAGGGCCTCCCGACTTCTCTTTCAGGCTTCCCAGATGGCTCAGATAGTGAAGAATCTGCCTGCAATGCAGGAGACCTGGGTTTGATCTGTGGGTCAGGAAGATCCCCTGGAGAAGGGAACGGCTCCCCATTTCAGTATTCTTGCCTGGAGAATTCCAAGGACAGAGAAGATTGGTGGGCTACAGTCCATGGGGTCATAAAGAGTTGGACACAACTTAGTGACTAACACTACTACTACTAGCTTTTCTTTCAGTATTCTGATGTTGTAAAATTTGAGACATCCAATATTTCAGGTAATTGGTCCTGTTATTCCCATAGACCAACTATTGAAATGTGTGTTAAAATCATTGCTTCTGCATCTAAACTTCTTTTCCTCAGAGTGTCCCTGGTACCAGCTACAATATAATCTGTTGGCCTGTGACATGTTCTGATTTTTGGTTTGGAAATATGATCACCATTCTTTTAGAGTCTGTCCGTGGCAGCAGCCTGATCTGAATATTTTGAAACCTGCTTTTCTAAAGCAGTGTCTGACTATATCCAATGTTTCTTTCATTCACAATAACAACCTCCAACATGTCATGGTCCCTTTCTCCCAAGTTCCCATCACTTCTATGTTACCAATTTGTTCTTCCTTGTTGACCAGAATTAAGTCCAGAGAAGCAACTCAGTTCTCAGTCCTTTTCTTTACATGAGGCAAAGTTGTCAGCACCGTGAGTCAGGTAGCTCAATAGGGATAAACCCAAGGGACATATTTGCAGTAATTCACATGCCTGGAAGAAAGGAATCTGATGTGAGCTTCAAATCAGCAGAGAAATTGGATTTATTCTGGACACCCTATGAGGAGGAAAAGGACCAGAGCCACTGGGAGAAATTGAGCTGATTGAGTAGATCAGACTAAAGCTAAAGGCTGTGTTCAAGAAATGAAACACTGGCTGTGGGAGACACTGCGTCTGCATTAGAAACACACTGTACAGTGTTGACAAATCCAAGAAAGTGTACAGAGCACTTGGGGTTTGGACTGGTGAACGTCAGTGTGAGATGGAGCTGCGGCAGGAGTGAGGAGTCTGCTAGCAACTCACCTGATGTTTTCATGGCCAGCCAGGCAGATATTGTTGGCAGAGATGATAGCAGTGTAGGGCCAGCCAGAGGCAGAGGGCAGGTGCAGTGGGGGCACAGCAAGTTTTCTGTACAAATGATAGTGAAAGTGTTAGTTGTTCAGTCATGTCTGATTCTTTGAGACCCCGTGGACTGTAGCCCACCAGGCTCCCTTGTCCATGGGATTTCCTAGGCAAGAATACTGGAGTGGGTTGCCATTGTCTTCTCCAGGGGATCTTCCCAACCCAGAGACTGCAGCTGGGTCTCCAGCATTACAGGCAGATTCTTTACTGTCTGAGGCATGGTGAGAAGCAAAATAATGGGATGTTTTTTAGAGTCAGTCAGTCTTAGGTTGGCCCTGCTCTAGATTGGTAAATTACATGACCCATTTGCATATCAATATCCTCCTCTGTAAAATGAGGATAATAACACCTGCTCTGCAGGTTGATGAGGATTTAATTTTAAGGTACAGAAAGCACTTAGTACAAAACTGGTGTAGAGAAGGGCTCAAGAAATGAGAAGGTCACAGGGCAAAGGGAGGGAGACCGCCACTCAAGGGTTAGAAGATTCCTACAAGTGGAAAAATGGAACTAGGAGACAGCAAGGGAGGGAAAAGATAGGCAGGGGTGAGAGGAAGGCATTCAAAGGAAACTGAGGACAAATGATGGTGTCCAGAAATAGGGCCTGAGGGACAGCTCAACATAGAGAGACAGACATGGAAGAGTACCACAGTGCAGAACTAATGTTGTCTGTGTGCAGGTATGACATTGGGGACTTTGGGTACAAATGTAAAGAAGAGAGTGCCTGATCTCAAAGGACCTACTCTCCAAGGAACTGTTCTGACTGACTGTGGGTATCTGACTGCAAAGAGAAAATGTAGAAACAGGGGCAAGGGGAGTAAAGAAAATTTGAGTTTATTATGCATACAGGGATGAGTAGCTTTAAGTCTCTCCCATTGGAGGGAAGAGGTCATTGAGACATCTTGAGTTGGTGACCAGCCAGCAACACACAGGGACCTCTGGAACCTGGGCAAGTAAGCAACTGTCTGAGCAGCTATGAGGACCAGGATTCCTATCACTACAAGGTTTTCTTCCTTTTTTTCTTTTGTTTTCAAGCACCTTTTTTAAAAATGAATTTTTAGTGGAGTATAGTTGCTTTACACTTCCCAGATAGCACAGTGGTGAAGAATCCACCTGCCGTTGCAGGAGAAGCAGATTCCATCCCTGGGTCAGGAAGATCCCCTGGAGAAGGGAAGGCAACCCACTCCAATATTCTTGCCTGGAGAATTCCATGGACAGAGGAGCCTGGCAGGCTACAGTTCACGGGTCATGAAGAGCTGGGACACAACTTAGTGACTGAACAACAACAACAAAATGTGTCAAAGAATATAGAATTTATACTTTATATTACACTATAATATAGAAGTTACCCCACCCCCTGCCCCAACACATGCAATTTAAAGAAGAAAATTGAATCTTGAGGCTTCCACCCAGGTTAGGAAACAGATCAGAGCCTGTGACTTAAAGCCTCCTGTTGTTATTGTTCAGTTGCTCAGTCGTGTCCACCTCTGCAGCTCCATGGACTGCAGCACACTAGGCTTCCCCATCCTTCAATATCTCCTGAGCTTGCTCAAATTCATGTCCATCAAGTCGGTGATGCCATCCAACCAACTCATCCTATCATCCCCTTCTCCTCCTGCCTTCAATCTTTGCCAGCATCAGAGTCTTTTCCAATGAGTTGGCTCTTCACATCAGGTAGCCAGAGCCTTCTGTATCCCCTCCCTTTTTATCTACCAGCAAACGCTACCTGACCTTTGTGATATCATTCTCTTGCTTTTCTTTGTCATTTTCCCACCCATTCACATCTCTTTAAATACTATATTGTGGGTTTTCATGTACTTGAACTTTGTAAAACTAGCATCATACTGTGCATATTTTTGGGCTTTCCAGGTGGTGCTAGTGGTAAAGAACTCACCTGCCAATGCAGGAGACATAAGAGATACAGGTTCAATTCCTGGGTTGGGAAGATCCCATGAAGGAGGGTATGGCCACCCACTCCAGCATTCTTGCCTGGAGAATCCCATGGACAGAGGAGCCTGGTGGGCTGCAGTCCATGGGGTCGCAAAGAGTCAGATATGACTGAAGTGACTGCACACACATGTATGTGCATATTTTTGTGACTTTCCTTTTTGGCTTCCTGTTGGCTTGTGAGCTTTAGTCAGTTCACTTCATTGTTACACACTATTCTCCTCCTTTACTTACGGACTCTGTCAACAGACATTTGTGTGGTTTGCAATTTTTTACCACCATGAACAATATTTCTTCTTTGGATCTTGATATCCAAATACAAGTGTTTATCTAGGGTTTGAACTTAAGAGTACTATTTCTGGGCCATGTGCCTTTTCAACTTTACTAGGTGATGCCAAACTATTGGGTGGTTATAGCAGTTTTTAGACTCATCAACAGGCTATGAAAATTTTCATTGCTCTGCATCGTCCTCACCATCACCTTGGATTGAATGTATATATATACACACATGTACCTAAATAAGAAAATATACATACGTAAACAATTATATATATATGTTATATATAATATCTACATAGATAATGTGTATATATTAAGTGTATATATTCAGAAAACTAAGATCATGGCATTCTGTCCCATCACTTCATGGCAAATAGATGGGGAACCCGTGGAGTGGCTGACTTTATTTTTGGGGGCTCCAAAATCATTGCAGATGGTGATTGCAGCCATGAAATTAAAAAGCACTTACTCCTTGGAAGGAAAGTTATGACCAAACTAGACAGCATATTAAAAACCAGAGACATTACTTTGTCAACAAAGGTCCATCTAGTCAAGGCTATGGTTTCTCCAGTAGTCACGTATGGATGTGCGAGTTGGACTATAAATAAAGCTGAGCACCAAAGAATTGATGTTTTTGAACTGTGGTGTTGGAGAAGAATCTTGAGAGTCCCTTGGACTGCAAAGAGATTCAACCAGTCCATCCTAAGGGAGATCAGTCCTGGGTGTTCATTGGAAGGACTGATGCTGAAGCTGAAACTCCAATACTTTGGGCACCTGATGCGAAGACCTGACTCATTTGAAAAGATCCTGATGCTGGGAAAAATTGAGGGCAGGAGGATAAGGGGAAGACAGAGGATGAGATGGTTGGATGGCATCACCGACTCAATGGACATGAGTTTGAGTAAACTCTGGGAGTTGATGATGGACAGGGAGGCCTGGCAAGCTGCAGTTCATGGAGTCACAAAGAGTTGGACATGACTGAGTGACTGAACTGAACTCAGCTGATGTATAGATACACACACACAATGTATATATATGTTATATAGTATCTATAATAATATACAGAGCTGCATTCTCCAGACATAATGAAATTTATAGAAAACTTAAGGAATTTGCAAGACTAGTGTCATGCATATTCAATTTTCTATTTCTCCTTTGATTTTAGAACATGCCTCTGACATAAAAATGCAGCTCCTCAGGGCAATTTAATTTTTGGTGAGTCACAGGAGAATTGGTGAGAGAGGAGACCCCGATAGTTTAGTGGAGGTATGCTTCTATCTCTCCTCCTTTGATCCATGCTTAATGCATCCCAATTGCACTGAACTAATAATGCTGACAGGGGCTTTCTGAGCCAGGAGAGCTCAGTTTGTTCTGGTGAGAAGTTCTGGAAACTTGGGACCCGATGGGTGGTTGCCCTCACTGAGGCAAGAATGGACTCTTAGGTTGTGAATGACTGGTATTGAATGACTTAATAAAGGACCCAAGGCCACAAGAACCATACAAACTGATTGGGATTCCAGGGGACCCTGAGAGCATTTGCCATTTCCTGTTCTGAAATTGAATTACATGTCGAGGTAGTGTGCATACCTATAGAAGTGTTTTTATTTGGTTGACAGTTGATCAGAGCATTACAAGCATGAGGAGAAGGGATACAGTTCTCATCGTAAACCAGAGTGGACTAAATGACTTAGTAGCCTGTGCATGCCTATATATTTTGCATTTCTTAAAAGTTTTCTTTGTTTTAATAGCATAAGCTTTCACATAAATGAAGTATAATAGGAAGTTATGATAAACAGAATGTTAAAGGTGTTATTTTATTGGAAAAATGTTTAACATTTACTTATTATAAAGTCAGTAAATGAGAATAGTTATAAAAATCTATATTTACATGAATCCGTGGTTGTAAATGGTAATAGTTTCCTTTATTTTATTTTTTTACATAGACTTTAATTTTTAAAGCAGTCTTAGGTTCACAGCAAAATTGAGCTGAAAGTACAGACATTTCCCATATACCCCTGAGGCCCCTCCCGGTTCCTCCCCAACTACCAACATCCCCCACCAGAGTGGTACATTTGTTACACTCCATGAACCTACCTTGACACCTTATTATGATCCAAAGTGTATAGCTTACAGTAGGATTCACTGCTGGTGTTGTACATCCTATGGGTTTTGACAAATGCATAATGAAATGTATCCACTATTATCATATCATGTAGAGTAGTTTTATTGTCTTAAAAATCCTCTATGTTCAGCCTATTCAATTCTTCCTCCCCATCAGTCCCTGTCTTTATTTAAAAATGAAGTTCCAGAGATTTAGAAAGTGGAGAGTAGGAAGTTGTTATATCAAAGCAAAATGCTAACAATATATAACATCATTTGCAGTTAAAAAATCAAAACTAAAAATTCAATTAAGAAATTAAAAAGGTAAGCCACAGACCGGGAAATAATATTCATAAGAGATGTATCAGACAAAAGACTTGTATCCAGAATGTAAAAAAAAAAAAAAAAAATCACTCCAATTTATCAAGAATAAAGAAACAAGCCTCCAAGAAGTGAGGAAAAGACTTGAACAGACACCTCACAAAAGAAGATATAAAATGGCCAATAAGCATAGGAAGAGATGCTTGACAAACGAAACCCACAGGCACCTAGTAGCCGTTGTGTATCCAGTAAAACAGATAAAAGAAGCAAGCTTGGTAGCACCAAATTTTAACAAGGATGCAGACTGACTCGAATTTTCGTACTTTGTTGATTGGAGTGTCCCAACTACTTTGGATGACTGTTTAGAAGTTTGTTATAAGCTTAAAATTCGCCTTACCTATGACACAGAAATTCCATTCTTAGGTATTTACCCAAAATAAATAAAAACCTATGTTTTAAAAAATTGTGTATAATTAGTAAGTTTATTTTGGAGAAGGCAATTGTACCCCACTCCAATACTCTTGCCTGGAAAATCCCATGGACGAAGGAGCCTGGTGGGCTGCAGTCCATGGGGTCACGAAGAGTCGGACAGGACTGAGCGACTTCCCTTTCACTTTTCACTTTCATGCATTGGAGAAGGAAATGGCAACCCACTCCAGTGTTCTTGCCTGGAGAATCCCAGGGACGGGGGAGCCTGGTGGGCTGCCGACTCTGGCGTCACACAGAGTCGGACACGACTGAAGTGACTTAGCTGTAAGTTTATTTATAGTTATATGAGTAACCAGGGGAAACCCACCCTTATTGACAACCGAATGAAAAGAGAAAATGTGACATATTCAGAGTGGAGTACTCAGCAATGAACAAGAAATGACTATGGGCCTATTTAACAACAGAGATGGATCGTAAAAGCATATTGTGTGAAAGAAGGCAGACCCAAATGAATACATCTTGGGTGATTTCATTTCTGTTCTAGACCGAGAAAAATAATTTATGGGCATCGAAAATTGGCATACAGAGGTGGGTTCTGATGGGAAGAAGGCATGAGGGAGTCTGCTAGGGTGACAGAAATGTTCTCTACTTACATTGGGTGTTGTTTCCACAGGTGTGTAAACAGTTGTCAGAACTATCAGGTAAAACTGTTACAATCTGTACATTTCATTGTATGCAAATTTCACCTCAATAAAAGCGATCTGAAATGCCAATTAAGAATCACCCATAAATTATCCTGAGCACTTACTGTCACTGTATGATGCTCTATGATGCTGTGAGTCACTCTTCACTCGTGACTGCATGAAGGTGACGCCTTGAAAGAAAAGGATGCTCCCAGCAATGGACCCTGAGGCTCTCCCTGGGTTGAACTGGTCACCACACACGTGGAACAATGCATGTTTTCTCAAACAACCTCACACAAAGAGACACAGGAAGATCTAAATTAAAAACCAAAAACAACATGGAAAATGGCTGAAAAGCAAAGCCATGTTCCTGGTCAATGACACATTTGCCAGAAGTTTAAATATTTGTCACAGATGGCGAACAGTATTCTGAGGTCTGAACGAAGCTGATTGAACCTGGCTTCCCAAATTCACAGAGTAGGGGTCATCTATGTGCTCGAACGTATTATGTTGCACATTTTAATGCTCTTGCCATTTTGCATTATGCTTTTAAAGCATTGATATGTATGTTTATAATAAGAATCACACGCTTGCAAAGCCTCTGAGGTTGGAAACCACTGATCTAGCTACACTAACGCTGTGTTGGAGGCCAGGATGCTGCCTTCTGTTTGTGCTAAAGAGCTTCTTATAATGGCTGGAGTGAAGTGTTAACAGTTTAGTGGTAATAAGTGAGCAAGCAGGCAGTCTGGGAGACTAAATGACTCCTGTTAAAAAATTGATAATGGCTCCTCCTGGGCAGACACAAAGGACAGATAGATAAAGGGAGATTGTAAGCTGTCCAGTGAATCTAAATCAGATGATGTAGGTGAAACCACTATTTCAACCCATTCTTGGCTGTATCAACATTTTCTGGCCTCAGTTTCTTCCTGTGTCTGCCTAACTCACTCGGTGTAGAATGATGCTTCTTAAACTTTAATATGCATTGAAAGCACTTGAAGTTCCTGTACAGATGATAATCCAGTAGGTCCGGGACGGAGTTTGAAATTCAGCAAGATTCTAACAAGCTTCTGGGGGATGCTAATGTTACTGGTCCCGTACCTGGAGAAGCCAAGGGCTAGGGAATCTGTCTGCCTCGAAAGTAAAGAATGGGGGACACACTCAAACATTGCTTTCTCAGTAGGGCCCTCTAAGATCATTTAACTTAGATGAAGGGAGGAGATGAGGTGGGATTGAAAAGAAAATTCAGACCCTTCAGGGCTATGCTGTTCAATATGATAGCTGCTAGTTCCATATGGGGGGCTTCCCAGGTGGCTCAGTTATAAAGAATCCACCTGCCAGTGCAGGAGACATGAGTTCGATCTCTGGGTTGGGACAAACCCCCTGAGAAGGAAATGGCTACCCGCTCCAGTATTCCTGCCTGTGAAATCTCATGGACAAAAGAGTCTGGCGGGCTACATAGTCCATGGGATTGCAAAGATTCGGACACGACTCAGCGATTAAACAGCGACAACAGCTCCATATGGCTGTTTACATTTAAATTAAATGAAATAAAATATTCAGTTCCTTTGTTGAAATAGAAACATTTCAAGTGCTCAGTGGGCACTTAAGGTGAATGATGGCTAATGTACTGTATTACTTGGCACAGAATCTGAGCATTTCTTTCCTCACAGGAAATCTTACTGTGTGTCACTGCTTTGGGGAACTCAGAGAGAACTTGACCCAGGAGCAGGCTGTGACCTGGGAGACAGACCATTTTCCAGAACAAGGAATCTTTCACATGCAGATTTATCGTGGAAGCTGAGTGAAGCTGAATGCTGCATCTCTTGGTGTTAATAGTTAACTATTGTCATTTTACATCTTTGGACCTGGAGCAGAATACTGTTCTGCTCAGCTTGTCTGCTGGTTGGGATTCTGAGCTCATGCAGTGTCATCCATCTAGTCCATTCACTTCACACATACATTTTGAGATAGAGCAAGGTTGATGGACCTCCAGACCCTTCAGAGCTCATAGGATCCCTATTTCAGTGTTTTCTAAATTGTGTTCTGGGAAGGCTGCAGTATTCAGGCTCTGGACTCCTGTTGCTTCCAACAGATTAGCTTCAGTTTTATCTGTTTCATATATTGGTTTCCTTGCAAATATCCACCTGGGGAAAACAACAACAAACAACAAAAACAACTGGTCCCTCTTTAAACAAAGTTTTCAAACCCCTGATTCTAGTTCAGCCATCTCACTTTATAAATGATGTAACTGAGGTCCAAGGAGGTGGCGGGTGTGACCTTTCCAAGTTCATATGGCCAATTAGCGAGAGAGCTGAGATGGGAAATCATGTCTCCTGACCTGGGAAGCTCTGCTTCCCCTGGCTCCCTGTTAATTATTTTGGAGTACCGTGTGGCTGGCCACCCCAGCTGCACTGCAGACTCCCCAAGGGAAGGATGGGGCTGGATACATTTCTGGTACTGCTGCTGGCCCATTGCCTGGTAGCTCCCTGCTGGAGAATTAGTACCATCTAGCTGATTGCAGGTTGTAGTAGCTTCCTGGGAGTGAAGTACTGGGAGGAATTCGAGGCAAAACACCTGCATCCTTCTAGACCTCCAAGTTTTTACAGTTGGGAGTGATGCTCTCCTCACAACTGGGCTTTCTTGGTAACTGTGACTTGACAATTTCCAGGGGCCAGGAAAGGATCTTCAGAAGGTATTCATGATTTTTTTTTCCTTCCCCTGGGCTTGAGACTCTGCCCCAGAACTGACCTCCAAGTGAAGCCCGAGCTCTCTGGGCTGGAACTCGGCTAATTTCTAGCCCTCATCCAGAGTTCCGTGCTTTTCCATCATTGGCCTCATTAACTACACAATGATGATTGCTGATTCCCCAGCTGGCTGTCTTCTTCCTTTTTTGTTTTTATAGTAGATCTTTCTTGAGCTTCTATCTGTCCCTCTGGTAACACTTTGTCTCTGTATTCACACATGTTAACCATATGCCAAGGAACAGACGTTTCTGAGTTTTTCCTAAATGATGCTGATGAGGGATTAGATCCAGTCAGGCCACTGGATGCTGAACGGGGATTGTTAAAAGTCTGATACGAGAAACAAAGCTCTGACAATGGAGTGTTCCCCTTAAATTGTATTCTGCCCCAGAGACCCAGGGCTGAACGTTCCATATAGAGCTTCTTGCTTCACAAAAGGGTCCCATTTACCAGGCATGTATAATTTAGGTTAATCTGAAATTTGTTCCAAACTGAGCAGTCTCTTTGCTTACTCCCAACATAATGATGATTTATTGGCATACGCATAATGCACAGGATTCCATGAATCCACAAGGGCATTAATATTGTACACCTTAGAGACTTTTCTCAGAAGACCTCTGTACCTCTGGATGCATCTATGCATCTACCTGCCCCCTATCACCTACACACACACACAGGGACACAGATATACATTCCATTTTGGTTGCCTCCAGCCACAGGATGATTCATGAAGTAGAAATGATGATGATTTAGGGGATTACAGGGCAGACTTTCTTTTCTCCCTGGTTTGTTTGTTTTCCCTCTTTTGAAAAATGTATTACCAACTCCTGTCTTCCCCAGTGGCTCAGTGGTAAAGAATCCACCTGCCAATGGAGGACATACAGGTTCGATCCCTGGGTCAGGAAGACTCTTTGGAGGAAGGAATGGCCACCGACTCCAGTATTCTTGCCTGGAGAATCCCATGGACAGAGGAGCCTGGTGGGTTAGAGTCCATGGGGTCACAAAAGTGTCGGACAGGACTGAGTGACTAAAACAACAATTACCAGCTCCTCAATGGTGGACTAAAACCCACTTCACAACCTTTCACCTTGTTCTTCTGTCTGATACATTCTAGAAGTCAAAATGCCTAAGTTTCCAGACTTGCTTGTCGCAAGTCTGGGGCTTCCCCAGCGGTGCAGTGATTAAGAATCTCCCTGCCAATGCGGGAGGTGCAGAAGATATGAGTTTGATTCCTGGGTCAGGTAGATCCCCAGGAGAAGGAAACGGCAACCCACTTCAGTACTTTTGCCTAGGAAATCCCATGAACAGAGGAGCCTGGTGGGCTACTGTCTATAGGGTTGCACAGAATCAGATGCGCCTGAAGTGACTGAGCATGCTCACACCGCTAACAAGTCTAGAGTGGCCATGTGGCATCCTTCTGGACAACTGGAAATTGACAGAAGTCCCTGGGACAGCTTTAATTCTTGGATAAAAACACCTTGCCTTGTTAGAAGAAAGACTTTATCTTATATTTTAACCTATTTCTTGTCTTCCTGCTTGTGATATATATAGAAACAAGGCCAGAAGGTGAAGCAGTCTCTTTGCAACTATGAGGATGAGACTAGACGTTCCATGTTAAAGATGGCAGAGCATAGAGATAAGGAGCCTGGATCCCTGATGACAGTTTTGAGCAGCTGAACTGCTACCTCTGAACATCTCATTACCTAAAAAAAAATTAACTGTACTTTTAAAAACTATTGTTGGTTGGCTTTTAGATGATTGTCAAATGTTTTCAAATATGATTATCCAGTATAAGCATTTTACTTGGGTGCCAGATCTATGGAAAATTTTTTCAACACCTCATCTTTCCCTCAAGGGAAATTCTTGGCTCAGAAATCATGTGGCCACCAAGAAGAGGCCTCGATGAGCAGTCAGAATCTGAGGTTCTAGTGCTGGGTTTGCCATAAACTTGCACCCACAAGGTAGTTGTAACTATGCATCTTGCAGGCTTTTCTTGAACAAATCATTTTTTGTATCCTTGCCTTCCTTAGTAAAGTGAGAGTGTTGGAGCAGTTCTAAATTCTGTAGGATTACATGTCCACTGGGAACGGACAAGTTGTGAAATCTTTTCATTTAGTACCACTGAAGACGTTTCTATTAATGGCATTCTTTATCTACCATTTCTCCACCTAATCTGGCAGAAAGTTAAATGCACAATGGGCAAAAGACTATAGCAATAATATAATCCTGTGTGGTAATCTACTCCCCCAAACCTAGTGACTTAAATTGAAACAAAAATTATTTATTATTTCTTATGATTCTGCAGATTGGCTGGCAGGTCTGCTGGTCTTGGATGCACTCACCCATGTGGCTGCATTCAGTCTCCAAGAGGAGGTCTTGAGGAATGAAGGTATATTGGTGCTGGTTGTTGAATGGAGTGTCTTGACTCTCTATACTTCTGTTCTCTATCCATCAGGATAAACTGGAGTTCTTTACATGATGAGTCTGATTTCTAAAAGAGTAAATTAGAAGCTGCAAGATATTTGAAGGTCTTGGCTCAGAAGTTCCAAAATATCACTTCCATTACATGACATTCACAAGACCCTGAAGCCTTACCTAATCATAGTGTTAGGGTTGATGTCCCTGATCTTATGTTCTGCATCAGGTCCTGATGTAGATGAGGTCCCTTGTGTGTTGCTGCTCCCAGGGGGCTACTAGTGATTAAGAAAACTGTGAATTAAAAAGACAAGTTATCTCTTCTATCCACATACTCCATACACAATGTACCAGTATACAGTGGAGAGGAAGAGCAAGGACAGTCATAGTAGATAGATATTCCCAGAGAAAATGTGGGGGAACAAAAGGCACACACTGGTCCAGAGAAACTCCGAAATCCAGCCAAGCATATGTTCCCAATTCCCCCAACTCCAAGGGCACAAGGTGTCTCTTAACTAGAGCCCAGTTCTGCTTCCTTGAGGAATTCCTATATTCCTTGATCTCCTTAGTTCTTGTCTCTGTCCTCCGCACTTTCAGCTCTGTCCTTTGGACTCTTGGCTCTACACTTTCCTCTCCTTTCCTGTCTTTTAAAATTGGAGTGTAATTGCTTTAAAATGTTGTGTTAGTTCTCCTGTATAACAATGTGAGTTAGCTATGTGCTTGTGCCTGGTCTCACTCTTTGTGACTCCATGGACTGTAGCCTGTCAGGCTCCTCTGTCCATTGTATTTTCCAGGCAAGAATATTAGACTGGGTTGCCATTTCCTACTCCAGAATCAGCTCTATGAATTCCTATAGCCCCTCCCCCTGAACCTCCCTTCCACACCCCCATACCATCCTTCTAGGCTATCACAGAGCACTGAGCTGAGCTCTCTGTGCTATACAGCAGCTTCCCACCAGCCATCTATATTACACACGGTAGTGTTCAGTTCAGTTCAGTTCAGTTCAGTTGCTCAGTCATGTCCAACTCTGCGACCCCATGAACGGCAGTCCGCCAGGCCTCCCTGTCTATTACCAACTCCTAGAGCCTGCCCAAACCTATGTCCATTGAGTCGGTGATGCCATCCAACCATCTCATTCTCTGTCTTCCCCTTCTCCTCCTGCCCTCAATCTTTCCCAGCATCAGGATCTTTTCAAATGAGTCAGCTCTTCGCATTAGGTGGCCAGAGTATTGGAGTTTCAGCTTCAACATCAGTCCTTCCAATGAACACCCAGGACTGATCTCCTTTAGGATGGACTGGCTGGATCTCTTTGCAGTCCAAGGGACTCTCAAGAGTCTTCTCCAACACCACAGTTCCAAAGCATCAATTCTTCGGTGCTCAGCTTTCTTTATAGTCCAACTCTCACATCCATACATGAGCATTGGAAAAACCATAGTCTTGACTAGACAGATCTTTGTTGACAAAGTAATGTCTCTGCTTTTTAATATGCTGTCTAGGTTGGTCATAACTTTCCTTCCAAGGAGTAAGTGTCTTTTAATTTCAAGGCTGAAATCACCATCTGCAGTGATTTTGGAGCCCAGAAAAATAAAGTCAGCCACTGTTTCCATTGTTTCCCCATCTATTTGCCATAAAGTGATGGGACCAGATGCCATGATCTTAGTTTTCTGAATGTTGAGCTTTAAGCCAACATTTTCACTCTCCTCTTTCACTTTCATCAAGAGGCTCTTTAGTTCTTGTTCCCTTTCTGCCATAAGGGTGGTGTCATCTGCATATCTGAGGTGATTGATATTTCTCCTGGCAATCTTGATTCCCTCTTGTGCTTCTTCCAGCCCAGCGTTTCTCATGATGTACCCTACATAGAAGTTAAATAAGCAGGGTGACAATATACAGCCTTGACGTACTCATTTTCCTATTTGGAACCAGTCTGTTTTTCCATGTCCAGTTCTAACTGTTGCTTCCTGACCTGCATATAGGTTTCTCAAGAAGCAGGTCAGGTGGTCTGGTATTCTCATCTCTTTAAGAATCTTCCATGGTTTATTGTGATCCACACAGTCAAAGGCTTTGGCATAGTCAATAAAGCAGAAATAGATGTTTATCTGCAACTCTCTTGCTTTTTCCATGATCCAGTGGATGTTGCCAATTTGATCTCTTATTCCTCTGCCTTTTCTAAAACCAGCTTGAACATCTGGAAGTTCACGGTTCACTTATTGTTGAAGCCTGGCTTGGAGAATTTTGAGCATTACTTTACTGGTGTGTGAGATGAGTGCAATTGTGTGGTAGTTTGAGGATTTTTTGGTATTGCCTTTCTTTGGGATTGGAATGAAAACTGACCTTTTCCAGCCCTGTGGCCACTGCTGAGTTTTCCAAAGTTGATGGCATATTGAGTGCAGCACTTTCACAGCATCATCTTTCAGAATTTGAAATAGCTCAACTGGAATTCCATCACATCCAGTAGCTTTGTTCATAGTGATGCTTCCTAAGGCCCATTGACTTCACATTCCAGAATGTCTGGCTCTAGGTGAGTGCAAGTGATCACACCATCATGATTATCTGGGTCGTGAAGATCTTTTTTGTAGTGTATACATGTTAATAATGCAATGAATTGACAGAGTAACATTGTCTTTTTCTACAAGTGGTCTGTATTTTAAGCTGAGAAGACTTATCAATTTGCTTCCTGCCTATAGAAAACTGGGATGCGGCAGAGGCCTTTTTTCATTGTGAAGTATCACTGTCTCTTTATGGTAAAAAATGATACAGCTCCTTTAAAAATTTTGTGAGTTTTCTATGTATGAGATGATGTTCAATGCATGATAAATGCCACACCCAACATTTCTTCTGAGGTAGAACTATCTCTATCTTGGGCTATAAGTCATGGACTATGGGATTCTTAGAAGCCCTTTTATCATCCTGAAAGGGTCTCTGATGCATTGTCTAAAATCCTCCTGAGTTCTTACCCAAGGGTCTTAGGTCCAGTTCTTGATTTGATCTTTTCTCTGAGAGGTGTTCTGCACGTTCAAGAGATATGACTCCTTGGTCAGAGGGTAGATAGTGGCAGATTGTTTACAAAGATGGTTGTGGAAGCTCTTCCACTTTGATGTTTTCTTGCCTTCTTGCAATGTGACAGTGTCGTTTCTTCCATGAAGAGATAGAATTTATTTCTGCTCCCCTTGAATCTAAGCTGGGCTTGTATCTTGCTTTGACCAAGAGAGTTAGGCAGAAGGGCATTTTTCTCCCCCTGTCTTGGAGCTTTAAGCCATCTTTACAAATTAGCATGATTATCCTTCTAGAGATACACTGTGGAGAGGAAGGCCCTATGTGGCAGCAGTGCTACCCAGATAAGTATATGAAGCCGCCTTGGATCATCCAGCCTTTGTTGAGCTTTTCTGTGTCTGTAGCTGCATGAACAACTCTAGCCAGCAACACAGGTATGCCCAGATGAGCCTGGTCAGCCCCTAAAACCATGAGAGATAACAAGCTGTTATTTTTAATGCATTAGGTTTTGGAATAGTTTGTTATGCAGCAGCAGATCACTGATACAGGATGATGGTCTTGTTTTCTGCATCTCAGACTCCTGGTCCTTTAAGTGCTTTTGAAAGGAGCAGTTTTCTTTGCAAGGCCCAAAGCCCAGACATTATCTTCCTAAACCTTTTCACTAGGGCTCAGCAGGTGTTTAATGGCCCTCCTTAGAGTTTGTCACCTCTCCCTACCTAGCAACCTGTGGACTTGACAGGTTGTGGTGAGAACACTCACAACAGCTGGTGGAACAGCTGCACTGGGAGAGTAATTACTTAGAAGTGAGCAGGGGGTGCTGGGGATGAGGCTGCCCTTTTAGGCTGGGGATGGGAGGGACTGGTTGGCCCTGGGAAGGCCCCGCCCCCTCAGGGAATTCACCAGCATTCCTCAATACTGGGACTGGCCCTTCCTTGAATAAACCATGCCATGCCTTGCCATGCCTGATGCTGTCCCCCTACCAGGAACACTCTATCCCTCTTGTACAGAAGAGGAAATTCTGCTTCATTTTAAAGACTCATTCACACATCTTCTCTGTGATTTTGTTTTAACCTGCCTGTGCAGAGTCAATCGATCCTATTCTGCTTCCACTGTGTACTCCTTAGAATGCTATTAGCTCTCACTCCCATCTGACTTGTCTGTTAAGTGCTTTACTAGTTAGGACTATATCTAGCTGAGCAAGAAGCCTCGGCAGAGTGAATCCTGGGCTGGTAGATATCCTACAGTGTCAACAGAACTCTTTCTGTTCTGTGTTCTGTACCTAGGTTCCATTACGAAAGTCACCTTAAGGTCAAAGGTGGCTGCTGGAGGTCCAGCCTTCATATCCATATTCCAGCCAGCTGGAAGAAAAAAAAAGGCACATTTTTTAAAGCGGTACATTTTTTCCATTATTCACAATCTTTAGAAATTACACATATCTCCTCTGTTTATGCCTTCAATCTGAGCTTCAGATGAAATTGAGAAATATCTTTAATCCCAGCTAAAACTGAGAATTGTGTTTCTAAGAAAGAGGGAGAGGATTAATATAAGGGTGTCAATTATTAGGTTTTATCAAAGTATTACATGTCCTCCTCATTAGAATGAATTTCTTGAGACCGGAAAACATATCACCTCAACCATATTTACCACACAGTGACCAACTCTGTGCCTGATATACTGTAAATACTTAGTGAACAATGAGCAAATCTGCTTGCTGATTTGAGGCCAGTGTCTCTGGGAGGGGGTAGCACAATTTATTACTAATAGCTCAGTAAAAAGTTGTCTCTCGTCTCCAAGTCCTGGCTTCCTACTTTTCTCTCTGTATTTCTATACTTTCTGACGTTTCCATACTTATTCTCTCTTACCCCTAGGCTCCCAGGCTCTGAATCTATTATCAAACCATCTCACAAACTGTTGGATTGTCCCAGGTCTGGATCTGACAAGTGAAAGGTTGGGAGATTCTGTGTTGCTGTCATAGGCTAGGAGTTGGTGTAGGTGTGGTGCATTTGAGTTAGAAGCCAGGGAACCTTGGGTAATAGGTTCAGTTTGAGAAAGGTAGTGTTAGTCACTCAGTGGTGTCTGACTCTTTGCGACCTCATGGACTGTAGCCAGCCAGGCTTCTCTGTCCATGGAATTCTCCAGGCAAGAATACTGGAGTGGTTATCCATTCTCTTCTCCAGGGGATCTTCCCAACCCAGGGATTGATAGAACCTAGGTCTCCTGCACTGCAGGCATCTGAGCCATCAGGGAAGCCCCAACAGTTTCAGTCTGGCCACAGGTAAATCTGCGACTTTAGTTACCCATGTTTATTATCTTCACCTTGATTTCTTCTGCTGTAAAATAATGGAGGTATACACTATCCTCATCCTAAAGATACAGAAGGTACAATGGGCTATTAAAAGTGTTAGTCGCTCAGTGGTGTCCAGCTCTTTGCTACCCCATGGCCTGGGGCCCAACACGCTCCTCTGTCCATGGAATTCTCCAGGGAAGAATACTACCATATATAGCCCTTCCCTTCTCAGGGGGATCTTCCCAACTCAGGGATTGAACACAGGTTTCCTGCATTGCAGGTGGATTCTTTACCGTCAGAGCCACCAGGAAAGCTTTTCAATATGTATATACACATGCAAAATACAATTGCAGGATGTTCTTATTAGATGCATACATAATAAGCAAACAGTGAATAAAAGTGTATCCTCTCCCACTGTAAATGATTTCCAAAGCATATGTCAATGGATAGGGGTGGGTTGATTCTGGCACTCTGCCTTCTTCCTTTTCCCTCATTGTTCTTCGCTGAGCTGCTTGTGTTGCAGCCCAGAACCCAGAAGCCCTTCTTAGTCCCAAGGAAGCATTACTCCCGGTCATTTCCACTGATGGGCCTGGAATGACAGGGTGATGGATGTTGCTGTCGCTGTGTGAGACTGGGGAAATGTTTTCTCTGGCTGGCCCTGGAAACCTCCCTGCCATAGATTTTCTTGGGGCTCAGAAGCTTGACAGATGTGAACCAAAGGTGGCCTCCAGAGCTCTGGAGGTGGATTGGCCCTGTTATCCATCCCTTGGATCTTTTAGGCACTGCGTGGCCTTTGAAGGTTTTACTGTGTCATTGGAGAAAAGAAGAGAAAAATCAATAGATGAAGGAGGTTTAAAGCCCATTCAGGCAGATAGGGCGGGCAGGCTCTTGGTAACCTCTTTGCTCTCTGCCCAGAGGATAGATCTGGGGATACTTCCAGAAAGTCAGTGAGTATCAGGAATGGTCCTCTGTGAGCTGCCATTCTAGGCTTTCCTGCAGGCACACCCCACCTTGACTGCCATGCTCTCCATCACTGGGATCATAGAGAAGCAAGTGGGAGCCAGGGAGAAACAAGGATCTGGTGGTGAGATGAAGGCAAGGATCCTGGATGTTGCTGGAGGTGAGTGGTAGGCTTGACTAAGAGCATGCAGGCAGATTCTTTACTGTCTGAGCCACCAGGTCATGGGCCACAAGGGCAATGGTGCCAAAGGCCAATTCTAATAAAAAGCAGAGCAGAGAACCAAGCCACGTGATATTAACCTGGAACAATTATAGCCCTCTGTGACTCTTTCTTCCCCACTAACGTTTGGCTTGGCTATTTAACCCTATTATTATCCACAAGTCCACACTGAGTTCTTAAGGCTAAACAGAACCAAGAAATGCTCCTGATCTAAAAAGTGAGACTGAAAGGAGAGATTTAGTTTTCCAGGAGCTCTGCAAGAGAGAAAATATAGAACTTCAAAGTTCTCCATTTCCGTGATATGAAGGAGTTACGCTGGGAAGGGAGGGAGCTCTGTGAGCTGAAATCCTCTGTCCCCCTCCCCCTCTCCTTATCTGTGCTACCTCTAGCTGCCTCCTCTGGGTCTTGACCTAGGATAAGAGCTGGGTAGAGGCCCTGGATATCGGCTGGGGAGAAGTTGCCCTGCTGAGGCAGAGTAACCCCTGAAGCAGGAAAAGTCAGGGCTGCAAAGAAGCAGATGCTGTTTCCAAACCCTGTTTCCACTGAGAGGTGGCAGGACTGTAGCTGGAAAATGCTGCTGGAGCAGATGTGGGCTCTGGAACGTCCTTGAAACGTAAAATGGTGAACATAAAGGGAGCTCGGGGACCAGCAGGCTCTGCGGAGACGAGTTAATTACCTGGCCAGTTCCAGCAGATGAAACAAAGAGATCAAGGCTCTTGACCCACTCCCTGCAAGGCTGCCTGCTAACCACGCCCTCCCTCTCTGGCCCTGCCGGATTCTGGGCTGGCGGAGGTGGCTATGGGGATAGTGAGGGAATAGCCAGGGTTCTGAAGAAGCCAGGGTGTAGCCCACAGCTTCTCGAAAAGTGAAAGTGTTAGTTGCTCCTTCGTGTCTGACTCTTTGCAATCCTATGGATTATAGCCCACCAGGCTCCTCTGTCCATGGGATTCTCTAGGCAAGAATACTGGAATGGGTTGCCATTCCCTTCTTCAGGGGATCTTCCCAACTCAGAGATTGAACCTGAGTCTCCTACATTGCAGGCAGATTCTTTACCAACTGAGCCACTAGGGCAAGCACAGGGGCAGGCAAATACTGAGGCAGAGCCAGGAGGTTTGGGGAGGTGGGTTTAGCAGGATGGTACCAGCACTCTGGGGAACAGAGAGAGAAAGCAGGAGGGCGAAGAGGACAAAAAGGAAGGAGAAAGAGAAGCAGAAAGATCAAGGGACACAGGCAGGTGCAGTTGATGGAGAAGGAAAAAGTGACCTAGGAAGAAGAAAGAGGACTAGGGGTCAGTTTGGGCCCAAATCTACCTGTTTTGGAAAGGGAACCAAAACATGTGATTGTGAAAGATCCTGGAAAAGCAGTTAATGCTTTTAGAATGTTTGTGTTTCTGCCAGGTAATCCCTAAAAAAGAGTGCAACCCAGAGGCCCTCTCTTTCCTAAAATAATTTGATCACGGTAGATCCTGCAACTTTAGTGGCAGAATCTGGCTGGTGATGAGCTTTGGACTGGCAAGCAGTCCCTCTGAGTCTTTCCTGCAGAGGGGAAGCATGCCTTCATAGGAGGATCCTGGGCAAGGAGTCAGGATAGAAGCACAGGCAGGAGACCAGGCAAATCATTGAACTCCCTGTGTCTTGGTCTCCTTACAAGTAACATGGGAACTCTAATGACTCTTATTTCTCTCCTTACATTTCTGCAAAGACCAAATGAAATAGTTTTCTTTGTCCATCCATCCATCCATCTATTGCAAAAAACATTATAGAAGACTCATTTGTACCAGGCACTGAATTGAGCGGTAATGCTACAGGGCGATTAAAGTAGAGTTCTTATTCTCAAGGGGCTTCCTTGGTAGCTTAGTTGGTAAAGAATCTACCTGCAATTCAGGAGACCCTGGTTGGATTCCTGGGTTGAGAGGATCCCTGGAGAAGGGCTATGCTATCCACTCCAGTATTCTTGGGCTTTTCTGGTGGCTCAGATGGTAAAGAACCCACCTGCAATGCTGGAGACCTGGATTTGATCCCTGGGTTGGGAAGATTCCCTGGAAGAGGACATGGCAACCCACTCCAGTATTCTTGCCTGCAGAATCCCCACGGACAGAGGAGTCTGGTGGGCTACAGGCCATGGGGTTGCAGAGTCGGGCATGACTGAGCCACTAAGCACAGCAAAACACTTATTAGCTCAGTCTCACAGGAGAGACACATATATGGACAGATCTTGAATGTTAAAACAGCAACATGCTTAAAGCCTTGCTCTTATCTGTGCTGCAATAAAGGCAGCCTCCTCTGCGTGGCTTACAGTTGTGTCTATGACCTGGTTCTGGAATCTACATCTTCCCCAAGAACTTCTTTTGCTTGGCCTCATATTTAGGCTACACCAAACTACTTGGGCTTCTCTGTAGACAGGTGGGCTCACATCTCTGCACCTTGGTTATGTTGCTTTCCAAGCTTGAAATGGCACCTTCTTCTGAATCATGGTCCTGACTCCCACTTCCTGACTCCACTCATTAATCCGTGTCTGTTCTTCCAGAGAGACCCCCTTTCCCCTTTCCCTACCTCCCGTCCCAGGCTAGATTAGATGTCTCTCATCTTGCTCAGAAATTGTTTTTTTCATGTATGTTTTTCCTATTGCTATAGATGCAGAGGAAGCAGGGGCCCCGTCTTAATTTATGCTTATTTCTCAGTGGACAATGCATGATATAGGAAGTATTTAATGAAAGCTTAGGGAACTGCACTGAGCTGTTCTGACATCACAGGAGAAAGATAGACCGAGGAGTCAGGGAAGCCACTTGTAAACTGATTCTTGATGTTTGAATAAGAGTTCAACAAGGAGAGAAGGAGGGAACCATGTATGTCAAGGCCAGGGTTCTGAGACCAGGCGGCTTGGTCAGGTGACTTGAGCTGCGGGAGCTGGAAGAAGGGCAGCTGCCAAGCTGAAGAAGGTGATGGTTAATTTTACGTGTTAATTTGACTGGGCCACGGGTTGCCCATATATTTGGTCAAACAATATTCTGACTGAATCTGTGAGGGTGTTTCACGATGAGGTTAACATCTGAAACAGGACACTGAGTAAAACCGTGCTCCTTAATGTGGGTGGGCCTCATCTACTCAGTTGAAAGTCTGAATAGACTAAAAAGGCTGGCCTCCTGTGAATATGGTGCAAGGGGCTCCTCCTGCCTGACTGCTTTGAGCTGGGACAGCTGTCTTTTTCTACCTTTGTACTCGAACTAAAACACTGGCTCTTCTTGAGTCTTAGGCCTCCTGGATTTTAGAAGTTTGCACTTCAGTTCTGGTTCTCAGGTTTTGAATTTGGACTGGAGGACACCCTGACTCTTCTGTGTTTCTAGCTGGATGACTGCGGATCTAGTGACTTCTTAGCCTCTATAATTGCATGAGCCAATTCCTTGTAATGAATCAATCTCCCTCTCTTTCTCCACACACACACACACACACACACACACACACACACACACACACACACCCCTTGTGTTCTGTTGGTTCTGTTTCTGGAGAACCCTAACAAACACAAAAGAGGAGATCTTGGAAGGCTTGTGGACTTGCTGAGCGATGAGGCAGTGGAGAGGATGTTTCAGGTTGTGATGAGGTCTGTCTTCTGCATCACTGTCACCAGTGGCAGGTCACTCCTTTTTCCCTGGGGCACCCTGGCCTTTGCTCAGCTGCAGAGATTGGCTAAAGGTGGACCTTGGAGACCCCTTAAAGGGATGGAACCTGTAAGCCAGGAGAAGGCTTAGAAAGGCCAGATTAAAAGCCTATTCCTAGGACTTCAATGTTTTTATGTTTCCTTTGTTCTCCTCAGCCATTTTTCTGTAATATATGGTAAAACCTTCTTGAATATTCCAACTGCCTCAGCTGTTTGAAGAGGAACCAAAGACATAATTTGTATATATATTTGAACTAGTTCTTTAAAGGAACCAGTTCCCCTAAATTCATCCAAGACCTCCATGTGTGCATTTTTCCTGCTTTTCCCAGAACCTGTTCTGCTCCCACCACACCTCTGCCTCTGCTCCAGTGCTTTGTCTGGCTCTCTTCTGCCCCAGCTTCTAATCTCCCCTCTATCAGTTCTTGCTTCTTGAATGGGGACAGGACCCTGGGCTAAGGGCTTCCTCCTAGCTTCCCCAGCAGCCCAGGGTTTGCCCATTCTGTGTCTGAGTCTCCTTTAGAGCACACACACACTTCTCATGGTTCATGGTTGCCCCTCTAGTGCCCCAAGCAAACTATGTGCTACATGGGGGTTGAGAGGAAGTGATGGAAAAGTGGTTTATCTTCTGATGGTTGAGGATATAGCAGCTGCCTTGGGTCCCTTCCTTTGTAAAGAGAAAGAGAGAATGCAATGCACCTAAAGCAAGATTGTGCGATGCATAGCTTGTCTTCATCAATAGCCCCAAACCCCCTATTATGATATGGTTTTCCTTCCCTTCAACCATCCCTGCTTCCAGGTATGGTTTGTAGGTCTGATCTCCCTACCAGTCAAGCTATTGACTACCAAACATTATAATTTACAAGCACACAGGCGATGGGGTGAATTCGGAGTCATGGGTCTTCAGGATTTATGAGGTCAGCTCCTCTGTCTGGGGCAGGCTGGTCAGGGCAGAGGGTGGACACAGCCTGTGAGCTCTCTTATTGCCAGCACTGCTGCTGTATCCCAGTGCCTGCCTCAGGGATAAGCAGAGGCTGGACCTGGGCAAGGTAGTTGTAAAAGTTTTTGAATGAATGAATGGAGATTTCATTTTTTAATTGAACAAATGAATAGTCCCCTATTCTCTCTGTGTTTTACCTGCAGTCAAAATGGGGGTTTTATTTTTTTCTCTCAAAAATTTAACCCCCTGAGGTTCTCAGCAAGTGAATGACACTTTCCTTCCCTTGGTGTTGGGAAAAAGATGATCGATCCAGGTACTTACAGAGATAATTGCAGTTCTTCTTGGAAACCTCGTATGGGATAAATGATGCTAATTTATGCATATTTACAGGCAACTAACTCCAAACCCTAGTGAGCGACATAGCCTTGTGAGTTCAAAGTTAACCTTCCAACAATAGGAGAAGAATTTTAATTGAAAAAGGTAAGGCAGGCATCTGGCAGCTGTGTTTAGGGGGGCATTCTATTAAGGAGTCACTGAAATGGCTCTATAGCTGTTGTAACAGATTTTAATTTAAATGAGATTTCACTTTTTTTTTTTTTTAAATAAAGAGAAAGTCGCCCGGGTTTGCAATATTTTTCAATGAACTGAGGTTTCTTTTTTAAAAAATCATAATTGATTTATTTTGTATAAAAATATTGTCTAACATACGCAGGCTCATTTGAATAAATTATTCATCAGCATCTTTTTAGTGATGTGCCAGCTCCTGCCTGTTGGAATGCCATTGGTCCTTTCTTCCCACCAAGGTGCAGGAAATGTTCACAGCCACGGCAAAAACCATGAATCAAAAGCCAGAGCAAGTTGCTCTTAACTAAAGCTACAAAGGACTGGGTTATTTATAGACTGTTGATGGATTCCATTTCTAAGGAGGGCGTGGGAAAGGCGGAGTCAGGAGCAGTACCCACTAACATGCCTGTCTCATGATATTATCCTGAGGCCATCAGGTGCACCCGGAAGCAGTCTTGTCAAGTGCATACACAAAGGACAGCATATTTGTTGATTTCTTTAGGTGGATGAACTAATTTCTGGTATAACAAGATACCGCATACAGGGGAGCTTAAATGGCAGAAATTTATTGTTTGAAGTTCTGGAGGCTGCAGATCCAACATCAAGACTACCAGATGCCGTAGCTGGTGGGGACCAGCTTCCTGGTTCATAGAAGGCTGTCTTCTTGCTGTGTCCTCACATGGCGGAGAGAGAGAGCCCTCTGTGGTCTCTCTTTTATAAGGGCACTAATCCCATTCTTCAGTATTAAAAAAAAAGAGACATCACTTTGCTGGTAAAGGTCCATATAGTCAAAGCTGTGGTTTTTCCAGTAGTCATGAATGGATGTGAGAATTGGACCATAAAGAAGGCTGAACGCAAAAGAATTGATGCTATTGAACTGTGGTGCTACAGAAGACTCTTGAGAGTCCCTTGGACTGGAAGGAGATGAAACCAGTCAATCCTAAAGGAAATCAGCTCTGAATATTCATTAGAAGGACTGACGCTGAAGCTGAAGCTCCAGCTCTTTGGCCACCTGATGCAAAAAGCGGACTCATTGGAAAAGACCCTGGTGCTGGGAAAGATTGAGGGCAGGAGGAGAAGGGGGCAACAGTGCATGGGATATATGTATAGCCTCACCCACTCAATGAACAAACTGGGAGACAGTAGAGGACAGGGGAGCCTGGCATGCTGCAGTCCATGAGATCGCAAAGAGTCGGACATGACTGAGCAACTGAACACCAACAAATCCCATTTGTGAGGGTGCCAGTCATCTCCCAAAGGCCCCACCTCCTCATACTGCACCAGCACATGGAGGATTAGGGCTTCATCATGTAGATTTTGGGGGAGGAAGGACATGGACACTCATAGCACTGGGCCCGACTTTTATGATTTACAATGTAGGTTCAAAGCTGATCCCAGATTTGGGAGGCCTGCAAAAAGTTCAAAGGTGTGACAAATATTAGTCTTAGAGTGAAAATTGCTGTAAATACCACCCCTCCCCCATACCCCAAGACTGAGGTCAGAAAGATTGGGGTCACGCTGGCTCTCCCCTTCCTCTAATCCTTTCATCAATGTCAGCAGGTAAATATGAGGCAAAAGAAACCTCTGGTCTGGGAAGTGAGCTGCCTACCTCTGGTTGGCTTGGCGTTTCTAAGACTGACGTTCTCTGATGGGTCATGGTGGGCAGACACATTTTCCTAGGACCAGGAGCTCTGAGAAGGGAAGAGGTTCGTGTGACTGTGAGTCTTGCCCTCACACCAACAGGTGCTTCAAGGGGGCTGTGACTCCTCTCCTTCATACCAAGGCAATTGTTCCAAGGTGCTGAAGGACTCTAATAGAGTCTCTACTCCGGAAGAGCTGTCAGTCACTAGAACAACCTCAAGATCAGGATATTCCCCACAGGGCTCTTTATTATTTTAAAAAAATATTAATAGAACTAATTAAATATAGAGGTGTGCTCCAGCCCTAATCTGTGACTTCTCATCTTTCCTTGCCTCCCTCCTTCTCCCCGCTGGGCCCCAGCGTGTATTGTCAAAGTGTCAAGTGAGGAGGGAAGGAGAAAACCAGCAGAGATAATGCAGAATTGGTATGCCGGGCCAAGGCTCTGGACACAAGGGACTTCTTTTAATCCAGTCCATTAATCAATTTCTCTGTAGAAATTGAATTAACTGTCTTTCATCAACATCACATCCCAGGACTTGAAAACATGGGTACGCACACAGGAATGTAAATGCAGCTGAGAGTGTATCTCCCTTCCATGTAGGTGAATCTGTGGGGCTCCCGATCTGCAGTCCAGTGCATGGAGGGTGAAGGCCTGAGAGTCAGAGGGGCTGGCTTTCACTGGGTGGCCTTGAACTTGGGTCACCGAAGCCATCTGCCGTTTTGGGTTTGCTTGCTCACAGCCACTGGGAAGACTTCCCACCCTCATCTCTCCTTTCAGCTAAACACATGGAGTATTGAATATCATTCTCACTATAATATTTTTTTTTTCTTTAGACTTGAGTTACACAAAAAACAACTGGTCTGTTCCTTGCTGAATCCCCAGCTGCATCCTTCATCCCTGCTAAGATAAAGTTCTTTTTTCTGGGTCAGTGGGCTCTGGATTGCATTGAGAATCTTTCAGAGCAAGTTTGAAAGGATCTTTCTCTGTCTTTGAGAGGGAAATTCAGACATCACTATATGTGTAAGGGGATGCAGCTCCAGAGAGAGGTCAACCACAGGAGGTGTTCCGTAGGGATTCGGGTATTTCATTCATTTAATCAGTTAACTAATAGGTATTTATTGGCTGTCTGCAGGTTTCAGGATATGTTAGATCTCAAGGGCACAAAGACTGAAAAAAAAAGACAATGGCAATGAAAAACAACCAGAAAAACCCTATAATGCAATCCCTGCTCTGATAATCTATTGGGGTAGACTGGTAGAATAAGAATTCACAGTAAAGTGTTATACATATTAAAATACTCATATTAAAACAGAGTATTGCAGTCTGTGGGATAAGGATGGGGAACAAACAAGCAAGTGATTACTTGGTCTGCTGGGACTAGGAAAGTTCTTGTAAAAGACATCATTTTCTGCAAAGGCAAACCAAACCTTTTATAGTGAGAGAGGGATTGGAAGCAGATGTTAAACAAGAGAATTTTGTTGCCCCTCACATTCCATCCTCAATAAAATCATTCAATAAAAATATGATCATGTCATCCCCATGCTTATCACTCCAGGGCATTTCATAGTCCTCAGACCTCTACATTCATACCAAAGGGTGTGGCCCTTGGTAGTAACCTCAGGGAGGATGGTGTGGCTTCACTGAGCCTGGTCCAGCCTCGAGGCTTCTCATCTACTGTTCCCTCTGACTGTTCACACCCTCCATTGTCTTGCTGAATCCTATGCATCCTTCAGGCACCTGCAAGGAAGCTTTCCCCTGCTTCAATGGGTTAACCCCTCCAGTCTCATCTCAGAGCCCACAGTAGCCTGTGTTGCTCCTCCTGGAACGATCACAGTTGTAATGATTATTTAAAACCATTTGCCCATCTCCAGATGGGGTACTATGAAGTACTATGAAAGGAGAGACCATATCTATCCTGATCACTTTGTTCATGTCAGGGCCTGACCCAGAGTAGATGCTTAATCAGTCAGTACAGTTCAGTCACTCAGTCGTGTCTGACTCTTTGCGACCCCATGGACTGCAGCATGCCAGGCCTCCCTGTCCATGACCAACTCCTGGAGTTCACTCAAACTCATGTCCATTGAGTTGGTGATGCCATCCAACCATGTCATCTTCTGTCTTCCCCTTCTTATCCCACCTTCAGTCTTTCCCAGTATCAGGGTTTTTTTCCAATGAGTCCGCTCTTAGCATCCATCACGTGGCCAAAGTTTCGGGTTTCAGCTCCAGCATCAGTCCTTCCAATGAACACTTAGGACTGATCTCCTTTAGGATGGACTGGTTGGATCTCTTTGCAGTCCAAGGGACTCTCAAGAGTCTTCTCCAACACCACAGTTCAAAAGCATCAATTCTTCAGTGCTCAGCTTTCTTTATAGTCCAACTCTCACATCCATACATGACCACTGGAAAAACCATAGCCTTGACTAGATGGACCTTTGTTGGCAAAGCAATGTCTCTGCTTTTGAATATGCTGTCTAGGTTGGTCATAACTTTTCTTCCAAGGAGTAAGTGTCTTTTAATTTCATGGCTGCAGTCACCATTTGCAGTGATTTTGGAGTCCAGGAAAGTAAAGTCTCTCACTGTCTCCATTGTTTCCCCATCTATTTGCCATAAAGTGATGGGACCAGATGCCATGATCTTAGTTTTCTGAATGTTGAGCTTTAAGCCAACTTTTTCACTGTCCTCTTTCACTTTCATCAAGAGGCTCTTTAGCTCTTCTTCACTTTCTGCCATAAGGGTGATGTCATCTGCATATCTGAGACACTACATAAGATATCAATAAATATCTTATTGATGTTTCTCCTGGTAATCTTGATTCCAGCTTGTGCTTCATCCAGCCTAGCGTTCCTCATTATGCACTCTGTATATGTACTCTGCTTATATGCAGATGCTTAGTAAGTGTTGAATAATATGCTTTCGAACTGCGGTGCTAGAGAAGACTTGAAAATTCCTTGGATTTTGAGGAGACCAAACTAGTCAATCCTAAAGGAAATCAACCATGAATATTCATTGGAAGGACTGATGCTGAAGCTCCAATACTTTGGCCACCTGAAGCGAACAGCTGACTCATTGGAAAAGACCCTGATGTTGGGGAAGATTGAAGGTGGGAGAAGAAGGGGACGACAGAAGATGAGATGGCTGGATGGCATCACTGACTCAGTGAACTTGAGTTTGAGCAAACTCCAGAAGATAGTGAAGGACAGGGAAGCCTTGGCATGCTGCAGTCCATGGGGTCACAAAGAATCAGACACAACTGAGTGACTGAACAGCAATAAAGACAAATTTTTGCATAAATCATGGTTCAAGAGGCTTGTTTCAGGAACTTGGTGAATGTGGCCAGCAGCAAATAACTTGCTCAGTGTAAGGATTGCCACATAAGATTGAGTGAGATTGCACATCAAGCTAAGGAGTTCGGACTTTGTCCCATAGGCAAAAGGAACCGTGCAAGGCTTATGAGTGAGACAGTGACTTAATCTGATTTGTGTTTTAGAAATATAACTCTAGGGCACTTGATTTCTGAGTTAACTGTCTGGCATTGGCTCTTATTTGATTTCCCAAGTTCTCACTCTCTCAGTTAAACAAAGTGAAGGAAAACAAGGTTTGGGTTCCAGTGGCAAGCAGGTTCATAACTCAATGAGGGCACAGCATCTTCTCTTTGTCACTTCCCTGTGCCCCTGCTCCACCTAGCAGGCTCCCCATCAGCGGGTTTGATTTCAAGAGGCGTTGGAGCAGAGCTCCTGATGTTCCACTTGGTGGCTGATTCCCTCCTGCCTCCCTACTGTTGCTTCTGCTGTTCTCCCTGCCCAGAGAGACCCCACCACCCCATCCCCACCATCTCGGCCTTTCTCAATATTGCCCATCCTTCATGACCCAGTCTAATGCCCACCCTTTCTGTGGAGCTACCTTGACCACTGCAAGCCACCTCACTCTGTGGGATCCACCAAACACTCATATTCTCTGCCCTTCAGAGACACTGAGCCAGGCCATGGAGGTCCCATGTGCCCCTCTTTTAATAGGAGGGGAAACCCAGGGGGGATGAACTGTTAAGGTTACAGAGATGGGGGCAGCAAAGCAGACCACACTCCCAATGGCCTGGCCAAAGCCCATGGCTCTTCAATTCATGGCACTGCCTACCCAGGCTCTTGAGCACAGGGTCTCTTATACTACTGAACTTTTCAGCACACAACCAGTTCCTCCAATAAAATCATAAGCTCCTGGGAGACCTGGACCACAGAGCATCTCATTTATCTGAGTATAAATGTCTGGCCTACAGTAGTTATTCAATAAAGAATCATTGACGCAAGACATTTCATGTGGAAAATAGTTCTTTGCTCTCCATCAGCTTCTTCTCTGTCCATTAGGGCAATGATTGCCGGGGTACAAGACCACTTATTTGGAGTCATGCGGCGAGAGCCAAAGCAGGGGGCTGGCTCTTGAGGGTGTGCCTTTCGGTCTCCCAGAGGCAGATCTGGAGTCTCCTTGGGGAATGTCTCAGTGTCCTCAGAAGGAGGCCATCTGTGCTGCTTTCTTTTCACTTGCTACCTGCCTCCTCCTCTCCGATCCATTCTGTCTTCCTCTACCTCCTCTGGGTCCTAGAGGCTGATTTTATCTGAAGGGCATCACCTAGACTCCCTTGCTTACTGCCTTCTGGAGGAGTCAGCCAGTGGAGAAAGGAGTGGGAGGTCAAGGTATTTATGACCCTGACTCCATCCCTCCATGCTTGCCTCCACTTCCTGTGGTGCCTGCTTCCTCAGGCTCTAGCTCTTCCCTGGTTCAGATTACACTGGTTCTTCCCAGGTGTTCCAATAGATGGACTTCCCTGGTGGCTCAGACGGTAAAGAATCTGCCTACAATGTGGGAGACCTGAGTTCGATCCCTGGGTTGGGAAGATCCCTTGGAGGAGGGCATGGCAACCCCACTGCAGTAAACTAGCCTGGAGAATCCCCATGGATAGAGGAGCCTGGTGGACTACAGTCCATGTGGTAGCAAAGAGTTGGACATAACTGAGCAAATAAGCACACAGCCCATAGGCACCATGGCCATGCTGGCTTCCTGCTGTTGTAGTCACCGGTGCCCTTCATTGCTTGTGAATTCCCCACTCCATCTAACAGATCCTGTATCAACTTCTTGGATTGTCACATCTTCCCTACTGGGATTTGGTCTGGTCTAAAGTCTTAAGGAAATTCATAGGAGCAGACTGGAGGGGAGGAAGAGAGTGTGGGACCAAGTATCGTTGGCAATGATGCCAGAGGTTGAGGAACACCTAGGGGTCTTACTGAGTTTGCCCCTGGGGTTGGACAAGGGGGACAGTGTGGGCCAGAAGATTACCTCCCCACCCTCCCTATTCTTAGTTGGCTTCCTGTCATTTGGGGGCTTTAATTTCATTAAAGACACATTCATTCAAAAAACAAGTAAGATATCTCTACTCTCCAAATAGTTCACAGCGTAGAGGGAATGAAAGAGTGAATGAACTCCACTAGAAAGCAGATGAAAGGGACACAGTCAGTGTGAGAGGTGTAGCTGGATGTGGAAGTCATCAGCCACATGAATGAACCCTGATGAGGAGAGAAATTGGGCTTTGGAGAAGGAAGATGTGCTTGGGCCTTTGAGGTCCTTAATTACCCTCTGAACCTTGTTGGCAAACTGGGAAAAATAATACCTTGCTGGCACATTTGCATCAAGACCTAAGTGACCTGCCATGTGCAAAAGAGTAGGGCTGGGTCTCCTAGGAAATCCCAGGGTGATTGGGGTAGAAGGACCTGGCACAAGTTAATGCATAAACATTTGATGAACGAATGGGTGAAGGGATGAATGAGTGGATGAAGAGAGAGAAGAGAGGCTCAAGCAGATGCCCCCATGGGTGGGAACAATCTCCATGGCAAGCGGCTCCAAGCTCTGACTCCAACAGGTGAGGGATCAATTCCCCCATCCACCATAGCGTTCTTGATACTGATGGCTCCCAGGCAAGGACTAAAGGAACAGGGGGGTAGACCAAAGCAGAAGTGACTTAAAAGTGAATTAGCTGCTGATTCTTGGGTACTTGGGCTGATACCTTTGATAAAACTCAAAACTTACTAGTTTATTTCTTTCGTTTGGTTAGAAACCAAGACAATGGAGGATGGAAGATACCAATTTCATTAAAAATATAACTTTTCCCCCCTTCCTTTTTTCTTCTTTAAAAACCCTGGGCAACTGACCTAGTTTTTCATTCTCTTTGAACTCAGTGACAGCAGCTCTTCTTCAAAGCCAGGTTGTAACACTCAGGTTCTCTGCTTTATGTGGGTCAGGGTGACTCTTCTGGTTACAGAAAAAGATGAGCTTCCAGCACCATCTTTTTAAGCAGCGCTGGTGCCCAGAATTCTTTTGGAATTTTCTTTTTTAGCATCCTTGCTACCCTCAGTGGTTAACTCATGGTAGTTAGCAGGAAAAGTGTGGCAGAGGAAATGTTTATGAGTTGATTTTCTACTAAATAACTTTTAGAAGGGGACAGGCAGAATAGAGGAAGTATGCAGGACATCTTTATGCTTTCTGTGGTCCCCGGTGGAGGTGTTATCTGTCTTTCACAGAGTGGAAGAAACACCCAACCAGGAGTCAGGAAAACATTCCATGAGCAGTGTGATCTTGGATAAGTCATAAAATCACTTGCGATGCTTCATCTGAAAATGTTCTTTACAGCTCTATGGCTCTCTGAGGGTTCTGAGATTTTGATGTGGGTTGAGGTGGAAGGACATCTTGTAAGAAACTCTCAAAATAGAAACATCCTCTCTTCTCCCAAATAGCACTGCTGGTTCCTGGCTGCACCAGCAGGAAGCAGAGCTGGGTGAATAGACTGCGAGGAAGAGCGGTCTTCTCCCAGTATGATCTGAGCTATTCTTAATGGCTAACCTGCTCCCAAATCTCTCCCGGACTGGTGTGCTTCTAGCTGAAAATTTCATCATAGAAAATCATTCCTTTGAGAGGGACATGAATTCAGGAGTTTCTAGTTAAAATGAATTATTTTGGCACTAGTTATTTTAGTTTAGTTTAGCAGACAACTTTTCCAGAGAGGCAGTTGGCTAATGACTTCGCATATCTGGTAGATACATTCTGAAGGAGCTGGGGAATGGGAAAGTCTGGGATACTAGTGGGGCAGGTGGGCCCAGGTGAAGTTCAGGGCAAGACCCCTGTTCCTGCAAATGAGCAACTTGGACCAACATCACAATTCTGCTGAGGATTGGGTGGGGGGCTGCTCGCCTCCTTCCTGCTTGCATCACTCAATATTCAGCCTCATTTCCTCCTCCCCCAGTCCCCACTTTCCACCTTCTATTTCCAGGCTAAATTCATGAATGTGCTTTCTATATGGTGTAGTGATAAAGAACCTACCCACCAATGGAGGAGATGCAAGAGCTGTGGATTTGATCCCTGGGTTGGGAAGATCCCCTGGAGGAGGGAATGGCACTCATTCCAGTGTTCTTACCTGAGAAATTCCACGGACAGAGAAGCCTGGTGGGCTATAGTCTATGGGGTCACAGAGTCGAACATGGCTGAGCAAATGAGCACGCTCACATGCAAACTCATGAACAGAACCTTGGAGAGCCCAGGACAGTCTTGCTGTGTGTCTCACTCCTCCCCTATATGCCTGTATACAGGCCTGTTCCCAGCTCTATCTTTAATCTCAGAGATTCTTCAACTACAACTAGCAACCAGGGGCTCAGCTGTGTTGCCTCCGTCCTCTAATGCCAGGTTCTTAGAGCCACTGTTACATGTTTTCACAAATAACTCTGAGGCAAGGACTTTTATTGCAGTATGAACATTGCCAGGTCTATCTTTTAGGGCAACCAATCCATGGGATCAAATTCAGCAGAGGTGTTGCTGGGTGGGGCTGCAGTTGTTAGCTGCTGCTGCATGGGCAGAGGAATGTTCTATAAAGACTTGACCTGGAAATTTGAACAGGACCCTCCCAGAGCTCAGAGCTGTTAGGAACACAGGAACACAGAACAGGCGGCAGTTCCACAGATGAACATCATTGCAAAGTATTGATGGCCTTGCAAAGTATTGGGGAAAACTCTGCTCCCATCGACACTAGTACTATCTCTGAGACTACTGCTTGCTGGCTAATATTTAGAGTGTGTATTAGGTCCTGTGCCAACTGCTTTACACAGACTGTTACAATGAAGGCTCAGAACAACTCTATGATGTAAGTGCTCTCATTAATCCATTTTTACATACATATATAAAATATATAATATACAATATATGTGTGAACATGCGAGCTCAGTTGCTTCTTCCATGTCTGACTCTTTGCGACCCAATGGACCGTAGCCCGTGAGGCTCCTCTGGCCATGAAATTCTCTAGGCAAGAATACTAGAGTGGGTTGTCATTTCCTCCTCCAGGGGATCTTTTTGACCCAGGGATCAAACCCATGTCTCCTGCATATACATGTTTCTCAGTAGCCCATCCCCTGCCTTTTCTAATTCATACATTCATTCGCTCGTTCATTCCTTCACCAAACATCCTAACACCCACAAGTCCCCTGTGTACTGGAGTATGGGCTAACCTAGAGATGGGGATTTCTGAATGATTGGGGTAGGTCCCATGCCAGAGGGAAACTTCTTTTGGTTATGTTCCAAGCTTATAGTTCCCACTGAGGGGGGCCAGCACCTCAAAACTCAGCATTCCCAAATCGAACTCATTATCTTGACCCTCAAGCTGAGTTAGTGTCCTCATCATCTATTTCTATGAAAGGAAACACCACCTTTTCAGTTCCCCAGTCTAATACCTCAAGAGATAGTGTATAGAACATGACACCAGACACTCATTTTTGGATGGATAAAGAAGATGTGATACACACAGACACAGACACACACAATGGAATGCTACTCAACCACAAAAACAAAGAAATCTGGCCATTTGCAAAAATATGGCTGGACTTGTCAGACTGAGAAAGAAAAATGCTATATGATATCACTTATACATGGAATCTAAAAAAATATAATAAGCTAGTGAATATAACAAAGAAACAAGACTCACAGATATAGGAAACAAATTAGTGGTTACCAGTGTGGAGAGGGAAGTAGTGAGGGGCAACACAAGGGTAGGGGATTAAGAGATTAAAAACTACTAGGTATAAAATAAGCTACAAGGACATTTTGTACTACATGGGGAATATAGCCAACATTTTATAATAGATATACATGGAGTATAACCTTTAACAATTGTAAATCACTATATTGTACATCTGTAACTTATATAATAATGTCATCAACCATACATCAATAAAAAATAAAATAATAAAAAATAGATGGCTGTTCTAAGGATGTATACCTAGGATACAGTATGGTAACAATGGTTCGGCCACAGGAAGAAATGAGAACTAGGCTTGGAAGGATGAGTCTATTACTCTCATAAGACCTGGAGGGGTCATCACATTCCACTTAGGGTCACAGGGGAAGTTCCCAGTTTTGATCAGGGTATAGAAGACAGGAAAGAGGGGAAAGCCCAAGCCAGATTTACTGGTGTTTCCATGGAAGAGGCAACGGAGGACAGAGAAGAGTTGGGGATTGCCTGGTTTGAATAATTGCACCTGGGTCTAGGTCAGGCTACAAGGCTGGTCTCTTGTTGCCTATATTTGGCCTTGGTGTGTGTGTTAGGGCCCAGAAAATATTGGTCTGATGTGTCAGATAAGGAAGAGTTGGGGAGTTTAGACTCCTGCAAAAGACGTACTCCCAGCAAGTTCTTCACCATCTCTAAGAATTGGCTGCCTCAGGGAGAGGCAGTCTCTCCCTTGCCAGCAAGCATTTGAAGATGTCAAAACACTGTAAAACACAGGGAAAAAAAATCAACGATTAATGCAGTGGTTCTTCCTTTCCCCGTTTTGCTTACACTCAATGTCTGGTCAATTATTATCCTCCACTGGAGAAGGAAATGGCAATCCACTCCAGTACTGTTTCCTGGAAAATCCCATGGACAGAGGAGCCTGGTAGGCTACAGTCCATGGGGTCGCAGAGTCGGACACGACTGAGTGACTTCACTTTCACTTTCACTCTCACAGTATTGGCTATTGAAGGTCCTCTTGAAATTCACCTCTTTCCATGCAGAGTGAATGATGTGTGTCCGAAAGAGACCTGGCTGGGTGGGGAAGGTTTAGGTAGCATTTGCCCCACACTTACTCTTTAAGATGCTACTTCTATTTTTCCTTCCAGCCCTCCTGCCTTTAAATTATGTTCCTCTTTCAGTGTTTCTCAGCCATCTTCAGAATCCAGTGCCAAGGCTTTCCTGGCATTTCCTGGTATTTGGAATTCTCTACACTCTGACTCTCGCTGCCCATCCAGGCTCATCTCCCAGACTCCCTTTCCTCAAACAGCGCTTATGTCATGCCCTCCACCTAAAAGATCTTCTGCTGACCGTATCCAGCTATCCATATGCTGGCCTGACAGATGCCCTGTTTATATTCACACTGCTTATCCCAGTCCCCTAAGGAGGAATTAATAGCCCCATTCCCCGTGCTCTTGCAATGCTTTTGATTTGTCTGTTGTGACTAATTTGTCTTATGTTTTGTGTCAGTTTACTTGGGATGAGAGAATGCAAGCTGGAGAAACTTCCTCATTCATTTCTTCTTCTGGTACCCTAAGCCTCTTTTCATACTGAGCAACTGGGGCCCATCGTGTGTCTAGATGGGGTTTCCCAAGCCTGGACCAGGACTCACATGAGTCTTGGTCCTTTGGGGGCACTCCATGACACTCTGTCCCCTGCGTAGAGTGGAAGAAATATCCTGAGTGCTCTAAGACTCACATACCTAATGGGCTGTCCACAGCCCTCTGGCTGGGCTCCAGGAGGACAACCTGATGCGTGGCTCTCTCCCACTGGTCAGCAGGGTGTTTCTATCTTGAAATGGCATGATTTGGGCCATGGATTTTGTGTGGTTCTCACTCATGTCAGAGGATACATTTTGGGCTCTGGGTTTCCTGTAGTCTACCTCCAACACATGGGCATAAGCTATATGTATGCACTGATTCTTTTGTGCACTGATTCTTTTTTTGTTATTATTGGAGTACAATTGCTTTACAATGTTGTGTTTGTTTCTGCTATACAATGAAGTAAATCAGCTGTATGTATGCATACATCCCCTTCCTCTTGGATCTTCCTCCCACACACCCCACCATCCCACCCTCCTAGGTATCACAGAGCACTGAGCTAGCTTCCTGTGCTATAGAGCAGCTCCCCTCTAGTTATTTTATACACGGTAGTGTATTTATGTCAGTTCTTATCTCCCAATTCATGCCACCCTCCCCTTCCCACCCTGTGTCCACACATTCATTCTCTACCTCTGCATCTCTGTTCCTGCTTTGAAACTTTTTGTCATATTTCCAAAAGACACATGAACCCTAGTGTTCACCACAGCACTATTTACAATAGCTAAGACAAGGAAACACCTAAATGTCCATTGACAGATGAATGTGCCCTGATTCTTGCCCAAATATATTCTGCCTGCAGGGCTATGTCTGGTCTACAGCACCCTAGGGTGATGGGGGTGGTGACAGATGCCTCTCATGCTGGGCACCCCTGCCGCTGGCACCCAAAGTGTCCTTCCATGCCCTCTGTGTCATGTGGCTGATGAGCAAGGGATATTCCTTGGATGAAGGAGACCTCTTTTCTCACTCCTCTCAGGGCCCCTTGCCTGTCCTTACCCCAGATGGTAACATAGGAGGGCAGGTATGCCATAAACACTCAAAGAGATCAAGAAATCACAAAAGAGTAGTAATTACGGCTTCAAAAATTCAGGAGAAGATAGAATTGAAAGATGTGTTGTTTTTCACTGATACTCTAAAACTCAAAATGGTGGCTCTCACATGATAACACAGATGAACTCATGTTTACATTTTGCTGTATGCTCGGGATAGACTTGACTTCGTGATTGTCACTAATGAATCCCGGCAGCAGCTTTGAGGGTTCTAGAAAGCCAGTGTTCAGGGCAGTGTGTGGATGATGCAGAGGCATATGCAATGATGTAACCAGCATGACATGGGCTTCCCAGGCGGTTCTAGTAGTAAGGAACCTGCCTGACAATGCAGGAGACATAAGGGACCCGGGTTCGATCCCTGGGTTGGGAAGATCCCCAGGGGAAGGAAATGGCAACCACTCCATTATTCTTGCCTGGGAAATCACGTGGACAGAGGAGCCTCCCTGGCTAGAGTCCATGAGGTCACAAAAGATTCGGACACCACACTAACACATACACATAATGATATGTATTCACCATTATAATATCAAATAGAGTAATTTTTATGAAGAATCTTTATGCTCATGAATTAGGCAATAAAGACACACCTGTTCTTCAAAAATAGAAGCTGACAAACTGCAGCCTAAGCCCACCACAGGGCAAACCTGGCCACCCCTCCTTGCTTGAATATTTTCTCAGACTGTTTCTTATACTATAACAACAGAATTGAGTGGTTGCAGCAGAGACCATATGGTCCACAAAGCTGAATAAAAATGTTTATTATCTGGCCCCTGTTCTGTATCTTCATGATAAATCACTCTAACTCACATGGATCCATGGATTCTTTTTTAATTCTCTATTTTGGAACAACTTCAAACTTATTGGGAAAAGGCACATGTGTAGTTCTGACAACTCTCATATACTGATCACACAGAAGCCCCTTTCAAGTTTTTCTCCAGTCCTCCCAGTGATATCCTTTACAGCAAAAAGATTCAGTCCAAGGTCACAAGTTGTACCCAGCTGCCACATCTTGCTTATTTCCTTCCACCTGAAACAGTTCCTCATTCTGTCCTTTACTTTCATGACTTTTCTTTTTTCATTTCTATTTTTAGCTTTTATTCTGAAATGATTATGGCACCAGGGAGTTTGAAAAATAGTGCAGAAAGGGCTGATGTAACCTTTGCTCAGTTTCCCCCTCTATCCACCACGAGTCCTACAGAAAACCAGAACCAACAGTGTGGGTATGTATATAAAGAGATTTATTGAAAGGAATTGGCTTATGTGGTTATGGAGGCTGGCGAGTCCACAGTCTGCCCTGTGGGCTGGCAGGCTTGAGGCCCAGGAGGGCTGAAGGTATAGATAAGATCCAAAGGGAGTCTGCTGGAGAATTCCCTCTTGCTCCGAGGGGGCTGACCCTTGTATTCTATTCAGGGCTTCAACTGATTGGATGAGGCCTACCCTGCTTACTCAAAGTTTACCCATTTAAATGTTAATCTGATACAAAAGTACTCTCTAACTTGACACATAAAATTAACCATCACAACTTCCATGGTAATCATTTATTTAGCTGTACTAAAATATCAAATGGAAAATTGACATTGGATCCATGGATTTATAGTATAAATTTTAAAATCAAAATTTTTTATGTAGACAAACCATGCCATACCAAGTTGCTTTAGTCATGTCCAACTCTTTGTGACCCTGTGGACTGTAGCCCGGCCAGGCCCCTCTGTCCATGGGATTCTTCAGGCAAGAATACTGGAGTGGGCTGTCATTTCCTCCTTCAAGGGATCTTCCTGACCCAGGGATCAAATCTACATCTCTTATGTCTCCTGCATTGGCAGGCTTGGCAGGTTCTTTGTTACTAGCCCCACCTGGAAAGCTCTATGTAGACAAGACTCCACCCCAAAATGCAAGGTGATCTTGCTTACAGTTTCCAAAGTTGGCTCCAAGAACAGTTTGGGTTCAATGCCAGTAACTTTGAGGCTGTCCCTGGATGGGGGAGATACTACTCACTACTGGCTGAGTTTCGTAGCCCTCATTCTTTTATCTTTGCTCTGTTTTCTGTGTTACTCTCAACTTTCACTTGAGGAAATACTTCACTGTTAAAACTGTTTGGATTTCATTGCTGAAGACCATTTTAAAGACATCCCTGCTTATTCATCTTTTGCCAAAATTTGCTCCTGGCCTGCTTCTTATTCTCACTTCTTGCTCCAAGTACTTGCTTCAGTCTCTGGACTTTGACACCTGTTTATGATCTCCCACCAGGTTTGATCTTTCTCACATGCTTTTAGCACCTCAGCCCTTGGCCACCTGGACGTTTTCCCCCTTTCCATATTCCTCTGACCTCCAGGTGTCCTGTTATCTTAGATGATATCTTTCTGCCCTATTCCTTAGTGAGAGAGAGCCCCCTTCCCTACTCTGGCTATTGATCTTCTTTCTTGAGAAACAGGGTGTGCATGCATGCTAAGTTGCTTCCGTCATATCCTACTCTTTGTGACCCTATGGACTGTAGCCCACCAGGCTCCTCTGTCCAGGCAAGAATACTGGAGTAGATTGCCATGCCCTCCTCCAGGGAATCTTCCCGAGTCAGGAATTGAACCTGCGTCTCTTACATCTCCTGCGTTGGCAGGCAGGTTCTTTACTACTAGCGCCGCCTGGAAGCCCCTTGAAAAGTAGGTGGTAGGTCAAAAGCCCTCTCTTCTTTATTGAAAAGTACTTCATAAAAAATATCTCCAAGAGACATCAGATATGCCTACATGTGATATGACCACAAGCATAGTGGGACAGTTTAATAAACCATGTTCATTTTTTGATCAAGTAGATCAAATAAAAGTATTTAGAAGGTTTGAAAAATATATAAATAACTTTGTTTTAAAAAGCGTTATATAACTTTGTAATCAAAGTTTTTTAAAAAAATCATGCCTTTGTTAAATACAGGTTATGTATTATTTGCTTTTAGCATCTACAGTGATTTGATAGAGTTATCCAGGTTTTAATTAAAGTATTGGATACTTTAAAGCTTAAAAACTTTCACTTTTCTAATTGTTTAAAGTCAAAGCCAAAATAAAAACTCTGTGCTCCCTAAACAACATGAGGATTTTGTTTCCCTGACCTCGCCTCACTTTTTCCTCTTTGTTACTTTAATCTTGATTTATCTTTTTTCATCAGTTTTATAACCATGCCTAAAGCAAATCATGCTTAGTTTTGATTTTCATCACCAGGCTTTTTGAGTATCCCCCCACCGTCTACAACTTCCCTATTATTGATTCCACTGATTTGGAGAATGTTTTAAATAAATATTTTTGAGAAGAACTCAAGTATATTTTCTCAGCTTACAGTATTTAAAGTATTTAGGTATGAAATAATTAGGCCACATCCTTTTCACTCAATAGATTTTGTTGTTTCTGGTTAGAAATTTTTAAAATCAATTCTATCTTTTAATCACTGATCTTCTATAGGAATGAATTCAATGTGAAATATAATTTAGTTATGTTTCTTCATCAGTGTCCAATTTTTGTTTAAAATTGGCAAAGCCCTCCCCAGTTTTTATTTCAAACATTAAAAAGTTAGTTTCTTTAATTTTCTTCTGCTTCCTCTAGTTCATTTACTTCATAAAAAAGGATTCTTCTGTGACAACTGAACCCTTTGCTCTTCTGTGCTTCAGAATATTTTTGAAGGTTTCCTAGTCACTCAGTGATTCCCCTAACAAGTGACTATTACATGCCAGGCACTGTTCTAGGCTCAGGGGCACATTAGGTCACAAACAGACACAATTATCTGCTCTTATGAAGCTATGTTCCAGTATCAGTATCAGAGATTGAAATCAAACAAAATCAAAGCATGGAGAATGTTAAATAGTGATGAATTGTTAAGGAGAAAATTAAAGCAAAGAAGGGCAATAGGAAGTGTTGGAAGATGTTGAAATTTCAGACAAAATGACTGGAGAAGCTGGTGAGACTTGAGTAAAGATGTAGAGGAACTGAGGGAGGGACTCACTAGCTATCTAGGGAGCGAGGTCTGAAAGACAGGCAACAATATCTAGTGCAAAAACCCTGAGGCAGGAACTTGCTTGGCAAGTACTAAGAACAGAAAGAATGCCAATGAGACTGGAGCAGGGACAGCTAAGGGCAGGGTGTAGGAACTGAGGTTGGTGGTGCATCAGGGATAGGTCACTGTAGGGCTTGAATTCCATGGAAGGACATAATAACATGATGTCATCTCTCTGTTCCAAGTCTGAGAGGGATGGATTGCTAGTAGAGGAGCTGAGTGGAGACATGGCATCATATTTTGATAGTGCATCGTTGAGGACAGATTACAGTGGGAAAGGGCAGAAGCCAAAGACTCACACAGGAATCTATTGCAATAATCTTGGAAACATTACACTGGCTTAGGCAGAAGGGAGAGAAATAGAAAGTGTGAAAAATGGTCAGCTTTTAGATGTATTTTGAAAGCAGATAGGGTTTTCTGACAGATGGGTTATACTGTGTGAGACTGACTCCAGGGTTTGGGGATGGAGCAGCTGAAAGTATGAAGTTGCAAGGTACTGAAATGGAAGAGACATGCAGAAGGGTTGGGGAGCAAGATTCTGGAGCTTCAATCTCAACATACGAGTTTGAGATGCCTCTTAGAATACCAAGAGGCTTGGATGATGAGAAATCAATCAGTCATGTGAGTCTGGAGTTCAAGTGAAAGGTTTAGGCTGACATGAACACTTGGGAGTCAGCTCATGGGCAGAATTGGAAGCCATGAGCCTGAATGAGACCAGTCTAGAGGTTGCAAGCTAGTGACTTGAGGATGGGGCAATACAGTGCTTATAGGACAGGTAAGAAGTAAATGAGACTGAGAAGGAGCTGCAGAAAGACAGGAGGAAAATCAGGCAATTGTGGGGCCACAGACAGGAAGTGAAACAGAACTGACACCAGAAGAGAGTGATCAGCTGTACCAAGGGCCACCGACAGGCCGATGGATGGAGAACTGAGAATTTATCATTCAGTTTGGAAACTGAGAGGTCATTGGTGTCTTAGATTAAGAACAGATTTCTAAAAGGGACGGGAGAAAAATCCTGACTGGAATAGGTTCCAGAGAGAATGGGAGAAAATTTGAGAAGTCAGCCCACTGTCTTAAGGACTTTTTGCTGTCAGAGGAAAGAGAGAAAAGAGGTGGCACCTCCTGTAGAAGTAAGGTAAGAGAAGGATTTTCTCAATGGAAGAAATACCATGTTGTACGCTACATTGGTCTTCTGTTGCTGTGTCACAAATTACATGCACTTAGCAACACACGTGTAATATTTCACACTTTCTGCAAGTCAGCAGTGCAGGCTGAGCTTGTGCCTCTGGCTCAGGGTTTCTCACAGGGCTGCCATCAAAGCATCCTTGGGATCCTTCCTTTCTGGAGCTCAAGATCCCCTTCCAAGTTCATGCGGAAGTGAGCTGAATTTGGTTCCTTGCAGTTACAGGACTAAAAGTCCCAGTTTCCTTGTTAGCTGAGGCCACTCTGAGCAACCAGGTGCCACCTGTGGTTCTTTGCCTGTGGCCCCACAAAGTTCCCTCTCTGAGCATGACAGCTCACTTCAAGGCCAGCAGGAGAACCTCTCAGGTCAACAAACACTTAAGTCCTTTTTAAAAAAATTATAATGTAGTATAGTTGATTTAGAATGTTGTATTATTTTCAAGTGTACAGCAAAGTGAGTAAATTATACACAAATATATGAAAGTCAAAGTGTTAGTCGCTCAGTTGTGTCTGACTCTTTGTGACTCCATGGACTGTAGCCCACCAGGTTCCTCTGTCCATGAAATTTTCTAGGCAAGAATACTGGAGTTGGGTTGCTCTGCCCTCCTCCAGGAGATCTTCCTGACCCAGGGATCGAACCTGAGTCTCCTGCATTGACAGGGAAGTTCTTTACCAAGCGTGCCACCTGGGAAGCCCTAGATCATTTACTCAGCCATAAAAAAAGGAAAAAAAAAATAATTGACTTGCAGCAACATGGATGGACCTAGAGATTGTCACACTGAGTGAAGTGAGTCAGACAGAGAAAGACAAATATGACATAACATCACTTATATATGGAACCTAAAGAAAGGGTTCAAATGAACTTGTTTACAAAACAGAGACATAGTCACAGATGTAGAAAACAAACCTATGACTACAGGGAAGGCAGAGTAAATTGAGAGATTGGGACTGACATGTACACATTACTACATATAAAATAGATAACTAATAAGGACCTACTGTAGAGCACCTAAGTCATTTTTAAAGGGCTTTGCTCTGACTAGGTCAGGTCACTTGGGATAGCCTCTGTTTGAAGCAGGGAGCTTAATTATAATACATCTGCTAGATCCTTTCACCTTTGCCATATAGCATGATATAATACAGGGATTTGCAACCCCACTACCTTTGTCCTATTCTATGGGCTATAATCAAGTTAAAGTTTCTGCCTGCAGTCACCTATGGGATAGGGGTTACCCAAGAAAGTGACTCACTGGGGATGAGTCACCCTAGGGTGTGTCTAACATATATCTCTGGGAATAATGTGGTAGAAAGGAAAAAATTTGATGATGTAAGAGGAAAAGGGGGAGAATGCTGGAGTAAGGCCAAGTTGGTGAGAAGGGATGGGCTTCAGTACACAAGTAGAGACATTAGGCTGAGCTCAGAGTATAACCAGCCATGTATAGAGTATAGGAAAGAAAGCCAAGTAATTGAATGCCAGTACTTGGATATGGGTAATGGTGGAGCTTGGAAAAGTTCTCTCTTCCTTCTATTTCAGTGTTCTCTGTGAGAAGCGGAGCAAGGGCATTGGGTGAGGGTGAGGATGCTGGAGGAGGTTAATTTCAATATGTGCTCATATGTCATATCATATGGCTAATATATACTTATATGTTTAGTAATGTATTTATACCATTAGGACTTTCCAGGTGGGCCAGTGGTAAAGAAACTGCCTGCTAATGCAGGAGATGCAAGAGACGTGGGTTCAATCCCTGAGTCAGGAAGATCCCCTGAAGGAGGAAGTGGCAACCTGTTCCAGTATTCTTGCCTGAAAAATCCCATGGACAGAGGAGCCCCTGCAGCCCGTGGGATCAAAGAGTTGGACATAACTGAGCATGCACGCAATGTGACTAGTTATACAATCACTTTAATTGTTTCTGTACTCCCACTTTATGGAGATGGAAGACAGAATCTGTAGAGTCAGTGTTGGAGGACATGGGGAGGAGTGGGTAGCCTAGAGCTCTAGCAAAGAGTGGCCAGAGGCCAGACAGGAACATTTCAGGTGAGGTCAAGACGACCCATGCAGCTCTGGACCGAAGGGAAAAGCAAAACTCAAATCAAAATGAACACTGAAAGAAGACTAGCACTTCAGCACTGAGAAGAGGTGGACTGATGGCACTCACATATTGAGGGCACATTTAACAAGTGATTCAGACTCAGCGGCTACAGCCTAATAGACATTGCATATTCAATATTTCCATTTATGGTTCATCAGCGCAGGGCTTGTCCTGACTTATAAACTACATGGAACACCTGTATCACAAAGCATTTTCCTCAGAAAATTTCCCAGGTAATTAGTTTTATGGAATTTTGCCATTTGGCACATTTTCTTACCTTTCCAGGCACTCCTGGGAATATCTGAAAGACCAAAAAGAAATCTCACCACATAGTCTATTTAGAGGTAACATTCACAGAAAAATACTCCATAGTGGAAATACCAAGCATGACATGTAGAATCCTTATAAAGAAACCAATTCCTGGCCAGAAACCCAGGAATTTTAAAAATCCATTTTAGAATGGCCAAGTTTAGAAATCCATTCTTCTCATTGGTATTTTCTTTATTCCATCCCCAGGATGGCAAGTGAGACCTTGGGAGAGGCTTGCTTCTCTAGCCAGGTTGTTCATCTTCCCAGTTATGATACATTTCCATGTACCTACTGACTCTCATCCCTCTTGCCTCTAGACCCATTCTGGACATGTCCCCATCAGACGTGCCCTGATCTCAATCGCTGAAATAGCAGAAACTCAGAACTGCCATCTCTTTTCTCTGCCTGGCATCTCCTGGTTTTCACTTTCCAACTTGGTACATCCTTGAATGGTACAGCCCATGGATCTGCAGCCCAGTCTTCTCTGGGCTTGAACGTGATATATCAGTGCACTTAATTCATGATGGGAGAATAGTATGTAGTGCTTTCCTGGTGCATTCTTTCTTTATCTGTACTTTTCTGTTGCTTTCAAAAGCCACTTTTGGAACTCCAGGAGTTGGTGATGGACAGGGAGGCTTGGCGTGCTGCGATTCATGGGGTCACAAAGAGTCAGACACGACTGAGCGACTGAACTGAACTGAACTGAGGGATCTTCATTGTTAAGAAGGCCTTGTGCCACCCCCAGTGAGGAGGGGTGAGCCTGTGGACTTGCTAAGCTGAGCACCGTGCAGGACATGTGTCTGCACATGGCTAGATGGTTGCACAGGTCTGACAACACCCTCATCCCAATCCCCTGGAGCTGAGATCAGCTCTAAAGGTATCAGAATAGAGTTTTCTCCAAGGAAATCTGAGGTTTAGACAGCTGAGGGTTACTTAAGTGGCTCTGTTGGTTTTACAAAGGCTGGCAGACCTCCATTACCCTGAAGTTATGACCTTTGGTGATCAGTTTTTTGTCTGTCAAAGGAAATGGTGGTTTGATTTACATACAGAACTCCAGGCTCCAGGAGGAGGGAAGAGATGGATGTTTCTAATCCCTTCTCCCTGGGAGTTGGATCTAGAAAATACTGTGGTATTCTAGAGGACACAGGATGGGCCACTCGTGCCCTGTAATGAAGAGTTAAGAAGAAAGGTGTCAAGACTGGGGGTCCAGACTCATGGTAGGACGAAGTATGTTTTGACAGAAAAGGTGACTTATGGTCTCAGGTTCACCTAAAAGTGATTGATTTATTCAACAAATATTGATGGAACATACACTGAATATTCCAGGCACTGCACTGGGCTTTGAGAGTGTGTTGATGGATAATACTTATATGGTCTCTATCCATGGAGTGTTTATAATGTGGCTCTGTTCAGAGGACCATTGCTACGTGTGAGACAGAGGCTGGGACCCATCTCAGGCTCTCCCATCGCTGCGGGGGCACTGGTGTTCAGACCCTCAGCATGCCATGAGTCACACCTTTTGCATTCCCAGGTGGCCTAGTGCTAAAGACCCGTCTGCTAATGCAAGAGACACAAGCCCAGTTCCTGAGTCAGGAAGATCCCCTGCAGAAGGAAATGGCAACCCACTCCAGTATTCTTGCCTGGAGAATGCCATGGACAGAGAAGCTTGGTGGGCTATAGTCGATGAGGTCACAAAGAGTTGGATACAACTGAAGTGGCTTAGCACGCAACGGATACACATATGACTCTACAATTGGGGCACCATGCAGAAACTGGGAGTGGACAGTAATGAACTGAGTCTCTTTCCCAGATCTCTTTCATTAGAGAAGAAAAGGAGGAGAATTCCAGGCAGAGGGAACAGCCAAGGCCTTGCCTTAAGGGAGCTAGAGGGAGGTGACCTCAGACAACAAGTGAAAACAAGGCATTAGATGTGAGTTTTTGTCCTGAGGGCCATCATAAGAGCCAAGTCAAGCTGTGGAAAGGAGAGTGGGTTGAAATGGTGAAAGGGAAAGTGGGTGAGATCCTGGGGGCTAGGTAGCAGCTCAGATCACAATGTCATGCTCAGACTGTTAAATTATGGGCTCTAGCTATAAGAGAAATGAATAGATATTCCCACAGTATCTGTATGTTTCTTTCTTCCTAAAATGTATACTGACATAGTGTTAGTCATTTAGTTGTGTCCAACTCTTTGCAACCCGATGCACTGCAGCCTGCCAGGTTCCTCTGTCCATGGAATTTTCCAGGCAGGAATACTGGAGAGGGTGGCCATTCCCTCCTCCAGGGGATCTTCCCAGCCCAGGAATCGAACCCAGGTCTCCTGCATTGCAGGCAGATTCTTTACCCCCTGAGCCACCAGGGAAGCCCGTCCTGACTTACAATATGCCTTATAAAAACATATATGCACATATACAATAGAAGCGAACAATATTGATGTAATGATGAAATAATACTTAAAGTTTTCTTGTTTATTTTGTTAATGGTTCAAAAATATGCTTGAATATGCTTCATAGTGTTTATTGAATCGTAGTATAACATTTTGCAATATAGAAATTCAATTTTTAAATAGTTTATTTCAATCTTTAGATTTATTGTCTGTTTATTGCTGGAAGAAACATTGTGTAAACACATGTAAGTCAGAATGCAAGAAGTACATCATTGGCTGCTTTTCCTAAAATACGATATTTATTATTTTAGTCCTACCCACAAAATATAGGAAGATTTTTGTTGAGAGTTGGTTAATGCATCTCTACTTTCCTTAACCTCAAGTTAATTTTTCTTTAAAACAAATCTGAAAGTGTTTCATATTTGTAGTTTTAACAAATGTTTTAAAAAGTTAAATACTTAATTTTAAAGATTTTAGACACACTAGTCCATTTTCAATTTTGTAAAATGTGTCTACATGATACATTTTAAAAGTGAATCATTTATGTCATTTTTGGCAACAAAATCTTACAGTAATCTTAGCATTTCTAACACTCATTTCAAGATGCTCACTCTTTTACATAAGTTTCTTGTAAAGAATTCTTCCCCTTAAACATTAAATATTGAAGAAAGTTGATTCAGTGTGTTTATACTTTGAAAGTGTCTACCAGGAGGCATATTATTAATAGCCACACACCATCATTAAAGATCAGTAACTGGGAGCACATGCCTTTTTGTAAAGGAAAAATGTGCAATTACCAAGTTAGATGACCCTATGTATGTGGGCAGGTGCTAATCTCTGGGTGGTAAAAAGAAAAAATTACAAAAGATTTCGGTGGTCACTTCCCATCTTGTTAAGAACTGGGAAGATTCTAGTACCAAATAATAAAGTACCATCAGAAACCAAACATACCAAGATCAGAGCAGGCCAGGAAAATGAAGGGGGAGGGTGTTGCTCTTTCTCCCAAGTAGTGCCCCCCTACTTCCTGTGGGACACTTTAGCTTCTAAAGTGATATATAGTGATGGTTTTGCAGATTTCATCCCAGGTGGCTCAGATGGTAAAGAATCTGCCTGCAGTGTGGGAGACCTGGGTTTGATTCCTGGGTCAGGAAGATCTGTTGGAGAAGGAAATGGCTACTTGCTCCAGCTTTCTTGCCTAGAGAATCCCATGGGCAGAGCAGTCTGGCAGGCTATAGTCCATTGGGTCACAAAGAGACAGACACAACAGAGTGACTAACACTTTCACTTACCAAATGTGGTAAGATGAAACAGTAACTCAGAGGACGGCAATGAAAAGGGGCCAAGTGAATAAACTCAAGTGCTGTTTGGGGCTAACAGAGATATCACGAGCTGAAAGGACGACTGTTGGGTGTGGGGGAAAGGTGGGTGTAAATGATGATTCCCACATTTTTGGTTTGCACAGTTCAAGGGGCAATGGTACCATTCCCTGAAAGAGGGAGTCCGGGAGATCCAGTTTGCCAATGATGTTCTACATTTGAACGCAGGCTTGTCTGGTGTGAGCAGCCCATGCACTGCTCAGACAGAAGTGCACACGAGGTCTGCTCTGGAGCAGAGGCCTTAGCACCCAGCTCCCACACTCAAGGTCTGGAGACTGGACCTTCCAAGCGGGCAAGCATTCTCTAGCTCTTACTTCTCCCTGGATGGCTTACCCTTCCTAGGTATTTTTCAGTCTTGGAGAGACAAAACACAGAAGAGAGGGTTGAAGGAATGCTTGCGGTCGAGGCAGGAGTTCATCACATGGTCTAGCCCAAGTCACCAGGGGTTACACTGGACCTCCGTCCTCAAAGTTATAAGGTTGAGCTTGGCTTACCTTATCTTCTGTGTATAGATTTCCTTTGTGAACTTCACAGTGATGGGTGTCCCGGATAGAGCATGAACGGTAGTTCAGGCCCTGGGCTCCTGACATCTGCCTGTGTAAGATGATCGCAGAATGAGTGCTCAGTTGCTAAGTCATCTCTGACTCTTTGCGACTCCATGGACTGTAGCCCACCAGGCTTCTCTGTCCATGGGATTCTCCAGGCAAGACTACTAGAGCGGGTTGCCATTTCCTCCTCCAGGGGACCTTCCTGACCTAGGGATCCAACCCACCTCTCCTGCATTGGCAGGTGGATTCTTTACTGCTGAGCTACCTGGGGAGATGTAAGATGATCACTATGTCCCTTTATATCCCCATAAATCCATGTGCATGTGTCTGTGGTTGGTCCTCTGCCTATATCTGTCACCCTCCTGGAATGACTCACATTTGGGGCAGGTCAAGCCATTTCTCAACTGTGTGTGTGTGTGTGTATGTGCACATGCACACGTGTGTTCAGCACAGCAGTGTAGCCACAGGACCAGGGTGGTAGGAGCTGGAGTCTAATAGCTAGTGTGCTAACCCCGCTCTTCTTCCTACCTGTATTTTCTTGTTTAATTTAACTTCTCTGTGCCCTGGTTTCCTTACAGGCAAAATGGTGAAAATACCAAATCTGCTGCAGGAATCTTCGTACATACAAAATGCTTTCCATCATGCTTGACAGAAAATAACCACTTACTAAGTGTGTATGTGTCTGTCCACTCCCAGGATACCTGATGTAAATAAGCAATCTTTTTCTTTATAGTCCGCTTGTCAAGGCTCTCTGTTTTCCATAGGCTCCCACGTCCTGCCTCTCATACGGCCTTTCTCCATAATAGCATTTCATCTACTTACTTATGTCTGGCTGCGCTGGGTCTTCGTCACTGCAGTTTCTCTAGTTGCGGCGAGTGGGGGGCTGCTCTTCAGTTGTGACGCTAGGCCTTCTCACTGTGGTGGCTTCTTTTGTTATGGCACAAGGGCTATAGGCTTGTGGGACTCAGTGGTTGCAGCTCCTAGGTCTAGAGCATAGGCTCAGTAGTCACGACTACTGAGCTAAGACAACAGGCTTTGTTGTCCTGTGGCATGAGCGATCTTCTCAGACCAGGGATCAAACCCATGTACCTTGCATTGGCGGGTGGATTCTTAACTGCTGGACCACCAGGGAAGTCCAGTAGTAGAGTATTTTTATACCTTTATAAGCAAGAACACAGTTTTTCATCCAATGACATGCAGGGTAAAATTTACATCACTACTCTCTCACATTGTAGGAGAAAGATTTCCTTCCTTGCTGTGTTCTTTCATCAGTTCTTTTTTCCCCATAGTTATTCATGTGATCCCTACTACAGGCCAAAATTTGTGCCTGGTAGAGGCTGTCAAGGAGTTCATGGTCTAATGGAATGAGTAGACTAGTTCAAACTAATCCCAGTCCAAGGGGCCGGGAAGAGGATGTTCTACGGACTTACAGCTACTGGGAATTGATACTGGCCCTGCCCCTGGATTGCTCACACCAAGCCTGAAATACTCTTTATAACAGGAAGGCATAATGGGCTGGTTGGGAAATCAAAAGTTGATTAGAAATATGGCATCTTCCTATGGGAACTAGAGCAGGGACAGAGGTGAATGAGTAGCACAGATGTATCCTGAATCCTGGACACAGACCCCTATTTGACGCTCTTTTGGTGCTTGAAATTGAATTTTTGTGCACTGGTCACTGCCTGCCCCTCCAGTCTTATTTTTCATCTGGCTGACACAGTTTTGGTCCTGGCATGGAGATTCACCTACAGTTTGCAAATGTCTCCACTTGGCTTTTATTGTTCTCTTTTCCAGACTGCTCAGCAGCCGCTCCTTCAACCACGCAGCTCACACAAGCATTTCCTGCTTGGCTTGTCCATCCTTCTCTGGACAGGGACTTCTCCAGGCTCCCACAGTACCAGGAACAGATCTTTGTCACAACGTATCAGCCTGAGTTGAAATGTTGATCTTCCCATCTGTCTGCTTAAAGAGCCACTGATCTTCTTGAAAGAAAGGAAGCTATCTTATTCTTGAAACTCCTGAATAAATGTTAGGATGAGTGAAGGCCCTAAGCTGGGTACCAGGCTGGCTTCTATTCTTGTTGGTCTGGGGAACACAACAAGTTTGGGCAGGGCTGTGTGGTCATCAGAGGAAGTGTAGGGGGACCACTGCCCAGGCAGGCTCAGAGCTCATCAACCAAACCCTTTTAAGGCAGATGCCCCCTGGAAACAGTCTTAAGGAGAGCAAATATTCTGTCCACCCTCCAACCCTCTCTCATCTTCTGATGGCAAACACAGATGGGTACTGCTCTTCAGACAGTCACTGTCCCCTTTACCTTTCCCTGGGCCTCTTAACTCGCTCGCCCAGCTGCATCAAGTCATCTCACTGTGTTCAGCTCCACTTGATTGACTGAAGCATTCACAGAGCAATTGCTTTTATCTAAAATTTGAAGAACCCATTTGATAACAATTTTTATTCCAGTTGTGTGTTTCCAAAGCTATTAATAGTACCTTGTCCTCAAAGTGGAACCAAGCTACTGGGAGTCAAATGTTTCTTGGGGGTGGGTCCAGCTCTGGCAGGGCAGTATGTCCCTCTTGTTCCTGTCTGATATTGGAGCACAATTGGCACATGCTCCCAGCACCTCTGTTGGCCCAATCAAAATTTCATCCTGGCATGGAGATTCACCTACAGTTTGCAAATGTCTCCTCTGGGTAGATGTTGACTCATCAGGAAACACTCTGCAGGTGGCTGGGACCTTCATGGTCTGGACTTTTATCAAGTGCCAAAGTAATTTCTGATCCTTGGAGGTTCTCACATTTCAAAGAAAATAATGGCCTGTAAATCAGCTGTGTCTGTAGGTGGCAGTTGTGCCTGGGGAGGGTGGAAGCTTTGAGGTCGGTAGAAAAAGAACAGGTACTAGGAGGAACACAGAGAGAATGACACAGGTAGAAACATTGGTAGTGGGTGAAATTATCGGTCCTGCTTCTTTCCCATCCCATTCACATCTTTTGCCATGTAACTGAAGCCTGCACACTCCCGTTTTATGTGCAGTGAATTTCCCACCGCTTGACACTGGGCAAGTCTCATGATTTTCTTTGGCCAGAGGTATACATCTAGAAGTGCCAGTGTGCCAGTTCTGAGTTGAGTTCTTAAGAGATTTGTGTGTTTCTGCTTCCTTCAGGCAGCTGCACTGGCTCAGCTGGAGTCCTAGGAGGCACCCAAGTGGAACAGATCTGAGTCTAAACCACAGCAAGGAGCCCAGCCCAGCCAGATGCACAGTTTAAAGCAGAAATGCCTGGTCTACATCAAACAATCCACAGATTCTGAGAAAAGAAACTCATTGTACTACATTTTCAGGTGGTTTGTTACACAGCAATAACTAGCTGATAAGACATCCCAATGTAATATATTGAAATGGGTAAAGTATAGCCTTATTGGGATTCCCTGGTGGGTCAGATGGTAAAAAGTCTGCCTGTAATGCAGGAGAGCTGGGTTCAATCCCTGAGTCAGGAAGATCCCTTGGAGAAGGGAATGGCTACCCACTCCCATATTCTTGCCTGGAGAATTCCATGGACAGAGGAGCCTTACTGTTTAAGGTGCTTTTCTCAAATTCCCTTCTTTCCTTAGGTGATAGTGCTCCTTTTCTGTAGTATTAGTAAAAATCAGATTGAACATAGCAACACTTATGAAAACACTCGCAAATATATGTATTATTCCATTTAATCCTCACCACAAACCATATGAGTAAGGCATTATTATCAATTCCAAAATACAAATGAAGAAACTGAGGCCCAGAGGTTAATTTGCCTGAATATACACAGCTAGGAGGGGCTTCCCAGGTGGCTCAGTGGCAAAGTATTCGCCTGCAATGCAGGAGACGCAGGCAGATGCCGGTTTGGTTCCTGGGTTGGGAAGTTACCCTGGAGGAAGACTTTGCGACCCACTTCAGTATTCTTGCCTGAATCCCATGGACAGAGGAGCCTTGTGGGCTGCAGTCCATGGGGTCACAAAGAGCTGGACACAACTGAAGCGACTGATCGTGCACACACGCACACAACTAGGAAGTGGTGAGAAAAGGTTCAAACCCAGGCAGTCTGGTTCCAGAGCCTGTATTCTTGGCTGCCACTCACAGTAACTTTAGCACTCTTTTCTTTCTCTTATCAGGGATCAGGGATCAGGAAAGAATGCATAGTATGACTCTACAGCAGCACCCATGACACACTGAGAAGAGCTTACTTTTTAACTTGTATAGCCTATTTTATACCCAAGGAGCCATAGGAGTGGGTGGATTAGGACGGCTTTCTCTTGGAAAAGCACCTGATGCATTCCTGAGCAAGGCAGAGGAAGTGGGTGGCTTCTCTCTGCTCCTGAAGTCATGTGGCTAAAGCCAACACTGACACAGCATTCCAGTGTATCATGAAGTCCTAATCACGTCTGTATTCTGGCTGGTGGGCTCTTTGGACTACCCTGAAAGAACAGAACATAGGTGTGCCACTTTGTGTCTGAGGCTGTGTGGCTCAGGGGAATAGGTGTCTGAATCCCAAAGAGCCAGGTTCTTGCTCTGGGCAACCACAGCTCTTTAGGATTGAAAGGATCAGTTGAGTCTTAACTAGTGCTCATTTAAATACTGGAGAAAGTGGATTGGAAACTGTGAAAACACATAGATGCTAATGATAAAAAATAATTACAATGCTAAGACTAATAACTTGAAGATTAGGGATGTAGTTCTTTAACTCAGGCTAGACTTTTCTTGGCTGATTCCCTGGGCAGCTAAAGAAGTGCCAGAGGCTTATTCTTAACATCTCATAAAGCTTACTTTTCCTTTTCTCCCTTCTCTTCCCTTTGTCCCCACTTACTTCGTTTATTCATCAGCATTTATGAAACTGTAAGTACCCGTTCATAAGACAGATGTTGTGTGTTAGTCACTCAGTCATGTCTGATGCTTTGTGACACCATGGACTGTCTCCCACAAGGCTCCCCTGCCTGCAGAATTCTCCAGGCAAGAGTGCTGGAGTGGGTTGCAGTGGTCTTCTCCAAGGGATCTTACCAACCCAGGGATCGAACTCCAGATCTCCTGCATTGCAGGAAGATTCTTTACCATCTGAGCCACCAGGGAAGACAGACATTATGAAGATGAAAAAACCAGTGCATTCCAGCTAAGTCCATCTCACAATTATTCTCCATCTTCTACCCTCACCCCCAATTAACGGTTATCTGGTGCCCATGGCTTGTGTTTTTTTTTTTTTTCCTCTGTGGAGAGCCAGATTCAATAATGTACCCAGTTTCCATGGTAGAAGCATGGAGACCCCCCCCCATTCCACCCAAACTGAGTTATAGAGTTTGACTACTGCAATATTCATATCAAACTCAAATCCCAGCCTGGGAAAAAGCCAGCATGCCAGAGAAGGATAAAACACATGTGACACGCCGAAGAAGACGAAGAATAAATTGCCTGAGACATGAAAGGAGCGGAATTGCATATATCGTAACCTAATCTTCTATAAATAAGGCAGACATGGCTGGTTTAATAGGCTCTGGAAAGCTGAAGGGACCCAAAGGGAGAAAAGTACTGGTAACAAATGAGATGCAGATTTTGGAAGAGAAGCAGACAGTTCCTTGTTCCTAGTGAAAGTTAGGAGCTGGGGTGTATTTTTAATTAGGCTGAAATTGAAGAGACCTCGTCCAGGCTGAGCAGACAGGGGCAACAGACGGGCTATTTCAGCTCTTGGCACCCGAGTGAGAATCAGGAGGCTGCACGTGTGACTGGGGTAAAAGTGAGACCCTGGCAGGATCCGACTAAGTCCCCTAGACCTCACGTGTAGGGAAAGAGCCAAGGTCAGGTACTGATACTGTCGGCCTCTAGCTGCCAAGTCAGAGGAGCTGCTGGAAGCAGAGATGGCTAGGGGTGGAGATGGGAGAGTTGGAGTCTGGGCTGGAGGACATTCCAAGAATGCAAGCTGAGTGAATGCAGAAGCAGTGTGCACTTGCTGGGTTCCGACAGACTCTCAGGGGCAGACTGTGCTAGTGCCTGGATCCGAGGAGAGTTTCCAGAGGACCTCAAGGTTAAAAGCAAGACAGGGGTAATAAGGTCCTAGCAGGTCTGAAGGTCTTTCCCTTGAGCTCATTCAGGTATAACTGCCTCAATTTGCCACCTGGGGTGGAAGATGAGCTTTTATACAATTAAAACACCTGGAGAGCAATGCCAAGAGGAGGCTGGGATATGCGCAAGCTAGTGGTTTACACTGTTCATTTCAGAGACAGGAAGGGGACTTTCAAGATGGTGGAAGAGTAAGACACAGAGATCACCTGCTTCCCACAGATACATCCAAAATATGGAGCAGCTCCTACAGAACACCTTCTGAACACTGGCATTTCAGAGACAAGAAATGCAGGCAGAAACAGCAGGAGGAAGAAACTGAGCTTAAGACAGAGCATTATGGCAGCAACTATACTGTGAACTGAGGGTGGAGATAGACGAGGCAGGGAGGCTGGTGAGAAGACACTTGAGTCCCGGATGTAGAAGGCTCTGTTCTAGCAGGGGAGAAGCGTCATAGCCTCACAGTTGAGGGCATGGGCTTGGGAGAGAGCTTGGGCTGAGAATCCTGGCTCTGCTGATTGTGGCTTGGTGATCTCAGGCAAGTTCCTTAAACTACTCCTGCCTCAGCTTCCCTTTCTGTATGAGGGTTAGAATGAGAACTAAATTAGCCAGTGTTTACAAAATGCTAGGGATACTACTCAGTTCAATGAGTTCAATTGCTCAGTCATGTCCGAGCTTTTTGCGACCCCATGGAACTGCAGCATGCCAGGCTTCCCTGAACTCACCTCCTGGAAGATGGTACAGAGGAAATGGAGATGAGGTGTGGAATGTGGGGCTGGGTGGACTGGCAGAGGTAGAGGCTCTCACCAAGGAGCTGTCACACAACCTCTCCCTTCCCAGGCAGGGCCAAGGAAAATCACCAGATGTCATGATAAAGCCCATGATGTAGTGAATGAGGTATAATGTTTTAAAATGTTTTCTTTCCTTTGTGCCCAATTTTGAGCAGAAAGCAGAGAATGGGAGAGCAGAGGTCATGGAGGAAAGACATGGGGTGACCTCTGTGTGGCCTTTTAGATTTACAGAAAAGTAGTGGTTTGAAACCAACCAAATGCACTCATTCACAGCCAACTAACCCACCAGCCAATCAATCAACCAGCCAACTAACCAGCTAACCAACCAACCACCAACTAACCAACCAACCGACTAACCAACAAGCCAACTCACCAACCAACCAACCAACTCTCCAACCAACCAACCAACTCACCAACCAACCAACTAACTCATCAACCAACCAACTGACTCAGTTTCTGTTTTAACTCCAGGCCACTGGGGATGTGAGCTAGGATTAAGAGAGAGGGGTTCAGCATGGATGTGCATGCTTTCCCGGTGGCCACAGCTGTTTCTCTAGAGGCTGGAATCCAGACTTTGGAACTCCTGCTCCCTGGGGCACACATCATTCCCCAGGCCAGAGCCTCTCCTTCCCTTCTCCCATCTCTCCAGCCTCTCTAGCTGTGCCTCCCCCTTCTCCAAGCCACTCCGCAGCAGGCACAGAGAACAGAAGCACACAGCTCCCAGGGAGCTGGGGAGCCTGCCTATGCTTCCTAATGACTTTCTCTTGCTGTGTGGCTGTTAGGAGTAGTCATGAGGCTGCAGGGAATTGGCCTTGGAGAGCAAAAGCTCCCAACAGTGGATTTTATTTTCTCGAAGTAAATTGATTGAGCAGCTGAGTGAAAGGGTAAGGAAGAGAGAGAGAGTAAGTGAGAGAGAGAGAGAGGAAAGAGCCAGGCAATCAAGGGGAAGAAGCCATGACAGGTGTTGGACCCACATGAAGGGAAGCATGTGAAACTTTCCAGTGATTATAACCAAGATTAACAGTGATAATAAAATTAACCATCACCCCAAGACCTGGGCTATATCCATATGAATTGTCATGTGGACATCAGCTAGCTTTTGAAGGGTTTGTGGAAACTCCCACTAAGCTGGGGCACCTGATTGAAGATGGGGAATTTCCCTCTGGACCTCGGCCCTCTAGGCCCCCATGTGGCTGTGGACTCCCTCAGGGTGACACCACCTGGCATTCCCCACCACTGGTCACTGCCCCTCCCTTACTGCTCAGCAACTCATATTCCTACTTTCTGTGCCACGGCCTCAAAAAGTTGAAGGGGATGGGGCTCTTAGGCATCCTCTGGGCAAAGGGCCAACTGCCCCCTTCCTCCCTGCTAGGCTCCACAAATTTGAAAAACATCCATGCTTGGAGTCAGGAAAAGTGGGTTTCAAATCAAGCCCACTGACACTTTGTTTTGGCCATTTGTTTCTACCTTTTATGTCTTGTCCAAGAGCTCAGAAAATCTCTATTAGCTTCAGGGAGGCAGCTTAGCCTCCTGGAATCCTGTTAATAAATACCTTCATGGTGAAGAATCACACAAGAAATGCACACCCAGGGGCTTCCCTGGTGACCCAGTGGTTAAGAATTCACCTGCCAATGCGCGGGATATGGGTTCTATCCCTGGTCTGGGAAGATTTCACATGCTGAGAGGCAACTAAGCCCATGTACCACAACTGCTGAGCCTGTGCTCCACAACAAGAGAAGCCACCACAATGAGAAGCCCGTGCACTGCAATTGGAAAGTAGCCCTTGCTTGCCACAACTAGAGAAAGCCCATATGCAGCAATGAAGACTCAGTGCAGCCAAAAATAAATAAAATAATTAGTTGATTATAAAAAGAAATGCACACTTAGGTTGTTGGGTACATGAGGGGCAGTGGTGGACCTTCCAATACGGACGGTGAGGTTGCGAACAGTTAAGAGATGTGTACAAGGAATACAATAGGTGCAGACTCTGACCTTAAAGACAGCGTTTCCTTCCAGCTTCCTCCATGGGGTGGATCTGGTCTAGAGACAGGAAACCAAGGAGACCCTCTGAAGTCTATCCACAATCTTGCTGATCTTGGAGAAGTCAGCATACCTCTGTGAGTCTTAAGTTTCTTTCTTTTAAAAATGGAGTTTGCTGGTGTTTAGAGGTCCTGAGGACTGGTTATGGGCCTGTGAACTCCCTGTGCTGTAGGGAACATTCTCTGTGTGCAATTTTACATTTGTGATTTTTTTTTTTCTGGAGCAAATATCTATAACTTTTCTCAGGCCCTCCAGTGGAGGTGTTTGAAGTAGGCATTTCTTTGCTGCCTTTAACATCTAAAAATCCTCTCAGAGTCCACAGACCATCTATCTATGAGTTTATCCCAGACCATCCTTAGTCCCCTCTTTTGGGATTTTCAGCCACGTTTTCTAGTCCTATTATTACCTTGGTTTTTGTTGTATTTGGCTTTAGTTATCTTTTTCTTGCCATCTGGACCAAATCTTATCTAGCCTTTCAATGGTCAGAGTCCAACCTCCATATTCAATTATGATCTGACATAAATTTTCATACCATTTAAGATGTGTGAACAGCCCGGGTAACACAGATGAAATATGCAAATCTTTACATTTCTGGTAAATTCTCTTGCTGATGGGAGTAGAGTCTTGAAAATTGGTGGTTGCCCCTCCCTGACTCTGGCTTTCTCTTTTATTCCCATATCTTTTTTTTTCTTCTCCTTCTAGATGAGCTTCCAATCTATTTAGGCACATGGAACATCCAACTGGGAAAGCATATTTCAGAGAGGAAGCATTTGTTCAGACCTGCCATATCCTACTTGTCCAAATCTTGTGACTGTGCTTTGGTTTTCTTCAGGCATTATTTATAACAATCCCTTTTGTTTAGAGAACGTTTTTAATTTTTCAAGGCTCTTACTTGATCACATGACAGCCCTGTCAGGTAGTTATCAGATGAAATGATACATATGAAGTCACCTTGTTTTGGGACAAGTGTAAGCAGGGAAGTGAAAGAGAATCATTTTACAAACAATGACACTAAAGCACAGAGCAATTAGATGTGAGTTGGTAGAAAATGCCAGGGGCTTTAGAATGGGGCTGAATGCTAGTCTTTTATTGACTAGCTGTGTTGTATTGGTCCTGGTGCTCAAATTCTCTGAGCCTCTGTTTCCCCATACATGAAGGGAATGATGACTGAAATGCTTAGACCCCAGGGATTTCTTGAGGATTACAGGAAATTGTGAGCACAGAACACATAACAGTGCTTGGCACACTGTGACTCTCAGTACTTGGTACATTCAGTTCAGTCAGTTCAGTTCAGTCGCTCAGTCATGTCTGACTCTTTGCGACCTCATGAATCACAGCACGCCAGGCCTCCCTGTCCATCACCAACTCTTGGAGTTCACCCAAACTCATGTGCATTGAGTCAGTGATGCCATCCAGCCATCTCATCCTCTGTCATCCCCTTCTCCTTCTGCCCCCAATCCCTCCCAGCATCAGAGTCTTTTCCAATGAGTCAACTCTTCTCATGAGGTGGCCAAAGTATTGGAATTTCAGCCTCAGCATCAGTCCTTCCAGTGAACATCCAGGACTGGTCTCCTTTAGGATGGACTGGTTGGATCTCCTTGCAGTCCAAGGGACTCTCAAGAATCTTCTCCAACACCACAGTTCAAAAGCATCAATTCTTTGGTGCTCAGCTTTCTTCACAGCCCAACTCTCACATCCATACATGACCACAGGAAAAACTATAGCCTTGACTAGATGGACCTTTGTTGGCGAAGTAATATCTCTGCTTTTTAATATGTTGTCTAGGTTGGTCATAACTTTCCTTCCAAGGAGTAAGCATCTTTTAATTTCATGGCTGCAGTCACCATTTGCAGTGATTTTGGAGCCCTAAAAGATAAAGTCTGACACTTGGTACAGTATTATTAGGTAAAGGTTAACACAGACATGGGCATACACCCACCTCCCTCATAGAATTTTTGCATCTACTTCTTGACTGTAAGAAGGCTTCCCTGGTGGCTCAGTGGTAAAGAATCTGCCTGCCAAGGCAGGAGGGGTCCAATCACTGGGTTGAGAAAGTCCCCTGGAGAAGGAAATGGCAACCCATTCCAGTATTCTTGCCTGGGAAATCCTATGGACAGAGGAGCTTGACAGGGCTACAGTCCATGGAGTTGCAAAAGAATCGGACACGACTTCAGGACTGAGCACACTTGACTGTAAATTACTAAAAGATTCTGGAACAATAACATAGGTATGAAAGGGAAAGCAGAGATTTTCTATCCTACTCCCAACTCAGTTTATAGATGGTAGCTTTATCAACTAGAGTAGGAAAGTAGTTTTTCTCATGAAACACAGCTATTCAAGACAGCTAAAGGGTGAACAGTCACTCTTACTGAGGGGTTTCCTAGCATGCAAGCCTTTAAGAGCTAAACCCAGGACCATTGAGGTGAACTAAAATAAGCTGGTCACCCAAAGCAGTGATGGGGCAAGGTTTTGGCATCCTGTCTTCCAGCCAGACCTGAAGCCTTTTTACTTATGAAACAAATGTTCTGTACAAGTGGATTCTTCTCTAGAGTTTACTGTTCTACATCTGGTCCTCCATGCTGTTCTTATGTTTCAGAGGATATGTGAACACTCTACTACTTTGTCCACTGAGCTCACCTCCACATCTACCCCTGATTCTTCTGAACTCATAGTCACATGTGAACCTTGGTGTGCTAGGGCTGGCATGTGACCAAGATGGAGCACAAGTGCTGAGTGAGTGTGCATATATCTGTGGAAAACCATAGTGCCCCTGGTGTGTGATGCTAGGGTGTGTGCACCCAGGCCGCAGGGAAGGGAGATAGAATAAGAAATGTTTGTAGGAGCTTGGGCCGATGGTAGGGAGAATGGGGTACTAGTTAAAAGTTGTTACTTGCCATCTGGCTCTACAAGGATGAAGTCACTAGCCACTGCAGTCACTGATCTTCAACACATCCTGAAAGGAGTTCAGAGTGGAGATCAGAAATACTCCGTGTCCTGGCAAAAACTGGCTGAACAAGCCCTTCAGATAGGGAGATACTTTCAGGAGAAGATTTTATGAGCCAATTTCTTGCAACTCCTCATATTTAAATAACACTAAAGTCATTAATGGAGAAATCTGAGCCTCATGACTAGCAGCAACCTTCTTGTCACTAGCAGCAACTCCTACCAAAGTGTGTGCTTAATGGTGTGTGTCCCTCTTTGCGAAATCACATATGTGCTGACTTTCACCAAAATCACATGTGTGCTGACCTTCCCCAGCTGTGTCCTCAGATCAGTCCTTCTGAGGTATCTGAGAGGCTGTCTCCCAGGCTATAGTCCTCATTTTGCCCTGAATAAAATTTAACTCAGAGCTCTCACATTGTAGTTATTTTTGTTGTTGTTCAGCCAAAGTGACATCGAGCCTAAAATAAAGCTGGGAGTTGGAGGAGGAAGATGGTGGGGAGTGGAGATTGTTGGCACGAAGCTCTCTCTGTAAGAGACATGTCACACTTTCTGTCTGGATACGTATAACCAACAAGGAGCTTGTCTCCAGAATGTATACAGAATTCCTATAAATCAATGAGAAAAGGACATAGAATCATTAGAAAGAATAGACAGAAGTTTTAACAGAAGATATCCAGTCAGCAGCATAGGAAAAGTTGCAAAACTTTAAGAATCAGAGAAATGCAAATTAACACTATGAACACTTACTCAAGCGGCTAAAATGAAACACCAAGTGCTGGTGAGACTGTAGAGCAACTGAAATACTCATATTCTGCTGGTAAGAGGATAAAAGTGCCACAGACTCTTTGAAAACTGCTTGGCATCATTTACTAAAGCTGACTGACTATACACATAGCCTGTGAAACAGCAACTCTACTCCCAGGTGTTCATCAAAACAAAATGAATACCCCGGCTCCAAGATGTAAAGAATGGCCATAGTCACATTATCTGCTGGAGCCCCAAACTGGAAATAACACAAATGTCTATCAAAAGTACGAAGAATAAACAAACTGTGACATCACTATTACAACAGAATGCTATTAACAGCGAAAATGACTTGCTGCATGTCTATCAACAGGGATCAGACAAAGAAACGTATACATTATGCATATGATTCACTTACATAAAGTACAAAAGTAGGCAAAATTAATCCATGGTTTTAGAGATCAGGATGATGATCCTTTCCAAAGATTTTAGTGCTTTTTAGCAACTGAGAGGGAGTGTGAACAGAGCTTCTTGTGTTTTTTTTTCACTATACTTGAATTGTCATTGCATGAGCAAGTTCAAGTTGCAATAATTTATTGAGATGAGAAAGTATAATTTGAATATTTTTATGTATGCATACAATTTTTTCAGTAAATGCATTTATTTTTAAAAAGGGATGCAATGTTCCCTCTAACATTCTTCCTCCATATTCTGAATCGCTGTGCAGCTATGAGCAAAACATATGGGTCTTGGTTTCCCCAGGACACTAATCCTTCTATCTATGCAAGTGTGCTCATGCTCAGTCGTGTCTGACACTTTGTGACCTCATAGACTGTAGCCTGCCAGGATACTCTGTCCATAGGATTTCTCAGGCAGGAATACTAAAGTGGGTTGCTGTTTCCCCAGACACCCTGTGCCTTCTGTGTCTCCCACATTGGCAGGTGGATTCTTTACCACTGAGCTGCTTGGGAAGACTTTTATCCAGAGTTATGAAGGCAAGGTATTCATGCCTTCCACTAAGAGTTCTATCCTATAGGCTGGTGAACCACCAGGCCAAGCTGCCTTCCTTCTCTGGAGTGAACGCTCCCCTATATAGTGGACTGACTGGATACTTCCAGCCCCAGCACCCTGTTACTTCCTCTCTAAAGAAATAAACACATTTTTTGTTTGTTTTTGGCCCCGAACAGTGTTGAGCCACCTGTTCTAGAACTTTAACAAACTGACTCAAGCCAGTCTCCTCTCTTCCTCCAGCCATTCCTCCTTCATTTTCAGATCACTTTGTCTGTTTTTTTCCCCCTTTTGTCCTTGGTTTTCAAGACATCCCATTTGGGCTGAGCCCTATTTGGTGACAAGTTGTCAGAACAGCTCAGGCCTTAGTTTTGTTGTGTGATTTAAGCCAAAAAAAATTTGACTGGGGAAATTAGATGGAGGTGATTGCAGCTAAAGTGCTTGTTATTGAAGCTTTTGGAAAACGTAAATGTCATCAGTCTTGTCAAAGCCAGACACGGGAGAAAATAACAGGACGAAAAGCGGACCAGGATACACGCTGGGACTGCACAAACTTAGAATTAGCCTCCCTATTTGTTATTATTTTTTTTCCTTGTAAGTAGTGGAGTGGAAGGGGGAGGAGAAGAGAGGGAAAATAGGAGGGGAGAGCAGGGCGTGGTGGCAACAGGTGTAAAATGCAGAACCTGAGTAGTGTTTTTAGTTTCTCTTCCTCTAGAGCATGGGCAGCATCCCAGTGGCTCCAAAGCAACTGTGATGAGGGCACCTGGGCGCTGAGAGCATCACACTTATCTGGGAACTGGAGTTGAGGACAGTGGACCAGGCTGGGCTGGCACAGAAAATGTGGATGCTCCTCCCCCCAGCCCTGGCTGTCATCACAGCAGTTGGAGAGTTGGAGGTTGACTGGGTCATTCAATGTTTCCTTGCTTCAGTGACCCCTGGGAAGTGCACCCACATGAGATGGACAAGCTGAACATTCAAAGAGCCCCTGTCATGCTATGCCATGCTAAGTAGCTTTAGTCATGTCCAACTCCTTGCGACTCCACAGACTGCAGCCCGCCAGGGTCCTCTGCCCATGGGATTCTCCAGGCAAGAATACTGGAGTGAGTTGCCATGCCCTCCTCCAGGGGATCTTCTTAACCCAGGGGTCAAACCCATGTCTCTTACATCTTCGGTATTGGCTAGCACCACCACTAGCACCACCTGAGAAGCCTGGAAGAGCTTAAGACTCAGACCCAAAAGTTTCTATTTCCTCTAATTCTCAAGGATAGGGATCAGCAGATAATGTAGAATAGCGTCATTATTTTCCATCAGCATTAAATGATATTAAATTTCTCTTTTGAGGATTTGGTTTCCTTATTATAGATATCTGAGTTGGAACTAAATAAATTGTAGGATCACTTTCCAGTCCTACTTCTTACGATGGTATCAGTGTGCTTGAACACCTTACTCACAGTCTTCTGTAATTCCTGGTTTAATATCTGCTTCCCCAGATCTCTGAGTGCAGGAAATTTGTCTCTTTTTCATAGCATTTATATGTCGTGAAGGAGTCACTCAATACGTATTTATTGAATGAATGTGTGAAGGGCAGCCAATATTCTTTGACATCTACCCATAGATTTGACACATGGGCCATCAAGAGTCAGTTTCCTCCCCTCCCCCACCACAAAGCGCCCTCTTCCTCTGAGGCTCATGGTACCTGAACTGTGTTTCTTGGGGACAAATGATTTTTAAAGAAATTGATTCCCCATTTGAAGCATGGCAAATCCAGAAGCAGATAACCTAAGTTTGAGTTAGATGTCCACAGAGGGCAATCTGACAACAGTAAGATGGTCTGTGTGACTTATATCCTCTTCCAGTGGCAGCATGTACAGCTGAAATGTGCTGGATGCTGTTTCCTATCCCAGCATCAGGCTTAGTGTCTCTGGCAGCATCATTCCACAGTCACTGTCCTGACCCATGGCATTCTACAAGGCAGCATCCCACACGGGACACCCTCCCTGACTCCTGCCCCTGGACTGGATTCCACTGTTGTCCTGTGGCACTGGACATGCTCCTTAAAACTCCATAGAACTGAAGTCAGATCAAATCCCTAGAATCTTCCTTTTCATGACTGATGTTTCTGACTGGTGGAAATGAGTCTGAGCTCAGGGGCCTGATTTTGTTGTTCAGTAGCTAAGTCATGTCCAGCTCTTTGTGACCCCATGGACTGAAGCACACTGGGCTTCCCTGTCCTTCACTCTCTCCTGGAGTTGGCTCTATTCATATCCATTGAGTCTGTGATGCTGTCTAACCACCTCATCCTCTGCTGCCTTCTTCTCCTTTGCTTTCAATCTTGCCCAGCATCAGGGTCTTTTCTAATGAGTCAGCTCTTTGCATCAGGTAGCCAAAGTATTGGAGCTTCAGCTTCAGCATCAGTCCTTCCAATGAATATTCAGGACTGATTTTCTTGAAGATTAGCTGGTTTGATCTTCTTGCAGTCCAAGGGACTCTCAAGAGTCTTCTCTAGCACTACAATTCAAAAACATCAGTTCTTCAACAGTCAGCTTTCTTTATGGTCCAGCTCTCACATCCTTACATGACTACTGGATAAACTATAGCTTTGACTATATGGACCTTTGTTGGCAAAGCGATGTTTCTGCTTTTTGATATGCTGTCTAGGTTTGCCATGACTTTCCTTTCAAGGAGCAAGCATCTTTTAATTTCGTGTTCCCTCTCTACTTTGGCAGGTGTTTTAGGCCTCTGCCCTCCCCTAGAGAAATGCATTCTAGTCCCTTTTCTTTCTTTTTTAAACCACAGCCCCAAGGGCAGAGCAGTAATAAATGGCTGGTCTGGGCTGCAGGTCTCCAGAGCTGGCCCCCTGACCAAGGCTCCCAGCTACTTCATAAAGCAGGCTGATGACATTTCCCCCGACAGATGAAGACAAAGGATGGTTAGCCAGGGGAACTGATCTTCTCAGGACCTTTATATCAGAAAAGAAAAGAAGAGAAAAGTAGAGAAAGAGCTCTTGAGGCTCTAAATTGTCTTTGGAGAGCTGAGTAGCCCATCTTCTTATGCAGCACCCATGGTCACTGTACTTTGTGAATTTGTCATCTGCAGATGGCTGCGAGGCTGGGAACAGAAGGACACCGGGGTTCCCTAATGTTACTTCTGTCCCCTCACTATTTAGCCGTCCTAACATCTCATTCTCCAGCCCCACCTGTGCATTTTCTTCAAGGAGGATCTCAACTCTGTCATCAGACTTGCCCTCCATCTGCACTTTCCAGTGATTTCCTGCCAGTTGACTACTTCCTCCCCAGCTCACTCCCCACCCTGTTCATCATACTTTGCGCATTTATCACTGTGCTCCCCTTGTGGTACCATCCCCCAGGGCCAGGCTGACCATGTCCCTTGGCATCGAATAAAACAGTGTGATGACTTCCTCTCGCCTTCATTCATTCTTAACTCTGACCCCGAGGTCAATTCTATTCATTTAATTTTCTAGATGAGCAAACTGAGAAAGAGGTACTGACTTTTCAAAGTCAACCTGCTTTAAAACAACAGTGTGTGCTCTTGGTCAAGAAATTCCCAGCTCATGTTGAATGACCTTATGTTATATAACAGCTGCTATGGGCCAGGGAGATAATACAGCTGGGACATGTCATAAGCTTACACTTGGAAGTGAAAATCAAAGGTTGTGCCTCAAGAGCAATTTCTATCTCTGGCTTAGTATTTTGAAGCATCCTCTCAAGCATCTCCTTTTCCCATCCACTGGGCAATCCTCTTAGCCAGGGATAGCAGTGGGGTAGTGGGTAGAGGGGACAGAGAACCCACCATCCTATTTGGGAGGACAGAGGACCCACTCATCCTTGGCTGAGCTGGTGGAGTTTGCTATCAGATAGGGAAAGGGAGGTGACCTGGCTGGCAGGTCATCTTGGATAGCAAATGGGTTTTAGCTGTTAAATTCATCACTGTAGATTAATTGAAAACTGAGAGTGAGGTTGGATCGCATAGCTTAATTGTGCCACTGAAAAAGGCAACCTCCTGGCCTGAGAGACGCAGGAAGCTCCTGAGGCTGTGGTCGAAACCCTGTTTTCTCCTCTTTAATCTGCTCTGGAATTCATGAACCTGGAGTTTTGCAAGCCCAGCTGAAAGGTTCTTCCTTTAATGTCTTTTTCCTCTAGCAGTTGGCCATTTAAATCAGGCCCCCTTGAAAGTGAGCTCTGTTTGAGCATAGCTTGCATTTCAGAGAGCCCATTTTCAATGGCCTCAGTGTTGGCATCACACTGAACACTGTCACTAACGGCTTGTTTTGTCACAGGCACCCTATTTCCCAAGTAGAATGATTGGCCAGTCTACAGCACAGAATCAGAGGCATTGAAAGTTTAAGTGCTTACATCAGAAAGAGCAAGGATATTAAAACAGACTGACTTTAGGTTTGAATTCAGCTCTGCCCGCCTATAAACTTGAGATCTTCTTTCTCACAGCATCTGTTCTTTTTTCTTAATATAAATTTATTTATTTTAATTGGAGGCTAATTATTTTACAATATTGTATTGGTTTTGCCATACATCAACATGAATCCGCCATGGGTGTACACGTGTTCCCCATCCTGAACCCCCCTCCCACCTCTGTTCTGTTCTTTTTTCAAGATTTTTAAATTGGAGGTCAATTGCTTTACAATGTTGCATTGGTTTATGCCTTACAACAATGGGAATCATCCATAATTACACACATATATATGTGTGTGTGTGTGCTAAGTCGCTTTAGTTGTGTCTGACTCTTTGCAACCCTACAGATGATAGCCTGCCAGACTGCTTTGTTCATGGGATTCTCCAGGCAAGAATACTGGAGTGGGTTGCCATGCCCTCCTCCAAGGGGTCTTCCCTACCCAGGGACCAAACCTGTATTCCCTGTGTCTCCCGCATTGCAGGTGGATTCTTTACTGCTGAGCCTCTGGGGAAGCCCAATTTTAAATATATGTGTGTGTGTGTGTGTGTATGTGCACATGTGTGCACGTGTATGTGTGTGTACGTGTGTGTTCAGTCACTTCATTCATGTCTGACTCTTTGTGACCCTATGGATTGTAGCCCATCAGGTTCCTCTGTCCATGGGATTTTCCTGGCAAGAATACTGGAGTGGGTTGCCATACCCTTCTCTAGGGGATCTTTCCAACCCAGGGATCGAACCTGAGTCTCCTGTGTCTCCTGCACTGAAGGCAGAGCCTTTCTCACTGAGCCACCAGGGGATATATCATCTCACTCTTGAGCTTTCCTCCCCACTCCCATCCCGCTCCTCTAGGTTGTCACAGAGCACCAGGCTGGGCTCCCTATGTTATACAGCAGCTTCCCACTAGTTATCTATTTTACACATGATAGTGTATGTATGCAAATGCTGCTTTCTCAATTCATCCTTCCCTCTTCTTCCCCCACTGTGTCCAGGTGTAGTGAGGTGGATGAATGTAAAGCCTGTAATAGAGTGAAGTAAATCAGAAAGAGAAAAACAGCATCAATTCTTAATTGGAAAGGGAGAGAAGAGTATGTACCTTTAGGATTATTCCAAAGAAGAAATGAGACAATCGATGTGAATTGCTTATTCTTCCAACTGGCATCTAATGGACCTCAGCAAAGGCCCCTTCTCTCTCTCCTGCACTTTGGGGCCCCAACTAGGTTTGCAAATGCATTTGAATATTATTTTCCAGCTCCAGTTACATTCTATACCTCTCTTGAGTTCTTTCTGCTTTTCTCCTGTCAATATACACACTTCAAATCCCTTAGAAATGTGGAGGCCAATTTGTGACAGCTTGATTCTGTGACTTTGTTATTTGTGGTTAACTTTACCCTGCAATTTAAGAAATAGATTGATAGGAGGTGACAGCCTAGTTCCAGGGTCCCACGGCCTCAAATTGACAGGAGTGCATATTCCCTGATACTCGAGGTGTTAATTACCTTATGTGAATTATCTCACTCCTTACCTCATTTGCAGAGGTACATATTAGCTTAAGAAAAGCTTAATCTTCTGTAACAGATAAACTCTGATATCTCTATGGCTTAATACAATACATCCTTTTTTCTTGCCAAGGAAAATCCCAGTGTGTGGAGCTCAGTGTTGGGTCGGAGGTTACTCTCTCTGCCCGCAGGGACTGGGGCTAATGAGGATTTTGGGTCTTCACACAAGGCTTTTAGGTGGCCCTCGGAGGGGGAAGGATCCTGTAGAAAAGGGAAAGGAGAGAAAGAGTAGAAGATTTTTTTGCCCTTATTTTCTGGCCAAATGGCGAGAGGCATCACTTCCCACGTTCCTGTTTCTTTGCCCAGAACTCAGTCATGTGACCACAGCTACTGGTCAGGGGAGCTGGGAGAGAATTTCTAGCTATGTTCCCAGAAAGAAGGGGAACATCTCTGCCACAGGTAGGTGTGAATGTCCCCATTTTACAAATGAGGGGATGAGTAGGCACATAAAGTAAACAGGAGAGCTGATGTCTCAATTTGGACATTAGTTTCATTACTCTTTAACCTTCTGAGAATTATGTTTTTTAATTTCCAAGTATATACAAGAAATACATATTTTTACTGAATAAAAATCAAACTCGGGCAACACTTGAACCTCAGAAGGATAATTATAGTGATATCTCTCAAGTCAGAGCATATGTTAAAGAGACAGGAGATGTGAGAACTTAGAATAAGCTTGGCACATCTGAAAATTAATTTTTGGTTTTATTTATTTATGTCTCCTTTCATTAGGCTGAAAGTTCATTGAATATTGCATCTAGCAATTTGTTGTTAATATGAGTGACTTAATGAAGATTTGTTTAACTGAAACGATTTTAGCCTTTTGGTTATAATACATGAATGACCACTAAGAGGGCTAGGTAGTGCTGCCAAGTTCTTTTAGCTTTAAAGTCTTCAGAGAGATCTCTGCTCATACGTGATACCTATGAAGTTCAACTGCTATACCCTGCTCAACAGCCAAATGGTGGGGCAAAATCTGGATGATGTAAGAATATGAATAAGTGGCATAGCCTTTTACAAATTATGTTATATATTAGATCTATTAAAAGAGTGAGTCAGCATTATTTTCAAGGTTTGCATTAATTTTTGTTACTTTCTGATATTTTGGGAGGGTTTTTTAAAATTTTATTTTTACTGGAGTATAGTTGATTAATAATGTTGTCTCAGATTCAGGTGTAAAGCCCAGTGATTCAGTTAAATTCTTTTCAAACTTTTTTTTGCATTGCAGTCATTACAGAGTGTTGAGAAGAGTTCCAGGTGCTATATAGTAGGCCCTTGGTTATATATTTTAAATATAGCAGTGTGTACATGTCAATCCCAAACTCCCAATCTCTCCCTTGGGTGGGGCTTTTGATTCTTGAATTGTTAATGCTGAAATTTTCATTCTTCTCTGTAATTCAGTGCTATAACAAATGATATAAAACAGATATATGAAAGAAAAGTGGACACCTTTTAATAAGGGGACTCTTTTTACTCACAATTAATACCTGTTTAACATTTTTCTTTCTCTTTTTGGAAGGTTCCCTAACATTTAGTTGTCTATAGAACTTCCTATTTAGTAAAATATCTAGGTACTTTTGGCCTTTGATATTAATATAAACCTAAATAGCAAAATCAAGTCTAAAGATATTAAATTTTCCAGCAATGAGAAAAAAAATTGTAGTCATTTAAATCTTTTCACTGAAGCAAATTTGGATATATACAATGCAAAATGTATATGAATTTTTAAGTTTAAAAATGAACTTCATTTCCAGAATTCTGGGAGGTGGATCATAAAGGATCCTGCTGTGGTTTATGTCGGAGAGTGTTTTGCCTATGTTCTCCTCTAGGAGTTTTATAGTTTCTGGTCTTACATTTAGATCTTTAATCCATTTTGAGTTTATCTTTGTGTGCGGTGTTAGAAAGTGATCTAGTTTCATTCTTTTACAAGTGGTTGACCAGTTTTCCCAGCACCACTTGTTAAAGAGATTGTCTTTGCTCCATTGTATATTCTTGCCTCCTTTGTCAAAGATAAGGTGTCCATAGGTGTGTGGATTTATCTCTGGGCTTTCTATTTTGTTCCATTGATCTATATTTCTGTCTTTGTGCCAATACCATACTGTCTTGATGACTGTGGCTTTGTAGTAGAGCCTGAAGTCAGGCAAGCTGATTCCTCCAGTTCCATTCTTCTTTCTCAAGATTGCTTTGGCTATTCGAGGTTTTTTGGATTTCCATACAAATCTTGAAATTATTTGTTCTAGTTCTGTGAAAAATATCGCTGGTAGCTTGATAGGGATTGCATTGAATTTGTAAAGTACTTTGGGTAGTATACTCATTTTCACTATATTGATTCTTCCGATCCATGAACATGGTATATTTCTCCATCTATTAGTGTCCTCTTTGATTTCTTTCATCAGGTTTTATAGTTTTCTATATATAGGTCTTTAGTTTCTTTAGGTAGATATATTCCTAAGTATTTTATTCTTTTTGTTGCAATGGTGAATGGAATTGTTTCCTTAATTTCTTTTTCTACTTTCTCATTATTAGTGTATAGGAATGCAAGGGATTTCTGTGTGTTGATTTTATATCCTGCAACTTTACTATATTCATTAATTAGCTCTAGTAATTTTCTGGTAGAGTCTTTAGGGTAAACAAATGGGATCTAATTAAAATTAAAAGCTTCTGCACAACAAAGGAAAATATAAGCAAAGTGAAAAGACAGCCTTCCAAATGGGAGAAATAATAGCAAATGAAGCAACTGACAAACAACTAATCTCAAAAATATACAAGCAACTTATGCAGCTCAATTCCAGAAAAATAAACGACCCAATCAAAAAATGGGCCAAAGAACTAAATAGACATTTCTCCAAAGAAGACATACGGATGGCTAACAAACACATGAAAAGATGCTCAACATCACTCATTATTAGAGAAATGCAAATCAAAACCACAATGAGGTGCCACTTCACACCAGTCAGAATGTCTACGATCCCAAAATCTGCAAGCAATAATGCTGGAGAGGGTGTGGAGAAAAGGGAACCCTCCTACACTGTTGGTGGGAATGCAAACTAGTACAGCCACTATGGAGAACAGTGTGGAGATTCCTTAAAAAATTGCAAATAGAACTGCCTTATGACCCAGCAATCCCACTGCTGGGCATACACACTGAGGAAACCAGAATTGAAAGAGACACATGTACCCCAATGTTCATCACAGCACTGTTTATAATAGCCAGGACATGGAAACAACCTAGATGTCCATCAGCAGATGAATGGATAAGAAAGCAGTGGTACATATACACAATGGAGTATTACTCAGCTGTTAAAAAGAATACATTTGAATCAGTTCTGATGAGATAGATGAAACTGGAGCTGATTATACAGAGTGAAGTAAGCCAGAAAGAAAAACACCAATATAGTATACTAACACATATATATGGAATTTAGAAAGATGGCAATGATGACCCTGTACGCAAGACAGCAAAAAAGACACAGATGTGTATAGGGGACTTTTGGACTCAGAGGGAGAGGGAGAGGGTGGGATGATTTGGGAGAATGGCATTGAAACATGTATAATATCATGTAAGAATCGAATTGCCAGTCTATGTCCGATGCAGGATACGGCATGCTTGGGGCTGGTACACCGGGATGACCCAGAGAGATGTTGTGGGGAGGGGGGTGGGAGGGGGGTTCATGTTTGGGAACACATGTACACCCGTGGTGGATTCATGTCAATGTATGGCAAAACCAATACAGAATTGTAAAGTAAAATTAAAAAAAATAAATAAATAAAAAATGAACTTCAAATAAACTTTCCTGTGGTGGGCCACTGCTGTGTCTTTGGACACCTAGGAGTTCAAGGTTACTCCTTTTAGTTTTAATGGTGGGAAAGTTTAAGATGATTTAGAATTTCTTTTTAATGAGAACAACTAGGTGACATATTTAAATGTAATTTTCTGCTAACCGTTTCTGTAACTCTCCTAAATAATCTGTATTATATTTTGGAAACATGCCTCAGATTTTATTTTGGCTATCAATGTTCTACAGATTTCTGGAGCCCAGCCTCATTAGTTTGGGTCTCCATAGTTATTTTATTGAGGGCTTCCCAGGTGGCACTAGGAGTAAAGAACCCTCTTGCCAATGCAGGAGATGTAAGAGATTTGGTTTTGATCCCTGGGTTGGGAAAATCCCCTGGAGGAGGGCATGGCAACCCCCTCCAGTATTCTTGCTTGGAGAATCCCCTGGACAGAGGAGCCTGGCAGGCTACAGTCCATAGGCCCTCAAAAGGCCGGGCGTGACTGAAGTGACTTAGCAGCAGCAGCAGCACAATCTTTTTATTTATTTATTTGTGGCTGTGCTGGGTCTTTGTTGTTGTGTGGGCTTTCCTCTATTTGTGTCAAATGAGGGCTGCTCTCTAGTTGCAGTGTGTGAGCTTCTCTTTGCAGGGACTTCTCTGTGGAGCATGGGCTCTAGGGCTCGCCTACTCAGTCATTTCTCCTGGGCTCTAGAGCATGGGCTCAGTAGTTGTGGCGTATGGGCTTAGCTGCTCCGAGGCATGTGGGATCTTCCCGAAACAGGGATTGAACCCGTGTCTCCTGCATTGGCAAGGGATTCTTTACCACTGAGTCACCAGAGAAGTCCCTCCATAGTCTTTTAAGTATATCTCTCAGCTGATAATTTGCCTTTTTATTCAAGGGTGATCTCACCTGACCTGCCTCCTGAGCAATCTGTAGGCAGGTCAAGAAGCAAGTTAGAACTGGACATGGAACAACAGATTGGTTCCAGATCAGGGAAGGAGTATGTCAAGACTGTATATTGTCAGCCTGCTTATTTAACTTCTATGCAGAGTACATCATGCAAAAATGTCAGGCTGGATGAAACACAAGCTGGAATCAAGATTGCTGGGAGAAATATCAATAACCTCAGATATGCAGATAACACCACCCTTATGGCAGTAAACGAAGAAGAACTAAAGAACCCCTTGATGAAAATGAAAGAGGAGAGTCAAAAAGTTGGCTTAAAACTCAACATTCAGAAAACTAAGATCATAGCATCTGGTCCCATCACTTCATGGCAGATAATATGGGGAAACAATAGAAACGGTGAGAGACTTTATTTCCTTGGGCTTGAAAATCATTGCAGATAGTGACTGCAGCCATGAAAGTAAAAGACACTTGCTCCTTGGAAGAAAAGTTATGAGCAACCTAGACAGCATAAATATTAAAAAGCAGAGACATTACTTTTGCCAACAAAGGTCCATCTAGTCAAAGCTATGGTTTTTCCAGTAGTTATGTATGGATGTGAGAGTTGGACTATAAAGAAAGCTGAGAGCCAAAGAATTCATGCTTTTGAACTGTGTTGGAGAAGACTCTTGAGACTGCAAGGAGATCCAACCAGTCCACCCTAAAGGTAATCAGTCCTGAATATTCATTGGAGGACTGATACTGAAGCTGAAACTCCAATACTTTGGCCACCTGATGTGAAGAACTGACTCATTTGAAAAAGACCCTGATGCTAGGAAAGATTGAGGACAGGAGGAGAAGGGGATGACAGAGGATGAGATGGTTGGATGGCATCACTGACTTGATGGACATGAGTTTGAGTAAGTTCTGGGAGTTGGTGATGGACAGGGAAGCCTGGTGTGCTGCAGTCCATGGGATCTCAAAGAGTCAGACCTGACTGAGCAACTGAACTGAACTGAACTGAAACTCTCTATGGACTTTAAGAGTACAAAATTGGATCAATCATGTCCTTAGCACATCATTCACTCTCATCAATGGAACATGTGATTTATTTTCTTTTAATAATGTAATGAGCACACACAAATCCACTGATGCAAATGAAAGCTAGGCCACTGACAAAAACCTACATCTAACCACCTGGTTGACCCATTCTGTTGCAACTCTGGCTCCTCCCATCTGAGACAAACTTTATCTTGCCTCCTATATTCATCATTGTCTGCTGTGCTTTTAAAATCATTATATTTCACCTATATGTAGTCTTTAAAATTCTATTTTGATTTTAGTTATTTTTGGACTCCCTCAAAATAAAAGAACTGTGTAATTTGGGGTTTACTCTTCCACTTAATATTAAGATTTATGTATATCATTGCAAGTTTATTCACTTCTACTGCTTATCATTTATCTTGTGACCATTTCACACTTGGTTCATTTATTCTCCCATTGATGAGTATTTGGGTAGTTTCAAGTTTTTTCTTTCTTTTTTTTGCTATGATGGATTGTGATAATTATAATGTTCTTGTTTACATTTCCTTTTATACATGTTCAAAAGTTTCTTTTGAGTCTAAATTAAGACTACAATTGCTGAGTTATATGATATATAAATACAGGGTGTGTGTATTAGTTGCTTAGTCATGTTCGATCCTTTGAGACCCTATGAACTGTAGCCTACCAAGCTCACCTGTCTATGGAATCCTCCAGGCAAGAATACTGGAGTGGGTTGCCATTTCCTTCTCCATAGGATCTTCCCAACTCAGGAATTGAACCTGGATCTACTGCATTACAGGCAATTCTTTACCATCTGAGCCACCAGGGAAGTTGTTCACTTGAAATTAATAGAATTTTGTAAGTCAATTATACTTCAATAAAAATAGAATGGTTGTTTGATTTTTATTAAAAAAATGTTTCCTACATTTATTGAAAAAAATCGTATGGTTTTTCCTATTCGTTTCTTAATATGGTGAATTATATTTCTTGATTTTCAAAATTAGTGAATCATCCTTCCATACCTGGGATAAAACTTGTTTTGGACAAGGTGTGTTATCTTTTTAATGTCTTTAGGTCAGATTTGCTAATATATTAACGAATATTTGTGTGCATAATCAAAGTAATTTTTTCTCCTTTCCTAGAACATCTTTGTGTGGTTTTAGTATTTGGGGCTTTATTGATAAGCTAGAGAATATGTCCTCCTTTTCTATTTTCTAGCAGTGTTTGCATAAAATTGGGATAGTCTATTACTTAAAGGTTTGGAAGAATACCATCTGCAAAACCAGATATTTTATTTGTGGGAAAAATTTAAAGCACAGATGCAATTTCTTTACTTGCTTTATTGAAGTTTTCAAAGTGAAAGTGAAGTCGCTCAGTCGTGTCCGACTCTTTGCGACCCCGTGGACTGTAGCCCTCCAGGCTCCTCCGTCCATGGGATTCTCCAGGCAAGAATACTGGGAATTAGTTGCTGATACTATTATGTGTTGTCATATATTTTGCCTGAATTTATTTTGTATGTTGTCCCTTTTTGCATTTACATTGTTTTTCATTTATGTTCTCTCTTCTCTTATTGTTAGTGTTCAGATGCTTCTCAAGTCTTCTGTCTCTGTTTTTCAAAGAATCAACTTTGATTTGTTGATATACACAATCATATCTTCATTTCCTAGTTTGCTAATTTCCTTTCCTATTTTTATATTTTTCTTTTATTTATTACTTTTTATTTGTTCATTAAGATGAAAGAAAATTAATTAGCAATTTTGGACTTTATTATTTTCCAATATAGGTTTTTACAGCAATAAATTTCTCTTGAAGCATTACTTTTACTCATTATCAAGTTTTCATTATCATTCAGTGCTGAATATTTTAACACTTTATTATGATTTCTTTTTGTAACTCACCAGCAAGTTTAGCTTTAGATTTTCAGATTGTGGGAATTTATATTTATTTTTTGTTATAAATATTTAATTTAAAAGACCTATGGCTAGAAATCATGGTTTCCATGATATACAGTTTGAAATTTGTTGAATTTTCTTGTGTGCCTAGTACAAGATTGAATTTCGTAAATATTTCATGTAAGCTAGAAAAGATGTATATTATATAGCTGTTGAATACAGAATCTATATATATCCATGAAATCGAGTTGATTAACTGTGTTGTTCACATTATCTTTATCCTTGATAGTTTTTTTCTACTTGACCTATCGGTATCATCAAGAGGATGTTGAAATTTTCTATTATAATAGTGATTTATTAAATTTTCTCAGCAGTTCCATCACTTTTAGTTTATGCATATTAAGGTTATTTTACTAAATGAATATATTTTTAAAAATTGGTGTATATTTTTGGTGAATCAAAACTGTTACCATTATGAAGTGGCTTTCTTTAACCCTAATGACATTTTCCTGTTAGTCTAGCTTAAGTCATTTTTAAAATATCTGTATCATCTTTCTTTGGTTAGAGTTTGCCTGATATACTTGTACCCATCTTCTTATTTTCAACATCTTTTTATGTAATATTTAGTTTTTTAGTTTTTCTCTTTTAGGACACCATATACCAGAATTTAAAAGTTCAAAGTGTCAATTTTTGTCAAATAATTGCCTAAAATGCATTCTAATTGCTCATAAGTTTGGGCCAATTTATAATTTTTAACTTATTATTTCAAAATTTCCAGTATTTTCTGATTATGAAAATTTTGATCACCTTCATGAATCTCATCCAACATCTCCTGGATTTATCTCTCATTTATTTGAATACTTAAAAAAAAAAAAGTGTTTTCAATGTGGGTATTTCTGTGGCAACTTATCTGAGACTTTGTATACCTAGAGTATTTTTTATGTCCTCATATTTGAAAGACAGTTTGGCTCAATATACCATTCTAAATTTTATGCCTACCTGCTTAATACTATGAAATCACTACTCCATTATCATCTTGCAGGCAGTATTATTTTAAAAAATCTGACATTGGTCTGATTCTTATTTCTCTCATGTTACCTTCTAGTTCCTCTTATTAAGTTTTCATGATTTTATCTTTTTAATATGTATTCTTAAATTTCTCTATCGTGTTCAGATGTAGTTTTTCTTTACCTTCTTTCTTTGGAACTTTACCAGAGCTTTTTTTTTTATATCTGAGATATCATCCTTTTTCAATCCAAAAGATATATCCCTACTATTCAAATGTTTTCTTCTCTTTATTTATGTTTATCACAATTTAGGGGATTTCTTTTTCATCTAAATTCAATAGTTTAACTTATATCCCCCATTTCTCTTAGCTTTTCTGTTATATTTTCTAACAATTACTCTTTTTTTTTTGAGAGTTTTCCTCAATCTAGTCTTCCAAATTACACATTCCTCTCTTAACTGAATTCCTTCTGCTATTGTCTTTTGTGTTATTTAACATCTATGTATTTTATGCTAAGTATTTCCTTTTTGTTATTTTCATATTTTCTGTTTCCTATGACCAACATCTTCTCTTTTTTTCAGAAAAGTTGTATGAAACTTGGAATTAAGGCAAGGGATAATTGCAAGGCTTTTCAATGTCATACAGGAGTAAAGCATAGTCGAATTCAAGGATTATCTAATTCTACAGAAGAACATACTTTTGACTTACTATTTACAACTGATTAGGACTCATAGTGTGTGAAGCTTCAGGTTAAAATGAGATAATTGATAAATACAAGCCATTTCTGTCTGGTAGAAAAAGATAACCTGAAAGGTTAAGGTTCTCTTTTCTTTTGCTCTGTGAAACATTAGCCAGCTTTGTGTCTGATTTAGCAATCATACTTTCATCATCTTTCTCCCATCACTACACATAGCCAGTCTTTCCAATTCTCATTTGAACCAGCTTTACTTCTCTGCCGGTTTTACTGAGCTAAAAAAAAAAAAAGTTGGAGTTAAAATATGTGTTCACTGTAATTTGTGTGAGAGTCATAGTTTCAGTTTCTTGAAAATTATTCTTTGCAATCTCTTTGAATGTTTTTAAAAATTGATTTTGAAAAATTGATTCTTTTCTCCTAATTATTCCACTTTTAGGGCATACAATAATTCAACATATTGGTTTTTATGTGAAGTGGTGGGGGTGCCTCTCAAATGTCCTCTGAATTTGGCAGTGTGTCTCCCCTGCCCCAAGATACTGATGATTTTGTTAGGCAGTGAGTACAGAGGAGGCTAGATCAGAGTAACTTTGTGATCTCTTGGGAGAGACCCAGCCTTCCTACTGGTTTACCATCTTGGAAGGAACCAAAACCAGCGCTAGAATATCAGGGTGGTTTCTTCTGCTCCACTGCCTTCATAAGCAGAAATTCTTGAGAAATCACCAGCCCCCACCGTGTCCCGGGAGCTTGACTCTTCCTCCTGGTTCTGAGCTGCTTCTGCTGATGATTTAACCTTTGCACCTTTGTGAGAACAACACTGTGCCCAGCTGTCCCCTCCTGGGGCTGCTGTCCCATAACTCTGGTAGTGAGAGTGGGACACTGTTCTTCACATCTCTCTGCCCCAAAGTGGTATAATCTCTGGCTGTAACTCCCTACACCACAGCTTTAGCAGGTTGAATAGTCACTCCCAACCCCTGCCAAAAGACTTAACTGGAACCTATGAATGTGACCTTATTTGGAAAAAAGGTCTTTGAAAATGTAATTAAGGATCTGGAGATGAGCTCATCCTAGATTATCCAATGACAAATGTTCTTATTTTTGTGTTCTTATAAGTAGTAGAGGAGATATAGACACAGAGGAGATGTCTATTGAAGATGGAAATGGAGAGAGGAGAGATGGAGCCACAATCCAAGTAATGCCTGAAGATATAAGGAAGGATTATCCCTGAGCCTTTGAAAAAAGTACAGTCCTGCCAACACCTTGATCTCAAACTTCTCGCTCTCTGAAGAGTAAAAGAATAATACATTGCTGTGGTTTTTAGCCACCAAGTTGCAGTGGTTTATTCCAGCAGCACTTGGAAACTGATTCAGATATCCAGGATCAGGCTATAACCTTTAAATGTCTTTACTAAAAGTTTGGAAATAATAGAAGGGGAGGCTAACACAGAGAGTGATTACAACCTCACGTAGGTTCAGAGACAACCCAGGAGCTCCGGGGACTGGATCCTCACCAGGGACTCTTCCTGCCTCCTTATGGCCAGAAGCAGTATTTTGAAGTTGTCAAGCTGTTCAGGACTGTTGGGGCTTGCTCCATCCACATCCCATTCCCCATTAGAGAGAAGAGGAAGTTCTTTCCTTTACAACTGTCTAAGGCCAGCTGCTTATATCCTTCTTCCCAGCTCCAGGATTAACTTTGCTTTCTCCATGAAGAAACTACTCCCATCTGCAGGCTCTGTGCTCCAATACCATCAATCATTAAGTTCTCTAACAATACATTTCCCAAAAGCTGAGACTTTCAGGCCCTGTTTTGTGTGTGTGTATTTCAAGGTCTGAAACAAACAAGCAAGCAATCTCAGAATCCATGTCACTCAGGGTCATATTGTTACATTAAATGTATTTTAGTTGCCTTAAGCACGGATTGCTTGTGGGAATAGAAGCTCTTCATGAAATTAGTTTTAGAAATGATCAAAAGGATGTGAAATCAGTGCATATGGATGGAGACTGGGAGGGGATCCAAAAGTATCTAGCAGTTTTGTTAGGATGGAGAGATGATATTAAAGTTACAGGTGGGGTCATGGGTGAGATTTTTGCTCTTTAAAATACATCTTTGAACATTTCTTTCAGAGTACATGATGCTATTTTTGCAGTAAATAAGGATACTCATAAAGCTTTGATGCTACAAAAGAAATGTATTCTTTTGTCTATATCCTCATTACTTTGGGGGAAAAATGATACAGTTGGCTAGGGACCAATTTCTCTGCTGAGAGAAACTCCTACAGCTTATGCTCGTTTCAGATAGATGTAGATCTATTGGGGAGGAGGAATGCTTCTTTTTCTTATTAGTAGGGAGGAGACATTTTTCCTTGTCTTATTAAGGAATATCAATCATAAGATATCACCCAGATTGCATAAGGTGAGAGAGGGAATGAGAGTGAAGCAGAGAGAAAGAGAGAGAGAACCAGATGAAGGATGGAAGGATAGAAACTTCGAACAACATAGAGCTGAGGAACCAGAAGCAACATCAAGGTGGTCCCAGCTGGGCCAAGGCAAAGGACAGATGCTGGCCGGAATCTGCAAAGAGGAGTTAGCAGGTTCTGGATGAGTCAACATTTCCCAGGCTACTTTCTCCATCTGAAGTGTGCTTCCCAACATGTGGGCATCCAAAGGGTCTTTTAAAGTTCATCCCAATGTCAGTTTTTCTATAAAATCTGTACTGATCCTTCCAACTCCCCACCAGGCACTTAGTTTGCAAGTTTCATAAACATAATGAAATTCCTTATATTCAACATTACTCTTGTCTTCTCACTTGCCTTAGCCTCTCTCCTTTCCAACCTTCCTCTTGTCTCCCCTCCCCACCTACTTTACATCATAGGATTCTTATCGGGAGCCAGTGTGTACATTTTTGGTGTCTACACTGTGTCTTCCACAGTGTCAAGAAAAACATGTTTATGCAAACTAATTTGAAGTCCAGTGACACAATGGAGGTTAGATTGCATTGTACAGAAACAGAAATCAGTGAAAATAATATCATATGATAATTCTCTGCTCAATTTTGAAACATTAATTTTAATGTATATCTTTTTAAAAAAAATAGTTACAATTTACACAAAGCTGTGTGGGCTTCAGTCTGACTCTTTGCGATCCCATGGACTGTGGCCTGCCAGGCTCCACTGTCCATGGGATTTTCCAGGCAAGAATCCAGGAGTGGGTTGTCATTCCCTTCTCTAGGGGATCTTGTAATTGTAACGACAGGCAAAACAGAGGCAGGTTGAATAATTACTAAAAGTTTAAACACCCTTGCATTGTGTTGGCCATCCATATTGCCTGAAGTTCTTTTGAATTGAAAGGGCTCATGAGTCTATGAAGATTATTATTTAGATAACAGTGATAACTAACATATTGTTGCTTCATCAGTGCCAGACTCTCTTTTAAATGCAGTGTGTCTTTTCACTAGTTTACCTTTAATAACCCTATGAGGAAATTCAGGCATTTAAGGATGTTACATACATAGTAACTGTGAGAACTCAGATCCCAACCTGTGAAATTCCCTCCAGAATCCACACTCTTCCACATCATGTCCTACATATTTCGTGCCTTGCCTCTTTCCAAAAATGTTTTGAAGAATAAGACTTTCCCTTACAAAATGCAATGATGAAAATGGGAAAACAGTGGGTTGTATTAGCAGTAAAACCTAGAAACATGGTCTTTTCTTCTCAAGGGCCTGTCTTTGTGAGACACTCTGGGCTGTGCTAGGATAGCACAGAAGTGAATGGAGTGAGGAATGTGGACCCTGTACCAGCTGTGTGACCTTGAGCAAGATAGCCAACCTCTCTGAGCTTTATTTTTGCTGTTAAATGGGACATTTGTAAAGACTGCTCAGTTGCTCAGTTGTTTTCCACTCTGCAGTCTCATGAACTGTAAACTCCAGGCTTCTCTGCTCATGGAATTTTCCAGGCAAGAATACTAGAGTGGAGTGCCATTTCCTACTCCAGGGGATCTTCTCAACCCAGGGATCAAACCTGAGTCTCTTGTGTCTCCTGAATTGGCAGGTGCATTATTTACCACTAGCGTCACCTGGGAAAACCTTGTAAGGATTAAACGAGTTTATAGGTGGAAAGCATCCAGCAGAGTGCTGAGCACAGAATGCTGTAGAAGTGTTTGTTGATGTTCCTGGAGCTCCTTGAACTCCACTCCTGTGTCCCAGGCATTTTGCTGGACTCTGGGGATAAAGAGATGGACAAGTTAGTCTTTGCCCTGTAGGGAGCACTTGACCTAGTGAAGGAGAAAGGCATGCGATCAAATCATCCTAACAATGTAATAAAGAGCAGCTTGGAAGAACTGAAGAAAGGGTCCCTAACTTAGTCTGGGTGAAGAGAAAAATACTTGCCTGCCCTTATACTCACACGGAGGCAGATTTTCTCTGCAGGGTGTAATGATGTTTTTCGTGTCTGGTTTTCTCCATCCCTAAGCCATAGTGCCTGAGATTTCAAAATTAGAGCTTTATTTATTTGGGTCAAGCATTGCCCTGTCCCCATGGGCTTCTGTAAAACTGCAAATTCACTTAGGGTTTGTATCAGGGTCCTAATGACATTTTGGTGGTGTCTTGCGTGACAAATTATAGGAATTCATACCTGAGATTCAATTCAGGAAATCTGGGTAGCGCCTTGAGACACCTTGGCTGGTTGCGAGCCTAGGGCACCCAAGCACTTCAACCTGGGAGGCTCAAGGCTGAAGACCTGTAACAAAGATAGCCCATTTCACCCGAAGGGCAAAAATCACACGGCAGGGGTGGGGGATGGGGGAGCAGGGTTATGAGCAAGTGAAGTGGCCAAGGGGGACATTGGTCCTTTGTGCAGCCCCACGGTCTGTTGCTTTCCTTCAGTCTGCCTCTCTCTCCTTGTTGGGATGATGCTCACTTGGACAACCCAGGGCCAGGGCAGCCGTGTCCCCATCTGTCTGCCGGCTTGTTCATTCCCTCTGGGTTTTCCCTGAGCTCCAGCACCTCCTGTCAGTCCCCAGCCATGTGGCTAATGAGAGGCCCATTCAGACCTCATTAGGAGATCAACTTGGTTTCTTCCGCTCTCAGAAGCTAATTATGTCTCTTTCATTAGTTCAATTTCGCCAATTAATGTATCTCCATATACATAAATGGCTGTTTGTTTTTAATCCAAGTGACATGTGTGTGATTGTCCTTTCCTCTCCTGGCACACACTCCTCTCTTTGTCTCCTGATAGGCAGTGCTTCGCCCAGGGCTCCGGTTTTAAGCAGGATCCATCCACAAGGCAAACTTGAAAGCAGGAAGGGATTCATGGTGGAGAAACTGGGCAGCATGGAATAGAAGAAAGTATCAAGTAATTGATCCCCAGAACCAAGGGGAGCCAGAGGGGTCCTGGGGGCCCAAAGTCCTCTTAAACCAAAAGGACATTTTAATCTCATATTTAAAAGACTGGCCTGGCAGAGTGGCTCCAGAGTTGATGAGCTCAGTGGCTCAACGATGCCCTTAGAGACTCGTGCTGCCATCTTAGTATTTCGGCTGGCCCTCTTAGTTGTTCTTCTCCCTCCACTCAGTTCCGAGATGGCTAAGGCAGGCCCGTAGATGATGTACAACCCCCCTCCAAAGCTACAAAGGTAGTACTTCTCTCTTGCATCTCTCTCTTTCTTTCTTCTTTAAAAAAAAAAAAAATCTTCTGGGGGAATTCTTCCCAGGAGTCCCAGAACAGGCAGCCTTTCATGTTTTGTTGGTTTAGGATGGCACAAGGGGCCTGCGGCTCACCAACGATTGCCTTGGAGTGCCGGCTAGGCTTAGGACCTAACTGTGCACCTCATTGTGAAGGATGGATGGATGGCTCCTTGGATGCGTATCATTACTGCATGGGACCCTTGCTTGTGGATGGGATACCCATAAGCCCTTGGGTAGTGATGCTGGCTGTAGCTCTGTGAAGAGAAAAGGCAAACATACACCTAGAATAGTTGCTTATCCTGATGAGGATAAACTGCTGCCTTTTCAGGGTGAATGGAACCCAAAGTCATCAACTTTCCACCCAGTAGTCCACTGGTCTCCTTGAGCAGTACATCATACTATTAAAGGAGCCTGGCATTGATTTCTGTTCAGAGGCTGCAATAGACAGATCAGCTTTAATAAGTGGGAATCCATAAAGTCAAACCCTTATGTAACCTCAATTTCTAAGGCTCATCAGGCCAGTTTCAAGATGACCAATGACAAAGGTTGGCTAATGTAAAATGACTACCTTGTTTGCTTTATTTATTTGATTTGTGCATCTTCTGTGGTGAGGATTTTTTTCCTGAATATTAGTTTAAAAATTTTTGTTTTATATTGGAGTATCATTGATTAACAATGTTGTGTTTGTTTCAGGTGTACAGCAAAGTGATTCAGTTATACATATACACATATTGATTCTTTTTCAAATTATTTTCACATTCGGGTTATTACAGAATAGTCAGCAGAGTTCCCTTTACTATAAAACAGGTCTTTGTTGGTTACCTATTAATATTTAAAATATAGCAGTACATTTGCAGCAACATGAATGGACCTAGAGATCATCATAATAAAGGAAGTAAGTCAGACAGAGAAAGACAAATACCATATGGTATTGTTTATATGTGGAATCTAAAAAATGATACAAATGGACTTGTTTACAAAACAGAAACAGAGCTCACACACTTAGAGAACAAACTTATGGTTACCAGGAAGGAAGGGTGGGAGAGAGAGAGATTGGGAGTTTGGGATTGACATGAACACACTGGGTATTAATTTGTGATAAAAAAATTCATACTGTATGTTAACTCCTAATCCATGTGCTCTAGCCTCACATTTCCTTGTCACGGATCTTCCAGTCTTCTATCTTCCAGGCTCCTGGCCAGATGGCCTGGCCGTTGGCCACTGTCCAGTAATCTGTAAATATTTTCACTTTGGGTTGATTCTCCTTCCATATAACATAGATAACAGGTATACTGCTCACATATCCACACACTGGTAAAATTTTCCCTGGTGGCTCAGATGGTAAAGAATCTGCCTGCAATGTGGGAGACCTGGGTTCAATCCCTGGGTCAGGAAGATCCCATGGAGAAGACAATGGCTACCCACTACTATATTCATGCCTGGAGAATCCCATGGACAGAGGAGCCTGGCAGGCTATAGTCCATGGGGTCATAAAGAGTCAGACATGATTGAGTGGCTAAGACTGCTAACTACTCTTCAGATCCTCCATGAATGAGGCTACAGTCCAGCCATTGCCCATTTTGGCTTGCACACATGTGCCAAGGCAACCCAAGCTCTGGCTTCTCCCTCTTCCTTCAGGTGGTCATACTGTATTATCATGAGGCTATAGGCATGACCTTGGGGACAGGCTGGTGCAGTTGTGATCACTGACACAGGGTTCTACGCCATCCGCTCGCACAGCTTACTTGGACCCTCTGATCCTGTTTAGCTTGATCTGGATGTATCATTTCCAGCATGTGATGACTGCTGCTTTTATGCCTTGGCAGGTCTAGCAGAACCCAGCTCACAGTGGGAAGTTCTGGAGTATACATGGTCACTTTGTGCACCAGGGTCAAGTGTTCTGTCTTGGCCAAGGCCTGTTAGAAACTCCTTCTCAAAAAGTGTTTAATTTTCTCTTGTGGGTGCCATGGCCTTGTTCTAGAATCTCAGGAGCCAGGAAGGTAGTCTCTCCCTGGGCTTCTCAAAAGCTCCATCCTAGGTCTTTCCTCACCATTGACACTGCCACCACTGTTAAGACCTGCCAGACTGGATGGCCCAAGTGGCAAGGATGCTTGACTGTAGCCTACAGCTGCCACAGGGCACTTTTATACCCCTGGCCCCATTCAAAGCTGGTAGCCATTCATATTTCCCAGTATATAGGTTTAACCAATATCTCTAGGTGATAAATGAATTTCCCTCAGAAACCAAGAAGGTCTACCAGGCACCTTCTTCCTTGTGATTGAGATGTAAAAGTTCAATAATATATTTATTACTTTGATGGGTTATCCCAGAACACCTCTGACCTTAAAAAATCTTTACTAAAATGGTAGATACTTGATATCAGCTTAATCTAGTCCCCTCTGGAGCACATTTGTCTCACCAAACAGACTAGTTCTTGTCACTCATTCCAACCACTTATCATGATGTCTCCAATGTAATGGGTAAGGGTGATATTCTGTGGAGTGTCCAGGTGGTCCAGATATCTTGGGGTGATACTATGGCAGAGAGTGGGAGAACTGACATAACCTCAAGGCCAATCAGTAAATAAATACTGTTGTCCATTTGCTGTAAATGCAAACTTTCTTTCAGAGTGGAAAAGCACACATCTGTAAAATCAATGACCACATACCATGCACCCAAAGCCTTATTAATCTACTCTAACAAAAATACTATGTCCAGCAGAGCAGCTATGATTAAGGCTATAATTGAGTTAAGCCTACATTCATTTGCAGTAATTTTCCAGTATCTGTTCAGTTTCTGCAGAGGCCAGATGGGTGTATTCAATGGAGGTGTGTTAGATAGAGGCTACTATCCTTTCATTCTTTATGTCTTTAAAGATGGCACCAACCTCTGTCATTGGATCTGAAATGCAATACTATTTTTAAATCAATCAGTTAATTATTCTGATAAAGAACATTTGACATGAGATCTACTCTTTGGGAGATTTTTAAGTGTACAATACTATGTTGTCACTATGTGTTATATTGCAAATCCGACCTCTAGAACTTTATTCACCTTGCAGTACTGAAATTTTATACACATTTATTAGCAATCCCCTTTTCACACCCTGACCCCTAGTCCCTAGGAATGACCATTCTATTCCTTGTTTCTATGATTTTGACTATTTTAGATCTCATGCAAATGGAATAATACAGTATTTGTCCTGTGACTGGCTCATTTCACTTAGGTGATTGAAGTCCTCAAGGTTCATACACGTTGTTGCGTATTGCAGAATCTCCTCCTTGTTTAAGGTTGAATAACATATTACATTTTCTTTACTTATCTTTTGGTGGACATTTGGGTTCTAGCCGCATCTTCAGTCTTATGAATAGCACTGCAGTGAACGTGGCAGTGCTTATATCTCTCTGAGTTCCTTATTTCAATTTTTCTGGGTAAATACTCAGAAGTAGGATTGCTGAGTTGTATGGTAGGTTCTATTTTTAACTTTTTGAGGAATGTCTGTCCTGTTTTCTACAGTGGCTGTATGATTTTATATTTCCACCAACAGTGTATAAGAGCTCCAATTTCTCCCCCACCCCGACCAGGAAACCTTGACAAGCCACTGGTCCAACCCCACCCATAGGGAGCAAACTCCACAATTAAGAGTAACCACTACCTTCTAGCTTGCAGAAGGGGCACCCCAACCTAACCAACACTTGTCTTTTAAAGAAATTATTTTAATAATTGTCATCCTTGTAGATATAAAGTGATAATGTTATTGTGGTCTGGGTTTGCACATCCCCTTGATTAGTGAAGCTGAGTGCCTTTTCATACACTTGTTGGAGATTCGCATCCCTTCTTTTTAAAAATGTTTATTTGGGTCCTTTGCCCATTTTTAATTGGCTTTTTTCTTTGCTAATGAGTTGTAGGACTTCCTTATATATTTGGGAAATTAACCCCTTGTGAGATATATGGTTTACAAGTACTTTTTCCCATGCTGCTGACTGCCTTTTTACTTTATTGATTATTTTCTTCTCTGTGTAGAAGCTTTCTAGTTTGATATAGTCCCACTTGTCTAATTTTGCTTCTGTTGCCCGTGCTTTTGTTGTCATATCCATTAAATCATTGCAAAGGCCAATGTCATGGGGCTTTTTTTCTATTTTCCTCTAGAAGTTTCACATCACATTTAACTGTATATTCCATGAGAGTTTCTTTTTTGTGTATGGTGTAAGGATCCAACTTCACTTTTTTGCATGTGGATGCCAATTTTTCCAATATCCTTTGTGGAAGAGACTATCCTTTCCCTCTTTTTGCTATTCTTGACATCTTTATTGAATATCAGTTCACCATACACGTGTAGATTTATTTCTGGGCTCTCTATTCTATTCCATTGGTCAATATGTCTTTCTTTGTGTCAGTATCATATTGTTTTTAATTATTGTAGCTTTGTTATATATCTTGAAAAGAAGATGTGAAGCCTCTCATTTTTTTGTTAATGCAATATTGTTTTGAATTTACTATACGGTCAGTGATGGAACAGTTTCAGAAGTTTCCACTTAGCTTTTCTCACTGTGACAATGATCCAGTAAGTAGATTCCTCCAAGTATTAAGTATATTAGATATAATTACACACTCAAAGGCAGAGGATGATTACTGGGTAGGTCCAGAACTCAAGGACCCTCCTAGGGTCAGACTTCAACTAGGACTTTATCCTCTGGCCTTTCTAAGCACTTAGTCTAACAAAAGGAATGGGTTAATGCTCTGAGTCTTTGAATATCAATGTTAACTCAGACTCTATGTCTAACAATCTTCAAAATATCTTAATTTTCTCTTTTCCCCAGTGTATCACCAAGATAAATGTCTATAGGTTCCTTTGAGAGAGGCCTGGGAGAATCATCACAATATGTTCTTGCCAGAATACTGCAAGGGCTTTTCCTCCTCCTTTGCTTCTTCCGAAATGGGTTTTGGATTTGAATATGACTCAGGTTTGGGAACTGTTAGGGATTGTGTCTTCTTCTTAGGATGAGCACCCTCAGCTTCTTCCTCCATTTTGTGGTTATCAGTGCTAAGCAGCATCTTTGTTGGATGCCTATTTCTTTTGATCCTATGGACACCATGTTCTAGTAACCACCTCCACAGGTCACTATGGGTCAAGCTTCATCTGATGCTGTTTAGGCTCTTCCATGAACTACAGTCCTCTAGTGGGTTTTCTGGCCTCACACTGTATCTATTTCTGCAGGTCCACTTCCCTCAGCTGTTTTCTTTCTTCCTCTGTCTCCTGTTTGGACAACTCAGAACATTTTTACTTTACCAGCACTGACTCTCTCTTTCTACAGAGTTCTAAGAGCCCCTCCTTATACAGTAGAAAATTTGCCTTATCTCACAGGGTCCTTGCCAGGGTGTGAAATATTGTCTCCCAAGAAAACACCCCGAATCAGTGAATTCTTCCTTGTGTTATTAAAGTCTGGCCTTGTTGATAAAGCACCCTCAAAATCCAATCCCAGTTGTACTCCCTTAGTGCCTGCTGGTACCTGTCAGCTAATTCCCAAGACACCTCTGTTGTATAGTTTTTCCCTCCATTATTAGGTTCAGCCTGTTGGTAGCCAGATTAGTATGCTGAGATTAATCTTACTTATCAATTTAGTAGTCAGGAGGGGATATAGGGGTGGCTTCTGTTGGAGGCATCTGCTGCCTTGTGGGAGAGAGATTGCTAAATCATCTTTCATCACAGTGAAAATGCTACCTCTTGCTAGGGAAGAGTGGGTCACTCTATAAGCTCTGAAGGTTCAGGAGAGCCCACAGAACTAAAAACCTTAGGGATATCTATGTATATATTCAGGGTCACAGGTTTTCCTCAACAGTACCTGGATCTTAGAGCTTCCCTGGTGGCTCAGTGGTAAAGAATCTGCCCTCAATGCAAGAGCTACAGGAGCCGCAGGTTCAATCCCTGGGTCAGGAAGATCCCCTGGAGGAGGGCATGGCAACCCACTCCAGTTTTCTTGCCTGGAGAATCCCATGGACAGAGGAGCCTGGCGGGCTACAGCTCATAGGGTCACACAGAGTCAGACACGACTGAAGCAATTTAGTGTGTATATACACACACTGATTTTGATGTAACAGACCTGTCTTGTCTGAGATTCAAATGTTTCTGGAGCCCACTGCTCAGCCTTGTCTGCTTTTCTGCTGTAGAATGGTATTTCAGTAAACTTGCAAACATAGCCTTGGCTACTTGTTTCTAATTAACCCTTCGCAGGATGTCAACACAACTCACCAGTAGCCAGCCAACTGTTTTCTCTGTAGGCACAGCTCCCCCGTATACTCAAATGCCTGAATCACTGTACAGTGATGCCCTCACCTTTCCCAGCTTCCAGAGATAGCCTGCGTCCCTCAGTTTATGACCCTTTTCTATCTTCAAAGCCACAGCTGCATCACCCTGCCTTCTACTCCCATTGCCACATCACCTTCTCTGATCCTCCTGCCTCTCTCTTACAAGGGTGATTACATAGGACCATTGGGATGATCCAGGAAAACTCATCTCAAAATCCTTAACTTATTTATAAAAGCAAAGGTCCTTTTACATATAAGCTAACATATTTAGTGGTTCTGAGATTAGGAAGTGGGTATTCTTAGGGGCCATTATTTAGCCTACAACAAGATCTTTCCCCGGTAAAGGAGAAAAGGAAGGGAGGAGAACAGGACAGTAAGAGGCTCAGATTTCTAAGAAAGGTTTGCTTGGGTAAGCAGAGGTCTTTCAGCTAAAGTTGCTCATCAAAAGAGTCTGTGGCTCCCAAGAAAGATCTAGCTTAGGGTCTCTGTGTCTCATGGTCACTGTCTCAGTAGTGGGCACTGGGGTCATCCATTAGTTATATTTCACACTTCTGGAGACCTGCAGTATGCCAGCATTGCCTGGATCACAGTCTCCTGAATCAGCCTGCATTTGCATTCTCATTCCACTGCCTAGTCAACTCCAAGAACTTGGGCAAATCGCTTTCCCTTTTCGTGCTTCACTTTCCTCATCTGCAAAGTGTGGATGATAATAGTACCAAATTCATTATTAGTAATAACATCATTGTAGGAATAGGTTAGGACAGTAATCTTAATAAATGTCATATATACTTATCCATTGCTAATGGCAGAATTGTGACTTCGACTCCGTACCTGTGGTGACATTTCTCTGCCCTTTTTGTTGCATCATATACTATGTCGGGGGCTTCCCAGGTGGCGATAGTGGTAAAGAACCTGCCTACCAATGCAGGAGAAATGAGAGACTCGGGTTCAAATCCTGAGTTGGGAAGATCCCCTGGAGGAGGGCATGGCAACCCACTTCAGTATTCTTGCCTGGAGAATCCCATGGACAGAGAAGCCAGGCAGGTTACAGTCATAGGGTCACAAAGAGTCAGACACGACTGAAGCAACTTAGCATTCATGCGTACTATGTGGAGAAGGCTTCATGGTGGGCTGGTTAGGTCCCTGTCTCTGGTGCCGACCACCTGGCAGAAATATTATAGGGGATAATACAACTTTAGGCAAAGGCAACACAAAATGACCCTACAGTGTCTCTCATTCTCAGATTCTATGATCCCATGATACTGCCCAGAGAGCAGCATGCATGATATATGTGGGTGAGGTGGCTTGGGAATGCAATCCCTAATCAATAATTCTGCTCTTGTCATGTTATTTAGAACTTGTCATTCAACTTTTCTGAACATCTTTTTCAGTAAATGAAAATAACCATATCTTACTTGTTTACTTTACTTGTTGGTCTGTGGTGATGAGTAAGGAGATGATATATACCCCGTTTCCAAATTTTACTAATAAATAAGCCTTTTAAAAGGAAAAAAAATACCTTTATACTCCCTCTCTTCTACATTGTTGACTTGACTTTTTGTTATAGTATGTAAATATTTACAAACATAATATTAGGCATAAACTCCTTATGTTTATACATTTCACATCACTATAATAGCAAGAGAAATTTATAAATTAAATACAAACAGAATCACAAAACTAATAAAGTTCATATCAACAAAATCAACTAAAGGGTTGGATTCTTTAATGAAAAGTAATTGTGGCTTACAGTGGTACTGGCTGCCTTAATGTCAGTCCTCTGAGTGAATGTTTGGCCTCTGTTCAGTAACTAAGCATTCTTTTCCCAGTAATTCAAAACAACTAGCACAATATTCCTTATTCATAATTATTAACACAAACTTAAGCTTAAACATAAGAACAATGTGCCAGGCTCATTTATATGTAGTTATCCAGTTATATGAAATATATTTTTGTATCATTTATTTTAGTGTATATAGATAAAAATTCAAATACTCAAAATGAAATTATTGGAGAAAATTTATGGATCTCTGGAAATGCTATCTATGATCGATCACTGCAATAATGAATGCAAATGTGCTATCTGAAAGCTAAAAAGAGTTAATAACTGCTGGGAGCCATTGCTGAGATAAGATTGCAAAATAAAAACCGCTACCCTAAATCTCACGGAGCACCTTTTCCTTGCCTGGCTTCCACTGCCTGACAGTGACCCTACGTCGTCCGGCATATTTCTCTTTCCCTTGGGTCACCTTTGATCCCTGGTCAGACTGCTGTTACCTGTAACTCCTGAATGGCTGCCAGGGTCTGGCAGGGATGAAGCAAAGTAATGATACAGCATCTCTAGAAGACAGCAAGAGCTGTGTGGAAAAGGGAATGACATGTACTAAGTAAACTGATTTTTTTGGACATGACTCCACCTTTCCTGCTACCTAATAGGTATGGCAACTGGCCTCTCAAGGAGGTCTAATTTATAGAACTGGAATAAATAGATTACAGGGCTCTATGGGATCTTTACAACTTTTACTGCAAGATTAACAACACTAATAATTACTTTGGGGCTATGTTTCTAGAAAGATAAAGAGAAGAAGCAAGAAGGGTCTCTTCTCTTTTTTCTCTTTTCTTTTAGTTTCCTTTTCTCTTTCTTTTTTTGTTGTTTTTGTTCTCTTTTTATCTCTTTGTGTGATTTTTCTCTTTGTCAAATACATAGTTCTTACAGGTGTTTGCTCCTGATTTTTTTCTTATCCCTGACTTTTTTCCCATATGTCACATTTGAAGTTAATTATCTGGGTATAGAAGAAAGAAAGCAATGATAAGACAATGGTGACATCAATATTATTCTCTTATGTTTGTATAATACTTTAAAATTCTTAAAATACTGTCATATATAATTTTTGTTTGATCCTCACAACAACATGACAGTTATTCTTTTTCTGTTTTATAAATAGGAAACTGAAACTCAAAGAGGTAAAGGGGTTCTTTCCCTTTCTTCTTCTTTCCTGTTCCTTCTCTGTTCATCCCTTCTTGAAAAACTCAGTCTTAAATCTATAGGCAGGGCTGAGTCAGGTAAAGACACAGACCAGGCTTATGGGGAAGCTGCAGTGTCCCCTTGAAAAAGTGAAAGTGTTACTCACTCTGTCACGTCAACTCCTTATGACCCCATGGGCTATAGCCCTCCAGGCTCCTCTGTCCATGGGATTCTCCAGGCAAGAATACTGGAGTGGGTTGCCATGTCCTCCTCCAGGGGATCTTCCCAACCCAGGGGTCAAACCCAGGCCTTCTCCATTAAGGTCAGACTCTGCCATCTGAGCCACTAGGGAAGTCAAAGCCTAATTAGAGTTGCTGTCAATACAATATATTCACTAAATATAACCAGTATTTGACAGAAGGTGTGACTCACCCTATGGGAAACAGAACAAAACAATGCACAGAGTAAAACAAACTCTAAGTAAGCCCAGATATTTAATAGACTTCAAAGCAGCTTTTATAGATGTTTTAAAAATTAAGGGAAAAAATGTCAACAATGATTCAACAAACCAAGAACCTCCAAAAAGAAGTAATTAGATTAGATCGCATGGACTCTGGAAGTCACTAATAGGGCAAAAATTGTCAGAATACATAAAAAATCAAAATTCAGCTATATGAATATCCATGAGAGGTACATTACAGGTATAAAAACACAACTACTTTGAGATTAATAGGATGGAAAATGAAAATAGTAGCCACATGAGAATGGGAGTGGTTATATTATTATCAGACAAAATAGATTTTTAATATTATTAGAAAACAAAATGGAAATTTCATAATAATAAAAGGCCAATGTATCAGGAAGCTATAATAGTTAAAATGTATGAACGCCTAAGATAAAACTCAAAATATATTAATAAAAGACTGACAGAATTGATGGAAGACAATTCAAAAGCTATGGCTAAAGATTTCAATACCACACTTGGAATATTTGGAAAAACCATGGAGACAAAAAATCAACCAGCTTATAGAATACTTGAATAACCCCATCAACCACCACAACCTAATTGACATTTATAGATATATCACTCCAGAAAAGAATAAGATGCAAACTTTTTAACAGCCCATGGAATATTTTCTAGAAAGGCTCTATGCTAGGCCTTAAAATAAGTTTCAATCAATATTAAAAATTTCAAATTATTTAAAGTATGTTCTCTATCTTCAACAGAATTAAATTAAAAAATTAAAAACTCAAAAGAAATTTGGTAAATCAGCTAATAATTTGAAATTAAATAAAATAACTCCTTAATAGCTTATGAATCAAAAAGAATCAATGAGGAAAATTAGAAATATTTTGAACTGATGGAAAAGAGAACATGATGTATTGAAACTTATGAGAACTGGCTAAAACGATGCTCAACATCATTAGTCACTAGGGAAATGCAAATCAAAAGCACAATGAGAGAGACATCACTTCACACCTGTCAGATGGCTATCATCAAAAGGACCACAGATAAAAAATGTTGGTGAGAATGTGGAGAAAAAGGAGCCTCGTGCACTGTTGTTGGGAATGTGAATGGTGCAGCCACTATGGAGAATAGCATGGAGGCTCCTTAAAAAACTAACAGTTGAGTTACCATATGATCCTGCAGTCCCACGTCAGGGTGTATATCCAGAGAAAGCTCTAATCTGTGAAGATTCATGCAGCCCAATGTTCATAGCAACACTGTTTACAATAGCCAAGATATGGAAGAAATCTAAGTGCCCATCAACAGAGCAATAGCTAGAGAAGATATGGTAAGTGTGTGTGTGTGTGTGTGTGTATATATATATATATATATATATATAATGGAATTTATTTATTAATATATATTTATTTAATATATAAATATGTTATTTATTTATAATGTATATAATGGAATACTACTCAGCTATAAAAAAGAATGAAAATTTGCCATTTGCAACATCATGGATGAAACTGAAGGGTGTTATGCTTAGTGAGATAAGTCACATAAAGAAAAACACTCTGTGATATGACTTATATGTGGAATCTAAAAAATACAACAAACCAATGAATATAATACAAAAGAAACAGATTCATGGACATGGAGAACAAGCTAGTGGTTACCAGTGGGGAGAAGGGAGGAGAGAGGAGTAAGACGGTGTAGGGGATTAAGAAGTACAAACTGCTATGTATACAAAATAAGTTACAAAGGTATATTTTACAACACAGGGAATATAGCCAATATTTTGTAATTATAAATTGAGCATAACCTTTAAATTGTGATGTATGTTGTACACCTGAAACTTAAATAATATTGTAAAACAACTAAATCTCACTTTTAAAAGAATATTCCTTCTCTGTATGTAGTTTGGAGAGCTTCCATCAGAATGTGTGGCAGAGAATCTGTGCCTTGTATTACAACCTTGTGGCGATTTGTTTGTTTGTTTTTACCTATAAAAATGTTGTATTGCTCATGTATGGATTTATTAAGGGTTAGCTAGATTTCATCTGCATAAAATAAATAAGAACAATGCATCATAATGAATATAATTTTAAACCACAAGAAGAAATTAGGAAAAATGTGCCACAGACTACTTGTTGATCATTTCCCCTGGATGAACCTCTGAAGTTTTCTGAGAGCTTGAGAACAAATGTCTCACTGGGATGTTGTGAGAAATAAGACATAGCAGGAGAGGAAGGTCAAGGATGGGCATCCGGCTGGTGAGAGAGTGACTGATCGCTTCCAGAAATCAGAAGGGCTTGCAGTCAAATCCAGAAAAGGAGGGAAGTAATAGTCCTTCATCTAGACTCCCAGCGAACAAGGGATAGGGGTATTCTAGGAAGAGGTCCTGAGACATGAAATATTACCTAGTGTGTTCTGGGAATTTAAAGTCATTCAGCAAGTGATGGGGCCAGAAAAAGGGGGCGGATGGCTCAGATTATGAAAAGCATGATATGCCAGGACAGATCATTTGCATTTATCTTGCAGTCGGCAAAGCTGGTGAAGGACTTGCAGCATGGAACAAGGGATGATGAGATACACAGATCGATCACTTTAGTGGTGGTGAAGCAGATGGATGGGAGGTCTCCAGAGACAGGAAGGCCAGTTAGGAGACAATGGACACATCCAGGTGAGAGATTTGCTTGAACTAAGGCAGTGACAGTGAGTATGGATTGCAGAGAAGACCGACAAATGAGATATTTTGAAAGTAAAACTGGCAGCACTTGGAGCTGGTTGATAAGGTGGATGGAGGGGTTGTGAGTGATGTAGGGTTCTTGGGCTTGGGGAATGAAGCAGGTGTTGAGGGTAGTCCATCAAATACCAGGAACATAGGAAAAAAAAGAAAGCTGAGTTTAAGGCTGAGGTGCTAATGGTGAGGTGGTTTTCTGCGATATACTGAGTTTGAGCTATCTATGAGAAATTCATAGGAAAACATAGAGTAGGCAGGATTATAATTTATTTTTGTCCTTTGGGGGTTTTATATCGAAGATGGTAGTCTTGATTAGAAATAAAGATTTGGAAAATGTCAATAGCTAGGTACCAGTTGAAACCATGGGAATTAATGATATTTGTAAGAAAAGGATATAAAATGAGAGGAGAGAGTGGATGAGTGCCCCCATTATAGACAGAAGAGCAGCTGAGGGGTTGGTGCAGGAGAAGATTCCAACAATCACAGAGTAGTAGAAGAGCCAGGGATGACTTGCACCATGCAAACCAAAAAAGGTAAGTTGTGAAAATGATGGGAGTGGCCAATCTTTTAAATCCGGGTGAGTGTTAAGATAGGTAATGGAAAAGGCTCCTTGGAGCTGGCAGTAGGAATGTTGATGATGGATGTGGTCAGAGTGGTTTCCATGGAATGGAAGTGTTTGAAGCCAGAGTGATGACTCTAACAGTGATTGGGAAATGAGGAATGGAGGCAGCTAGTGCCAATTATTTTTCAAGATGCTTGCCTGCCAGGGAAAGGAGGGAGATCCCATGGAAGCCAGGCGTCGAGCAGCAAAACCAAGGAATGTTTCTCTGTTTATTTGTTTTGGCATATGACAGACTTGAGCATGCTGATAAGCTGAAGGGAAGGAGCCAATGAGAGCATCTCATGATACAGAAGAGAGAAAATTAAATTAATAGAGAGAAAGTCCAAAGTGATGCCGTTTGGGATCACATGGGCCCCTGGATGGAGCTCAGGAATGACAGGATTTGGGAATGTGGCTTCTTTTCTAGGACTTTCTGGGAGGGTAGGTCAGCATCAGGGTGGAGGCACAGTCCATATCCAGAAAATGAGGCCGTATCTGGACTGCCAGAGCGAGCATCTGTGCCCCAGATCTGGGAGTTTGCCTGGGAGGACGTAGGAATTTGTTTTTATTGAAAGATAATTGCTTTACAATGTTGTGTTAGTTTCTGCTGTACAGTGAAATGAATCAGCCATATGTGTACGTATATCCCCTACCTCTTGAGCCTCTCTCCTACCCCACCTCCCCATCCCAGCCCTCTAGATCATCACAGAGCACAGAGCTGAAAACATCCTCTGCTTCACAGCAGCTCCCCACTCACTATCTCACACTTGGTAGTGTGTGTATCTGTCAACACTGCTCTCCCAGCTTGTTCCACCCTCCCCTTTGCACCCTGTACTCACAAGTCCATTGTCTATACTTGCATCTCTATTCCTGCCTTGGAAATAGGTTCATCTGTACCATTTTTCTAGATTCGACATAGATGTGCGTTAATATATGATATTTGTTTTTCTCTTTTTGAATTGTTGCTGTTCTATCTCTGCATGTCCTCTAGCCCAAGGTCACCCAGCTGGTAAAGGAGGATCAGGACTCTCAGCCAGGCTGTCTGGCTCCCTGTCCTGTCCTCTTCAGTGTCATAGATCAGCCTCAGACTGCTTCCTGAGCACTGGCCTAGGACATCAATAACTGTTTTCCTGATCATTATTTTTGTCATTGAACCACACTTGTGTGCTAAGTGGGACAGAGGCCCTTTCTGCTTTGCTTTTTCCTCTATTGACACAAGACGCCTTGTCTCCACACCTGGTCAGGCAGACAGCCTAGCAAAGGGTTCCACGGAAATCCAGATTGGACCATGTGCTGCCGCCATCACTCCTGTTCACACACAGATGAAACCTGCCAATGATAATAAAAACAGTGGTACAGATGAACCTGTTTGCAGGGCAGGAATAGAGATACAGACACAGAGAATGGACATGTGGACACAGCAGGGGAAGGGAGGGTGAGACGAATTGGGAGAGTAGCTTTGACATATATACGCTGCCGTGTATAAAATAGATGGCTAGTGGGAAGCTGCTGTATGGCACAGGGGCTCAGCTAGGTGCTCTGTGCTGATTCATTTTGTTGTACAGCAGAAACTAACACAACATTGTGAAGCAGTTATACACCAATAACAAAATTTAAAAAAAATTAAAAATAATTAAATGAATAAATTTTAATGACAGAAAAAAATTTCTTTAGCACTGAAAGTATGCCAGTCAGTGCGTGTTAAGTCGCTTTAGTCATGTCCAACTCTTCTTTGTGACCCTAGGGACTGTAGCCCACTAGGCTCCTCTGTCCATGGAATTCTCCAGGCAAGAATACTGGAGTGGGTTGCCATACTCTCCTCCAGGGGATCTTCCCGACCCAGGGATTGAATCCGCATCTCTTAGGTTTCCTGCATTGACTGGTGAGTTCTTTACCACTAGCGCCACCTGTGCCAGACACTGTGCTAAAGCACTTTATTTAATGTTACAAGTAGGTGTAACTATTATGCTCTAATTGGCAGATGAGCAAGCCAGGGGACAGAGAGAGACATCCAAGAACTTGGCCAAGGTCACCCAGCAAAGGGGAGGGGCCTGGATATGAACAAGGTTGTCTGACTTCATAGCCTACACATGCATCTCTGTGATTATAGTGCTGAAGTGGGGCTCTATGGCCTGGAAGAAGGTGGTTACCTTCCCTTCAGTGTCCCAGGCGTCCATGTGGCTTCCCCAGCCCAGCCTCTGGCCTCTCCCAGCACCATCTCCCTTGGGAACCCATCATCACAACTTCTACTTCCTGCTCTCCCTGAACCTTCCTCCAGCTGAACAACCATTCTGGCAATTCAAGCCTGACGCTAGTGAATTATGTTTCTCCAAATTGCTACATTAATAAGGGCCGTGTGTTCCTAGAGGATCATTAATTACAGACACATTTTTATTTCCCACTGAAATATGGCCTGTGTTTCTGCTCCATGCATCTTGGGCACAATCTTGCCAACGTGCCTGTGTGTTGCTTTTGACATCTGTCTCTGACTTTCCCGGCAAGCCGTCCTTGCAGTTCCCCGCTCTCCTCATCTTTCTCCTCTTGACATGCATCTCTTTCCCCAAGTGCTGAGAGGACCCCACCCCCATTCAAGTCTGGAAGGGTGTGAAGGTCTCTGTTCCTCAACCTTTTCCAAACAAAACCAGTTGTGGTTGCTGCTGGGGGGAGTATGGAAAAACAGGCATAAAGGGGTCAATCAGATGATGACCTGATGATGTCCCGTCCCTAAGCTTCAAGGCTTTCTGGGAAATATATTTTATTGGATTTAAGGTTACTCCAATAATTGGGACATTCTGAGTAAGGTAGGAAGCACAAACTTCCTCAACCTGGATCTACTGAGGGACCTCATTTTTAGGCTCATCCTCAAAGCCTTGTAGGACTGAGGCAGTAAATGGGTGGGAGCACTCTTATTCCCCCATCTGCTGGGCTTGAAGATAGTCAGTCTGGTACTGTATTCACTCTCTGATCTCTTGTGTATATAACCCAGAAACTGAGGCAGTTTTCCCTCCTCTCGCCCACATCATTCTTTAAAAAATTTTGTTTGTTTGTTTATTTGTGGCCGTACTGGGTCTTCAGTGCTGTGCGTGGGGTTTCTTTAGTCGCAGCAATGGGGCTACTCTCTAAATGTGGTGTTTGGGCTTCTCACTGAGTTGGCTTCTTTTGTTGCAGGGCATGGGTTCTAGGTGTGCAGGCTTAGGTAGCTGTGGCAAACGGGCTTAGTTACTCCACGGCATGTGGGATCTTCCAGGATCAGGGATGGAACCTGCCTCCCCTGTATTAGCAGGCAGATTCTTAACCACTGGACCACCAGAGCAGTCCCTGCCCCTGCATTGTTCTTATCCATAGAAACGACCTGGATTTCTACTCCTTAATCTACCTGGACACCTGCTTAGAACCCCTGTCTCCCTCTGCATCAGAGTTGCAACCATGGCTATAGATTAGGTTGCATATGGAGGAAAGTTGTAAAAAAATGATGATTAGGCCACCCCACAGACCAATTCTTTGGCCACCATATGCAAAGAGATGACTCATTAGAAAGGACCCTGATGCTGGGAAAGATTGAAGACAGGAGGAAAAGGGGGCAACAGAGGATGAGATGGTTGGATGGCATCACTGACTCAGTGGACATGAGTTTGAGCAAGCTCTGGGAAATGGTGAAGGACAGGGAGGCCTGGTGTACTGCAGTCTATGAGGTTGCAAAGAGTCGGACACGACTGAGCGAGAGAACAACAGCAACACAGCAATTCAGAATCTTAGATGATGAGACCCAGGCCTTGGGGTTTTTTTAAGCTTCTCTAGTGATTGTAAGACATAGGTGACTTTTAGAAACTCTCTGGATCCTTGCTACTCAAAGTGGAATCCATGGACGAGCACCTTGAACACCGCCTGAGAGCTTATTAGAAATGCAGAATCTCAGGCCTCACCCTAGACAGACGGAATCAGATTTTAATAAGATCTCCAGGTGATTGGTAGACCCTTAAGAGTCTGAAAAGTACTTTGGCTCAAAATACTTTTCAAACTTGAGCGTGCAAAAGAATTACCTAGAGAGCTTGTTAAAGATAAAAATCCAATTCGGTCAGTCTGGGATGGGGCTCAGGGTCTGCTTTTTTAACAAGGCCCCCAGTTGGTTCTGAGGCAGGTGGTCCTGGGATCATCCCTGGAGAAGCACAGCTTCTTGCACTTGGGCTTTGGCCTCCTGGGCTGTAGACTTGATAACCCTGACCAGCATCTCCATCCAGGTGGGGACCTTGATCAGAGAGGAGAGACCTCCACGGAGAGCTAGCCTGTCAGTCTGCCTTCTCCTGCAGTGGGTGGATTGGAGCCCTCGCCCTTACCTAAGCTGGCTGAGCTCTTGGTCCCCCTGAGATAGGGTTCTGCCTGCTGTGCTCAGCTGATTCCTTCGCCTTTCCAAAGTCTACTGTTTTGTAAAAGCTATATATTTTTTAATTGAGGTAGAATGTATATCACATAAAATTCATCATTTTAAAGTATACTGTTCATTGATTTTTTTGACACGTTCACTCTGTTTTGCAAACATTGTGAAAGTGTTGGTTACTCAGTCATGTCTGACTTTTTGTGACCCCATGGACAGCAGCCCACTAGGCTCATCTCCATGGAATTCTCCAGGCAAGAATGCTGGAGTGGGTTGGTATTCCCTTCTCCAGGGAATCTTCCTGACCCAGGGATGGAAGCCTGGTCTCCTGCATTGCAGGCAGATTCTTTACTGTCTGAGCTACCAGGAAAGCCCCCTCTCCAAAATATGGAACACTTGACGTATTTGTGTGTTATTCTTGTGCAGGGCAACCATTCTGCGGTGGCAATCATTATCACTGTCTAATTTCAAAACATTTCCATCATTCCAAAGATAAACTCTGTTCTCATTAGTGGTCAGTCCCTGTTTCCCCTCCCCCACGACCTGACAACCATTCATCTACTTCTGTCGCTATGGGTTTGCCTCTTCTGGGCATTTCATATAAATGGAATCATACCATGTGTGGCCTTCTTTCATTCAGAGTAAGGTTTCAAAGTTCATCCATGTTGTCACATGTAACAAGTCTGCATTTTCGTGCTCCCTATCTACCTCTTGAGGGCACACTTGGCCTTGTGTGGTTCTCAGAAAAGCTGACATGTCTTATCTGGTCTTTCCTCATACCTTAGCCTCCACCCAAGAAACCTCTAAAGACAGCAGCAGTGGCTATAGGCTGGGCACCACAGAGGTTACTGGAACAAGAAGACCACTTCCGAGTCATGTGACCCAACTTCCTTTATTCCCAGATGAGGCAACTGAGGCCCATAAAGGCTTTCCAGTATGTCTGCAGCTTCTTCAGAACACTCTGGGGCTCTCCGGGGTGAAGAGAAGCAGAAGCTATATGGGAGTGGGGAGGACAGGGTGGGAGAGGAAAAAACATAGAGGGGCCCCAGGATACATCCATGCCTGAGTCTGGAACCTCATCCCCCTGAGGAAAGAAACATGAAGCCTAACGCCAAGATTTATATCCGAGATTTTCAAGTTTTCAGAAGATAGTGCAGAAGAGACACATTTATTGAGAGATGATAAATTCCCTCTTTGCAGATTTATTACAACTGGTATAGAGCTGGTTCATAGATTTTTTTGGCAAAAGCCCTTAAACTTTTATATCCCATCATAATGGTAAATGAAGTCCAGCAAACAGTTTAAATAATTCTTGATTACATGATCTTCCCCTGCTGCCTGTTCCAAGCCTCTACCCCTCCGGCTGGGCTAGGCCCATAAGGGGAGGCATCTCCAGGCCACAAGGCAGGCACAGCAAGAGAAATAAAATCTCTAAAATGGTCGAGTCATTTCAATCCAGAATTCAGGAGCTCAGCTTATAAAAGATCTAGTGTGAACATTGTCCAATGAGTAAATACTCAGGTTAAACTGATTTTTTAAAATTGAATGTCTGCTATATCAAAGATCCTTTAAGATTTGGTATTTCATTTTAGGGCTCTCATTTTGATGCTGTGAAATAGATTGTCTTACAGGAATGTTCCCCAACTCTCTCTCTCTCTCTGTTTATTCTGTTCTAGCCTCACTGGCCTCCTTGCCAGTCCTGAGACACACCAAGAACCCTGGTGCCTCAGGGCCTTCGTACCCACCATGTCCCTAATGGGAAACTCTTCACTCAGATACACTTAAATGGCTTACTTCTTCACTTCCTTTAGTAGCCTGCTTAAATATCACCTAGAGAGAACTTCTCCATCACAAAATAATCCTCTTTGTTACTTTTTTCTCCATTATCCTGCTTTGAAACTCAATAACAACACAAAGAGTTAAAAAATGGCAATTGAACTGAAAAGCGCTCTACAAAAGAAAGTACGTATGTGGAAAACAAGCACATGAAAATGTGCTCAGCATCAGTTGTGATGAAAGAAATGCCCACTCAAAGCACACTGATATGTTGCTACACACCCACTAGAATGGCTCACAAACAAACTGCCCATTACCAGGTATTAGTGAAGATGTGACTAAATCAGAACTCTTATACACTGCAAGTAGAAATGGAATTGGTATGACCGGTTTCAGAAAAATTTGAGAAGTTAAAGACACATCTAAGATAAGGCCCAAGCCTTCTACCTCTTGGCATATACTCAAGAGAAATAGAGCTGAAGAATTGATGCTTTTGAACTGTGGTGCTGGAAAAGACTCTTGAGAATCTCTTGAATAGCAAGGAGATCAAACCAGTCAATCATGAAGGAAATCAACTCTGAATATTCGTTGGAAGGACTAATGCTGAAGCTGAAGCTCCAGTACTTTGACCACCTGATAAGAAAAGCTGACTCATTGGAAAAGACCCTGATGCTGGGAAAGGTTGAGGGCAAGGGGAGAAAGGGGAGACAGAGGATGAGATGGTTGGATGGCATCGTTGACTCAATGGACATGAGTTTAAGCAAACTCCAGGAGATGGTGAAGAACAAGGAAGCCTGGCCTGCTGCAGTCCATGGGGTCGCCAAGAGTTGGACAGGACTGAGCGACTGAACAACAGCAAGAACAATAGATGCATTTGTTCTGAAAAACTTGCACTCAAATGTGCACAGCTTAGTTGGGTGCATCTGACTCAGGGTCTCTCATGAGGTTGTAGTCAATTTGTTGACCTGGGCTATGATCATCTGAAGGTGCTGAAAAATCTCCCAAGAAGCCTCCATTTACTCTGTTGCTTTTTCTCAGGGATGCTCACATATCATGGCATCTAACTTCCCCCAGAACAATTGATGAGAGATAGACAGACAGACAGATAGCACCAGCCTACAAGGTAGAAGCCTATAACCTGCCATCCTGATATACCATCACTTGATCTACATGCTATTGATCACACAGATTAACCTTGGAACATTGTGGGAGGGACTACGTAGGCGTATGAATGTGTGTGTGCGTGCTTAGTCACTATAGTTGTGTCCAACTCTTTGCGATCCCATAAACCGTCACTTGCCAAGCTCCTCTGTTCATGGGATTTCCCAGGCAAGAATACTGAAGTGGGTTGCCATTCCCTCCTACAGAGGATCTTCCTGACCAAGGGATCGAACTGTCTCCTGTAATGCAGGAGGATTCTTTACTGCTGAACCACCAGTGAAGCTCAGGCCTCAGAGGTGAAGATCACTGAGAGTCATCTTAAGTCTTTTAAGGCTGACCTTGGTCTCTTTAAACTCCTAGCTTTTTCTCTCTGATTCAGATGTTGGTCTCCTCCTATATTCTCCATTCCTGCTCTGCTGCCTGGAAATTTTTCCTGGGCAGTCAAGTGGAGCAATCACAGCACTCACCTCATTTCTGCCTCTTCTCTCAGGGGTCATTGTCCTGTGCTACCAGGCCTCCAGTTGTCTGTTTTATATCTTTTATATATATATGTATATAACCACTGTTTTATATATTTCATCCATTTTTTGTTTGCTTTAGGAGGGAACATAAATCTTGTTCCTTTTACTTTATTTTGGCTGGCAGTAGAAGTCTTGATTCTTTAATATAAATTCTAGTTGTTGGCAAAGTCTTGAATCTGAAAAGAGATGTTTTGTGGGAGAGAGATGAAATGGATGGAGGGCGTCTGGGGAGGGTGGTGCCCTGGGAAGCTGTGGTTAGCTGAGGTTGTGGAAGGCAGAGAGCAGGCTGAGGTGCACAGTGAGGAATCAGAATATGGGATGAAAATCATCCTTATTTTATCAAAGGCCCATCTTGATGATTTTCATCTCCACTCCTTTTGGTGTTATTCCCTCTCCCATGGTGTCCCTTCGAGAAAGTTTTGTCCCAGACTTCATATCTTTGATGTATGATCTTGTGGATTTCTCATTTTGCATCATAATGCCAGACTCTGAATGAGACAAGGAGACTCAGGTGAGCCTTGCATTGAAGGAGGGATGGAGGTGGAAAGAAGGGGGAATGGGTTCAGGACCAGAATCAGGCATCTGAGCTGTTTGTGGATGATGGCAGGAATCTGACCTACTGAGGATGCTGATCACTGTTTTCAGCTCAGTCTGCCTTCATGACTCCCTACACTACTAATTTATTCATCCATTTCTACCTTTCCACCTTTACGGAACATCTACTATATGCTTCCCAGATGGCTCATTGGTAAGGAATCCTCTTGTCAATGCAGAAGACACAGGTTCAATCCCTGGGTTGGAAAGATCCCCTGGAGAAGGAAATGGCAACCCACTTTGGTGTTCTTGCCTGGAAAACTCCATGGACAGTGGAGACTGGAGGGCTATAGTTCATGGGGTTGCAAAGTGTCAGACATAACTGAGCACCTAAACAACATCTATATGCCAGGCACCAGAACACAGCAATGAGCAAAACCTGCATACTCCATGTCCTCCTGGAGTCTACACTGTGGCAGGGGAGAAGAGACTAAAGCAGTAACCATCCTTTTTTATTTCATTACAGACTTGGTCACTGCCAGGGAAAGGGGCCTGGCAAGTACCTGTCAGAGGGACACTAGGGGAAGAGGAAGGGTTGGGAAGAAGTGAGTGTCCAGCTTGTCGCCCAGCCCACCTTCCTCTGGGAAAGTGGCAGTGGCGTGGGCCTTCCTGAAGGGGCTTTTACATCAACGCATTAACATATGTCAACACTGCCCTGGCTCCCAGGTGCTGCCAAGGTGGATCCGGTTACTCTTCAGAGTTAGTTTTCTAGGTAGAGTCAATATGCATAGGATTGAAGACCACATGAATTTTTGTTTTATAGTCTTCTGTGAACCTCAGAGTCCCCTGATTTACTGTGTAAGTTTAAAGTTGGTTGATTTTTCCAGATCCCTGATTTTATCAACAGAACTTAGGCTTCTTACCCCACTTCCTTATGTTCAGACAGCCCTGCCATGGAGAGCACATGGGCCAGACAGCTAGTGATGCAGTGCTTGAACATGTGTATGTATATCTGTGTGTGCCTTTGTGTGTGTCTGTGTGTGTTTGCCTGAGTGTCTGTAGCACATCTATGTCTGGGCGTCCCCCTGCAATCATGTCTGTGTGTGTCTGTGTGTGTATTTCTGTGTGTGTCTGTGTATGTCTCTGCGTGTCTGTGTGTGTCTGTGCGTGCATTTGTGTAGAATGCTCTGATGTGGCCATTTGGATGCGCTTGTTTAGATGCAGTTGGGGTGAGCTTGGGGGGCTTCTTTTCAGTCCTCCCTTGGTCCCTAATTCTCCCCGTCCCTGGCAATGTGTGTCCGCAGACGTGTCCCTCACTTGCGTGCTGTGTGCCATGCCGTTCCCAGCCACCTGCCTTTTCCTGGTCAGCTCTGTCTTCTTTCGTGCGCTCATTCTCTGCTGACCCATCGATTCTGTGACTCTTCTTTTTCTCTTTCCTCTCGGGATGCAGATGCTGCACACTTCTTCCAGAGACCAGACCCTCTCTGGCCACACCCACACCTTCTGATCTTAGCAGTTCAAATTTGCTGACCAGATTCCTGATGACCCAAAAAGATATGTGTGTGCACACATGATGCCTGTGAGTATATAGTGTGTTTCCCATCTTGGGATTAGCAACTAAAACTATTCAAGTGTTCCCAGGGTCCAGTCCCATCTCCCAGATTACAGATTAGATGAGTTTTTTCCATCACCACTCTGCACACATTCAGACAGCATATGACTGCCGAATGATGTTCAGGAGGATAGAGAAAATAAGGAACATTTTTAGTGTACTAATTATGAACTTTACATACATTTACTCAGGTAAACCAAATAGACATCCTGTTGGGGGTAGGGTGTAAGAATTTGCAAGTGAAGACAAAGATTGAGAGAGGAGGGTCAGTAAATTGCCCAAAGTCATATAGCTAGAAAGTAGCAGAGCTAAACTTTGAACCTAAGTGGTCTCGCTCCTGAGACCAAGATAGCCATGTGCTTTGTTGTTCAAAGGATAAAGTGGCTTCCTGAGAAGAAAGTCATCAGTAAGGAGAGTAAAGGAAAAGGAAAGCAGTGCTTCTGAAAATACACTTTAAGGACAGTTGGGACAGTTTGTGCCTGGCACAGGGACATAGCACGTGGTTCTGGGTGGTTCTGGAAAGAGCATATAGGATTCACAGATGGTATGATCTGGCCCACCTGTTTACATTCTCCAGAATGGAACCCTGCTACAAGACCATGAGCTCAGATAACCAAGATAACACCTGCCAGGCTTCCAGCAAGTTCTAGGCACTTGGTAAGAACAGTTCTGATTATGTCTGTGGATCTGAGAAGAAATACACAATGTGATTGGGTAGGTGGGCACAACTCCTACATTTGCGCGTGCATGCTCAGTTGTGTCTGACTCTGGGTGACCCCATGGACTGTAGCCCTCCAGGCTCCTCTGTACATGGGATTCTCCAGGCAAGAATACTGGAGTAGATAGCCATTTCCTTCTCCAGAGGATCTTTCTGACCCAGGGATCGAACCTGGGTCTCATCTGTGGGCAGGCGGATGCTTTACCACTAGGGCTACCTGGGAAGCTGCATCAGTAACATTTAAATTGGACAATTTTAAATTTTTCTCTGGTTTTCATGGCTTTCACTGTGCCTTGCCTGAAGAAACACCATGAGGAAAGCCTGATTCATCTAAGCTGTGACAAATTGAGGGGGGTGGTCAGTGCATTTGAGTCAATTTGTGGAGAGCTCTTTTACAAAATGCAGAGTCCTGGGCCACCCCCAGACCTACTGGATCACCAGAAGGGGTTGAGTGGTGCCTGAGAATCTATATTTCACATGGACACCCAGTAGTTATCAACACACTGAGGATTGAGGACCATGCCTCTCTCTATACCTTTTACCTTGTGGAGGGGTTGAGGCTGCCTTTCCCCTTAGGGAGTCTCTTTGGACATGCAGATACCCTGAGCCAAGTCTGGAAGCTATCCCCTGTTTTAGGGTGGTAGAGCAAGAAAGGGTGGATTTGACAGCATCATTTCTTGACCTGGGACCTGTTGGAGTAGTTAGCCCACTGTCACTGTCCAGACTGCTTAGGACAGAGATCTTGCCTTATCCATGGTGGAAGCCATGCACAGTGGAAGGAACATCATTGTCACCCTTAGGCCCTGTGGTTGTCTGAAGCCCACTGGCCCACCAGGGCAACGTGACATGACCTGTAGCCTGTCCTTATCTAGCCCCATAGTGCTCTTATTTCCCCCGCACTCAGGGCGGCGAGAGTCAAACGTCTCGTTCCCAAGGCTCCTGCTCCCCTCCTGGAGCGCTCTGAGTTCTGAGAGCTGGAAGGGTTTTCAGTATTCTAAGTGTTATTTTTTTTTCCCTATCTTGAGGTGGAACCAGCCCACTCCACAAGCAAAATCTATAGCTCTGAGAAGCGGCAGAAAATTGGCAAGGCTTAATAAACCTCATGCCTGACGTGCTCCTGTGGCTATATATCAAAGGGAAAACAAATATATTGACTAATTCCTCTTGGAAGAACATCCATAAATTACAGCTGTTTGAAACCAGCCCGTTGTGAAAAAAAGGTTACGGATGATGTAACTTTCACCATTATAGGTATAACTACGCTGTGCCCAGGTTTAACTTCTGCTGAGCCTCTTAGCTTTGAGTGTGGGAAGAACCCAGTATCCCAGTACCCTGGAAGTCATGTGGTTTAGGGGAGGGAGGCCAATAATACCTCACTTTTGTCTTCTCAGAGGTCCCTCCCTCCAAGGGCTCCTGCAACACTCCTGACAGCCCCAATGTGAAGGGTTTGGGTTCCCAGCATCAGGATGAAGATGCTGTCTGTAGGTTGGGAAAGAGAGTGAGCTGTCACAAATTAACTGACCCTTGCCATGGCCCCATGCTTTGGACATGCTTAGACATGGCTGAGTCCAGGTCTGTTCCAAGCTAATGCCCATCCTCACATCCTCACATGAGAGTTTACACTGCCAGACCCTGGTCCACATTTCACAAGATCGTGAAGTTCTTCTGATGGGACCACTGTCTCCTAAGCTTATGTTAGGTGTCAAGGACGAAAACCCTCCATTCAGGTGTGTTTCCTTTGCTTGACTGCTTGAAAGTGCCCACCACCAGAGCCAGTGGAATATTCCAACAATACTTTGCACTGGCCAAGTGTAAACCTTCACCAAAAGGCAGAAGATACCTTCAAAACCAGCCCCAGACTCCTGAGGTTATGTTAGACTGCTGTTATTATCCCCATGTAGAGTAGGAAATGGCAACCCATGCCAGTATTCTTGCCTGGAGTATCCCGTTGACGAAGGAGCCTGGCGGGCTGTGATCCATGGGGTCACAGAGTTGGATGTGACTGAAACGACTTAACATGGCAAGCACATTATCCCCATGGACCAGATAAGAATACTGAGCCTCAGCTGATTAGAGCTGCCCATATAGTCAATGGCATGAGTGGACCCAGTACTCCCATCTCCTGGCTCCTTGGTCTGCTTTGCTTCCTAACAGGTTGTTGGCTTCCAAGCTTAGGTGCATGTTAAAATTGCTTGGGGTGCTTGAAATGCAGATTCCAGGCCTCCAGCCCCAGATACTGAGAATTTGTTTTTAATAGTACTCAAATAGTACTCAACAGTAGTCATGATATACCCATATCCAGAACTCCTGGAATTGGCCGAAAGGTCTTTTGGTGGAAGCTGGATAGTTGTGTCTTCCCCTGGCATCCCTTACTGATCACAGGAGACAGTGGTTCTGTTACACCCTGACTATGCTGAATGAACCCCTTCTTCCAGAGCTCTCACTACTGACTGAGGAGCAGGGGGGAGCCAGGGGTTCTTTCACTGGCCAGATGCTTCGAGAAATCCATGGGCACAGCAGGAGGGTATGAAGAGGAGAGCCAATGGGCAGAAGAACAGGATCTGCATCAGAAAGACGGGGCTTGAATCAAACTTCACCATGTGGCTCAGATTGCTATGGGGCGAATGCAGGTATGTATAGTCAGTGTTTTCCGGTGTTGCAATCCCACTGTGGCAAGAGGGCTCTCACCACCCCCTACCCACTGGCAAGGAGCCTCTTTCAAGAGTACCCTCTTGGCCCAGCCTGAACCCCTCTTTTGCAGACCCTGAGCACACTAGCTCCTTAGCAGCAGGCATGGGGGAGCAGAGACAGCTTTGCTGACGCAGGAAGATACCCCCTGCACCTGATTGCGGTAATTGCTTGATGTTTTGTATTTGTCTACATATACCCCGTCAGTGGCAGCCACCCACTCAGTTTCTCTTGGAAAGCCTCTTGCTCTCTCTCATACACACATGTTCACACATACACACAAATACACATGGCTGTGTGCCCAGCTTGGCCCACTCCCTGCCTTCTATTCACAAAGCAAAAATAGCCACAGACACACTCATGGAGGGAGCTGATTGGACTGCCAGTTGCTCTCCCCCTCCTCTGATGACAGCCCTGAATGCCACCCAACCCGCTCCTCATTTCCTTAGAAGTTCCAGCTGAGAGCCTGCGTGCAGTAGGAGGGAGATATCTGAATGGGCTCCTGCTCACCCTCTCTACCTGTCTCGATGAAAAGAGCCGCCTTCCTGGAAACTTCAGGGCACATATGAGGGTCAGGAAGAGGACTTTATGATGCCTTATTGAGGAGGCCAGATTGGTTTGGTGGGCGATTATAAACTAGATCTGTGGGTGCAGGAGATGGAGAGTCTAAAGGCCACTCAGATGTCATGATATGATTCTACATTGAACTCAGATTCAGAAAAGCAAGAGCTGGTCTAGCTGCATCCCTGTCTGCCCAAGATGGTTTAGCAATGGCTTCCTCCCTAGTGCTCCTTGTTTAATTTTAATGTTATTTAAAAAATGATCATAAGCAACTTTGAGTGTTTTCAGAGCATACTGTTATATAACTTTATCACATGTATGTACTTGTGTGGGTTTCCTAGATGGTGCAGTGGTAAAGAATCTACCTGCCAGTGCAGGAGACACAAGAGCTGCAGGGTGTATCTCTGGATTGGAAAGATTCCCTGGAGTAGGAAATGGCAACCCACTCCAGTATTCTTGCCTGGAAAATTCTATGGACAGAGGAGCCTGGCAGGCTGCAGTCTCTGGGATTCCAAAGAGCTGGACACAACTGAGTGACTGAACACACACATACACTTGTATCTGTGTAGCCATTACCACTATCAGAATATAGAACATCTCCATTACTGCCACCCCCAAACTTTCCCATTCCTGATTTATTCTCCATCACTAGAGTTTTGTCTTTTCCATCATGTCGTAAGAATGGAACCATACAGGATGTAACACTGTGAGACAACATGTCTTTGAGATTCATCCAAGGTGTCCCATGGATCAATACTTTACTCTTTTTTGTTGTTGAGTATTACTCTGCTGTGTAGACGTGCCATCATTTATTTATCCATTCATCCTTTGAAGGGCATTGGGCTGGTTCCACTTTTCGATGGATATGATTTTGTTTGAGCCTAAATTTTCATTTCCCTGGGATAAAGGCCCAGGAGTAGGATTCTGGGTATTATGGAGATATATGTTTATAAGAAACTGCCAAAGGATTTTCTAGAGAGACTCTATCATTTTGCATTCCCAATAGAAGCATATGAGAATTCCAGTTAGTCTGGACTCACCCTAGCACTTGATACTGTCAGTATTTCTTATTTTAGACATTTGGGTAAGTATATAGTGGTATCTCATCATGTCTTTAATTTGCATTTCTCTAATGGCTAATGATGTTGCACAATTTTTTGTGTGCTTATTTGCCATCTGTTTTCTTAAGTATCTGTTAAGTCTTTTTGCCCATTTTTTAAATTGGGGTTTTTGTTTTCTTACTCTTGAGTTTTGAGAGTTCTGTCTGTATTTTGGAACAAATACTTTGCTGGATATGTGATTTGCAAATATTTCCTCCAGTAGTAGCTTGTCTTTTCATTCTTTTAACAGTGTTTTTTAAGGACTTTAATTTTGATGTGGTATAATTAAAAAATTTTCTTTTATAAACCATGCTCCTGGTATATTGTCTAGGAATTCTTTGGTAACTCTCAGGTCATGAAGCTTTTTCTCTTATGATTTTATTCTAAAATCTTTATAATTTCACTTTTTACATTTATATTTATGATATATTTTGAGTTAGTTTTTTATATATGAAATGGTGTGATATTTACATTGAGATTTTATTATCATTTTGCAGAAGGATGTCTAATTGCTCCAACAGCATTTGAAAACACTATCCTTTCTTCTTTTGCATTTCAGTCCCCTATAATGAAAAGGACATCTTTTTTAGGTGTTAGTTCTAGAAGGCCTTGCAGCTCTTCATAGAACCATTCAGTTTCAACTTCTTCAGCATTATCGGTTGGGGCATAGACTAGGATTATTGTGACGTAGAATGGTTTGCCTTGGAAACAAACAGAGATCATTCTGTCATTTTTTGAGACTGAATCCAAGTACTGCAATTCGGACTCTTTAGTTGACTATGATGGCTACTCCATTTCTTCTAAGGGATTCTTCACCACAGTAGTAGATATAATGGTCATCTGAGTTAAATTCACCCATTACAGTCCATTTTAGTTTGCTGATTCCTAAAATGTTGAACTAATTCCTAAAATGTTCATTCTTGCCATCTCTTATTTGACCACTTCCAATTTGCCTTGATTCATGGACTTAACATTCCAGGTTCCTATGCAATATTGATCTTTACAGCATTGGACTTTACTTCCATCACCAGTCACATCTACAACTGGGTGTTTTTGCTTTGGCTTCGTGTCTTCATTCTTTCTGGAGTTATTTCTCCATTGATCTCCAGTAGCATATTGGGCACCTACTGACCTGGGGATTTCATCTTTCAGTGTCCTATTGTTTTGCCTTTACATACTGTTCATGGGATTCTCAAGGCAAGAATACTGAAGCGTTTGCCATTTTCTTCTCCTGTGGACCACGTTTTATCAGTAGGAAGTCAAGAAATACCTAGAGTAACAGGCAAATTTGGCCTTAGAGTACAGAATGAAGCAGGGCAAAGGCTAATAGAGTTTTGCCAAGAGAATGCACTGGTCATAGCAAACACCCTCTTCCAACAAAACAAGAGAAGACTCTACACATGGACATCACCAGATGGTCAATACTGAAATCATATTGATTATATTCTTTGCAGCCAAAGATGGAGAAGCGCTATACAGTCAGTAAAAATAAGACTGGGAGCTGACTATGATTCAGATCATAAACTCCTTATTGTCAAATTGAGACTTAAATTGAAGAAAGTAGGGACTTCACTTTCACTTTTCACTTTCATGCATTGGAGAAGGAGATGGCAACCCCACTCCAGTGTTCTTGCCTGAAGAATCCCAGGTATGGGGAGCCTGGTGGGCTGCCTTCTTGGGGTCACACAGAGTTGGACACGACTGAAGTGACTTGGCAGCAGCAGGGAAAACCACTACTTTAAGATTACACTGTAGAAGTGACAAATAGATTCAAAGGATTAGATTTGATAGACAGAGTGCCTGAAGAACTATGGACAGAAGTTTGTGACATTGTACATGAGGCAGGGATCAAGACCATCCCTAAGAAAAAGAAATGCAAAAGGGCAAAATGGTTGTCCCTAGGAGGCCTTACAAATAGCTGAGAAAAGAAGAGAAGCAAAAGGCAAAGGAGAAAAGGAAAGATATACCCATTTGAAGGCAGAGTTCCAAAGAATAGCAAGGAGAGATAAGAAAGACTTCCTCAGCAATCAGTGCAAGGAAATAGAGGAAAACAATAAAATGGCAAAGACTAGAGATCTCTTCAAGAAAATTAGAGATACCAAGGGAACATTTCATGCAAAGATGGGCTCAATAAAGGATAGAAATGGTATGGGCCTAACAGAAGCAGAAGATAGTTAAGAAGAGGTGGCAAGAATACACAGAGCTATACAAAAAAGATCTTCACAAAAAAGAACTAAAAAACCTCTTGATGAAAGTGAAAGAGGAGAGTGGAAAAGTTGGCTTAAAACTCAACATTCAGAAAACCTAAGATCATGGCATCTGGTCCCATCCCTTCATGGAAAATAGATGGGGAAACAGTGGAAACAGTGACAGACTTTTTTTTTCCTGAATATTCATTGATAGGATTGATGCTGAAGCTGAAACTCCAATACTTTGGCCACCTGATGTGAAGAACTGACTCATTTGAAAAGACTCTGATGTTGGGAAAGAGTGAAGGCAGGAGAAGGGGATGAGAGAGGATGAGATGATTGGATGGCATCATCTACTCACTGGACATGAGTTTGAGTAAACTTTGGGAATTGGTGATGGACAGGAAGGTCTAGTGTACTCCAGTCTATGGGGTTGCAAAGAGTCAGACACTACTGAGTGACTGAACTGACTGACTGACTGACAGATACTTTCGTAACTGAATGGCTTTTGCATGCTTATAAAAAAATAAATTATCTTCATGGGGTGTTTCTTGACTCTTTCTTTTTCATTAATCTGTGTATCTATTCCTTCATCAATACTAGGTTGTCTTAATTAGTTTGATTCCTCCTAGTTTATTCTCTTTCAAAACTGTTTTAGCTACTCTATTCCTTGTAAGTTTTAGAATAAGCTTGTCCATTCTACAAAGTATCTATAAAAAACATTGTGGGGATTTTAGTAGAATTACATTAATCCTAAAGATCATTTTGGGGAGAATCAGCATCTTTACTATGCTGAGTCTTCCAATCCATGGACAGAATATTTTTAACCATTTATTTCAATCATCTTAGATTTCATTCATTAGCATTTTGTAATGTTTATCATACAGATTCTGTATATGGTATATTCAGTTCAGTTCAGCTCAGTTCAGTTGCTCAGTCATGTCCGACTCTCTGCAAACCCACGAATCGCAGCACACCTCCCTGTCCATTACCATCTCCGAGAGTTCACTCAAACTCACATCCATTGAGTCAGTGATACCATCCAGCCATCTCATCCTCTGTCGTCCCCTTTTCGTCTTGCCCCCAATCCCTCCCAGCATCAAAGTCTTTTCCAGTGAGTCAACTCTTCACATGAGGTGGCCAAAGTACTGGAGTTTCAGCTTTAACATCATTCCTTCCAAAGAACACCCAGGACTGATCTCCTTTAGAATGAACTGATTGGATCTCCTTGCAGTCCAAGGGACTCTCAAGAGTCTTCTCCAACACCACAGTTCAAAAGCATCAATTCTTCGGCACTCAGCTTTCTTCACAGTCCAACTCTCACATCCATACATGACCAATGGAAAAACCATAGCCTTGACTAGACGGACCTTTGTTGGCAAAGTAATGTCTCTGCTTTTCAATATGCTATCTAGGTTGGTCATAACTTTTCTTCCAAGGAGTAAGCGTCTTTTAATTTCATGGCTGCAGTCACCATCTGTAGAGATTTTGGAGCCCCCCCAAATAAAGTTTGACACTGCCTATTAGATTTATACCAAATCATTTCATTCTTTTCAAACTACTCTAACTGGATTGTTTTGGTTTCAAGTTGTATATTGCAAGTATACAGAAATATAATAAATTTGGGGTGTTGACTTTGTATTGTTTAATCTTGCTTAATTCTAATTTTCATTCTAGAAGGGTTACTATTATTATTATTTATTCTTTGGAATTTTATACATAAACAGTCAAGCTATCTGCAAATAAGGACAATTTAGTTTCTTCACTTCCAGTCTTTATGCCTTATATTTATTTTTCTTCCCTTATTACACTTGCTAGGACTTCTAGTACAATATTGACTAGGATTGGTTTTAGTGTGCACCGTTGCCATGTTCCTGATTTTAGGAAAAGCATTTAATCTTTTGCCAGTACCCATTATGTTATTTGTAGAATTTTAATACATGCCCTTTATCAGATAGATGAAATTTTCTTCTGTTCTTGGCTTGTTGAAAAGTTTTATCATGAACTCATGCTAAACTTTTCAAATTCTTTTATTGCATCAATTGATATGATCATATGGTTTTTCTTCTTTAGGTAGTTCATATGATGAATTAGAATGATTGATTTTTCAATTACAGGTTTTCCCCACTATCTGAATGTATCAGTCAGTTCAGTTCAGTCACTCAGTTGTGTCCGACTCTTTATGATCCCATGGACTGCAGCACACCAGGCCTACCTGTCCATCACCAATTCCTGGAGATTACTCAAACTCATCTCCATTGAGTCAGTGATATCATGCAACCATCTCATCCGGTGTCGTCCCCTTCTCCTTTGGCCCTCAATTTTTCCCAACATCGGCGTCTTGTCAAGTGAGTCAGCTCTTCGCATCAGATGGCCAAAGTATTGAAATTTCAGCTTCAGTATCAGTCCTTCCAATGAACACCCAGGACTAATCTTTAGGATGGACTGGTTGGATCTCTTTGAAGTCCAAGACTCTCAAGAGTCTTCTCCAACACCACAGTTCAAAAGCATCAATTCTTCAGTGCTCAGCTTTCTTTATAGTTCAATTTTCACATCCATACATGACTACTGGAAAAACCATAGCCTTGATTAGATAGACCTTTGTTGACAAAGTAATGTCTCTGGTTTTTAATATGCTGTCTAGGTTGGTCATAACTTTCCTTCCAAGGAGTAAGCGTCTTTTAATTTCATGGCCTGCAGTCTCTATCTGCAGCAATTTTGGAGCCTAAAAAAATGAAGTCAGCCACTGTGTCCACTTTCCCCCCATCTATTTGCCATGAATTGATGGGACCAGATGCCATGATCTTAGTTTTATGAATGTTGAACTTTAACCCAGCTTTTTCACCCTCCTCTTTCACTTCATCAAGAGGCTTTTTAGTTCTTCACTTTCTGCAATAAGGGTGGTGTCATCTACATATCTGAGGTTATTGATATTTCTCCCAGCAATCTTGATTCCAGTTTGTGCTTCATCCAGCCCAGTGTTTCTCATGATGTACTCTTTGTATATAAGTTAAATAAGCAGGGGGACAATATACAGCCTTGACGTACTCCTTTTCCTATTTGATACCAGTCTGTTGTTCCATGTCCAATTCTAACTGTTGCTTCCTGACATGCATATAGATTTCTCAAGAGGCAGGTTAGGTGGTTTGGTATTCATATCTCCTTCAGAATTTTCCACAGTTTATTGTATGCCAAAGTCAAAGGCTTTGGCATAGTCAATAAAGCAGAAATAGATGTTTTTCTGGAACTCTCTTGCTTTTTCCATGGTCCAGCAGATGTTGGCAATTTGATCTCTGGTTTCTCTGCCTTTTCAAAAAGCAGCTTGAACATCTGGAAGTTCATGGTGCATGTATTGCTGAAATCTGGCCTGGAGAATTTTGAGCATTACTTTGCTAGTGTGTGAGATGAGTGCAATTGTGCGGTGGTTTGAGCATTCTTTGGAATTGCCTTTCTTTGGGATTGGAATAAACACTGTCCTTTTCCAATCCTGTGGCCATTGCTGAGTTTTCCAACTTTCCTGGCATATTGAATGCAGCACTTTCACAGCATCATCTTTCAGGATTTGAAAGAGCTCAACTGAAATTTCATCACCTCCACTAGCTTTGTTTATAGTCATGCTTCCTAAGGCCCACTTGACTTCACATTCCAGGATGTCTGGCTCTAGGTGAGGGATCACACCATTGTGATTATCTGGGTCATGAAGAGCTTTTTGTGCAGTTCTTCTGTGTATTTTTGCCACCTCGTCTTAATATCTTCTGCTTCTGTTAGGTCCATATGATTTCTGTCCATTATTGAGCTCATCTTTGCATGAAATGTTCCCTTGGTATCTCTAATTTTCTTGAAGAGACCTCTAGTCTTTCCCATTCTATTGTTTTCCTCTATTTCTTTGCACTTATCATAGAGGAAGACTTTCTTATCTCTCCTTTCTATTCTTTGGAACTCGGCATTCAAATGGGTGTATCTTTTCTCCTTTGTTTTTCCCTTCTCTTCTTTTCACGCTGTTTGTAAGACCTCCTCAGACAACCATTTTGCTTTTTTGCATTTCTTTTTCTTAGAGATGGTCTTGATCTCTGTCTCCTGTACAGTGTTATGAACCTCTGTCCATAGTTCTTCAGGCACTCTGTCTATCAGATCTAGTCCCTTAAATCTATTGTCACTTCCACTGTATAATCTTAAGAGATTTGATTTAGGTCATACCTGAATTGTGTAGTGGTTTTCCCTACTTTCTTCAATTTCAGTCTGAATTTGGCAATAAGGAGTTCATGATCAGAGCCACAGTCAGCTCTTGGTCTTGTTTTTGCTGATTGTATAGAACTTCTCCATCTTTGGCTGCAAAGAATATAATCAGTCTGATTTTGGTGTTGGCCATCTGGTGATGTCCATGTGTAGAGTCTTCTCTTGTGTTGTTGGAAGAGGGTGTTCACTATGACTAGTATGAACTCTTGGCAAAACTCTATTAGCCTTTGCCCTGCTTCATTCTGTACTCCAAGGCCAATTTGCCTATTACTCCAGGTGTCTCTTGACTTCCTACTTTTACATTCCAGTTCCCTATAATGAAAAAGACATCTTTTGGGGGTGTTAGTTCTAAAAGGTCTTGTAGGTTTTCATAGAACCGTTCAACTTCAGCTTCTTTATCTTTACTGGTCAGAGCATAGACTTAGATTACCATAATACTGAATGGTTTGCCTTGGAAATGAACAGAGATCATTCTGTCATTTTTGAGATTGCATCCAAGTAGTGAATTTCAGACTCTTTTGTTGACTATGATGGCTACTCCATTTCTTCTAAGGGATTCTTCACCACAGTAGTAGATATAATGGTCATCTGAGTTAAATTCACCCATTCCAGTCCAGTTTAGTTTGCTGATTCCTAAAATGTCGATGTTCACTCTTGCCATCTCTTGTTTGACCACTTCCAATTTGCTTTGATTCATGGACCTAACGTTCCAGATTCCTATGCAATATTGCGCTTTACAGCATTGGACCTTGCTTCTATCACCAGTCACATCCACAACTGGGTGTTGTGTTTGCTTTGGCTCCATCTCTTCATTCTTTCTGGAGTTATTTCTCCACTGATCTCCATATTGGGCACCTACCATCCTTGGGGAGTTCATCTTTCAGTGTTCTATCTTTTTGCCTTTTCATTCTGTTCATGGGGTTCTCAAGGCAAGAATACTGAAGTGGTTTGCCATTCCTTCTTCAGTGGACCACGTTTTGTCAGAACTCTCCACCAAGACCCATCCATCTTGGGTGGCCCTACATGGCATGGCTTAGTTTCATTGAGTAGAGGAGGCTGTCGTCCATGTGATTAGATTGGCTAGCTTTCTGTAATTGTGGTTTCAGTCTGTCTTCACTCTGATGCCCTCTCTCAGCACCTACTGTCTAATTGAGGTTTCTGTTATCTTGGACATGGGATATCTCTTCACGGCTACTCCATCAAAGTGCAGTCACTGATCCTTACCTTGGACATGAGGTATCTCCTCATGGCCGCTGCTACTTACCTTGGAGGTAGGGTATCTCCTCTTGGCTGCTTGCCACTCCAGCACCCCACTTCCTATGAAAACCTTCATAAGCTGAAATGGTAAAAAGTGATGAAGCAATTACCTTAGGACACATCTTACTAACAGATGAAGAATATAAAGTATAGATGTTCACAGACACTGTTCAAAGCTGTGGTGGCTTGATGAGATGCTGAGTGTAGTTCCTGGGGAAGAAACTTGGGCAATGTCACTCTTGCTGCTCATAGTGTATACTGTCGCTCTAAAAGCTTGGTGCAAAACCAACAACAAACACTATTTTCACTCTTTGCCTTTTCCTTTGTAAAACAGAAAACTTCCTTCAATTTTTTTTTTTTTTTTTGCTTTGCCCAAACAGGTACTAATGTAGGTCCTTTGCAAAGTGCTGTAAAATGAAATTTTGAAAAGTGAGAGATACCTGTATTGAGCTAACCTTGTGTTCCTGGGACAGATTCCACTCGGTCATAGAGTATTATTCTTTGATCTATTGATGAATTTTATTTGTTGATTTTTTTGGTAGTTTTTGTGTCTACGTTTAAGAAGTATGCATGTGCGCTCAGTCACTCAATCATATCCGACTCTTTGCGACCATGTACTGTAGCTCACCAGGCCTCTCTGTCCATGGGATTCTCCAGGCAAGAACACTGGAGTGGGCTGCCATTCCCTTCTCCATTTAGGAAGGATACTGATGTATAATTTTCTTTTTTGGACTATGTTTATCTGATTTTGGAATCAGGATAATGCAGATCTCATAAAATGAGTTTAGATGTTGTCTCTTCTTCTTATAGTTTTTAGAGGAAATAGTGAATCCTTAAATGTTTGGTAAGATTTGCCAGTGAAACCCACTCCAGTATTCCTCTCTGGAGAATCCCATGAACAGAGAAGCCTGGTGGGCTACAGTCCATAGGGTCACAGTCAGACATGACTGAAGTGACCTAGCATGGACGCAAGCTAGTGAAACCATCCAGGACCAGGGTTTTCTATTTCAGAAGGTTTTTAAATTATTGATTACATTCCTTTAATAGTTATAAAACTATTTAGGTAGTCTATTTCATGTTGGGTGAGTTTGGGTAGTTTGTTTGAGAAATTAGCCCATTGTATTCAATTTGTCAACTCACTGTCCACAGAATTATACATTGTATTTACTTACTATCCTTTTAATGTCTGTAGAGTCTAATGTTAGGAAGATACATCTTGCCGTTTTTTTTTTTTCTGTCTTACTAGAGATTTGGCATAAGATTTTCTTTATTTCATTCATTTTTCTCTGTTTTTGTTTTCAATTGCATTGTTTTCTGATCTTATGTTCACTATTTCTTCCTCTTGCATACTTAGGGAGTGTTTTGTTCTTTCTCACAAAATAGGAGCTTAGATGATTGACTTGATACTTTTCTTCTTTTCTAATATAAGTACTTAATGCCATAGATTTGTCTGAGCGCTGCTTCAGCTGCATCCCACACATTTGATAGATCATTTCTTTATGGTTAGATTTGTTTGATTTCAATTATTTTAATTTGTTAAGATTTGTTTTGTGATTCAGAATATGGTCTACCTTGATGAATTTTTCATGTGCCTTAAAAAAGAATGTGTATTCCCCTATTGTTGAATTGAATGCTCTATGAACGTCAAGATTCAGTTGGTTGGTGATCTGTTGCTGATTTTCTGTCTGTTGCTTCTGTTTATTAATGAGAAAGGAGTACTAAAGTCTCCTCCTATAATTGTGAATTTCTATATTTTTTCTTTTAGTTCTACCAGTTTTTGAAATATTTTAAAGCTCTGTTGGTGAGAGCATGCACCTTTAGGATTATTACATCTTCTTTGTGAGTTGGCCATTTTATCACTATGTAACATCTTTCTTAATCCCTTGTAATTATCTTTGCTCCGAATCTACTTTGTTTGATGCTCAAATAGCCATTCCAGCTTTCTTATTAGTATTTTAATCATATATCCTTTCCCATTATTTTACTTTGGTTTTCTTGTATAAAAATATTTGAAACAAGTTTCTTATAGACAGCACACAGTTAAGTTATATTTTAAATCTTTTCTGGCAATTCCTATCTTTTAATTTATGAGTTTAGGCCATTTATGCTCAATATAATTATTTTTGTATTTGGACATAGTCTTTCATTTTATTACCAGTTTTTTTTCTACTCTCTCTACTTTTACTTCCTCTAGTTCCGTTCCACTTTCTTTTGGGTTATTTGAACTAGGTTTGTTCACGTTGGCTTTCATTTTCTATTTCAGTATTGGTTTTATCTCAATCACTATATTGCAATGTTGTGAGGTCAGGGATGTATTCTACTGTCCATGTTTGCTCTTTACCCTCTGTCACTGTCAGACCAAGACAAGACTTTTCACGTAGTGGCTACACCACAGCTTTTCATTAAGTGAATCAATGTTGAATGTTTTAAGTTTATAGTTTATATTTGTGATATTTTATGCTCAGGGCACTTTTCCTTCTTTTAAAGGGCCTGGGATCATTTCCTTTTCCTTCGGGTAGATGGTTTAGCTATAAAATATTCTGGACTAGAATTTTGGACTTTATGTTTACCCAAATCTGTGGATGTATGGAATTAGGTAAGATGGTGTTTCAATTGTTTCTAAAATAAAGTGTCTTCATGAAAAATTGTAGAAGTTAGTTTGCCCTCTGTGTGTAGTACATAGAATCAACCCATGAAGGGTTTATGCAAAAAAGCCTCCCAGGTCAGTTAAACTTGTCTATTACTTTGCTGAAAATATAAACATGTTGAAAAAAAAGATGTTAGTAAAAGAAAAAGAAAATGATGAAAATGATGAAAAAAGAAAAAGAAGAAAATTAAAGTGTAGGAACAGGAGACTCACAGAGAATGATGCTGACAGTGCCCATATAAGGAATGTCCAGGGCAAGCATGGACTTCAAATATTAGCATGCCATTGGCTGGATCATCTATCCCCAGGTGATAGATAGATGGCTGAGGCTGTTTGATCCCACTAAGCATTCACTTGTCTCTCTTCTCTGTGTTCTGGTTTGGGGATCATAAAGGAAACTTCCTTATAGGCAGTTTTCTTCAATTATGAAAACAAAAACAAGAGGATAGCAATGGAAAATTAAACACATGCATCCACTTGTGCCTCTTTCTAAAACTTCATTTCATTCATAGTAAAAGGAGTTTTTGAAAAGATAAAACCCAAAAGGAAAATAGGATAAAATGAGGAAATTGTTAGTTGCTCAGTTGTGTCTGACTCTTTGCAACCCCATGGACTGTAGCCCGCCAGACTCCTCTGTTCATGGGATTCTCCAGGCAAGAATACTGGAGTGGGTTGCCATTCCGTTCTCCAGGGGATCTTCCTGACTCAGGTTGAACTCGGTTCTCCTGTACTACAGGCAGATTACTTACCATCTGAGTCACCAGAGAATCCCTAAAATGAGGAGATAACAGCAACAAAACTTTAAAGGTAGAAAGTATTTGGCTGAGCAGTAACTTAACAACTCCCAGAAAACGAAACCCTATGGAGCTTTGAGCAAATTGGAGGTGCAACCAGATTTATGTTTCTGATTAACTGCAGCAGGTATGCCTGGAACAAGGGGTGAAAAGAGAGCCTAATATTAGGAGGATTGATTTAAGGTCTCTTTATAATAATTTAGGTCTTCAGACTCTCTTTCCTACTCTGTTCAGATGAGTGACTCTTCCACCTCTATACAAGGCCAGAGGATTTTTCTAGAAGGATGAAACAGAAGATCTTTGGATTTGGGAATTCCAAGCTCAGTTGGTAATACAGGCCCCACTAAAAACGAGAGGATGAAATGGGGCTCCCACCACCAGCCTACTTCCCCACTTGGCTCCTTGTACCCTGGCAGCTGTAACTTTAAGTTTCAAGCAAGCTGTTTGACAAGACTTCTCCAAGGATCCCAATCAGCCTAAGAAGAATGATTTAAAGTTACTGAATTAGGAATTTCCCAAAGAATTAGGTTAGCTGCATTATCTTAGTGTGACAGGGTCAATGAGTCCCAGTGATACATACCACATTCTTAGACTCCTGGTATTAAAGACAGCCAGATATTTAAAGGGAATCAGAAATCTAAGGAAAATCTCCAGTGGAGAAATAGACACCAGAATAAAGAAATACAAGAAGGTGACTTGATGGAACCAAGATGGCACAAACAGCACACAAATAAAATTAAAACCATCAGTAATATCTTTAGAGAAATAGAATACATTGCAATCGTGAAATAAGAACATGATATTTTGAAAAGAAGTATTCTGAGAACAAGATCATTCAGAAGTTAAACAATGATGGCAGAAAATAGAAACTTTTCAGAAGGGTTGGAAGATAAAGTTGAGGAGTTCTCAGAGCCTGGAAAGCCAAAAAAAAAAAAGGGGGGGGGGTGGAGGGGAAGCAGGAGTGAAAAGATTAGAAAATTGGAGGACCTGTGCTGGAAAAATAATATTTGAATAATAGTTCCAGAAAGAGCAAAGAGAGGAAATAGTAGAGATAAAATCACCAAAGAAATATTGGGTTGGACAAGAAGTTTATTCAGGTTTTTGTGTAAGATCTTATGGAAGAGCCTGAATGCACTTTTTGGCCAACCCAATAGCTTAAGGAAATGTTCCATATCTGAAAGATATGAGTTTCTAGATGGAGAAAGCTATGAATGCTGGAGCAATGAATGACAGCAGACCCACTCCACAGCACATGGCACATCTCTGAGAAAATTTAGAACAATGGGACTAAAAGAAGAGTTTCCAGGGAGGAAAAACGTAGATCACACACAAAGGGTAAGCAATCAGAATGACTTTGGCTTCTCAATAGCGGCACCATAAATTAGAACTGATCGAATTTGATGCAGAATGATTTGCAATCTGGAATGCTACATCTGCTCATAAGATCAGTTATGCGTATGGATAGAATAAAGACATTTTCAGATAGGAAATGTCTCAAGACATTTTTATCCAAGGCATTCTTTCTTGGAAACTGTTGGAATCTATGCTCCACCAAAATGACATGGTGAACTGAGGGAGAGAAAGAGGTGAGTTATAGAAAACATGAGTTTGTACACAGGAGACAAGCAGAGGGAATTCTAGCTGACAATGAAATAAGACCCCACATCAAGGGTAAATAATCCAGATTAGAGTAGCTCAGAAGGCTCTGAGAGACATTTCTCTTAAAAAAAAATCAAGATAATAGAACATTATATGGGCCCAAATATATTGAGAAATTTAGACACTGAGCAGAACGTTTGGGTTTGGGATGTGATAAACATGTGAAAATAAACAAATCAAAAAGCAAAGTCAAACCAAGCAAAAACAAAAGTTAAGACAAAACAGAGAACTCTGTTGGGAAGGGTAAGTAGTCATGGTGTGATCTGAGACTCATCCACCCATAGAGTCTATATAGTGTGATAGACCTATAATGGACCTTTGGTGGATATGGCAACCCCAAATGCAATGTATGTGTGGGGAGGATGTGGGAACGTGTGTAGGTGGTGGGTGAAAGGATGAAATCAAGTTCCTGCCTTGTCTTTCATGTCAGAAGTCAGGGCTAAAATTGGTAAAATTCAAGAGGGAGCTAAATGTGCACATAACTTGGAGAAGCAGAGATAAATAGTGAACAAACCAGCCACAAGTACTGAAAGTGTTTGGTTCTGGAATTCAGCAACAGAGGAAATGGAAAGAAGGGAAGAGTCACTGCATGTCCTTTAAGGCATATGTCAAATGATGGTCGAATGCATGTCTTATAAAAAGAAAAAACTTCAAAAAAAAGATAAGAACAAGTAATAAAAGCAAATTTTCTGTCCATATTCAACTTATTTAATCATAAATGATTAGATAAGTGTTAAATAGCAAGGAGAGGTAAGAAAGCCTTCCTCAGTAATCAATGCAAAGAAATAGAGGAAAACAATAGAATGGGAAAGTCTAAAGATCTTTTCAAGAAAATTAGAGATACCCAGGGAAATTTTCATGCAAAGATGGGCTCAGTAAAGGAAAGAAATGGTAGGGACCTAACAGAAGCAGAAGATATTAAGAAGAGGTGGCAAGAATACGCAGGAAAACTGTACAAAAAAGATCTTCATGACCCAGATAGTCACAATGGTGTGATCACTCACTCAGAGCCAGACATCCTGGAATGTGAAGTCAAGTGGGCCTTAGGAAACATCACTATGAACAAAGCTAGTGGAGGTGATGGAATTCTAGTTGAGCTATTTCAAATCCTAAAAGATGATGCTGTGAAAGGGCTGCACTCAATATACCAGCAAATTTGGAAAACTCAGCTGTGGCCACAGGACTGGAAAAGGTCAGTGTTTATTCCAATCCCAAAGAAAGGTAATGCCAAAGAATGCTCAAACTACCACACAATTGCACTCATCTCATACGCTAGCAAAGTAATGCTCAAAATTCTCCAAGCCAGGCTTCTATAGTACATGCACATGAACTTCCAGATGTTCAAGCTGGTTTTAGAAAAGGCAGAGGAACCAGAGATCAAATTGCCAACATCTGCTGGATCATCGAAAAAGCAAGAGAGTTCTAGAAAAATATCTACTTCTGCTTTATTGACTATGCCAAAGCCTTTGATTGTGTGGACCACAACAAACTGTAAAATTCTGAAAGAGATGGGAATATCAGACGACCTGACCTGCCTCTTGAGAAACCTATATGCAGGTCAGGAAGCAGCAGTTACAACTGGACATGGAACAACAGACTGGTTCCAAATTGGGAAAGGAGTATATCAAGGCTGTATATTGTCACCCTGCTTATTTAACTTATATGCAGAGTACATCATGAGAAACACTGGGCTGGATGAAGCACAAACTGGAATCAAGATTGCCGGGAGAAATATCAATAACCTCAGATATGCAGATGACACCACCCTTATGGCAGAAAGCGAAGCAGAACTAAAAAGCCTCTTGATAAAAGTGAAAGAGGAGAGTGAAAAAATTGGCTTAAAGCTCAACATTCAGAAAACAAAGATCATGGCATCTGGTCCCATCACTTTATGGTAAATAGATGGGGAAACAGTGGAAACAATGACAGACTTTATTTTGGGGGGGCTCCAAAATCACTACAGATGGTGACTGCAGCCATGAAAAGTGCTTGCTTCTTGGAAGAAAAGTTATGACCAACCTAGACAGCATATTAAAAAGCAGAGACATTACTTTGCCAACAAAGGTCTGTCTAGTTAAGGCTATGGTTTTTCCAGTAGTCATGTATGGATGTGAGAGTTGGACTATAAAGAAAACTGAGCACTGAAGAAATGATACTTTTGAAATGTGGTGCTGGAGAAGACTCTTGAGAGTCCCTTGGACTGAAAGGAGATCCAATCGGTCCATCCTAAAGGAAATCAGTCCTGAATATTCATTGGAAGGATAGATGCTGAAGCTGAAACTCCAATACTTTGGCTACCTGATGCGAAGAACTGACTTATCTGAAAAGACCCTGATGCTGGGAAAGGTTGAAGGTGGGAGGAGAAGGGGACAACAGAGGATGAGATGGCTGGATGGCATCACCAATTTAATGAACATGGGTTTGAGTAAACTCCGGCAGTTGGTGATGGACAAGGAGGCCTGTCATGCTGCAGTGGGTCACAAAGAGTTGGACACAACTGAGTGACTGAACTGAACTGAACTGTAGCCCGCCAGGCTCCTCTGTCCATGGGATTTTTCCAGGCAAGAATGCTCGAGCGGGTAGCCATTCCCTTTATCAGGGCATCTTCCCAACCCGCTGACTGAACCTGGTCTCCTGCATTGCAGGCAAATGCTTTACCATCTGAGCTACCAGGGAAGCAAATAAAGGCATTACATGGCCATTATGGAAAGCCAGAAATGCTAATAAATATGGTAGATTGCACTCCTGCTTTCACTGTTCACCACCTTCATCCATGTCCATTGCCATGTGAATTGCAGTTCCCTCCCCCCACATTTTTTTTTTTTTTATGGGAAGCAAAGGATCCTCTCCCCTCTTGAGGACACTGGGCTTGGCTCTATGAGCTTTTTTTTTTTTTTTTAAATTAATTAATTAATTAATTTATTTTTAATTTTTACTTTACAATTCTGTATTGGTTTTGGCATAGATTGACATGAATCAATGAAATGTGACCAGAAGTGGCATGCAACTTCACAGCAGAGACTTTAAGAACCATTTAAATCTCTCTCATTGTTCTTTTTTTCATCGTCCTTCTCAGAGAAGTGAAGTTTCTTTACTGAGCTTAAAAGATGTGTAAAACAGATCAACTGCTGTTGATCCACAGCAGTATGTAACATGAGAAGGAAATAAACCTAGAAAAAGTTGAATAATACACCATAGGTAACTAACCCTAACGCAAACAAAACCCACAGTTCTACCACTCTGAGATAATCACACTTAAACTTCTGATACTGTGCGAATGCTTTTATCATTTTCACTTCTTCCCCTCCCCACCATGACTTGCATCTCTTCTTATAGGCAAAGATTACCTCTCTGCCATTTGACTGACTTTGGTTCTGTGACTGGCTTTCTGGCCAGTGGAATGTAAGTGTAAGAGGTGCAAGCAGAGACTCGAGATGTGCCTGCGCAGTTAGACTGTCCTTTTAGTGCTTCAGCCAAGAAGAAATATCCCAAATAGCACAGGAACTTGAGAGAAATATGGATGAGAGCCTGGCAGTCCCATTGCCTTGCCTCCTGAGGGACAGACACCTCAGCAGTGCACAAAAATGAGGGCTTACTGTTTTATGCTTTAGGGTAGTTTGTTATACAACATTTTATGGAAATAGATGAATGATAGAGATGCCTGTCCTTTAAGCCTTTTTCAATGTAAACATATATTATATCCCCCAAATTGGACTATGCTAATCAGTTTTATAATTTTTAACTTAACTTACCACCACTTCATGTAATTATGCATTCTTTCACAGGATAATTGCAATTAGATAGAATTGTGTCTTGCATATTTAAGCAATTGTCTGGCATGCAACCTTGAATTTTTCATCTTTATAATAATTATTTTGTGAGAAAATCCTCATTCATAAGCCTTTTTTCTATACTCATATTATTCTTTCCCTATATTAAATTCCAAGGTATGTGACAAACTAACAAGGCTTGACACTTACTGCCAAATTTATAAGAATTTTACAAATGCCCTTTTCCCAACATTTCACCAGAACTGAGTGTTGTTTTCCCTTAAATTACTTGCAAATTTGAAAGGTAAAAAATGACATTGTGTTTTAATTTACATTTGTTTACTAGAGAGGTTGAATACTTAAAAAATAGTTTTATTGAGGTATAATTTGTATTCCATAAAATGTGTACATTTAATACACAATTCAATGATTTTTCTAAATTTACAGAATTGTGCAACCATCACAGCAATCCGATTTTAGAATTTTTTTTTATCCCCCTCAAAACATCCCTTGTGCCCATATGCACTCACTTACTGTTCCCTAGTCAACCACTGACCTAGCATCTTTCTCTATAGATTTGTTCCTATTTCCTTTTCAGTGACCTGCCTACTTTGCTCATTTGCCTATTAGAGTGCTTGTCTTCCTTATTGATAATAAGCATTAAAAGACTAACTCTGTAACTGCAATTAAATATACAAATTTCCTAAGTCAACCTGCATATCTTGCCTGTTCAATTACTCCTCTTATAATTTCCCACCTCAACTGTGTGCTCCATTTTGTCTTTCTTGCTGCTTCTACACCTGACTCAGAGGTCTTCCCTTTGCTTGAATTCTTCATCTCTTGACCATCTTTCTTACTCACTCCTACCTGCCTCATAGCTCTTTGCAAAAATAACACTTTTCAAAGAGACCTTCCTTGACTGTCCCATCTGACTTGAGTCCCCCTTCTTTGACTTGAGAAGGAATTACTACTATTTTAAATGATTCCTTAGAGGATGGTCCTGACTTCAATGTCTGTGTGCCCACTGTGTTGAAAGCTCTGTGAACATAGCAACCACACGTGATTTGTTCATGATGGTATCCCTAGCCTTGGGCTCCTTTGTTTTTTTCTTTTTAGTTTGTTGTTTCCTCTTAATTTTGTTTGCAGTATCTTTACATTTTTAGGAATATTTACATGTGTATGTAGTCAGGCTTATGATTTTTTCCTTTACTTATTTGCTTAGAAGTATCTTTTCTTCATGAGAGCAGTTTAATATCCACTTATATTTTCTTCTAGTTCTTTTATGTTTTTAAATAAAAAATTTTAGTGTAATATCTGTTTGAAGTTTATGTTGGTTTATAGTGTGGTGAGTACAATGCAGACAACTCATTTTTAACAGTTAACAAATTATCCTAACTTCATTTATGGAATAATCTATCATTTCCTCACTGGTTGGAGATGGACACCTTTATTGGACACTAAATGCCTATGTATGCTAAGTTCTATTTTGGGAATTTCTAGCATGTACCACTGATATTCTATTTTAGTGCCAGTATACCGTGTAGACCACCTCCCAGGTGGCTCAGTGGTAAAACATTAAGCAGGAGATGCAGGTTTGATCCTTGAGTCAGGAAGATTCCCCTGGAGAAGGAAATGGCAACCCACTCCAGTATTCTTGCCTTGGAAATCCATGGATAGAGGAGCCTGGCAGGCTACTGTCCACGGGGTGGTAAAGAGTTGGACACGACTTAAACTACCACAACTACTGCCACCTTGTAGACCAAGGAGCCTCTAATTGTAGTGATGCTTTGTATGGAGTAAATTGTCATTGTTGAGATACTGACAGAGTGTTTTGGTCTTCAGGATCATTTACTTTGTCATTGCAAATTCATAACTGGTCACTCTGACTTTCTACATTGCTGTCATTAGTCTAGTGAGTCTGAGGTTGTACTAAGGGACTCTTTCTTGACATCTTGCAAAGTTATATTTCTGGATCTACCAGGCTGTGGGTCAGCATGGATACCTGTTCTGCATTTTGAATGAGGCTTCCCTGTAAAATCCCATGTCAGGGATTTAAAATTCAAACTTTCTAGATAAAGCTGGCAGCAAAAGCAGGTGAAGCAGGCCAGGTGTGAGATAAATGTATGCAGAAATGGCATCTGTAGGCACCTATTTAAAGATATTCAAATGGTTTAGAAGCAAGGAATGGAGCAGACCAGATTTGGCATGAAGGCTACACATTTTGACCTCTGACCCCTATAGTGACTGTGTGGCAATGTATATTGTATTTGTGAATTGCTTCATTTGATTCCTACAGTAACATTTTGAGGCAGATATTACCAATGTGCCCATTTTACAGCACACTCACTATGTCTTCAAGAAGCTGAATTACTTGCATAGGGCCTTGTAGCCAGTGCATCCTTTAATGGACCATGGCCTCTTACCTGATCCCAATTCTATTTTCTCCTCCACATCCCATGTTGGTGTCATACACAGAGAATGCCAGGAGAACAAGGTGAGAAGGGAAGGATAAGCTGTTTTTGTTGTTGAATCTAAAAATACCAGAATCTAAGTGACCTACAAAATACCAATAAGCCTGATGGTGGCTAAGTTCCAAACGTCAGGACACAAAACAGGAAGAAGTGACACCAGGCAGCAGCGAGGGGTCCCGCTGTCAGGGCGGCCGTGGTGCATGGCTGTTGGAAACATCTGGAGTTAGCCTGGCCAGAGAAGCTACAGATTGAGCAGCCCAATGCTTTTCAGCCTCTCATTGTCACAGCCACTTAGAAGACTCCCAGAGAGAGGCTGGTGGAGATGACACAGAGAATTTTATTTTTATTTTTTTAATTTTTATTTTTACTTTATTTTGCTTTACAATACAGAGTGAAGTAAGCCAGAGAGAAAAACACCAATACAGTATACTAACACATATATACGGAATTTAGAAAGATGGTAGTGATGACACTGTACGTGAGAGAGCAAAAGAGACACAGATGTATAGAACGGACTTTTGGACTAGTGGGAGAGGGAGAGGGTGGGATGATTTGGGAGAATGGCATTGAAATATGTATACTATCATGTAAGAGACCCAGAGTGTTTTAAATCATCAGGTCATTTCCACAGCTGATGTGGGCTCTCTCTCTCTCCTTTGCCCTTCTTTCCTCCCTCTTTTCTTCTCTCTTTTTTTGCCTATCCTCCCCTCACTCTGTCCTGCCTGGATCATTTCTGTACTCAAGCACTCTAAGGGTGGACCACTCCTGGATGGCAGAAAAAAGACTCTTTCTGTTAGAATCTCCAAGATTCAGCAGCTCCAAGTCTTTCTAAGCAACTTGCTCAGGTGGGTGTTCAGTTCAGTTCAGTTCAGTTCAGTTGCTCAGTCGTGTCCGACCCTTTGTGACCCGATGAATCACAGCACTCCAGGCCTCCCTGTCCATCACCAACTCCCGGAATTTACTCAAACTCATGTCCATCGAGTCGGTGATGCCATCCAGCCATCTCATCCTCTGTCGTCCCCTTCTCCTCTTGCCCTCAATCCCTCCCAGCATCAGGGTCTTTTCCAATGAGTCAACTCTTCACATGAGGTGGCCAAAGTATTGGAGTTTCAGCTTCAGCATCAGTCCTTCCAATGAACACCCAGGACTAATCTCCTTTAGGATGGACTAGTTGGATCTCCTTGCAGGTAGGTGTAGAGACTTACAAAAAGAAGACTGTTTTTCCTGAGCCTGCTCCCCACCCTTCTCACCACCATGAAGGCTAGGGCAGGATTCTTTAATTCCATTTGAAAGGAAAGGTTAAGAGTGACTGAAGAATGGCAAATTCTTTTGTATAGACACCCTGCCTTTAGCTTAACTGAAGAGCCAGGAGGAGAATTCTTATGAGCTTGACTCTGGAGTAAGACCATACCATTTGGCAGGGCACTAATTGCCAGTGTGTTTGGCTGAGCTGATGACTCTGTGGGAATGCTGCAGGACCTTGTAATCAAAGGTCCCTTCCAGATAACAACAAAAAGGGGGAATAATACTTTCAGGTAAACCAGAGGGAAGCATGGGGCCTTCCTGGGCTCTGTAGTAGCTTTCTGACACTGAACAAGTCCTCTTCGCTGAGCTTTTGATTTCTGACCTGTGGGCTTCCCTGGTGGCTCAGATGGTAAAGAATATGTCTGTAGTGCAGAAGACCCAAGTTCAGTCCCTGGGTTGGAAGGATCCCCTGGAGAAGGGAATGGCTACCAACTCCAGTATTGCTACCTGGAGAGTTCCATGGACAGAGGAGCCTAGTGGGCTACAATCCATGGGGTCACAAACAGATGGACACAGCTGAGCAACTAACACTTTTGCTTTTTCTGACCTATAAATTAAAGAAGCTTTAAATCATCACACCAAGGAAACCAGAATTGAAAGAGACACGTGTACCCCAATGTTCATCGCAGCACTGTTTATAATAGCCAGGACATGGAAGCAACCTAGATGTCCATCAGCAGGTGAATGGATAAGAAAGCTGTGGTACATATACACAATGGAGTATTACTCAGCCATTAAAAAGAATACTTTTGAATCAGTTCTAATGAGGTGGGTGAAACTGGAGCCGATTATACAGAGTGAAATAAGCCAGAAAGAAAAACACCAATACAGTATACTAACACATATATATGGAATTTAGGAAGATGGTATATAACCCTGTATGTGAGACAGCAAAAGAGACACAGATGTATAGAATAGTCTTTTGGACTCTGTGGGAGAGGGAGAGGCTGGGATGATTTGGGAGAATGGCATTGAAACATGTATAATATCATATATGAAACGAATCGCCAGTCCAGGTTCGATGCATGATACTGGATGCCTGGGGCTGGTGCACTGAAATGATCCAGAGGGATGGTACGGGGAGGGAGGAAGGAGAGGGGTTCAGGATGGGGAACACATGTACACCCGTGGCGGATTCATGTTGAAGTATGGCAAAACCAACACAATATTGTACAGTAATTAACTTCCAATTAAAATAAATAAATTCATATTTAAAAAAATCACATTGACAGAAAAAACAGAAAAGCTGCATCTGCACGGAATACATCCACCTATATGGGGATGTATTATCTAAACTGACTAGTGATGAAAGGATTTAGACTGAGGAGTGTTAAATCACCTTAGTGGTGCAAAAATGTAAACAGCCTGAAGACAGAGGACAGATATTTTTTAAAAGCTGTGTGAAATTTATATAACATTGACTTTACCCTCAACCATTTTAAAGTCTACAATTCAGTGATGTTAAGTAGATTCACTTGCTGTGCAACCAATCTGCAGAACTTTTCATCCTTCAAAACTGAAACTCTGCACCCATTAAACAAAAACTCCCCATTCCCCCCTCCCCCAGCCCCTGGCAACTACCTCTACTCCCTTTCTCTATGACTTTGACTCCTCTAGGAACCTCAGATAAGTGGAATCATACAGGATTTATCCTTTTGAGACTTGCTCTTCACTTAGCCTGATGTCTTCAAAGGTTCACCCATGTTGTAACACGTGTCAGAATTCCATTCCTTTTTAAGGTAATTATTTCATTGTGTGGATATACCACATTTGGTTGTGTATTCATTTGCTGATGGACACTTGGGTTGCTTCCACCTTTTGGCTGTTGAGAATAACACTGCTATAAATGTGGGAGTGCAAATATCTCTTCAAGACCCTGCTTTCAGTTATTTTGGGAGTAAACCCAGAAGTGTAGTTGCTGGTAAGTCTATTTTTCGTTTTTTGAGGAACCATCACGCTATTTTCCATAGTGGTTGCAACACCTTACATTCTCACCAACAGCGCGTAAGGATTCCGATTTCTCCACATTCTTGCCAAAGTTTGTTGTTTTTCTTTCTTTCTGATAGTTGCCATCCTAATGGGTGTGAGGTGATATTGCACAGAAGTTTTGATTTGCATTTTCCTGGTGAATACTGATATTGAGCATCTTTTCATGTGTCTGATGGCCATGTGCTTTCACGTGCTTGTCTATCTTCTTTGGAGACATGTCTATTCAAGTGCTTTGCATATTTTTGAATCCAGTTTTGTTGTTGTTGTTCTTGAGTTGTAGGAGGAGAAGGAGTCTTTTCATGCTCATATCTCTAGGACTTCAAATAACACCTGCCTTGAAAAAATATTTGTGGAATAAATATGTCCTGGGTCCCTATTCAATAATGTTATTCCAAGATTTGGTATAAATTATAACCAATAGCTGGAGGTGGAAATTCACAGCAATGGATATAATATCATAATATATTAGGAACAACATTTTTTAAAACACAAAGAAATTTTGGACTCTACCACTTAGATGAATGTGCCATGGACCAATCCACTTTACTTAGCTCTCTTGATACTTAAGCCAGGTTTGTGTCCTTCAGTCATGGGGATGGGAGAGAAGAGAAGAGAGGCATTCAGTTACAAACACCAGCACTTCTTAGAAAAGTACATATGTAATAACGGTGGTATCTTAACCTAGGAGCTTAAACAAACATCAATCCATTTCTCCTGGCCACCATCTTTGATTTACTCTGAGTCCTTTCCTCTGCATGCTGCTGCTGCTGCTGTTGCTGCTAAGTCACTTCAGTCGTGTCCGACTCTGTGCAACCCCATAGATGGCAGCCCACCAGGTTGTGCCATCCCTAGGATTCTCCAGGCAAGAACACTGGGGTGGGTTGCCATTTCCTTCTCCAATGCATGAAAGTGAAAAGTGAAAGTGGAGTCGCTCAGTCTTGTCCGACTCTTAGCTACCCCATGGACTGCAGCTGACCAGACTCCTCTGCCCATGGGATTTTCCAGGCAACAGTACTGGAGTGGGTTGCCATTGCCTTCTCCATCCTCTCCATGAAAGGTCCTCAAATCTTCTAAGCAATGGCTTAGAAGAAGGAAATGAAAAACACCTGGGTTGCAGTTCCCGTCTTGCCACTGGATGGCAGTACACCTCTGTATGCCTTCCCTGAAGAAGCCTCTCCATCATTCTCCAGAATCTTGATTTTGCCCCCTTTGGTCAGAAGTCCCTAGACTAGAGATTTTAGCGGAATCACTTATATTAAAAATCTCTCCATGAGTTTCTGTAGGGGATGGTTAACATCCTTCTTCATGTTAACTCCAGAATCCAAGAAACCTTGATTCCAGCATCTTCTGATATTTCTTCCCTCCTACCAAGTATGTCTTTGTCTTCTAAGCATCTTGTGCTAATAACAGCTCAGTGATACCACCCTGTAACCAGCGAATTAAAGGATCGGTTCTGCCACATATAGAGGGGGAAGGAGAGGTTCTTATTTGACTTTGCATTCTGGGCACTTACCACTGTACATGTCCATAGTGGGCAGTCAATCAAGACTTGTTAGGGGAACCCATCAAGTAGAAGAAACACAGAAATGATAAATGACCACTCCTTTATTAATATGCCCAGATAACATGGGCTTCCCGGATGCTAAAGAACCTGCCTGCCAATGCAGGAGACATGAGACATGCGTTTGATCCCTGGGTTGTGAAGATCTCCTGGAGGAGGGTGTGGCAACCCACCTCAACATTCTTGCCTGGACAATTCCATGGACAGAGGAGCCTGGCGGGCTGCAGTCCTTGGGGTTGCAAAGAGTCGGACATGACTGAAGTGACTCAGCACGCAAACATGCCAGATAACATACACACTAAACATGTGCCTTAAAATAACTTCTTCTGAATATAAATTTCCTATAAATAATTTGGTAGGTGATAAATCATATTTCTTTAAAATTTGCATTACTCTCTATATAGCTAATATTGACTATTTCGCACGTATCTCCTTTCATGCTCTCATTTGTATTTCTTTCTGAATTGTCTCTTTCTGACCTTTGCTGTTTTGATAATTGTTATACTCGTGTTCTGAAGGCTTTCAGATTTCTGAGTGTCATCCTTGACAAATCCCTGCCACTCATCTTCTACACTCAATCAGTCACATCTGTTTATTCTGCTTCCTAAATTTCCCTCCCGTCTATCCACATCACTTCATCCTCACTGCCTCTGTACTGCCTCAGACTCATGGTCTTTCTCTAGCTATCTGTTCTCCAAACTGGACCCTCCACCTCTGATCTTGACTGTTTCCAACACATTATCCACACTACAACTAGTGCGAACATTTCAGAGTGTAAATCTATGCACACCACATTCCTAATTAAAACTCTTTCAGGGCTTCTTGTCATCCTCAATGTGAAAAGTTCCAACTCCCTAATCCAGCCCCTGAAGCCTTGCTAATTTCTCCAGTTTCCTCTTTTTCCACCTCCAACTTAAGCTTTGCCCTCCTGCAGTGGTGGCCACTTCCATGATTGAAGAATCATTTCTACACTGTTTCACCCACCTTCCAGCATTCACTCATGCTGTTCTCTCTCCCTCAGTTGATCTTTCATTCCCTTTGCTTGCCTAACACTTGTTAGAACTCTGCTTAAAACCATCACTTCTAGGAGGCCTGTGCCTCCTGTAGACTAGGAGGAACCAACTTCCTTATCCCATGTCAGTCTGTCTCCATCCCATTGTAACATATTGCATTCTGTGGTCTTTGCCAGTTTGTGTCTGTGTGGATGGCATCATCGACTCAATGGACACGAGTCTGCACAAAATCCTGGAGACAGTGAAGGACGGAGAGGTCTGGCATGCTGTAATCCATGGGGTCTCAAAGACTTGGATGTGCCTGAGTGACAGAATAACAACAACAACAAATGTGTGTAAAATCCTTTGTCTTATGCACTTTTTATCCCTAGTGCCTGGCACAGCATTCAACCTATAGTAGATACCAGAGAAATGTTTATTCAATGAATAAAAGTGCTTCCAGTTGACATTTATTGAGCACTCAAAGCAATTTATATCCTTTTTCTCATTTAATCCTCAAAACGGCTCTCTTGGATGGTTATGCTCAGTTTGACAAGTGAGAAAACTGAGGGTCGTAGAGATTACACAGCAGGGAAGTGGTGAGCTCACCCACATCTGCCTCCTTGCAGAGTCAGCTGTGTGTTTCCCATCTATGAGGCATCTGTAGATGTCCTTCATATGTAAAAGGATTAAACCTTTGTCAGTTCTATTTGTTGCAAACATTTTCCTCCAGTGTTGATGCTTTCTAATTTTCTATTTGATCATCTTGAAGTTAAGAAACTTATAATCATTAAATAGTAAAATCAGTCACTGTTTTCTTTGATAATTTATTCCATGGATTATACTTTAAAATTTTTATCATTCCTCAATTTAATTTTGCCTAAATTGTTATTATATATTTCAATCGTCTCAAGATTTTATTATTATTTTAATTTTTTATTTCATTTTGGGATAGAAACAATTAGCAATGTTGTGATAGATTCAGGTGAACAGCGAAGAGACTCAGCCATACATATCCATGTATCTATTCTCCCCCAAACTGTCCTCCCATCCATCCAGGCTGTTATTTGCCACTGAGCAGAATTCCATGTGCTATTCCAGGTTCTTTTTGGTTATCCACTTTAAATATAGCAGTGTTTTAAATTTAACTCTTTAAGTCTTTAAAACTGTATTTTATCTATATAGGGTGTTTTCTCCTCCAAATGGTAAAGTTTCCTAAATCCATTTATTGAATAGCACATCCATGTATTGAATAGCACATCTTATGGGCTTCCTTCATAGCTCAGTTGGTAAAGAATCTGTCTGCAATGCAGGAGACCCAGGTTCGATTCCTGGGTCAGGAACATCCCCTGGAGAAGGAAATGGCAACCCACTCCAGTATTCTTGCCTGGAGAATCCCATGGACAGAGGAGCCTGGTGGACTACAGTCCATGGCGTCACAAGAGTTGGACACAACTTAGTGACTAAACCACCACCACATCTTATTTATGATACTATTATCATTTAGCTTCTTATATATTTATAACCTATTTTAGGGACTTTCATTCATTGGTATGTCAACTCTTGAACTATTACCACAGCATTTTATAATTTGATTTTTATTTAGTGGAATAAATCCTTCCAGTTGTGCACAGCCCATCCCCAATCCCCAATACACCATTAATTTTCATTTTGCAACATTATCTTGGCTGATCTCATTTATTGTTTCTAGTGATCTCAAAAATTTTTCTCATTCTTAAAAAGTTTATTGAGATAATTTTGAAAAATATAAATATACTACATGTTTATTTTATAAAAATCAAGAAACAGAAAATTAATAACATTTCATTTTATTGCCTCATGGTTTCATTTGTGTGAATATGAGTAATCCAGTTGGACTCATATTGTAGCACATATTGGTATCCTGTTTACCTGCAACCTATCAAGTTACTTTGTAAACATTTTCATATCCAATTCGATTTTGAAATCATAGGTTTTGCTGTTGTTCAGTCACTCAGTCATGTCCAACTCTTTGCAACACCATGAACTGCAGCATATCAGGCTTCCCTGTAAATATTTTCATATCCAATTCAATTTTGAAATCATAGGTTTTAATCATATGTAATTTTCACTAATATAAAAGCCTGAACCTCTATTTAAGAATTCCCCTATTGTTGGATATCTAAGTTATTGACAATTTTTTTTTGTTTGTTTTCTTTAAGTAGTATCCCAATAAAAATATATACAAACACATCTATGGTCACATTTGATCATTTCCTTAAAGTATCTTTCTGGGTCTGGGTCAAATAGTTATGAGCATTTTTAAGGCTTTAAATTGCTTTTTAAAATATTGTGCAAATTTAAATTCCCACCAGCTTATGAAATGTCTGTTTCCACAGTATTCTTGCCAACACTTGAGTATTATTATCTCATTGAGATTTTCATTAGGGTTATGTTAAATCTATAAATCAATTTAGAAAGAACTCTCTTCCTTACAATATTTATTCTTTTCCTTCAGGAAGATAGTGTGCCTCCACTTAAGTAAATCTTCATATGTCTCAAAAAAGTTTTACTGTTTTCTTAATGTAAATCCTACAGATTTATTATTGGAATTATTTTATTATTGCTGTTTTATTATTTTTGTTTTGTTTTGTGAGTGCCACTTAAAAGTTTATATACACTTTTAAAATTGAAGTATAGTTGATTTACAACTTTTCAGGTGTAAATCAGAGTTAGTTATATATATAACATATTATATATAATATGTTACGTATATGCATATACACACTCATATATTCTCATATATATTCTTTTCCATTATAGGTTATTACAAGATACTGAGTAGAGTTTCCTGTGCTATATGGTAGGTCCTTGTCAGTTATCTATTTTGTATGTAGTAGTGTGTATCTGTTAATCCCAAATTTCTAATATATCCCTCCCCACTTCCCCTTTGGTAACCATGAGTTTGTTTTCTATGTCTCAGCCTGTTTTGTAAAAAGTTCACTTGTATCATTTTCTTTAGATTCCATATATAAATGATATCATATGGTATTTGTCATTCTCTTTCTGACATTTCACTTAGTATGATAATCTACAGGTCCATCCTTGTTGTGGCAAATGGCATTATTTCATTATTTTTATGGTTGAGTAATATTTCATTGTATGTATGTACCAGATCTTCATCATCTATTCATCTGTTGCTAGATATTTAGGGTGTTCCCAGATCTTGGCCATGGAAAATAGTGTTTCTACGAACACTGAGGCTTATGCATCTTTCTGAATTAGAGTTTTGTCTAGATATATGCCCAGGAGGGGAATTGCTGGATCATATGGTAGCTCTATTTTTAGTTTTTTAAGGAATATTCATAATGTTCTCCATAGTGGCTGTACCAGTCTACATTCCCACCAACAGTGTAGGAGGGTTTCCTTTTCTCCACACTCTCTCCAACATTTATTATTTGCAGCCATTCAGACTAGTATGAGGTGATACCTTGTTGTTATATCTTCTTTTTTTCCCCCAAAGTATGTCCTATAAGTATTTTATCCTCCAGATGCTCTGTGAAAAAACAAAAGATTCTATATTCAAATTGGTGTGGGAAGGGCTATGAACTTAACTTGGAAATTTTCATGACACATTCAGGAAAGCTTGACACATCCTTTTGTAAAGAAATTTGCTTAACATTATTTATTACCCCACCCAGAACATCTCAGAATTTATTTGATCATGGAATATCTTTTTATGTAAAAATAAAAATTTTTACACTAATTCTATTATCACTCAGTAGAGCTGATCTTCTGAGGAGCCTAATGTTGTGGAATGACAAATGGCCTCAGTTTATCATTCCTCCCTGTAGCTATCCCTTTTGCCATGTAACTCTGGGGTGCACTTCTGCCCTGACTATGGACTTGGCTGTTACTTGGCCCGTGGAATGTGAGCTAAGATAGAGCACATAGAAGCTTTCAAAGGGTGGCTGGTAACTGTTTCATCTTCCATATTTGTGATAAAGATACGCCAAGTGTACCCAGGTAAAAAATTATATACTTGTAGCACAGCTGAGTTACACTGTTTATCCCAATAGAAACTACACAAGGTCACTCAAAAAATAGCCAGTGCTCTTTATGAAAGTGAGCCCCGGCAAGACCAGAAGAACCACTCAGTAAGACTTCAGATGTATCAGTTAAGCATAGCAAACACCCTCTTCCAACAATACAAGAGAAGACTCAACACATGGACATCACCAGATGGTCAACACCGAAATCAGATTGATTATATTCTTTGCAGCCAAAGATGGAGAAGCTCTATACAGTCAGCAAAAACAAGACCGGGAGTGGACTGTGGCTCAGGTCATGAATTTCTTATTGACAAATTCAGACTGAAATTGAAGAAAGTGGAGAAAACCACTAGACCATTCAGGTATGACCTAAATCAAATTCCCTTATGAATATACAGTGGAAGTGAGAAATAGATTTAAGGAACTAGATCTGATAGACAGAATGCCTGATGAACTATGGATGGAGGTTCATGACATTGTACAGGAGACAAGAATCAAGATCATCCCCAAGAAAAAGAAATGAAAAAAAGCAAAATGGCTGTCTAAGGAGGCCTTGCAATAGCTGTGAAAAGAAGGGAAGCGAAAAGCAAATGAGAAAAGGAAAGATATAGGCATTTGAATGCAGAGTTCCAAAGAATAGAAAGGAGAGATAAGAAAGCTGTCCTCGGTGATCAGTGCAAAGAAATAGAGGAAAACAACAGAATAGGAAAGACAAGAGATTGCTTCAAGAAAATTAAAGATACCAAGGGAACATTTCATGCATAGATGGGCTTGATAAAGGACAGAAATGGTATGGACCTAACAGAAGCAGAAGATATTAAGAAGAGGTGGCAAGAATACACAGAAAAACTGTACAAAAAAGATCTTCACAACCCAGATAATCATGATGGTGTGATCACTCACCTAGAGCCAGACATCCTGGAACGTGAAGTCAAGTGAGCCTTAGGAAGCATCACTACGAATAAAACTAGTGGAGGTGATGGAATTTATTTGAGCTATTTCAAATCCTGAAAATTTATGATGTGAAAGTGCTGCCCTCAATATGCCAGCAAATTTGGAAAACTCAGCAGTGGCCACAGGACTGGAAAAGGTCAGTTTTCATTCCAATACCAAAGAAAGGCAATGCCAAAGAATGCTCAAACTACCACACAATTGCACTCATCTCACATGCTAGTGAAGTAATGCTCAAAATTCTCCAAGCCAGGCTTCAGCAATACGTGAACAGTGACTTCCAGAATTTCAAGCTGGTTTTAGAAAAGCAGAGGAACCAGAGATCAAATTGCCAACATCTGCTGGATCATCAAAAAAGTAAGAGAGTTCGAGAAAAACATCTCTTTCTGCTTTATTGACTATGCCAAAGCCTTTGACTGTGTGGATCACAATAAACTGTGGAAAATTCTGAAAGAGATGGGAATACCAGACCACCTGACCTGCTTCTTGAGACACCTGTATGCAGGTCAGGAAGCAACAATTACAACTGGACATGGAACAACAGACTGGTTCCAAATAGGAAAAGGAGTCTGTTAAGGCTGTATATTGTCACCCTGCTTATTTAACTTCTATGCAGAGTACATCATGAGAAACGCTGGGCTGGAGGAAGCGCAAGCTGGAATCAAGATTGCCGGGAGAAATATCAATAACCTCAGATATGCAGATGACACCACCCTTATGGCAGAAAGTGAAGAACTAAAGACCCTCTTGATGAAAGTGAAAGAGGAGAGTCAAAAAGTTGGCTTAAAGCTCAACATTCTGAAAACGAAGATCATGGTATCTAGTCCCATCACTTAATGGCAAATAGATGGGGAAACAGTGGAAACAGTGTCAGACTTTATTTTGGGGGGCTCCCAAATCACTGCAGATGGTGATTGCAGCCATGAAATTAAAAGACACTTACTTCTTGGAAGGAATGTTATGACCAACCTAGACAGCATATTGAAAAGCAGAGACATTACTTTTTCAACAAAGGTCTGTCTAGTCAAGGCTATGGTTTTTCCAGTGGTCATGTATGGATGTGAGAATTGGATTATCAAGAAAGCTGAGCACAGATGAATTGATGCTTTTGAACTGTGGTGTTGGAGAAGACTCTTGAGAGTCCCTTGGACTGCAAAGAGATCCAACTAGTGCATCCTAAACGAGATCAGTCCTGGGTGCTCATTGGAAGGACCGATGTTGAAGCTGAAACTCCAATATTTTGGCCACCTGCTGTGAAGAGCTGACTCATTTGAGAAGACCCTGATGCTGGGAAAGATTGAGGGCAGGAGGAGAAGGGGATGACAGAGGATGAGATGGTAGGATGGCATCACTGACTCAGTGGACTCTAGGAGTTGGTGATGGACAGGGAGCCCTGGCATGCTGCGGTTCATGGGGTCACAAAGAGTTGGACACAACTGAGTGACTGAACTAAACTGAACTGAAAGCACTGAGATTTGAGGTTGCTTGTTGCATACCATTATTATGGCAATAGATAACTGATCCATAGATCTTAAAGCAGGTATGATGAAGGCAGTTAGTCTAAGCTTGATAGTCTTTATTAAGAAATTCCCTTTCATTTCTATTTTTCTAAATGCTTCTAGCCAAAACTGTTATTGAATAACTTTTGGGCAGTCATTGAGATTATTTTAAGCTTTTCTAATTGAGCCTACTGATGTACTTTTTATATTAATAAGCTTCCTATTAATAGGCTGTCCTGGCCTTCCTAGGATGAGTCATTCTTGGTAGCAGTTGATCATTCTTTAAATGTACTATTGAATTCCATATGCTAATATTCTCCTCAGGGATTTAGCATCTCTATTCATAAATGAAATTAGTTTGTAGTTTCCTATTTTGGCTCATCCTTTTCAATTTTGGTATAAAGCATAAGCCAACTTTATAAAATGACTTAGTTAGTTTTTAGTCTTTGTCTATGTTCTAGATCAATTTGCATAATAGTCCGACTAATAGAATTCACCAATAAAGCCATCTGGTCATTGAATCTTTTGATAATTTGTAATTTCTGTGATAACTTATAATTTTAACTTTTCCCTCTTATTATTGGTCTTAAGTTGTCTTACTTATTTTTAATTACACTTTGGGAAATTCAAATTACTTTAATGATAGCCAATAATATACTGCCCACCTACAAGTACAGAAGACTTAAGAGACATGGGTTCGATCCCTGGGTCAAGAAAATCCCTTGGAGGAGAGCATGGAAACATACTCCAATATTCTTGCCTGGAGAATCCCATGGACAAAGGAGCCTGGCAGGCTACAGTCCATTGGGTTGCAGAAGCTACTTAAGCATGCATTCAATATATATCCTGTACTTAGTCTGTTCTTGGAAGCTGCCTTTCAATCATCTGGGAACACAGTCTGATATAATTAGCTAAATAAATAAACACAGATCCGGCCATTTGTTTCAGTAGCTACAACTTAATATCAAACTTAAAGAGAGTTTGTATCTTAATGCAACCTAGTATTTCTGCATGCAATGGTATGGTTACATACATGGGTGGCCACCATATTTTCTAATTATTTTTTGGTGGGTGGGTCTTTGGAAGAACCTTTTGTCTACTTTTTCTGGCTGGGAAAGTGGGGTTAGAGAAAGTAATCTGGATTTATCAATGTTAAAATTTTGAATGCTTGTACATATGTGTTCATCATGTAAGAAAATAACCTGAAAGTAGAACTCTTTGGAAAATCCTAGAATTTCACCATCGTGTAGATTGGCCTAAGTTATACATGGGGATTTGAGGTTTAATAGACAATGTGTGGAAATACCTCTTGCCGACTTGGTCTGTGCCCTCAATGGCCTCATGAGAAGATGAGGCAGGGCAGGCACTTACCAGCCACAGAGCATGATTGGCTCTGTGTTCCGGTTTCTCTGGACTGTGTTGTCTCTTCGACATGCTCAATTCTCAGGTTTCAGGCACCTTATTTTATTAGCATCAAGAATAAATATTTATACAGTGCTTATTATGCATCAGTGATAACATTTACCAGCCCCATTTTGCAGTTTAGGAAAGGATGGCACAGAAAGATTGCAAAATTTGCCCATGCTTGCCAGCATGTGAGTATCGATGTTAAGATTCAAATCCAGGCGGTAAGTCTCCCTGGGCTGCACTGTCAGCCCCTATGGAGTTCCCTGCACCCCGCTGCCATTCTTTCTTATTTTGTCTTATTTTTCTACCTGTTCACCCGAGTGTTTGGCTCCATTGGACTTAATTAGTGTTGATCCTATAGATTTATTTCTAGATGAGAATAGAAGAGACAAAGAGACAAAAAAAGTCAAAGTGGAAAGAGTGAAGGGCTTGACAGGGAAACAATTCATGGATTCTGATTTGAAACTGTGGCTGACCCCAGCTCTAAAATCTAGACATAACAAAGTATCTATCTCATGGTGTGATTGTGAAGATTTTCTGAGCAAAGGGTCTGATGTATTGCTAACATTCAATGGATACTAGTTAATCATAGAAAAGGATGATGATGATGGTGATGAATGATGACCATAAAATCAAGCTTCTGGCACCAACTGGCTCTGTGACCTTGCTCAAGTCACTTTGCTTCTCTGGGTCTCTGTTTCCTCATTTGTCCTTTGTAAGATGGGACTTAGTGGTGGAGAAGCTGAGTGAGATTAAGTGTGGGAATAGTGTCCATAGTGACTTATACATACTGCTAAGTATAATCACTGCCCATCAGGGCTACGGTTGACAGATGGAACAATGAGAAAGCAAAGCAAAATAAAATAGGATGTCTAGTCGAATCTGAATTTCAGATAAGCTATGACTGCTTACTTAACATAAGTATGTCCCAAACATTGAATGGGACATACTTACACTAAACAATTAATTGTTATTAGAACTCAGTTCTCCAGGTTTCCCTGCCTGCTCTAGTGTCCGGATTTCCCAGATCAGAAAGTTGCAGTAAATTTGTGCCAGGCCAAGTTGTTCCGTTAAGTCAAGGATCTGAGTTTGAGAATCTCCTTCTTCCCTACCCTATCTTCTTTCTTCTTTGGGGAAAAAGGATAGAGTAACCAAATGGGGATATTTGTTTGTCATAAATTACCAAGAGAAGAGCTTCTCCAGATTCAATAAGGCAATTATTATATCTTGAGGAAAGAACAATTGATTGTTCCAAACAAATGCTCCAGCTTGTGATTTCACAGAAATCTGTGTCTCTAACCTGCTGTAGTTGTTAAGTCAGAAGTAAATATATTCTTAATAGCTAACTGGTATTTATTGAATGTACAATAACTTGCCTGCTAAGCTTAAATGAAATGCACTGTTAATTAAAACTATCTCTGTACCAAGTCCTCGAGGGAAAATACATCACAAACACTCTGACTTGAGAGTTTTTTTTCACCCTCACTTCCCAACTGAGCCCCCTCTTGGTAAATTTTAATATGATCTGTTTGGAGGCCTGCAGATGTTTTTGCTGGGCAGTTTTCTCCTGCTTAGGGATATGAAAACTTCACTTACTGATTCAGACTTGAGAACTCGTCAGAGAGACCCCAAGCTGAAGCTATGTGCTTGGTGCTCCAAAGCTTGCTCTGGCCACTTGGAAGAGTTGGGGTTGCATCTGAAATTGCCAACTGATTGGCTGTTCAGACCAAAACTTTTGCTTTGCCTCTTGGAGCCTGGAGAATTTTCCAACCTGTGACATAAATGTAACTGATTAGATCTTTGGTGATAGGTCAGGAAAGAGGCTGGGCAGGATTCCGAAGCACAGGCAGACCTTGACTTGTTCGGTGGGTCTCAGTGCGTGCCAGTCCTCCTACTGCGTGAACCCCCAATTTGGTGATGCTTAGAGACAGCTTTTGTTTATTTATCTGCTTACTTGTTTTCTCATTATTCCACAAGTATTTGATGTCTGTGTGTCTAGTGGACCTGAAATCTCATGAATACCATGACTGGGGAGATAAAGTCTCAGTCCCAGCCGTGTCACTTGCAGACGTACAAATTCACATTTATGCAATTCAAGCAGTCATTTCACTCCCCCGAGTTTGTTTCCTTTTCTGCAAAGTGAGGATAGTGTCTTCCCTACAAATCACTGAATGGTTGTGAAGTTCAAATGAGACGATGTATGCACAAACCCTTTAAAAGTCAAAAGAATCATCATAGAGACACGTATTTTCCCCGATAGCTGATAGTCATGGTTCCTGAGAGTTCCCCAGCACCCACTGGGTGTGCACAGCTGCAGTGCACTGAGGACCAGTGAATGACAGCCTGTGAGGACCAGTGAATGACAGCCTGTGAGGACCAGGGCAAGGCGGGTGGGCCACGAGGATGAACAGTTCAACCTCCCATCGTCCCCTAAGGGTGAAAGCCAGCAGAATAATTAGTAAAGCCTGATTGTCTTTCCGGATGTGGAGACAAGGAAACACTTGCAAAGACCTGAGCTCATTTGATTTGTGCAGCATTCCTAGGAGCATGGCAGGCAGGTTTTCTTTCTCATGTTATGGCTAAGGAACTGAACAGCAAGAGAGGAACGTGACCAGTCCAAGGTCACTCTGTGCACAAGTACCCCAACCAGGGCTAGCTGCAGCTCTTTCCTGTACATTCAGGATAGCAGTCTGTTCTCCATCAGGCTGAGAACTCTAGCATCTGTCTCACCCAGACTCTAAGGAATGTGTTTACTGGGGATCAGGAGCCTCTGGACTAATCAGTCAGACCTGTTTTGTGGTGCAGAGCTTAGTGAGTGAGCCTGGCTGCATTTCAGCACCCACAGGCCTTGGTGGGAATGCGCTTGTGCAGTACACAAAGCGAATAAGAGTAAGCGGTGGTCTTAGGTGGGTTGGGACTGGCTAGGCTTGCTTGTCCCTGAGGCAGATCACTGGAGCCGCTGACCTTCTTAGGACAATCTGGGATTTCCCTGATGGCATGTTTGTCTCCACAGTGCTCTCAGAGGGTGCAATAAAAAGTCAATATCCGATTGCAGTGGGAAGCCGTAAGCCAGCTCTAATGACTTGGGTGTGTGGATATTAAGGGTCAATGTAATTATAATTCCAAGATAATGGTGGGGGGGCACACTCAGCAAGGTTTTGTGCTAATGTTGCTGATTTCCCCTTTGTCTCTCAAGTTCCCTGCATTCATCACATAGATTCATCACTGCTGGACTCAAGAATACAGCTTTCTCCACATTCTTCCTCACACTAGTGGGTGTTCCGAGGTAGGGCTGGGGGGTGGGGGGGGCATCCGAGGCTGCCCTGCATGTTACCAGGACTGCTGAGCTTTGCCTTTCCTGCCCCTGCCTTTCCTCTCCAATGCCAGCTTTGTCACTAACAACACCAGATATCAGGCTGCCCTGTACTCTCTGGCCCTCAAATTTTCCATCTTGGAAATGAAATGGATAAGAGTGATTTCCAAGGGTCCCTGTAACTCTGAGCTTCTTAGAACCACTGCTGCATCCAAGAAATGCCAGAACCAGGCCTACAGGGCAGCCTAAGAGACAAAGACGAGATGCAAATTGAATGAAGAGTGTGGTTTTCAGTTTCACTAGTTGCCTTCGCTTCAGGAGCTCAGTGGCAATGTCAGACTCCTGGCTCCTACACGTGGGAGCACTGATATGGAGCATTTCTGTCATTGCAGAAAGTTCTACTGGGCTGTACTCAGGATAGTCCTCGGAGGAAGCTAGCAGGTGACAGGGTGCCTGGGCACAGCATGGAGGAGAGCAGGGAGGTCTGACATCTGGTGAAGACTGGTTTATCATCCTGGAGTGAGTTGCCTTTTAAAGTTTGATGTTAGTTGCTCAGTTATGTTCAACTCTCTGCAACTCCATGAACTTTAGCCCGCCAGGCTCCTCTGTCCATGGGATTCTCCAGGCAAGAATACGGGAGTGGGTTGCCATTTCCTTCTCTAGAGGATCTTCCTGACCCAGGGATAGAACCCGGGACTCCTGCATTGCTGGAAGCTGAGAAGCCAGGGAAAATGTTACATGTTAGCAACAAACCAAAGTATTGTCTAAGTTCCCCTTTTTTCTCAAAGGGAGTTATGGATGGCCTATTTCTTCCTGCCCTCCCCTCCCCTTCCCACTCCCAAGCCTCTTACTCTACCTAGGGGTTGCCCAATTCAGCAAATAAAAATACAGGATTCCTATTTAAGTTGGAATTTTAGATAAGCAATAAATCCGTTTCCTTATTATTATTAATTTTTATCAGAGTATAGTTGCTTGTTAGCATCTGCTGTACAGCAAAGTGAATCAGCCACACGTGTACATATATCCCCTCTTTTTTGAATTTCCTTCATATTTAGGTCATCGTAGAGCATTGAGTAGAGTTCCCTGTACTATACAGTCAGTTCTCATTAGTTATCTATTTAATACATAGTAGTGTATATATATCAATCCCAATCTCCCAGTTCAACCCACCCCTTTTCTCCCTTGGTTTCCATACGTTTGTTCTCTACATCTGTTTCTCTGTTTCTGCTTTGCAAATAAGTTCATCTGTACCATTTTTTCTAGATTCCAGTAGAAGTTACATTATATGATTGAATCCTTTTTTTTTTTAAGTATAAGTATGTTCCATGCAATATTTAGGCCATACTTATACTAAAAATTTATTTGTTGTCTATCTGAAATTCTCCTTGAACTGGTTGTCCTCCTGTGTTTATCTGGCCGCCCAGCCCTGATCACCTCCCATGTGGGGCCTCAGAGGATCTCAGGCCTAGGGTCACAGGTCTGGGGATAGGTGTGGCTGTCCTTCCACATTTTGCATATGTATTGGTGAGTGTCTGATCATGTGACAAGGGTGGGGTGTGAGCAGAGGAAACACAGACGTCTGCCCAGGCCTAATGGCTCTACATCTGTGTACACTGGGTAGGCAGGGGATAAGGAGCCATTGTTGTGGGTTTCTTCCTGTGCTTCTGCCAGGGACCATGTGTCTTGATTCCCCCAAAGTGAGCAGAGGAGACTTACTGTTTGATTTGTCAGTTACAGAAGGTTTGACTGGGTTGTTTTCCCCATGAGTGGGCACAGCTGGCATATACATATATCTTACCATCTCTGAGGGCACAGGGGAGGGTGTGGGAGGGCGCTCACCACTCAGGAAAAGCCACCTCTGGGGGCCCCCTCTTCCTCCTCGAGTCCCCTGGGGGTCATGCCACGTGAATCACCCAGCCCTGCTCCATTTGCTCTACTCTGATCTCCATTCAGTCTCCTGGTTTTGCCTCAGGCTGTGTGTTTGGATCAACTTCCCAGGTGGCTCAGTGGTAAAGAATCTGCCTGCTAATGCAGAAGACACCAGAGAAGTGGATTCGAACCCAGGGTGGGAAAGATCCCCTGGAGAAGGGCATGGCAACCCACCGCAGTTTTCTTGCCTGGAGAATCCCATGGGCAGAGGAGCCTGGCAGGCTATCAGTCCACAGGGTCCTGAAGAGCTGACATGACTGAGCAGCTGAGCACACACACACACGTGTGTGTAGGGGCTGGGGGCTGCAGGTTGGAAAGCTGTAGGCCAGGCTGTGAGAGCACTGAGCTGCCAGCAGCCACTCCTGGTCCTGAGTTTTCCTTTCTCCCTCTCCTTGACTCCCTTCTCTTCTCTCTATTCCAGTCCAACGTTGGTGAGGAGGTTGGGAACAGTTCAGTCTGACCTTGGTCACTCTTTTAGGTCCATCTGTCCTGCTTTCGGGTTCCCTTTGGCCCCATGGATGCTGAACTGACTCTGAAAAAGATTCTCCCCCTGGTGCCCCACCACCCCTCTACTCCATTACAGGAATCTCTGCTTCTGCTTTCTGTATGCACTGCAACCCAGATACCTCATATCCATCTTAGCCTTGCCTCCTTTCCTAGACACTGTCCCTTCCTGCCGTCACTTTCTCACTTGACTTTCCACTTCCCTGATTACTTCCTATTTGGTAGTTTCTGCTGCAGCCCCACAGCCTCTAGGAAGCCTTTGCTGGCCATGCAGCTGTCACATCCCTCCCGCCTCTGCACACCTGGAGCCCCTAAGACCTGAACCGTGTCTACACAGTCAGCATTGGTGCTGCAGCCTCAGCTCCAAGTGTCAGTCTGCCCCCTCCTCAGCCATCTCAAGGACTTTAAAAGGACTAATCTAATACCTTCCATACTTCTGGTACCAAGTCTAGTGTGCTTGCTGCCCAAAATCGGGTGGTGAAATAATCAAAGGCTGGGAAGACCCGCGCAGGGTGTTCTAGTCATGCCAGGAAGATGGCACTGCCCTTCCCCCCTGGTCCAGAGTGGGCAGAATGCTGCCATGCTGGATTGTCTCAGAAGGTCACAATTTTATTTATGTTTGTTTAGTTGCTAAGTCGTGTCCGACTCTTTTGCAACCCCATGGACGGTAGCCTGCCAGGCTCCTCTGTTCATGGGAGTCTCTAGACAAAAATACTGGAGTGGGTTGCTGTTTCCTTCGCCAGGGGATCTTCCCGATCCAGTGATTGAACCCACATATCCTGCATTGCAGGCTGACTCTTTACCACTGAGCCACCAGTTTTAATTATCAATGTATATACTTGTAACTGAAGAGCATCATTTCCAAGTGAAACATTAGGCAGGACCTTAAGACACTGACCACACACCACTGCCACAGAGATGAGGGAGGAGGACTGAGAGCCAGTCCACCTCATCCCCTGACTCCAAGGGGGTCCTGCAGAATGGAGTTAGAGCCACCTGCTGAGACAGCCTGTGCCCCTCCACCTTGTAATGGTCTGGGATTCAGTTCCTTGACATCCTGGAAGTTTCTCTGTGCATGCTCGACAGTTTAGTTAAAATTTGACATTGCCTGTTGGTGCTCTATTTCCCTTTCAGTATCTTTTCCTAAAGGATAATGTGGGGGGTACTTATGACAACTCGCGGAGGGCCCACCTTTCCTCTTCTTGCTTTCTCAGAGCCCTAGCTGGTGCCTCGGTGGAAGCTCCGGCCGAGACTGTGGCTGTCTTGTTTCATGTCAGCCCTGGGCCTCATCCTGGACTGTAAACATCAAACTCATCCTTGACAGGTTGTGACATCCTCCAAGGCCGGAGACATTTTGTAGCTGTCAGGGAGGACCGGCTGACAGGTCTGTATCTCAGAATGTTTGCTGGGCTCTGGCACATCTTTCTAGGGGCTGAGGAGACACCCCACCCACTCCAGGCCGTTGGTACCTGTGACTCTCTGCTTCACTGTCCTTTACTGGAAGCTGGGCTGTTCCCTACAAGAGCTGGAGCTTGCAGGCGCCTTTGGGTAAAGCATAGCTAACAGTTCCCTTTCTCTCAGTGGCCCAATATATGCTTGTCCTCTGCAGAAAGTCTGAGAGCAGAATCTGGTCAGCAGCATGACCACGTCTGATCCATCCCACCTGGGAACCAGTTCACAGTGCTTGACAGCATGCAAAGTCTTTCCTGACCCATCAGTCTCTCTGTGTCTGCTGGAAGGTCTGGTGCCCTGCTAGACCTAGGCTGTATATGAAAGTTAGGACCGGGGACTTCCCTGACGGTTCAGTGGTTAAGAATCCACTTGGCAATGCAGGGGACAGAGGTTTGATTCCTGGTCCAGGAAGATCCTACATGCAATGGAGCGACTAAAGCTGGTGCCATAACTACTGAGGCCCCACGCTGTAGAGCCCATGCTCCTCAACAGGAGAAGCCACTGCAGTGAGAAGCCTCTGCACCACAACTAGAGAGTAAACCCTGCTCTCTGCAACTAGAGAAAGTCCAGAGCAGCAACAAAGACCCTGTGCAGTCAAAAATAAATAAATGTTTACAAAACAGGGCAGGATACAGGATGCTGGGGCTGGTGCACAGGGATGACCCAGAGAGATGGTATGGGAGGAAGGTGAGAGGGGGGTTCAGGATTGGGAACACATGTACACCCATGGCAGATTCATGCTGATGTATGGCAAGACCAATACAGTATTATGAAGTAAAATAAAATTAAAAAAAAAAAAAAACAGGGCTTCCTTGGTAACTCAGTAAAGAATCTGCCTGCAATGAATGCAGGAGACCTGGGTTCAATCCCTGGTGTGGGAAGTTCCCCTGGAGAAGGAAATGGCAACCCACTCCAGCATTCTTGCCTAGAGAATTCCATGGGCAGAAAGCCTGGCGGGCTACAGTCCATGCGGTTGCAAAAAGTCAGACATGGCTGAACGACTAATACTTTCAACTTTCAAGGACCAATAATACTGAAAGCTATTTTTTTTTTTAAAGTTCTTACAATCTAACAGGCTTGTAACTGTTTCCCACGTGTCAACTCATTTATTCCTAACAATCAACCAACAGTGTGGGCACTATTTTGTGCCCATTTTACAGAGGAAGAATTGAGGGCACAGAGAAATCAACCCCTTGTCCAAGATCACCAGCTGGGAAGAGACAGGGCTGGGCTTCAAACTCAGGCAGCTTGGCTCCAGTATATTCTATGGCCACCCCAGCAGTTCTTGCCTAGTTATTTTGCCAAGTTGTCATGAAGTTCAAATGAGCTGATGGATGATAAAGCACTTGGAAAAGCATAAAATTACTATGCAAGCACAAGGTGTTTTATGAACAGCTGGCTCCTTCACCAGATACTCGGATGACAGTTGGGTTTGACTTTTTAATTAATTTGAAGGCAAGCTTAGGCAGAGAATACAGGTCCAATCAGACTTTAAGAACACCCTTGTCTTTCCCTCTGCCTTCTGACTGCTTTGATTTCCTCCCTGCTAAATTCCTGAGCCCTGATCTATTAAGAATTTCCATTGGGTATAGAATTAAACAGTGATGTGGAGTCATAGAATCATAGACAGAAACAGCCTTTCAGACCATTGATCCATTCTGTCTAGGAAATAGCTAACCTGGATCTTTCCTATCTTTGCCTTAAGAACTCTCTGTGGATCTGTCCTTCATGACTTTTTCTAAACTCTTACAAAGTCTATTTTAGATGTGTTATTTATATATTATATAGCCTGTTTCCAGCAAAGACTGTCTACCCACAAGCTCTCAGAGAGAACCAACAAGCAACTTCAGCATGAAAGCAGGTGAGTTGGGGGTAGATCTGGTCTTCTAACTTTTTCAACAGTCCCATACATTTTTTGGGGCCTGCTGGATTCTGCTCTCAGGATGAAAGATGAAATATCCAGCAGTGTACACAAACCTTATCTTAGAACCATATCTCTCTTTTGCGGGGGGAAAGAGCGTATGGTTGATAGAATTAGAGATTGGCTTTCCAAAGGCAATGCCAAAGAATTCTCAAACTACCGCACAATTGCACTCATCTCACATGTTAGTGAAATAATGCTTAAAATTCTCCAAGCCAGGCTTCAGCAATATGTGAACCATGAACTTCCAGATGTTCAAGCTGGTTTTAGAAAAGGCAGACGAACCAGAGATCAAATTGCCAACATCCGCTGGATCATCCAAAAAGCAAGAGAGTTCCAGAAAAACAAACAAACATCTATTTCTGTTTTATTGACTATGCCAAAGCCTTTGACTGTGGATCACAATAAACTGGAAAATACTGAAAGAGATGGGAATACCAGACCACCTGACCTGCCTCTTGAGAAACCTGTATGCAAGTCGGGAAGCAACAATTAGAACTGGACATGGAACAGCAGACTGGTTCCAAATAGGAAAAGGAGTACGTCAAGGCTGTATATTGTCACACTGCTTATTTAACTTCTATGCAGAGTACATCATGAAGAAACACTAGGCTGGAATCAAGATTGCCGGGAGAAATATCAATAACCTCATATATGCAGATGACACCACTCTTATGGCAGAAAGTGAAGAAGAACTAAAGAACCTCTTGATGAAAGTGAAAGAGGAGAGTGGAAAAAGTTGGCTTAAAGCTCAATATTCTTAAAACTAAGATCATGGCATCCAGCCCCATCACTTCATGGCAAATAGAAGGGGAAACAGTGGACACAGTGGCTGACTTTATTTTTCTGGGCTCCAAAATCACTGCAGATGGAGATTTCACCCATGAAATTAAAAGACGCTTACTCCTTGGAAGGAAAGTTATGACCAACCTAGACAGCATATTAAAAAGCAGAGACATTACTTTGTCAGCAAAGGTCTGTCTAGTCAAGGCTATGGTTTTTCCAGTGGTCATGTATGGATGTGAGAGTTGGACTATAAAGAAAGCTAAGTGCTGAAGAATTGATGCTTTTGAACTGTGGTGTTGGAGAAGACTCTTGAGAGTCCCTTGGACTGCAAAGAGATTTAGCCAGTCCATCCTAAAGGAGATCAGTCCTGGGTGTTCATTGGTGGGACTGATGCTGAAGTTGAAACTTCAATACTTTGGCCACCTGATGCGAAGAGCTGACTCATTTGAGAAGACCCTGATGCTGGGAAAGATTGAGGGCAGGAGGAGAAGGGGATGATAGAAGATGAGATGGTTGGATGACATCACCAATTTAATGGGCATGGGTTTGGGTGGACTCCGGGAGTTGGTGATGGACAGGGAGGCCTGGTGTGCTGCAGTTCATGGGGTTGCAAAGAGTCGGACATGACTGCGTGACTGAACTGAACTGAACCCCTGGTTACCTTGACTTGTCCCTGGTCTGTTCTCACTGACTTTTGGATTTATACACCCTTGTCTGTTTCACTTTTCAAGAGCATCCATTAAGTTTCACCTCAAGGTTGTTGCTCCAGGATCCCGTTCCTGCTTGCCTTTCTTCAGATTTATCATGTCTACTTGTCAAGTTTTCTTTGCTATCCAAAAGTTGGTATCATGATGCTTCGCAAAAGACAGCAACAACAGCATGTGTGAGTCAGCCAGAAAGACCTTAAAGACAATATGTTTGGCTCTATCTGTGATCTGTGATCATTCTTATCACCCACATGTTCTAAAATCTAAATACTTTGCTGGAAATCTGTGAGCTCATAGCCATCTATTTTGCAAAAAGCATCTGTTCTTTTCCTTTTCAGCTCTGGAAACCTATGCTTAAAGGCCATAAGGGAATATAAATCTTAAAATATATAAACAGTCTTTTAATGTTTATAATAAATATATAAATATAATTTTGAAATGGAGACTACAAGTTGAGTTTCTACTATGTGCCAGACAATGCTAGACATGTTATAGACTTTATCTAGTTTCATAATATAGAATTGATCAGCATGTAAGGATTACACAGATGTGTAGCTTAACAGTCAGGAGTCAGAACTTTGGGTAAAATGACCATTCAGGGTTTGACTGAGGACCACTGGCTTTGGCTTTTCTAGGAGTCATGTGTGGATGTGAGAGTTGGACCATAGAGAAGACTGAGTGCTGAAGAATTGATGCTTTCAAATCAATTCTGGAGAAGACTCTTGAGAGTCCCTTGGACAGTAAGGAGATCAAGCCAGTCAATCCTAAAGGAAATCAGCCCTGAATATTCATTGGAAGGACTGATGCTGAAGCTGAAGCTCCAATATTTTGGCCACCTGATGTGTGAAGAGCTGACTCATTAGAAAAGACTGTGATGCTGGGGAAGATTTGAGAGCAGGAGGAGAAAGGAGTGACAGAGGATGAGATGACTGGATGGCTTCACCTACTCAGTGGACATGAGCTTGAGCAAACTCTGGGAAATAGTGAAGGACAGGGAAGCCTAGTGTGCTGTAATTCATGGGTTGCAAGGAGTTGGACATGGCTGAGTGACTGAACATTGGCTCCTCCTGATCAAACAGGGAACACAAAGACACATCATCACACTGAAGGGGAATGGAGTCAGTGGGGGTGTTGGCAGGCCTTACACAGTACCTGCCATTGATATGAAATAGAACAAGCAATAAGAGGAGATCCAGGGCCTTGGAGAATCACATGTGTAATCCGCACTTTCATTCAGCCCTAAACATTGCTTCAGGTCAGCAAGCACGATTGGAGAACCAGTGATTTGCTTGATCCTGTTTCAGCTACTAGGGAGACAGAGAAGGATCTAGAGTAAAGCGGAAGTCTTCATATCCCCACTAAAGGGTTCTATAAGTATAGGAGAAACAATAGAAATATACACAAATTTTTAAATGTAGACAAGCAAAAGGGACAGATAAGTAGGACATAGAAAAATGCTTTAGAATATGGACCATTCAAGAATATAAATAAAATTCAATGGATCAAGCTGGCCACATTTCAATGAATCATTCATCAATGCTTCTAGCACTGTACTAAGTGCTATCAGAATTGCCAAAACTCTAACAGGAGGCCTTTTTCCTAAAGGAATTTGTGTCTGGTGAGAGAGACAAAATGCAGAGCGACATCAAGTTGCAGTCACCTATGCAAGTGCTGGACTTGGAGACACAGGCTGTAAAAGGCAAAAGGGCATTGTTTCAGGGTTGATGTCCCTTTAAATTCCTCCTCTGCTCCGTTTCTGTGCACAGCTCCTTGGCTGGCATGATATGCTCCTCCTGAGCACAACCAGGAAGTCATGGTAGGAGGGATGCTCTCAGAGCCACCTGCCACATCCTAGGGGGACTCAGGGTGGCTGATGAGCTCCACAGCTCATCCTTAATTAGAAAAGCCACTAAAAACACCACCAGAGAGCCCTGCCCCAGAGCTGCGCTGCGCCTGTTTGCTAATGCGACTTGCTTGGGTTGATTGATACTTGTTTCGCAATTCCTTCCGTCAGCTTTCTCTGGTACGGCCATCTGTTTTCTACCCAGTGAGAGGCACACTGGCTCCGAGCCTTGCCTGATGTGCAGTGAAGATGACTTAATGGTGGGTTGGGGGTTTGAACTGGGGCTTGGAAGTGATCTCCTTTTGGCATTAAGTCGTCCCCAGGGAGAAAGCAGCCATCATGGGTGGCAAGACATCTTGGACCTTGGCTTATATTATCTGAGATTCAGGGCCAAGTTTAGCAGAAGCTGATCCAGAACCTCCCATGACGCTCCTAGAACTTCTGGGATGCTCATCTTCTTTTCTTAGATATATTCATCAGGACTTTTCACCCCATAGCCCATCTACCTGGGTGTTTTGATGTCTGTCCACTGGAAAATTCACCCCTTTCTTCTTTGGCAATAATTGTGTAAAGAACATTATCCTGGGAAGAGGAAACAAGACAGTAAGGCATAACTCTGCATTCAGAGAGCTTATAGTCTCGATTGGAAACATACACACACATACTGTGTGTATATATATGTATAGAAGATCTGAGGAAAATGCAGGGAAGTTTATGGTGAAATTAAGGTTTAAATGGTGTTACCAATAGTAGCCCCAGGAAAGAAAGCGTTTAAAACGGTCAATAGAGTTTGAAATCATCAGGAAAGTCTTTAAAAGGGAAGCAGCTCATGATGTGAGTCTTCAGGCATGGATGGTATTTGGATAAACGAAGCCACAAGGGATGAGTGGAGAAGAAATCAATTTAACATATACGTTATTGTTGTTCAGTTGGTAAGTCATGCCTGACTCTTCTGTGAGCCCATGGACTACAGCCTGCTAGGCTTCTCCTCTGTTCATGGGATTTCCCAGGCAAGAATACTAGAGTGGGTTGTCATTATCTTTTTCAGGGGTTCTTCCTGACTCAGGGACTGAACCCATGTCTCCTGCTTGGCTGGCAGATTCTTTACCACTGAGCCACCAGGGAAACCCATTTAACACTTGTAGGTAAACTACACATATGGGCAAAACTCTGCTTTGGAGTAACAGTCCAGGTATAAAAGAATGTCAGGCCAGAAAAACACTAAGTTTCTAAAGTGATTTTGCTAAGTTGCCTCCCCAGCATCAGTCTGAGGATGTTGCTAAAGTCCACAGAGGAGGAGGATTCTCAGTCTCAGAGGGAAAATGCAGAGCAGGGTGGGCAGGGTCAGCTGCAGCAGAGGAGCTGGGCAGGCTGAGCCTAGAGCCCTGAGTGGAGGGCAGCTGGGCAGGGGGAGGTCCAGTGGCTGCCATGACCAGCATACTGAGCTCTGGCTCCATTCAACAGGATCCGATGTCCATGGGGGAGAGTCCAGCTCAGTGAATGTCGGGGATGCCCTACAGTGGCCCAAATCCAGCCATTGGCAGGGAATGTAGGAAGTTACAGACTCTCAAGAATTGAGGTCCCTGAGATCCCAAGTAAGCCAGCTGGGGATCTTGCATATCACTGGTTGTGGTAGGAAGTAAGATTGATAAGTAGGGAGAGAGGGGGGCAGAAGGGCAGCCATACACAATGGATGGTTTGGGAGTGATGTTCGTTGAGGAATCTGTAGCTTTGAGGAGCAGAGGTTTCTCCCCTGGTGCTTGGCACATGGTCTCATGGCTGGGGACAGGTTTCAGGGCATCAGGTGGGGCTGAGCCTGGACACCTCACCTCTGCTCAGTAAGGGCTTGGTTACTTGGGTTATCAGCATGTCCTGGGCTTCCCCAGTGGTTCAGTGGTCAAGAGTCCATTTGTCAATGCAGAAGACACAGGAGACACAGGTTAGAACCCTGGGTCAGGAAGATACACTGAAGAAGGAAATGGCAACCCACTCTAGTATTCTTGCCTGGACAATCCCATGGACAGAAGAGCCCAGTGGGCTACAGTCCATAGGGTCACAAAGAGAGGACATGACTGAGCGACGAAGCACACAGGCATATGCGCGCGCGCACACACACACACACACACACACACACACACACACACACACACCAGTGTTTCCTGATTTCGCTGGGACTGGGCAGAAAAAGAGATGCAGGCAGAGACAGCAATCAATTGCTTCTGTGGGGTTGGGATAGGTACAACAAGAAGAGAGGTGGCTGAACAGAATATTTCTTCATGTTTTTTTTCAGAAAGAAAACACACACGTACATAATTCATTCCATAGGCCAAGTGAGGTATACATGAAAACTTGTGACTTTGCAGGACCAAAATGTAGGGGGTATTGGCAGGAATTATCACTTGGAATTTATCTGCTTAAAAATGCTGACAATGGTAAAAAAAAAAAAGAAAAATACTCTAAGTTCAGTACTTAAAAGTCAAGAAAGAAAATAGCACTTTTTGAGTCCCCTTTGCTGTTCACCTGAAACTATCACAGCATTGATACATGCCAATACAAAATAAAAAGTTTTTTAAAAAAGAAAACAGCACTTTAAAAACAATTTTGTTTACTTGTTTATTTCTGGCTGCACTGGGTTTTCATTTCTCTGTGGGTTTCTGTAGGTGTGGCAAGGGGGGCTGCTCTCTAGCTACGGTGCTCAGGCTTCCCATTGTGCTGGCTTCTCTTGCTGTGGAGCACGGGCTCCTGTGTGCTCAGGCTTTGGCAGTTGTGGTGCAGGGTCAGTATTTGTGGTCCCCAGGCTCTAAACAGCAGACTCAATAGTTGTGGCGCTCAGGCTTAGCTGCTCCGAGGAATGTAGGATCTTCCTGAACTAGGACTCAAACCCGTGTCTCCTGCATTGGCAGACAGATTCTTTACCACTGAGCCACCAGGGAATCCAGAAACACACCACTTTTCTTTTGTTTGTATTGATTTGTCTTTTTTTTTCTTTTTGCCAAAGATTTAGTATTTCACTCATGAGTGAAAAAGTATATTAACTACTTTAAAAAATTTAATACTAGTTAAATGATAGCTAACAAATTAACTAATTACCAATTTATTTTAAAATAAAAGGTACAATCGATGTAACTAGATATGCATGTATACATATATGCACATTTATGTTGTACACATATCATTGGTGTATTTAAATATACAGGCCACATATTTCCAGATCCTCTAGTCTTGGGTCACCCTTTCGTTTGTTTTGTAAATTAAATGATTTGATGCTCCCATCCCTTGAACTGTTGGATATTTTGCATCAAATCTGTTATTTCACATGGGGATGCTGCTGCTGCTGCTGCTAAGTCGCTTCCGTCGTGTCCGACTCTGTGCGACCCCATAGACGGCAGCCCACCAGGCTCCCCCTTCCCCGGGATTCTCCAGGCAAGAACACTGGAGTGGGTTGCCATTTCCTTCTCCAATGCATGAAAGTGAAAAGTGAAAGGGAAGTCGCTCAGTCGTGTCCAACTCTTTGCGACCCCAGGACTGCAGCCTTCTGAAGGTATATTAAAGGGAAGGTGATTAAGTTTCTTTGGTCAGCTTATACTCCAGAGTTCTGCTCCTGCTGTGTTCTCAGTCTCTACCTGTATCCTGCCCAGTGTTGCTGCTCTTTAATTCACCCAGTAGTGTTGGTGGGCGGGGTTGCCAACTTCCTTCCTTCACGGCCCCAGGGAACAGCGTTGGTGTGAACACCTTAAGGCTCGTACTAAAGCCGTGCAGTTGACTCCAAGAGACTGACTGCAGACACGCCAACGTAGGAAACACCCCTGAACTGAACATTATAATTCCTTCCCCAAAGTTCTTTTTGACTATTCCTGCCACGTTTCTATAAGCTTCTGTCACCCTCACTCTCCCCGCAGAGTGTGTATACCCCCGGCAGTGTGACTAGCGATAAACACAAACTCCTCCCATTTTATCTATCAGAACAAATTAGGTTGCCTTTTTAAAAAATTTTCAAATTTATTTTTGGCTTCGTCGAGTCTTAGCTGCGGTGCATGAGATCTTTGTTGTGGCATGCGGGCTTCTGTCTAGTTGCTTCACTTGGATTCCAGAGAGTGTGGACAGGCTTAGTTGCTTCTCAGCATGTGGGGCTTTAGTTCCCTGACCAGGGATCAAACCTGAGTCTCCTGCAATGGGAGGTGGATTCCTAGACACTGAACCACGAGGGAAGTCCCCAAATTAGGTATCTTTGTTTCAACATCTTTCTGCCCATTCTGGCCTGATCCTTAGTATTTATTAGCAAAGATACTGATTAAAAAAAAAAAAATAGTCCTAGAACCATTCACCCGATGTCCACTTCTGTATCATGAAGGACTAGTATAAGCTTTGAGATGCACTTTTCTTTAACCTGTCCTATTTCAAATTCTTAGGCCTGGTTTTCTTTCTTGCCAATAATTTTTATGTGTCCAAATGGGTGTGGTGAAGGAAGTATCTAGACATTCCTTTGGAGGCATGTTTTGTTTTATTTCCTCATGGTAAGTATTCGTGTGTGCTTGTCAGCTATGAAATTTACATTTCAGATCAATCTCTATTTGTTGAAGACCTACTATGTTCCAGGTAGTATGCCAGGTTCCAGGTATGCAGAAATGAGTAAGTAACAGTTCTTGCCCCATTTAAGGAGCTTAGCATCTGGTGAGGGAGACTGACTCAAACAGAAATGTTTAGTATTATGTGGTCAATGTCATGCTCTAGATATGTGCAGGGTACAGTGGAAGCCCAGAATGGGTTTAGAATATCTTGGACATACAGGAAAGTCTTTTAGGAGGAAATGATGCCTGAGCTGAATCTGGAAGACGCATTAGTATCAGCCAGATGCAGAAGGAAGAAGCAGCCTTCTAGGCAAAGGAAGTTGTGTAGAAAAGAGTGAGGAGACCTGGGACAGCCAAGGGGCTGTGGTCAACTTTGCTGTCTTTAGAGCATAAAAGGCAAAGCAGAATCTTGTGGGCAATGAGACTGGAAATGAGGCCTGGAACTAGTCCTTGTGATGTTTTTTATCCTGCCAAGGAGCTTGAACTATATCCTGTCTACAGTGGGGGCGCTATTAAGCAGGAGATGGGCTGTGCTGAGCTGGGGACCCTGGTTCACTCTCATGGCAGTGAAATCAACAAAGCTGAGCTGGGGCAAGACTTGTAGGAGGATAATTAACTAGTAATAGAGTCAACATGATCCAAGCAAGAACAGCGTGACCCAGATGGGAAGATATGAAAACAATTGAAGAGACTACTTGGCTTTGGCAATCCATGGGATGCTGGGTCTCCCATGAAAGGCAACACCCCCTCCTCCCCTGGGAAGCACTGGCACATCTGTGGCAGCCCATCTGATGTGGTGTCAGTAAGTCTTCTCCCAGACTGATGAGCCTACAACCAGGCACTGAGGACACTCCATGGAAAATGGTGGAAGTTGGTGCATCTGGTTGAGCACTTCAGGCTGCAGGTAAGAGGATATCCCAACTCCAGGGGATATGAAACACTGATGCCATTATATCACCATTGCCCTGGTGACTCAGACAGTGAAGAATCTGCTTGCAGTGCAGAAGACCCAGGTTCAGTCTCTCGGTCAGGAAGATTGCCTGGAGAAGGAAATGGCAACCCACTTCAGTATTCTTGCCTGGAGAATTCCATGGAGGGAGGAGCTTGGCAGGCTACAGACCATGGGAGCTGCAAAGAGTCAAAGGTGACTGAGCATACACGCATACAGCTGTCCTCGTGGCTGGGCATTATGTTCAAACCTGAAGACTTCCAAGGGCAGCAGGTCTCCTTACGTCTCTCTTTCAAAATAAGAAAACATTTCCCAGAGTCCTTCAGCAAATATCCCTCCATCTCTTGCCAGCCAGAATTGATAATGTCTATGGTTCAACACTTGGAAAGGGGAATGGGACCACCATGATTGGCTTAAACCCATTAAGACAAACCCTTTGTACCTGAAGAAGGTAACAGGTTTTTTATTTTTCCTCCTAAATCACCTGACTGAATGAAGGTGAGTGGAAAAGCTAACCACATCCTGACTTCTGTTAGGAAGGAGACCGGAAGACATCAAGTGTTGAGTAGACATCTAATTTCGTGGGGAAAGTAATGAAAGTGAAAGTGTTAGAACCTAAGTTGTGTCTGACTCTTTGTGACCCCATGGACTGTAGCCTGCTGGGCTCCTCTGTCCATGGGATTTCCCAGGCAAGAATACTGGAGTAGGTGCCATTCTCTTCTTCAGGGAATCTTCTCCACCCAGGGATCAAACCCTGGTCTCCTGCACTGCAGGCAGATTCTTTACCATCTGAGCCACCAGTGAGGCCTGGGGAAGGTAAGTAGGGAATTAATGCATGAAGAAACAGATCTCTCCGTTTCAGAAGTTTGAGTTCAAAGCCTCATAATGCTTGAGGTTTGGAGGTACAGTCAGTGGAGTGTGGAGATGGGAGATGTGAGAAGTGTACTTCTAGGAACCCATGGCACTTCTTCCTGAGATCTAGGGGAACTTGGAGACAAACAGGTGGTGAGTGGGCTCAGGAGAAGATCTCAAGCTTGCCAAAGTGAGAGTAAAAGGAAGTTGGATATGCTTTGTGGGTCTGTATCACAGTGACAACAAAAGACAAGGAAAACGCATTTCCTCGCTATTCTAAAGACAGGACCTCAGCAGGAAGGATGAAAGGATGCTAGTTATCAGTCCAGAGTTTTCCAAAGTCCTTGGGTTCCATCACCACCAGGGCTTCACCAGCCTAAAGTCATTTGAGTAAAGGGAACTGTGGAAAAGTTTTTAGGGCTTCTGGAACTCTATGGAAATCCTTTATGTGTTATCTGACTTATTTCCAATGTCTCGCTTGTACTTCTTGAAGAGGGAATGACTTCCCTCTTCCTCCTCCAGGTAAGGATTTGAGTCTTAGGAAGCAGCAGGTGACTTTGCTAAAATCACATCACTGATAAATGAATGGGTGGACAAGAGCTGGACTCAGGAGCCCTGGTGCATTTCTCTGCTGCTTCTGCTTCATAGTATGACCATCTATCCAAGAGCTCAGAAAAGTGCCAGAAATGGGTTTATTCGCAAGGGAGAAAAAGAGAAGGAAGTGCTCAACCAGATGCATCAACTTCCACCGTGTTCCATGAAGAGTGTGCTCAGTCCCTGATGGTAGGTTCTCTCTCCCTCTCCCTCCCAGAAAGAGAGAGAAAGGGCTAGCTGATCCATCTGTCTTCCAAAGATTCTCCTCTGTGCCCTGCCATTCACACCACCTGCCTTGCTTCAGGTGTTATGAGTGCTGAGCCCCTGTTCACCAGGGGATAAAGAGCTAGTCTGCACAGGGAAGAGGGGTGAATGCACAGCTGTCCCTTTCTTGGCTGTCCTTCTAGAAACACTTTCACATAGCCATTTGTTCTCCTTTTTCTCTGAAGAGGAATAAAGTAAACATGCAGCCCTAGTGTCTCTCTTTCCCAGCATTCCACCCCTGGGCTGCTTCCCCCCATTGCCTAGTCTCTTTCTTTATCCCTTCACACCAAACACTTTCAAAGTTAATTTCAAAAAGCTGGGAACACTTGATAGTTTTAATTAATCCTATGCCTGGGGAAATATGATTTTGTGCATGTGAGGCCTCTTAGCTTCTCTGGATAGATAGGTTGTTCTGGGGAATGCCAGCATTTCCAATTTAGTTGTGATTATACCAAAGACTATGTTTGTTCGTTACCTAAAAGAGAAGCTAATGTGGGTGTGTGTGTGTCCTCAGGAAGAAATTTCTAGCTTCCCTAATAATGCTACCTAGTAAAGTAGCACTTCAGGGCTTGCCTGGTACCCTCAGTTTAGCATGAAGGACCATCATCCCCCAGGTGGAGAGGCAGGAATGGAAGCCCAGAGGGATTTGTTGGTTTGTATACAGGAGAGTAAGATCCAAACCAAAGCTAACTTATGGATGAGAAATTTTTCTATAACAACTCGTTTTCCTTTCTGTGAGAACTCCCATGAGGCAATACTCTGCCCTTTGCTAGGAGGACCAGTTGGAAAGGTGGCTTGTGGTCACCATGATGCTAAAGGGTCTTTTACTATTGGGGAAACATCCACTGCTGCCATGCTGAGCCTGTGAGGCTCAAACTGACAAGGCGCTAGAACTTGGTCACAACTTCCGTGCCCTCACCCCATCCTCTCCAACCCCGGACACAGCAGGAAGGCAAATGGCATTTTATTAAAGTATAAGAGATTCTTGGAGTGTCATAAACACCAGTAAGTAAGTCTTAGATAGATAGTTCTATGCTCTTGGGAAGGTTATCGGTTTTAGTTACCTTTTGTGATGTGCGTGTGTGTGTGTGTGTGTGTGTGTGTGTGCACATGCTCAGTTGTGTCTGACTCTCTACAACCCCATGAACTGTAGCCCACCAGGTTCCTCTGTCCACAGAATTTTCTAGGCAAGAATACTGGAGTGAGTTGCCATTTCCTACTCCAGGGGATCTTCCAACAGGGTATTCAATTATTGTCTATGAGCTAGGCCTCATTTAGTTTAAAATGGTGGATCCAACTCAAACTGGTTTCACTATAACCAAAAAGTCCCATTGCTAAGTCTGGCACCAGATATGGCTAGATGCAAGAGATCCGTGTGACCATGATTCAGTTTTTCTCCATCTCTTGGCTTTTTTTGATGCTGACTCACTTCTCAGGTAAAGTCTCCCCCTGTGGATTAAAGATGACTGAAGTGGCTTCCATCCACTTCCAGCTTTTGAGAATGAAGAAAGGCTATTCCTAGTGTTTCCTATAGAAGCCCTGAAACTGTTGCTGATGGACTTGGTGAGGTCATATGCCCATTCTGTACCGGTCTGTGATGAGCTGATTGGTCAGGGTGTGGTCACATGCTTCACATCTAGTGCTGAGGACGAACTTAACACCAACCAACAGCTCATGGACCGAGAATGGAAAAGGGATGCCCCAGAAAAAAAATCAGAATAAAGTCATCAGTGGAGGAGGAAAGGACACTGGGCAGAACCACCACCTCTCCCCAAAATAGTACATCCCGCTTTCTGTGGTCATTTTTACATTTAAGCTAATGTGACTAGAATGCTTATACTCACCTCCTTTAACAACAGAGGGAGAAAAGTATTTTCTGATTGAGTCTTCTGTCCACAGCTGGCTTTAGGTTCCCATTGTTAGTCTTCTTCCTGGGTTCTTGCCACGGAATTTTTGTAAACTAAACATCCATTTTCTCCCGGTCTAGGATTAGAATTCTAAATTCTTCAGTTAAAAAAAAAAAATCTCATTCTCTAAAAACCTGTTCACCTATGATTTAAACTCTTCCTCCCCCACCATTTCTCCTACTCCAAGCATCACAGGCCGCAGTGTTGAGTCTTCCAACCTGCCTCAACTTGCTCTTGATTTCTTGGAAAGACTATTACATTCAGGTGAACATCCTTTGGCCTTTTCTTCCTCACAGAGTCAATTTTTCCCTTCTTTCTCCATTGCTCCATACATGCATGCTGTCATTGAAATAGAGACACATCCTAGGGCAATTAGAACAGGTCATTTTCAGCTTCTGCTGGAATGGAAAATAAGCACAGAATGTCACCCACTCGGCCAATATGAATGCTGCATGCAGTTATTATTGGGACTATGCCAACTACTTCAAATAAAATGAGTCTCAATCTTCCCTGTTTATGAAATCAGAAAATCAAAAGCATGTTTAAGACTTCTTGGGAGATATGCCACTTTACTTGCCTGTCCATTGTGTTTGACCAGTGGCAGGATTATCAGGGTGCCAGAATCCTAAGTGACATACTCTGTAATGAGGACAGGATTGTGAAGCTCATCCTGTAGGTCCTTTTTTTTTTAAAAAAAATTTTTTTTAAATTAACTTTTATTGGAGTATAATTGTTTCACAATGTTGTGTTAGTTTCTGCTGTGCAGCAAAGTAAATCAGCTATACATACATTCCCTCTTTTTTGGATTTCCTTCCCATTTAGGTCACCACAGAGAACTGATTAGAGTTTCCTGAGCTACACAGTAGATTCTTATTAGTTATCTATTTTATGGAGTGAAAAAGTGAAAGTATTATTTGCTCAGTTTTGTCTGACTCTTTGTGATCCCATGGACTGTAGCCCACCAGGCTCCTCTGTCCATAGGATTTTTAGGCAAGAATTCTGGAGGGATTTTCCTGACCCAGGGATTGTACCCAGATTTCCTGCACTGGCAGGCTGGTTCTTTACTGTCTGAGCTACCAGGGAAGCCTATCTATTTTATACATGGCATTAATAGCGTATATGTATAATTTCTTAACAAGTAGAGAAATGAGTCCTCTCACTTATTTATTCACACATTCATATGTCTAAAATGTATTCACTGACAGTGCTCTTTCTCATTGTTTTGATTATTTTCTCCTTGACTGAGGAGAACCTCTGATAGTAGCGAGGGTATAGCTATGCATGGATTTGGTGAAAATTTTTAATAAAGCCTCTTAATGTAATATTATTAAATGAAAAGTGAAAGTTTGTGGGCAAAGTCCAAGAGTAAAGGCAAGATAGTGGTGAACCTACGTCCAATTGAAAGAGGGGCCAGAATGTAGATTGACTGGAGCAGAAGGGCTCTGGCTTTTGCATTATTGTCCTTGGTAAATGGACTGTAAATTTCATGATGGCAGGAACACCATCTTCTCCATCTTTGTATTTTCCCAAAGGACCACATACATGCTGAGAGTTCAGCCAGTATTGATTCATGAATGAATGCTTTTACTGAATGCAGGGAAGAACAAATAAACAAGTGAATGAATAAACAAGCTACTGGAAAAATCTGGTTAGTGTGATCATTCACTGAGTCCAGCCTGACTCCTGTTTTATTGATTGCTTGTAAGTTAGGGACCTACTGACACTAGGAACCTTAATAGTTTCAGGACACTTAAGTGTGTGAGTGCTCAGTCACTTCATTCATGTCCAGCTCTTTGTGACTTCATGGACTGTAGCCCACCAGGCACCTCTGTCCGTTCTCCAGGCAAGAATACTGGAATGGCGTTTCCATGCCCTCCTCCAGTCATGACACTTACAAGTAGTCAAACATTACTTCCTGGAGTCTAAGAAAAGTGAGACCAGGTGCTATAACTCTTTGTAGAATGATTCTGCCTTGATTCAGAGACAAAAGTGGCCATGACTGTGTTGTCAGCCAGTGGCTACTTTTCAGGAATTGTCTTATACCCATTTATGAGCTGTCTGGTAGAAAACTGAGGATATGGTTCTGCTTGATGGCATATTCAGGAGCCCACTGTGTTACTCACTGAGTTAACAAGAAATTGTTTTTAGCTGGAGCCACACTATCTGGCCCTAACTTCTCAGAGCCAGAGCCATCCCCCAGCCCTTGCTGGGTCCTGCGCTGGGCCCTCTGCTGGGTCTTGAGCCTCCCCTTGGTAAGAAAACCAGGGCGAAAGTGAGACATCCCTACAGTGCTCAGTGATCATAGGCTAGTAGTGTGATGCTTCTGGAGAGAGGGTCTCCCGCCACTCATTCCTCCTACTCTTCCTGTAGGCAGTTCACTCTGACAAACACATGGAGGCAGGGTAATGGGAAATGAAAGCTGCAGGCAGTAGAACAGGAGGATGCTAACTGATAAATAAGTAACTGCTGAATGAAACCAGTGACTTGAGAAAACTATCAGGGGGCATGGAGCCATCATAAGTCCCAGACCATTCCTTGCCTGCAAATAGGTTCAAGGCCTGGTGCTCTGTGATGATCTAGAGGAGTGGGATGGGGGGAAGGGAGGGAACCTCTAGAGATAGGAGATTTGCATGTAGTTATGGCTGATTCTCATTGTTGTATGGCAGAAACCAATGCAACATTATAAAACATAAATTCAAAAAATAAATAAATAAAAGAACTTAAAAAACAAAAGTTCCAGACCCATTCTTGATGATGGAAGAGAGAAGGAGTGAGGCATGGGCAGGCTGGACCACTGGAAATTATTCTAGAATCGGGAAAACCTAGGTTTGAATTCTGGCTTTGCTTCTTATTAGCTATGAGACCCTAGAGCACTCAATCGACTTAACGGAGTGTGTGTTTCTTTATCTTAATATGAGGACGATGCCTACCTTACAGAGTCCTTATAAGAAGTAACTGAAACAACCCGTCATTCATTCATTCATTTAGTAAAAAGTATGTATAGGGATATAAGATACTGAGAATAGCCAAATTCACAGAGTCAGAAAATACATTGGTAGATGCTTGGGGATGAGGGGAGTTGGGAGGGGAGGTGGAGAGTTACTGTTTAATGGGGAACAGAGTTTCAGTTTAGGAAGGTGAAAAATTCAGGAGAACGATGATGGTGAGAGTTGTACAATATGTGAATTTACTTAGTGCCACTGAACTGTATAGTTAAATATGGTTGAAGTAGTATGTTTTTTATTATGTGACTTTACCACAGTAAAACATTTTAAAAAGCAAATATAGGGTAAGCTGAGTACCTACCAGATTTCCTGGCAGATTATTAGGCTCTCAAAATTATATATTTGACCTCTTTCTTGAGACTTCGGCTTTGTCCCAGAAACCACAAAGGAGGACGGTTTCTAAGGACCCTTCCAGCTCTAACATTTTTTTTTTTCACTACCTATTTTATAATCATGTCTCCCACATTGTGATTTGTCTTTAATGTTTAACACTTGTACCTTTTTAGCTAAAACAGGATAGAAGTGTGTTTCTTTTATGAAGCTTGTCTGTGATATCATATTTGAGAATCCTTCCCAGTTCTAAAAGGATATAATCATTAATCTACATATCTAGTACCTTTAGTAGTTTTAGAGGTCTTTATTTCTACATCAATGTCATCAGTCTATCTAAATTTTATTTTGATGTCAGCTTTCATGAAGGTTTCAGCTCTAACATTTAATAGTACAGACATCCCCTTCCCAGTATAGTGACAGCCTGGCCATGGGAACCCGGGGTTTCAGGCTGAGTGCAAGCCATGTGCCTACTTCCCACACAGACTTGTCCCCAGCAGCCAGCCATCCCTCCTTTGGGCCTGAGTGCTGGCTTTTGGGAAAACCACGCCTGTGCAGAGGTTTGGAGCCAGTTAGCATCGGCTGGCATTTACCAGCGACATTTAAAGGTCACCTACATCCTCCTGCCGGGCAATCGGGGAGGGAAGGTGCAGCAGAGAGTGTGGACTGGGGTTCAATCTAATGAGTTTGGACAAGAAGCTGGGAGGCTGCAAGCAGAGGAGCAGGATGTGGGGAGGGCTTCCTTCGCAGGAGTCAAGGGAGAAGTTCAGGGGGTGAGAGATGCCCAGCAGGAGAGGGGAAGATCTATTCAGCTCAGAGAAGAGAGGAGTCCTTGAACTTGTTGACTTCATCCCTACCAGCAGGGAAATAGTCAGTGTCCTCTGAGAAGTGTGGTTGGAGAGGAAAAGGTTGGTGGAAAATGCGTGGACAAAATACCTCTAGGTCATTCCTTAGTGATCCTGTATTCTGCCCAGAGGACAAATCCACCATATGGCTGGAGAGGTTCATTAAGCATATTCTCTGAACCAACAATTAGGACATATTAGCACACAATCTGACCGGCTATACTCTATCACGTAAAGGAGAGGTAATGGGCTTCCTCTTGGAAATTAGGCAGCCTTGGAAAATAGGAGACATTTGGAACCGGTATAAAAGGGTTATAGAATAAGAGTGTTGCTCTTCGGAGTCAGAGGGGACAATGCTAGAATGGTGGAAGCCGGAAGGACAAGGCCCTGGGAGAGCTCTTTGGTGTCCGGGGTGATGCAGGATGCATGCCCTGTTGTCATTCTGCCAGCTGCTAACTGTCCACCAGCTTCTCTTCTCCTCTCTATACGTGCTCAGTTGTGTCCACCTCTTTGTGACTCCATGGACTGTAGCCTGCCAGGCTCCTCTGTCCATGGGATTTTTTTTCAAGCAAGAATATTGGAGTGGGTTGCATTTTCTCCTCCAAGGGATCTTCCCAACCCAAGGACTGAACTCTCATCTCCTGCATTGGCAGGTGGAGTCTTCTCCACTGAGTCACCAGGGAAGCCCCGTGCACTTCCCACTGACTGTCAGTCTCCGGCCTACCACATAAACCTGGATGAATGTTGAATATTAAATCAAAGGCTACTAATCTTTCCCAGTTTTCCCTCTTTCCCCAATCTTCCAGTGCTTAGCAGATTTCCCAGTGGAGAGTGATGTCTTACTACCTGTTTGGGGAGTGCTCAGAAATGGGGAGGAACCCAGCTGGGTGGGAGGATCTGGAAGCCATACTTCCCTCAAGCTTTTCCCTTGCTCTCCCCACTGCACACAAGGCTGCATCATTTCCATCTCTGAGGAACATTCTGCTGTGTCTGAAGGAATCCCCTGATATAAGGCTAGCACCCCGGGGAGGGTCTCAAACGCATTAAGCTAAAAGCACATTAAGCCGCTGTCAGTTTTAGCCGGGACATTTTAGCGAGGATTAATTTATCAGTTCTCTTTCAGATGTGACACCTAGTTGAAAGGGATTTGGATTTAGGAGAGAAGGACTTTGACGGCAGGAAACACAGGGAAAGTCCTAAGAGGAGAAGCAAGCTGTCTTGGGAAGCCAGCCTGCATGGGGAGCTGACGAGATGATGGTGATGTAGCTGTGGGGCTGAATTTGACCACTTAGGAAGGAGCTGTGTGTGCTTAGTTGCTCAGCTGTGTCCAACTCCCTGCGACCCCATGGACTAGCCTGCCAGGCTCCCCTGTACCTGATCAAACCTGTACCTGTTACATCTCCTGCCCTGGCAGGCAGGTTCCTACTGCTAGTGCCGCCTGGGAAGCCCCCGCCTAGGAGGGAAGATGAGTGACATACACACCTGGCAGGACTTCTCTGGTGGCTCAGATGGTAAAAAATCTTCCTGCAATGTGGAAGACCTGGGTTTGATCCCTGGTCAGGAAGATCCCCTGGAGGAGACATGGCAACCCACTCCAGTATTCTTGTCTGGAGAATTCTATGGACAGAGGAGCCTGGCGGGCTGTAGTCCATGAGATCACAAACAGTCGGACATGACTGAGTGGCAAACATACAGAGGAGAGAGGATGGAGGAAGGAGCTTAGAAGTGCAGAGGCTGGGCTGACCCACAGTTGTGTGGAAGGCAGGCCTCCCACCCATGTGAGGGGCCATGACACCTCCTACCTGGTGTCTTAGGGCCCAGAAGCTGGGGCAGCTCCAGGACTCTCAGGAACCACACCAACAGGCATTGATAGCACCGGCAGGGAGTCCCCAGAGGCAGCTAGTTGCTTTGTGCACCATTATTTTTACGGGCTGTTCTCTAGAGGAACCTCAGCATAGCTACCTTTTCACCTCCCTAATTCATGTCCCAATCCTCAGGTGGTAAGCTCAGGGGGAGAGATTTTTCAAAAACAGAAAAAGGCTAGAGCCTGTCTCTAGGTTCGGCCTCCTTGGGGCATTAACAAGGCATCTGCAGCACTGGCGCTGTTGTGCTACACAGAGCATCTGAGGCTGGAAAAAGGCAGGTCTGTGGGTCAAAGAAAAGCCCTGTGGGTTTTTTTTTTTTTTTAATGTAGGTGAGGGAGATCAGAGACTGAGGTTGAAGGAAAGGAAGAGAGAAGACGAAAGTGGGTTTATGGACCATCCTCAAGATGCCACCCTTCATAAACATCTGGTTCTCTCCTGCCACACACATGAGGTAACATGAGTGTTCTAACTCTCCAGCACAGGTGACCTTCAGAGAGGTGATGTGATGGGTCCAGCTGGGGCATGATGGGCACCTGATTCAAAACCACACCTGTCTGACTCCAGAGGGAAGGGAATGCAGGGGAGAACAAAGAGGAAGGAGAAGAGAAAGGAAGGATTCTCTTCTAGAGTTTAGTCCCGTGGTCACAGTCGCAACTTTGGCTATGTTTACATTACAGTGTAGACAGGATGGTGTGGAGAGGGTGGGGAGCCTCCAGATGAATGAATGGATCACTCCAGCCTGCAATCATGAGTCTGGGCCTGGGCTTATAGTGAACAATCAGTGGCTCTGACATTGACCAGAAATCAAATCACGAGACCTGGACCATGTCTTCACATAGGAAGCCTGAAAGTTTACCTGCAACGTGGAAAGGGGAGGCTGGAGATAATGGGCGTGGGTCCCTCAGAGAGGTTTAGAGAGGGGTCTGGATTTGCTGATTGGATGGACCATGGCACCAGCTTCATCCTTGGGCCCCTCCTAACTCTGATCCATGGCTTTGTCAAATTTCTTTATGAAAGGCAAGATGAAGGCCTGTTAGGATGTCTGCTTAGAGAGATCTTTCTCTCTGTCTGGGTGGGGAAGCAGGGACCCCACTGAACTGGTTGTCAAGTGCTACAGAGTGGTCATACTGGAACCTGGAAGCAGAAATACATCTTGCTGGCCCCAGATGTCACTTACCTCCAGGATTTGCCCATCTCTTCTCCCTTTTTATTTCTGGAAAGAGAAACATTTTAAAAAGGCAATTTGCTGGGTCAAATTTAGCAATGACTTGTTGAATGCAACTGTTGCTCTCAAGCTTCTATACCACTGAAAGCCTTGCTGCTGCTGCTGCTGCTAAGTAACTTCAGTTGTGTCCGACTCTGTGCGACCCCAGAGACGGCAGCCCACCAGGCTCCCCCATCCCTGGGATTCTACAGGCAAGAATACTGGAGTGGGTTGCCATTTCCTTCTCTGGGAAGCCTTGAGTAACATATAAATATTCCCAGTAGAGGAAATAAAGGTGTGAGGAAGATAAAGCTATGCTAGAGAAACACGTCAATGGAGTCATAAGAACAGGGATCACCTTGGCTCCACCGGGTTGATTATTAACACTCAGATCCTTATCCATTCATTAGGTTGACAGCACTGTCTAGTGACAGGTTAATTACCTAGTCCTGGGTAATTAGAAAGTAAATACATGTTAAGAGGGCACCACTGTCAAGATACTGACATTGGTGTATGTCGGTATCTTTCTTTAGTGGGAAGATAAAAACTGTCTACTAGAAAGCCCTCTTCCATGGCAAACTCTACCTCCATCTCTTCAACTTGCAGAGATTTTTTCCCCCCTTGTTGTTGCTTTGAGAAAAATTTCTGCTCTTCCCTCTAGCTAAGATGTATTTAGTTCTGGCTCTTAGCCTCCTCCTCTGCCTCACCCTGGGTAATGCACCTTGCTGGCCCAATTTGGAGCTCTGCTTCTATTCTTGGTAAATGTCTCTAGCATCAAACCTCTTGCATGTGAGGTTTCTATGAAATGGCTTGGGAGAGATTCCTGATTTTCTGGGCCTGCTTGAGGCAGAGGGTAAAAATTTCACTTTTTCTGTAGCTGAGGGACTGGGTAGAAATGGAGGACTCTCCCACATTGCTTTATTGGAAAGTGTGAAAGCTACTGAACCAGAGTGACCCCCTGGAGGGCCAGAAGCCACACAGTCCTACCCCTCAAGTCAGTTGATCTCTGCAGGGGTTTTCTCCCACTTTCTCTCTGGAGGGTGGGGGAGGAGCCCCCCTCCAGCCTCATAGGGAAAGACCCACAATGCAATCACAGGCTGTGGTTCTGCCCTCTTGCATCACTCCAGTCCCATCAATCCTGTCTGAGTATTTTGAGCAACAACAACAGAAATGTAAATTAGATTTATTTGCTGCAGTGTGTAATGAATGACCATCCAAGAGAAAACGGCATGTTATTTTTGCCCAGACATCCCTTAGCAGAAAATTGCTCCCAGTAGTGAAAATTTCTGTGTGGTTTTAAGTGATTTGGTTTGAGTTGTTTTAGAATCAAGGTCTAGACTGCCTAAAGTACCTTTCCTAGTGTGCTGTAATATAGAGAATACTTAGTAAGTTCTGCTAAGCTCTCAAATCTCCTCTATGAACTATAAATTGGAAACATGGATCCTTAGCTCAAAACCTAAGTTTTCAGCAATTTCTGTGTCAACCTCCACCTTAACCTAGTAAGCACAGGAGAAGTAGCTGAAAAGTCAGGTGATGTTAATCTTTATCTCCTTTTTTCTTGAACTCATTCACGTGTTCAACCCATGCATCAATATATGGGTTGAGGGTCAATATATGCCAAGTCAATATTGAGTATCAATATATGCCAAGTGCTAAGCTAGGCACTGGGGCTCCCCTGGCAGTTTGGTTGATAAAGAATCTGCCTGCACTGCAGGAGACCCAGGTTTGATCCCAGGTTCGACTGGCTTGGGAAGATTAAAAAAAAAAAAAAAAGCAGCTAGGCACTGGGTACACAACACTAAACTGACCAATACATTTGCTCAGAAGACTCATAAATGGGATGGAGAGAAAGATAGAGGTATAGGAGGCACTGCAGACTTATAGAAATAATGATTGTTGAAGGGGCAGAGATGAAGAAGCACCTAATATCTTAAGGTCTGTGAGAGAGGTAGGGGCGAGGGTCTGAGAGGCTTAAATGAGGAGATGGTGTTTGTCTTGAGCCAATATCTGATCTGCGTAAGGTCACAATGACCAGTGGAACCAGGCTTGGAACCCAGGTCTTCTGGCTGATTGGTGCATGACACATGGCCACCCGGAGCAGTGTTGGACCCCAGCAGGTGCTGTATAGCTGCAAGTTAAATTCAAGTCTGAATTATGCATCATGACCATCAGAGTGGTTAGCAAGTGGCCAGAGCTCTACTTGGAGTCAGATGCCAGTTGGCAGGGAGAAGTGAGGGACAAGCAGGGAGAAGAAAATCTCAGGTACACTGGGAGATCTGGGTGGTTAGGGAGTGTGCAGTGAATCTAGGTCAGTATACAGGGCATGGAATGGAAAAACTGGACAGACTGAGGTTAGCCCCATGGCTGCTCTCTGAGGCCATCTGGTCAACCTTAAGCTTATCCCCCTACCCCCACCCCCGTAAGATTTACCTACTTCTCAAAACAAACTTGGACAGAATGAGGGAGGGGGTGGATCTGTGTTAGGTAACCCCTGGCACAGACATGGCCCCTCCTTGGGGAGCCCACTGCCCACTCTCACTGTGGAAGAGCATAGCCCCCTGCCTCCCTTCCTTTGAGCCTGGTTCTTCTGTCAGTAAAAGTGACAGAGCTTAGCAGGCCAACTGTCTAACCCCAATAGCATCCTCCTGGTGGGATTCTCTTCTCCAGTCTCACCTGCCTGAGGACTGTCACGGGCCTTTCCAAATGGGAACTAATGCTCTGGTCGGCAACCTGGCTTCCTGGTGACATCTCCTGACATGACATTAACAGAGAAAGCAGCAAAATGGGTCCCCTGGGCCATGGGACATTGATTTCTAGTTTAGACCCCTCAGCTGGGCCATAGCAGCAGGTTTGATTAGCTTCCTCCATGAGGGGGTTGGGCTAGGGAGAAAGGAGTGCTCAGACTCAAGGGAACTAGGGAATCAGGGTAGAGTGGTTTTAATTCCCCAAATCAGAGTTTTGAAATGGAAATGGGAGGTGAGCGAAAAAGGGGATGAAGGGCTGTAAAGATCTGATGAGAAGCCACTTCTTTTCTTGATTTCTCATTGGGGAAAAATAAGGATTGAGGTCTCCTTCTGAAAGGCAAATACCCGTCAAAGCTTCAGTGAAGCCCAAGACCTAGAAGATCTGCCCCCAAAAGACTTACATAAACTTTTTTTTTTTTTGAGAAGCTGATAAAATATATCTCTCTGGAACTGCTCTCCCAAACTCTGTTGGTGTCATAGTCTGCAGTGGGTGGAGGAGGTCAGGATGCTGATCCCCAGTCTTCAGAGTCAATCCTTTATAAACAGCAAGGGCTAAATTCTCCTTTAACAAAAATTTTCCCTTTAAAAAAGAAAAGAAGATGACTAGGAAATACCCATTGGAGCCTTACACACAATTAAAACTTTTTCTGCAGTTGGGCAGAGCTCAACTTGCTCTCTATCAAAAAACATCAATTACCATGAAATGCATTCCTTGCTCTGGCACCATAAATAAAGCATTTTCACAAAAGAATAATATTTATGTTATCACCAGGAATAAAAAGAGAAACACACCAAATGAAAGATGCTGGTAGTAATCAGCAATGCCATTTTCATTGTAGTTCTCAGACCTTTTAATGGTGCAGCACACCAGCCCCAGCCCCTAAGCTTGACTCTGTTTAAATATATATATCTCGATGCATGCATATATCTCACTCCCTGAATATATAGAGATAGATAGATATATATTATCTCTTTAAAATATTAAAATAAATTACATCTTTGCACAGAATACAGACATTAATTCTGTTTCCAGGAGATTTGTCAAATCAGTGGCCTGTGTTTGCATAACAAGCTCTTTGGTTACGCTGTGCGGAATGTAAATTACCATGTTGTCAGCTCCAGATGAAAATCACCAGATTTTCAGCAATGTCGCTTCCACTGATTAAGATGAGCTTTATGTTATGTGTTCAGGTAATGTCTGTAGGTAGCTGATTCTTCCTCAAAGTGGTTGCAAGTGTCCCTCCACCCCCACCCTCCTATTTTTAGAGAACACAGGATTCTTTTCTTTTATCTCTTTGATTACTTTTCACATACACACACCCACCCACACACATACTATCTCTCTCTTTCTCTCTCTCACCCCTTCTGATATGGGTTTTGAATTATTCGGTGGAACTGTGGACTATTTCCTGCCAGACTGGGGACAAACTGTGGGGCTACAGATAAAACATTTTAATTCATCTGGATTATTCTGAGGTTTAAAGCACAGGAAACTCACAGGCAGGCTCATAAACTTTAGATTCCTAGGGAGCAGGATTTGTTCTGTCTCTAAGTGTTGTAAGTAAAGTTTCTATAATAATAACAGTTAATATTAGATGAATGCTTAGTAAGTGCCAGACACATGAGCCCAAAGTGCATCATGTCATTCATTCTAACAGTAACCCTATGATAGGTGGCATTATGAGCTCCACTTTAGAGATCAAGAAATTAAAAGAAAGGTTAAGAACGGTTCTGGGACTTCCCTAGTGGCTCAGGTGGTAAACAGTCTGCCTCCAAGGTGGGAGATCAGGTTCGATTTCTTGGTTGGGAAAATCTCCTAGAGAAGGGAATGGCTACCCACTCCAGTATTCTTCCCTGGAGAATTCCATGAACAGAGAAGCCTGGTAGGCTACAGGTCATGGGGTAGCAAAGAATCAACACAACTGAGCACACAATGGACCACAGACAGGAAGCAGCTGATCTGGAATTTGAACTTAGGTCTGAGTCAAGAGTTCAGGCTTTTAGCAGGCTCAGAGCACTGTGCTGCCTTGATCCCCCAGGCATCTCTGGAGACTGAGGCTCTTTACCTGGGGCCCCAGGGCAGAGGACTCAAACAATAGCTGTGCTTGTTTTTTCTTGTGAGATTGAATGAAGCTCTGGAGGACAGTTCTCAAACAGATTCACCTTTGTAGTGTGCAAATTTTTAAAAGAACTAGAATGGTTCCCAGGTAGCACTAGTGGTAAAGAACTCGCCTGTCAATCCAAGAGATGTAAGAGACATGGGTTTGACCCTTGGGTCGTGAAGAGCTCCTGGAGGAGGGCATGGCAACCCACTTCAGTATTTTTGCTTGGAGAATTCCATGGACAGAGGAGCTTAGTGGGCCCCAGGCCGTAGGGTTGCAAAGAGTCAGACACAGACTGAAGCAACTTAGCACATGCGCACAGAATGGTTGTCACTTCCCCTCACCAAAGCTTATGTTAGGACATAATTCAGTGTTCATGAAATCTGGTGCTAATGGGACTTCTGGTTAACTGGTCTACTTATCCATTTTATACATGAGGACATCTAGGTCCAGACAGGAGAAGGAACCTGTCCAGGGTGAGATGACTTGATTTGAGGTAGTTGGAAACATCCTTAGTTTTCTGCCTTCTCATCTAACATCCAGAAAGAGCTCATCTAGACTGGCTTTGGAATGAAGGAAAATGGGCTAGAAGAAGCTTCTAGAGCCATGTAGAGGGACACTGTGGGGTCTGGGCTGGAAAAAACCACCGTCCCAGACCCAACTGGATGCTGCAGCTCTGGAAATGATGCAGTGAGTGAACACAATGGGCATTGTTATATTTTTTTTGGTCTGGTTTCCAGAATGCTGGCTCCATATGTGATTGTAAGGTGCTTCGTTGCAATTGTGCTATTTCTTCATGATCATTTATATCTGCAAAATACACCTAGACCTGTTTTTGCAAAATGATAAAATTTGTCCGCTCTGTTTCCTTTTTGAAATGTTCACTTCAGCAAGCTTGAAAGCCAACAGATAGAACAAAATTTAACTTAGATTTTAGCCATTCTCTTTCCAGTCTTGGTATTTCTCTCTCCAAATTACATTTATATTGGAAGCATTTCTGACCATAATTTTCATGACCATACGTAAAAGCTGTATCTTGGTTGAACAGGCACAAGATAACTTCCTGGATTTCTCTTCAGTGTTCACTGCACCCTTTGTTCCATTGAGGCCAATTGTCCCTTAAATAATAGCAATAGTAACAGCTATCAAGATATGCTACTTTTATTTTCCCATCTAACAGCAGGACTAGATTGAGCTGACACCACTTGTGTTCAAATGGGTCTGGGAATTCCTCAAATAGATGCATTTTAGGGGTTTCCAAGGAGCACACAGAGAAGGAAATGGCAACACATTCCAGTGTTCTTGCCTGGGAAATCCCGTGGACAGAGAAGCCTGGTAGGCTACAGTCCACAAGGTTGCAAAAGAGTTGGACATTACATAATGACTAAACAACAACAACAAAGAACATAGGCTTGGAATTAGGAAAGTGTAGTATGGCAGATATTTCTAGTTGCATCCTGATATTCATAATCCCCTTTGTCTGGTAGAAGAACCAAATTTAATTGGACATATTGCTTCCCAGATAAAAGACTATGTTTTCCAGAATCCCTTATGACTTAGAAGGCTATATAGCTAAGTTCTAGTCAATGAAATGTAAGAGGACATCTAGTGTGGGACTTTCAAGAAGTCACTTAGAAAAGGGAGGAGAGTGCCTTTTTTCTTTTTTCTCCATTTTGTTCCTTGGATCATGGAGGTGATGGCTGAAGCTCTGGTAATCTTTTAGGACCATGAAGATGAGGACTATACCTTAGAAATAGTGAAGCAGAGACAGTAAGAGCCTATTCCTTGGTGACTGGATCTACCCTGACACTTCCTGATTGCTATCTCTGGGTTTCTTTTACATAAGAGAGAAATAAACCTTTATCATGAAACATCACTATTTTTCAAGTCTTTTTATTCCAGGGAAGGGAAGAATCAGCAGGCACTTGTTACAGGCTATTGGCTATGCGTGTGTGTTAAGTTGCTTCAGTCAAGTCTGACTCTGTGGGACCCTATGGACTGTAGCCCACCAGGCTCACTTATGGGATTCTATAGGCAAGAATACTGGAGTGGGTTGCCATGCTCTCCTCCAGGGGATCCTCCCTACCCAGGGATTGAACTGGCATCTCTTAAGTCTCTTTCATTGGCAGGCAGGTTCTTTACCACTAGTGCCACCTGTTAAGTTGGGCCTAATTCTGGATTTAATTATTACCTTTTATTGAGATATTGCCCTCTGCGCTTTAGTTTCCTTAATTGTAAGACTCACAGGTTTCCACTTTTATAATTTTCTAAGTTGTTCTGAGAACTGAATGTTTAATAGATGTCTAGTGATATGAAGCACAATAAACTGTGGAAAATTCTGAAAGAGATGGGAATACCAGACCACCTGACCTGCCTCTTGAGAAATCTGTATGCAGGTCAGGAAGCAACAATTACAACTGGACATAGAACAACAGATTGGTTTCAAATAGGAAAAGGAGTATGTCAAGGCTGTATATTGTCACCCTGCTTATTTATCTTATATCCAGAGTACATCATGAGAAATGCTGAACTGGAAGAAACACAAGCTGGAATCAAGATTGCCGGAAGAAATATCAATAACCTCAGATATGCAGATGACACCACCCTTATGGCAGAAAGTGAAGAGGAGCTAAAAAGCCTCTTGATGAAAGTGAAAGAGGAGAGTGAAAAAGTTGGCTTAAAGCTCAACATTCAGAAAATGAAGATCATGGCATCTGGTCCCATCACTTCATGGGAAATAGATGGGGAAACAGTGGAAACAGTGTCAGACTTTATTTTTGGGGGCTCCAAAATCACTGCAGATGGTGACTGCAGCCATGAAATTAAAAGACGCTTACTCTTTGGAAGAAAAGTTATGACCAACCTAGATAGCATATTCAAAAGCAGAGACATTATTTTGCTGACTAAGGTCCATCTAGTCAAGGCTATGATTTTTCCAGTGGTCATGTATGGATGTGAGAGTTGGACTGTGAAGAAGGCTGAGTGCTGAAGAATTGATGCTTTTGAACTGTGGTGTTGGAGAAGACTCTTGAGAGTCCCCTGGACTGCAAGGAGATCCAACCAGTCCATTCTGAAGGAGATCAGCCCTGGGATTTCTTTGGAAGGAATGATGCTAAAGCTGAAACTCCAGTACTTTGGCCACCTCATGCAGAGTTGACTCATTGGAAAAGACTCTGATGCTGGGAGGGACTGGGGGCAGGAGGAGAAGGGGACGACCCAGGATGAGATGGCTGGATGGCATCATGGACTCGATGGACGTGAGTCTGAGTGAACTCTGGGAGTTGGTGATGGACAGGGACGCCTGGTGTGCTGCGATTCATGGGGTCGCAAAGAGTCGGACATGACTGAGCGACTGAACTGAACTGATATAAAGCACACAAGACAATTCTTGCTACTTTCTTCCCCTTAATATTTTCAAGGTGTTATATATATAAATAGTTGGGAATAAAAACCATGTAACAAGAATATTTAGAACAACCAAGGGATGAACTGTATGGATAGGTGACCAAATTACAAATACAATCTCATTGCTCAGTTCAATTTGACAAAGGTAAAACAATTAATTAGATTTTTAGGTTCTGTCTCACTCCAAGGTTTTTAGCTTGTATACACAGTTTGAATATTTTTCTCCGTTGCCCTCTTTACTGAGGAAATATGGGTCTGAATGTTTTATTCAGATATTATACCTGAAAAAAGGCTTAGCTTTGCTCCAGTTGAGTTCCCAATATTTTAATTCTGAAAGTCACACAGTCTTTACCTGTTGATGTCTGGCTGAATTTACATTTTCTCTCTTGGTTGGTCTACTTCTGCTTATCTAGGTAATTCTCTACTTCCAAGCCCTTTCTAATACTCTATAACTGACTTTCTCATCAGAGTACCTTGTAGGCAAACATGTAGTGTCTCCAACTAGAATCTTCCTAATTCAATTTCTCCCCTAACACTCAGCTCCTGTCCCACTCAGTCTATTTAACATATTATTCTTTTACATCCAGGCACATGCATGTGTGTGCACATGTGTATGTGTAGGCAATCTTATTTGATTTTTACAGTAACCTCATTTGGAAGACAAGGTGATTATTATCCTGATGTTTGACATGAGAAACATAGCCTCAGAGGAATTAGGGGCTTATATGAGATCACACGCATTGTTCCTGGTGGGGCTGGGATTTCTAGTCTCAAGTTTTTTCATTGCACACCACAGTTCCCTTTCCAAATCTGAAAGCCACTCATGTAGACTGGCCATCAATCAAGCCTCACATTTCTATTATGACTGCTGCTGCCTCCTCCAGACAGAGATTCATTCTGATCCACATATATTCCTGAGGATGAAGGATTTGTCACATTTCATATTTGAATAACATTTTTATACTTTTCCGAGTGCTTTCCTGTACATTATCTTATTTGATATTCGCTGTATGTCTGTAAGGTAGGTGAGGCAGGCTTTTCTTTTTCCCTCATTCTCCGCATGAAAAAAATGAATGCATGAATAATCGAAGTGATGGATTCAAGATCACAGAGAAAATTAGTGACAGAATTGGGACTGTGTCCTCTGATTGAGAAATTGCATTTTCAAAGGCTAGATATGGAGAGTGGCCCCTTTTGAATACTTAGACACAATTATATGGTGAACACCAGGTCAGAACCTGTTAGTGGTTCAGTATCTCTGGCTCTTCCTTTTAGAAGTCTTGAGAGTCTTGTGATCCTCCATCACTTTTTCTATGTGCCTCTCTTCTCATGTCCAGGTTAATCAATCAGTTACCTATTGAAACACAAGAAATCCTCCAAGTAATATAGGAACATGAGTCAGTAGGGAAGGGTAGATGACTGTTATCCCAAGTTGACACTGTTCAGTGCTGAACAGAGGCTTCAGTTAATTAGTATTACAGTCTCAGTGGACTGAGGTACCAGGATGACTTCACCAGTCCTAAGGGAGAGTACTCTTCATGGAGAGTTGAGGCTGGTCTGGCTTTCTGGTCCCTAAACACAATATAGGATCTTAGAATGAGCCCTGGGATAGAGGTTTGAGCCTTAACTGACTTTCAACTGGCCTTGGGTAAGTCAATTGACTTTCTTAGACCTCAGTTTCTGTATCGGTATCAGAAGGCTAAACTATATTTGAAATGCTTGTATTGCTTTATCAGGGCTTCCATAAACAAGTACAACAGACTGGTGGCTTAAACAACAGAACTTTATTTCCTCTAATTTCTGGAAGTCCAAGATCCAGGATCAGCAGGCTGATTTCCTCTGAGGCCTCTCTGCTTAACTTGTGGACAGCCATTTCTCCTTCCACTGTCCCCACATGGTCTTCCCTCTGTATGTGTGTGTCCTAATCTCTTCTTCTACTAAGAACATCAATTGTATTGGCCCACTAGAGCTTCCCCCAATGGCTCAGCAGGTAAAGTATCCACCTGTGATGCAGGAGACACTGGAGACTCAGGTTTGATTCCTGGGTTGGGAAGATCTGGAGAAGGAAATGGCATGCATGCATGCATGCTAAGTCACTTCAGTCGTGTCCGACTCTATGCGACCCCATGGACAGCAGCCCACCAGGCTCCTCTGTCCACAGGATTCTCTAGGCAAGAATACTGGAGTGGATTGTACTCTAGTATCCTTGCCTGAAAAATGCCATGGGCAGAAGAGCTTGGCAGGCTACAGCCCAATGGGTCTCAAAGAATTGGACATGACTACAAATGACCTCATTTTAACTCAGTTATCTTTTTAAAGACATCATCTCTCAATATAGTCACATCTTTAGGTACCGGGGTTAAGACTTCAACATATCAATCTAGCGGGGACACAGTGTAGCCGATAACTACTGAATCTGCATAACCACCCAGCTCCTCTGATATTGTTCTCCCTAATATAGTAAAGTGGAAACAAAGCCTCTGAAATACCAAGTGCCCCACCTTGCATTCCACAGTTGGTGAGTGGTAGAAAACAGGTCTGAATCAACTCAGCTTGCCTGAGAAGTCCAAGTTCTTTTTAACATACAATGTTAGGTATGTTACATACCTGGTGGCTCAGTGGTAAAGAGTTTGCCTGCCAATGCCAGAGACCTGGGTTCAATCCCTGGGTCAGGAAGATCCCCTGGAGGAAATGGCAACCCACTCCAATATTCTTGCCTGGGAAATCCCATGGACAGAGGAGTCTGGTGGGCTATAGTCCACGGGGTCACAAAGAGTCGGACACAACTGAGTGACAACAGCAACAGACCCTGTGCTCTCAGGGCTCTTGCTTTGTCAGAAGTCTGTACTCTTAGTAAGAGGCTCTGACTGTTGGACTCTGGTGTTTCTTCTCATCATTTCTGGGAATTTTCCCTGTGTTCAGTCGTGTCCACCTCTTCACGACTCCATGGACTGTAGCCCAACAGGCTCCTCTGTCAATGGGATTCTCCAGGCTAGAATACTGTAGGAGTGGGTTGCCATTTCCCCCTCCAGGGGATCTTACTGACTCAGGGATCGAACCGGTCTTCTTCTTTGCAGGGAAATTCTTTATCACTAGCGCCACCTGGGAGGCCAAGATAAGAATTTTTCACCCAAATAATACTTGGGAGTGTCAGTCACTCCACGCAGGGTGGCTATGCAAACTCAGATCATGGTTATAAAATGCTTCATTCAATGTCTGGTTGTTAGGAGGCCTGATAATCAACCATGATTTGCTCTCCTAATATTGGGCTTCCTCCTCTTTTTACTAGTTTGTTTGTTCAGCTGATCACACAGAAAGAGAGAGACAGACAGAAACAGAGAGACACGCACAGAGGAATATAGAGAGGCAAAGACAGAAAGAGACACACAGAGACGGAGAGAGAGAGAGAGAGAGGGACACCCAGAGAGACAGAGAGGCAGAAACAGAGACATGAAGAGACACACGGAGAGAAACAGACAGAGACACACACAGAGACACAGAGAGATAGAGACAGAGGGAGACACAGGGAGACAAAGACAGAGGGGCAGAAACAGAGAGAGACATAGAGTGACACAGAAACACAGAGAGACAGAGAGAAGCTCAGATACAGGAAGACACAAAGAGGGAGACACCCAGAGAGATACAGAGAGACAGAGACAGAAAGAGACACCCAGAGAGAGAGAAAAACACAGAGACAGAGAAAGAGAGAGATGGAGAGAGACAGAGAAAGGATGAGGAAAGGATGAGGAGCAGTGAAGGAAAGCCCCCAGGACTGCACTGCTTGCCAGGTCTGTAAGAGCCAATCCGATTGAAGAGAGAGGAATAAAGCCGAGCTGCTAGGGGCTCAGAGTCATTTTCTGGTTGTTAAGCCAAAGGTTTCTCCCTCAAATAATACATTTCACTTGGTATTAAGCACAAATATCAGGAATGGCCCAGTAGTCCAATTTCTGCTCCACTTTTGATGTCACCTCTGACCCACCAATGCTAACAGCTAATATTTGCATTTCCAAAATCACTTTTAAAAGCCAATGAGTGATTTATTCGCAGAGTTAACTTGCAACGTGAAGAGCTGGGTTTCATGGACATCTCCACTTTTTACATCAATCCTATTTTCCAGCTGGGAAACCCAGAGCCCTAGGGTTGCCACATGCCTTGCAAATATGGGCATCTTGCTGAGGATCCCTGAAATCACGAGGAGATGGGGAAGGGAGTGAAGCCGGCTGTTGGGCTCAGGGAGAGTGCACTGAATGGGTGTAAAAGTGGTTCTTGGGTAGTTTCCCACATCAGTCTTTTTGCTGCAACTGGGTCATAGGTTCCTTGAGGGCAGGCACCCTGCTGGGGACATCTGCACACCCAGTGGCACTTTTGTGTCATCACACAGAGCACGTGACTGCATGTGCGAGTTCATACTTGCCAGGCTGATCAGAAAGCAGGCAGCCATGGGAGGAACCGAGACCTCCTCAGCTTGGAGGCTGTGCCTGGGGTCCAGGTGGGCGGTCCATCAGAGCCGAGAATGCTCATCCTTGCTGACCCTGTCACTTGGTCATCACTGCTACATAGAGCAGCGAACAATGTGATGAAGGAACCGAACGTGCCACCTTTCCCCAGTCAGCTCCCTGCCACGTGAGCACTTCCAAGGAGCCCCAGGGAGCTGGTTACAGTTGAATTTTATTTCTTTTAATTTTATGAGCGAGAACCCCTGGGTTGATCAACATGAGAGAAAATGATAATTTGCAAAGCTTCTTTCCCTCCCTGCGCTTTCTTGCCAGTTGTTTACGCGAGGAGACAGTGCCTTCCTGGCAAGGTGCATTTTCCATTCAGCATGTCTTCTGTTATTAATTTTGCTTTATTTATTTGTTAACCTCTCTCCTTTAGGGTTTTGTGCTTGGCTCTGAGATTGTGCTCTTCCTTGTCTCTCTATGGATTTGATCTCCCTGTAAGTCATTGATTTTAGGGTGGGCTCATATCTGCTGGTAAATGGTGTCTTGCATTTATTTGTTCAGGCTCTGGCTGGAGTCACAAGCCTTACTCTCAAGCCCTCATTTGTCGCAGGTGGTGCTTTGTGCATCTTTCTTTCCCACCCCAAGCCTGAAGCCTCCTCAATGCCTTGTTCTGTTGACAGTCATGTGTTCTGAAAGGGTGATGCCCTGGTGCCTTGCAGGAGGCCTCCACCTCTTCAGCATCTGCTTAGGAACAGTGCTCCCCTTTTCTATTGTCCTCATCATCCACCAAGGAGGAGAGAACAAGGGAAATGGGCTTTACAATCAAGCAAACTTGAGACCCAACTCTGGCTCCAAGGCACCTTCCTGGCCAGACTCTGTGCATTCCTTTGCAAAATAGGACATGCTTTTGGTGTGTTGTCATGGAGAAAGAACCAGGGAACATGGCAGACTTTCCTAGAACATTGCGTAACATGTCTCAGAAATGTCACTTTTTTGCTCCCAGGCTTAGCATCCCATCCTTGCATCCTCTTTCTTCTCTTTCAGCACTCAGCCAGATGATCTCTTTTTTCTTTCCTTGCTTCCACTTGTGACCCAAAATATGGACCAGCTCACAGCAAAGGTACACACCTCGGATACAGTGCTAAGAACGGCACTGCATCTTAGAGGGGACACAGTGTCACCAACTCAATATTGGAGCGTCTGAATCCGAAAGATGCCCCTGGAGCACCACAGAACCTTATTCCCATGCCCCTCCTCTCTAATTAAATCCATTTTTGTTAAGCACTAGCATTTGAGATGAATCAGAAACACCACTCCTTATTCCATGGTATTGTTTTTGTTTTAATTACTGGTACTGCAACAGTATTTTTCCTGCCTTTTTTCTTTGCATGTTTGTGTTATTTCAGTTATATTGTGGTGTAAATGAGTTTTTGAGTGGGAGCCAGGGAACCTAACCATCATTTTCAATATGGTTTCTCTGGGAAAATGTAATACCCACCAAACACCCTCTGAAACATGACACAGTCTGCTTTTGAGTTGAAGGGGGTCTATTTGGCTTTTCTTTTCACAAAACAACTTCATATTGTTTGCTATGTTCCCTTGAACTGATGTATTAGGCTGGCATGACATTCTGTCCCCCAGAGACGTGTTAGGTCAGCTGAAATAGGTCACACAGCAGAGCGAGGCCTGGGTCTTCAGTCTCTTGACTCTTAAGCTATTTGACCAGGCTAGATTAGTCCCATTGGGAAGGACTGTGCACTGTGCACACTATTACACACTTAGATTCAGGAGGAGACGGCCACCTGTATCTGATTCTAAGCGTGTCTCCTCCCCCAGGTTATCACCACTCCTCTGTTCCATCCACATTTCCTCTTCGGGGGATGTATGCCTATTGGTTATGCCAAGGTGACCACAGGGGCTGAAGCCTGTATCTGGCAGAGAGAGGTGATTAACCCTACCTCTCCTGCCAGGTCACATTAATGCACATGCCAATGGTCTTGGTTCATTTCTTCCACAAATATTTGCCAAGGGCCTACCACATTATTGTGCTAGGTGCTGAACAGATGCAACAGGGAGTAAACACAGAAGAGATCCCTCTGCTTTTGCAGAGTTTTAAGTCTGATGAGGAAGACACTTATACAAACAGCCACAGAAAATGTGATATGTGTTTTCACAGGGGAAGAACCTGGGTCATAGTGCAGGAGATCTGAGTCTGATCCTTGGGTGGGGAAGATGCCCTGGAGGAGGGCATGGCAACCCACTCCAGTATTCTTGCCTGGAGAATCCCATGGACAGAGGATCCTAGCAGGCTGAAGTCCATGGAGTCGCAAAGAGTTGGACATGACTGTACGACTAAGCACAAGCATACAGTAAAGTTTGGCCACCTGATACACAGAGCTCACTCATTGTAAAGGACCCTGATGCTGGAAAAGATTGAGAGCGGGAAGAGAAGGGGGTGACAGTGAGTGAAATGGTTGGATAGCGTTACTGAATCAACAGACATGAGTTTGAGTAAACTCCTCGAGATAGTGAAGGACAGGGAAACCTGGTGTGTTGCAGTCCATGAGATTGCAAAGAGTTGGACATGACTTAGCAACTGAACAGTAACAACAAGGTTAAAGCTGGAATCACTCCTTTTGATTCCATCATAGTTTTCAGCTTAAAAATACTAATCAAGAAGACTTTATATGTCTAGCATGGTGCTAGGCCCTATATTCAGTGAATAAGTCATTGAAGTGGTCACAATTGAGTAAGAAGGACAGTTAATTTTTACTGTGTAGCAAACTACGCCAAAACTTTATGGCTTCAAACAATGAGCATTTGTTATTTTTCACAGTTCTGTGGATTGGCTAGGGGGTTCTTCTGCTCTGGGTTGGCTTGGCTCATCTCTGTGGTCATCTGGGAGTTTGGATGGGACTGCATGATGGAGAATGAGCTCACTCATGTATCAGGCAGGCTGGCTGGTGTAGGGAACTCAGCCAGGTGGCTTGTTGCTGATCCTCATAGACTTTTCAACCCCTTGTATATGATAGACTCTTCTTAGGGTCATCTCAGTGTCCTAAAGAACAGGAGATACTGCAAACTCCAATATACAAGCATTTTTAAAAACCTCTATTTACAGAACATCGTGACTGACACATTTGCCAAATCATGTTCCACGTCCAAGCCCAGAGTCAGGAAGTTTGGACACTAGGGTGGGTGTGCATGGAGTATGTGAACATATTGGGAGCAATCCCTCTGTGATCCAGTACTTCTGTAATATAAATAAAAGCATTAGTATGCTGTGATAAGTGTAAGGGAAATAAACAGAGCCCATTGGTATGAGAGGTAGGAGCAACCAGCACAGGGGAAATTTCTAAGCAGAGGCAGATTTCTGTCTAGTGGATAAGAGTTCGGTAAAGAGATAAGAGGAAACGTTGTTGTTGTTGTTCAGTTGCTCAATCCTGTCAAACTCTTTGTGACCCAAGAACTGCAGCATGCAGGCTTCCCTGTCCTTCGCGACTGAGCAACTATGCATACACACAAGCATCCTTAAGAAAAGTAATGCCCAATAGTCCAAGTCAAATACGAGAAAAGAATATGAAGCATTCATAAATGATAGATATATTCTTCTCTTTCTAACTTACTGCACTCTGTATGACAGACTCTAGGTCCATTCACGTCTCTACAAACGACTCTGTTTCATTCCTTTTAGCGGCTGAGTAGGAAGGATGCTGAAGCTGAAACTCCAGTACTTTGGGCACCTCATGCGAAGAGCTGACTCATTGGAAAAGACTCTGATGCTGGGAGGGATTGGGGGCAGGAGGAGAAGGGAACGACAGAGGATGAGATGGCTGGATGGCATCACCGACTCGATGGACGTGAGTCTGAGTGAACTCCGGGTGTTGGTGGTGGACAGGGAGGCCTGGGGTGCTGTGATTCATGGGGTCGCAAAGAGTCAGACACGACTGAGCGACTGAACTGAACTGAACTGAATATTGCACCACATCTTCTTTACCATTTATCTGTCACTGAACAGTAGGTTGCTTCTGTGGCCTGGCTATTGTTAACAGTGCTGCAATGAACACTGGGGTACATGGGTCCTCTATGGTTTCCGCAGGGTATATGCCCAGTAGTGGGATTAATACATCCCTGTGGAATCTAGAAAAATGGCACAGATGAACCCATTTCCAAGGCAAGAATAGAGACGCAGACATAGAGAACGGACATGTGGATACGGCGGGGGAAAGAGAGGGATGAACTGGGAGGCTAGACACACTGACATGCACATACCACCATGAGCAAAATATAAAGCTAGCATGGCTGCTATAGAGAAGCTGCTGAACAGTGCAGGGAGCTCAGCTCAGTGCTCTGCGGTGACCGAGAGGTGGCGGAATGAGGGGGTGCACGGGGAAGGAGGTCCGAGAGGGAAAGGCTATATGTATGCTTGTAGCTGATTTACTTCATTGTTCAGGAGAAACTAACACAACATTGTAAACCAATTTTACTCCAATAATTAAAAAAAAGAACATGAAGCATTCACATAAAAGGAAATGCAAATATCCCTAAGTATGAAAATATGTTAAATCCTACATACGAAGAGAGAAAACCAAATGAGTTATAAGATGCCTATCGAACTGACAAAAGATCAGAAAGCTTGATGACACCTCTGTTGGGTAGATTTGGACTAAAGGGAATTCCTAATCATTACAGGTCAGATATATATATTCTTTATATATATATACATGATATATATATTCTTCTCTTTCTAACTTACTTCACTGTGTATGACAGACTCTAGGTCCATTCACATCTCTACAAACAACTGTTTCATTCCTTTTAGCGGCTGAGTAATTCATACACTCTATACCAAAATTCCCTGTGTATACCCTCTGATTCTTCAGTTCCACTTCTGAGAATTTATCCTGCAACTGCATGTGTTCCTGCATTTGCACTTGCACTTTGACCTTCATTTGCATATTTTAAAATGTATTTTGCATGTATTAAGGAAAAATACTTGAATCACCTGAACGTCCATTGATAGGGGTCTAGTTAATAATGGTGATCATCATATAATGGAATGGTCTGGGTACGTTTAGAGGGATGTGGAAACGCTCAGGGAATGACAAGGGATGAAACACTGAAATACGTCATGAAATACTGAAATAAGTGGGTATAGTATGCCCACCATATATACGAGGGAACACTGTAGCTAATACTGTAGGTATTACACACTTTATAATATGTTGAGAAGATGCATCTCATGTGAATTGTTCTTACCAAAAATTACACAGAAGAACACAAGGAAATTTTTGGAGGTGAAGGATAACTTTAGTGCCTAGGTTATGGTGATGGTATTGTGGAAATTGTGTATATGTCCAAACTCATCAAGCGATGTACATAAAATGGATCTAATTTTGCATATCAATTATATTTCAATACAGCTAAAAATAGAAAATTTTCCTAATGACATGTTATAAGTTGAAAAAATTAACAGATGACCTTAAGTAAAACAGAAATAACCATCTAAGACAAAACATAAATCATACCAGTAGAAAAAAGGAGAAAGTGTATGTACACACTGAGAGAGAACCTTATTCCTCTTCGTGTACATGTGTGCATGCTAAGTCACCTTAGTTGCGTCCAGCTCTTTGTGACCCTATGGACCACAGCCCACCAGACTCCTCTGTCCAAGAGATTCTCCATGTAAGAATACTGGAGTGGGTTACCATGCCCTCTTCCAGGGCATCTCCCCTACCCAGGTATCGAACCTATGTCTCTTGTGTCTCCTGCCTTGACAGGCAGGTTCTTTACCACCAGCAACAACTGGGAAGCCCATTCCTCTTCCTATAAGCACTGATCTCATCAAAGGGGCCCTATCCTCATTACTTCATCTAACCCTAATCACCTCCCAAATACCCCTTCTCCAAATGCCATCACACTGGGGGCTTAGGCTTCAGTGCATAAATTTTGGAGGAACACAGACACTCAGTCCATAGGAACATATAATCCTCATAATTACTGTATTTAGCAGCTACTATTACTGGAATATTTTAGATGAGGAAAATGAGGCGCAGAAAGGCTAATTAAATTGGTCAAGGTCATAGAGCTGGTGTAGCAGTAAAACTGGGACTTGCGTATAAGTGAGTTAGCCCACAGGGTTTTGCTCAAGCACAGGTGCTCTGCACCACAGCAGGTCCCTGTCAGCGTTCTCCCTGACTCACTGCACCTCACCGAATGGATAACTCAGACCCTTCTGGACCACCTGGAAATAGGTCTGGCTACAGGCAAGGTCTGGTTTTAATGGTAGGAAACTCTTAGAACATGGCATTTTTTGGTTCACTTTTATTGCCAAATTGGGGGTCTTGTTGTTAATTCTTGAGAACCAGGAAAATACCTTTTCAAATCTGCGATACATCTGTGTGATGGAGAGGGCATGGCTGGATGTTAACTCAAAGAACTGGCTCTCTCTGCTTGAGGCAGAAGAGTAAGTCAGCTAAACAAGATTTAGCAAATTCAATTATGCATCCTTCTCTGCTCAGAGATCCTAAATATTCCTTTGCTGGTATTATGAAGCCCACACTCTTCATCTGGCTTCACCGTACTTTTCCCAAGTACTTCCTGCTTCAGTCCAGTGAGAAGCTCTCAGCCCAGCCCAGTAACTCCACTTAACCACTTCAAAAATCACCATTTTCCTGTTCCTACTTTAAGAATGTAAATTTCCAATGAGATAATGGATGTAAAATGCTTCACATGGTACCCATTTACTACACTGAAAACAGAAACCACTAACCCAAGTAGAGTGCAGATTCAGTTTACAAAGAATTTTAAATTCCCCCTCATAGCATCCCTCTGAATTAGGAATTACCTGTTCTGGTTCACCATCGAGAATATTGAGACTGGTGTTTCATGGCTTAAGCTGCTTAGCACGTTGCTGGGCTGTTGTTAGATCCAGGGCTTGAACAATTCCACATCCTGTGCTCTTTCTCTCTCTCTCTCTCTCTTTTTAACACATAAGGAAGCATTTATCTGAGGTTTAACATGAAGTCATACAAATAAACTTTGTATAAACACAAAAATGCATTGAGTCATGGCACAGCTAGCAAAAGGCAAAGTAAAAACAAAGAAAATTTATTGGTGGCTATATATAACTGGGCATAGTTGTGTCTTGTACACTGGAAAATCTTTTTCAAAGTTGATCTTGGATCAACAGAAAACCAGTCTCCAAAGGTGTTTTGCAAGATAGGCTGGGGATGGGTGTGCAGCAGTGGATCACATTCAACTCTGTGACTCTCCTGTTGAATACTCCTGACTCCTTGGATCTCTAGGTTGCGGAACTTTTGGTGGTGGTGGTTTAGTCACTAAGTTGTGTGTGACTCTTCCGACCCCATGGACTGTCAGGGGGCCTGCCAGCCTCCTTTGTCCATGGGATTTCCCAGGTAGAATACTGGAGTGCGTTGCCATTTCCTTCTCCAGGGCTCTTCCTGACCCAGGGATCAAACTCAGGTCTCCTACATTGCAGGAGGATTCTTTACCAACTGAGCCACCAGGGAATCCCCTGAGGAATTTTATTTCTACTAATTAACACAGTGAGAAAAAAGCAGGAGGAAGCTGAGGAGGGGGGTTGGGATCTCTCAAGTTCACAATGCAAAGAGGATAAAAGCTTGTCAGACACTTAATCACTGTTTCTAAACAGTTGCCAAATACCTACACCATTAGACTAGGTTTCCTCGGGTCTGACAACACAATAAGTGCCACAGCACACATTCCTTGGACTAATCACTTTACATGGATTAGTTCAATTCATCCTCATGACAATGCCATGAAGCAGGTGTTCATATTAGCTACACTTCACCCAGGGAGAAAATCTCCCTGCTTTTATCCTTGTCATCGTCCTTTGGTGAAAAGAAAGCTGGTTGTGCACATCTGCTCAGATTCAACTCGAGAACAGTGAATTGGGTAATGAGGAGTAATGCAGAGATCACTTCTATTCAGCTTTGCGATGTTGTCCTTCAGTTCAGTTCAGTTCAGTCACTCAGTAGTGTCTGACTCTTTGCGACCCTATGGACTGCAGCATGCTAGGCCTCCCTGTCCATCACCAACTCCCAGAGCTTGCTCAAAACTCATGTCCATTGAGCTGGTGAGGCTCCATCCAACCATCTCATCCTCTGTCATCCTCTTCTTCTGCTTTCAATCTTTCCCAGCATCAGGGTCTTTTCTAATGAGTCAGTTCTTTGCATCAAGTGGTCCTTGGCCTTGCTGTATGTGACATCTGGGGAATTTCCAGAGCAGTTCCTGGAAGCTGAATGAGGAGGCCACCTTGTGATGTTCTGATACCTAAGGGTAAGGGGTCACTTAGCCTTCTTCCCTAGAAGCTTCCCTGCTGAAGATGGTCCCAATTACCTCCAAGTGCCAATCTCTTTGGGTTTCTCTGGTGACTCAGCTGGTAAAAAACCTGTCTGAGGATCCCCTGGAGATGGGAATGGCAACCCACTCCAGGACTCTTCCCTGGGAAATCCCATGGACAGAGGAGCCTGGCGGGCTATAGTCCATGGGGTTGCAAAGAGTCAGACACAACTAAGAGACTAACACTTTCACTTTCACCAACTTCCTTTTTCTCCTCCCTCCCACTTCCCCTTATTCTTATTAATGTGGATAACTATCCAGAAAGCAGAGATTCCTCTGTGTCAGGCTTTGGTTGCACATGAGTCGTGACTTAATCTTCAAGACCACACTCTGTGAGACTTGCGGGTATCTCAGAGTCGCCTCCCTTCTGCCAATGCCTGAGAGCTAAATTGTTCCATTTTCAGAAATTCAGGGAGACTGTTGTTAAACAGAGCTGTTCCTAAAAATAAAATGATATAAACTTACAATTAAAGAAATTACATTAGAAACAAAGGTAATAAACACACTAAGGTAATTCAATATTTATCAGCACATCCCTGGAAGTGCCATTCTCCCCAACAATAGTGCTGAAGATGACTGAGGTTTTGAAGGAAGCAGCAGTCGAGAGACAGACCTGAGGGGTGGGACACCTCAGAGATGTTAGCTCAAGCTGGGTTGCTTTATTCCCAGAACGAAGCTACATTTTGGCTCCATACAGCTTATGCGTTGGAGATGGGGGCATTAAGGCAGGGGCGGGGGTGTTCCTTGGTGGCTCAGATTGTAAAGAATCTGCCTGCAGTACAGGAGACCGAGGTTCTATCCCTGGGTTGGGAGAAGGGGATAGCAACCCACTCCAGTATTCCTGCCTGGAGAATTCGATGGACAGAGGATCCTGGTGGGCTAAAATCCATGGGGTCACAAAGTGTTGGACATGACTGAAGGACTAACGCTTGCATTTTCACTGAGAAAGTTTGTAGAAACTACTGCCTGATGGGAGAAAAACCATGACAACATGAAAGGGGGTCGTGGCCACAGAGGGTCTATTTTCTGTACCTGATGCTATAAAAAATGTGGCTAGATTTTAAAATGTACCTAATGCTATCAACTGCCATGCCAAGAGAGAGCAATGGTCTGGTTCTCCTGTTTAGCATAAGCATCCACTCATTTCCTCTGTTGGCTTTTCCTCCCACTAGTTAGTAAAATCCCAGAAAGGTCTGGGACCACAAAGCTTCATTCCCAGAGAGGAAACTCACCCATGAGGATGAAGGTGCCACACCCCAAGTCGCCTATAAAGAACATGAACAAGTGATGACTGTCTCCAGAGGCCATAGACGACAAAGAGTTGGTACTTTGTGCTTCTTCACAGAAAGGTTCACAATCCATAAATATAGCCACTGGAATGCAGGACAAAACATAATGTATAAAAGATTGAATAGAAGATATATTATGCTAGTGCATGGCAATCCTGTCGGCAGGAATTTATAGCTTCGATATATTCCCCATTAAAAGTGGTTCAGCTAGCTGGTAGAGAAGCACAATTCATCTTGCATCTGTTGCAAACCATCAATATTATGGTTTACTCATTTAAACTGGAAATGGGACCAAATATTTGGGCTATTTATAATAAAAAAATATGAAAATCTTTGTATTGGTGTTCATCACCTAACTCCTTCACTTTAATCAGAAGTCTGTTTACATAGGGTTCAGAGAATATTCCTCACCTGTGATGATGCTAGGCTATGAGAGGCAGGAATGAGGAGGAAAATGACCGAATGTCCCTTTTCTCAAAGAGACAGGTGTGTGCCCCTCCCTTATTGAGGTCATCAGACACGACTGAAGCGACTTAGCAGCAGCAGCAGCAGCAGCCCACAGGAAAGGTAAAGCGGCACCTTCAAAAGTCTGTGCATTGTATATAAAAAAGGAAGGGGGAGGCTGGAAAGTTGGAAACAGGTAAGAGTATGAAGGTTGCTTGGAGCTTCCCAGGTGGTGCTAGTGGTAGAGAACCCACCTACCAATGCAGGAGACATAAGATACAGAGGTTCAGTCCCTGGGTCAGAAAGATCCCCTGGAGGAGAGCATGGCAACCCACTCCGGTATTCTTGCCTGGAGACTCCCATGGACAGAGAAGCCTGGCAGGCCACCGTCTGTGGGGTCACAGAGTCAGACATAACTGAAGTAACTTAGTACAGGCAGGATAAGAGTCTGAAAAGCCATGGACTTCCTGGTAGTACAGTGGTTGAGAATTTGCCTACCAGTGTTGGGTGAGCAGGTTTGATCCCTGGTTGGGGAGCTAAGATCCCATGTGACTTGTGGCTAAAGAACCAGAACATAAAACAGAAGCAATATTGTAAAAAAGTCAATAAAAACTTTTAAAATGATCCATATAAAAAAAATCTTAAAAAAAAAAAAAAAGAGTATGGAAAGCCAGCAAGCATCCAACGGAAACCAGTGATGCTTGTGGATGTATCACATGCTGGCTTGTGTTCCCAGGGAAAATGCCAGCCCCAGGCTCTCTGTTAGTAGAGTTGACCTCACTGTCGTGAGGTGTGGTCATTGTATTGCCAGAATGCCCATGGTTTACACTCCCCTAGGAATAATTTCTAAATGTGTCTGATGGATTTGCTTATGACAAGGCACCCGAAGCTGCAAGGCCAGAGAGAGCCCACACAAACAGCAGGGATCACCCCTGGTGATTTCCTCACAATATCTCTCCTCCTTGCTCACACCACCTGCAGCTCTCCATTCCCTCCTCCCCTGCTCTTCCACCTGCAGCCTCAGCCTCAGTCTCTAATATCTGTCTTAGACTCACCTCCTTGATTTTGAGTCCCTTTGATGTATCCCATTTGACTCCTGTTCTCAGCTTGAGGGTCCTGACTCTGGGCACCTGGATTCCTGCATGCCTACAGCTCCCAGAGAGAATCCTGCTCAGCTTGTCTGGGCTTCACAATGGCCTTGAGGGTCCCAGGCCCTGGGAGGGGTTAAAATAAAGGCTAATCTTTTTACTCACTTACGGCTTGGCTTTAATTCCCCAGTGGAAACTCTGCCCTCCCTTGCTCTTTCATCATTCTCCGTGTTCTCCTGTGTCAAGTCAGTGGGCCTTCTTTCACGGGTGGTGCCCAGGCCCCTCAGTGTCTGTTCATCCAGGGAGACCCCATACAGGCGCTACTCCAAGGACCTCTTGTCAGACAAATGTTGGCAGAAGACCACTTTGAGACCTCCAGCTCCACACTGTGGCCTTGGTGCTCCTGCAGCACCAAGGAGGTGGGGGAGGGTCACCCTGGCTCAGCCATCTCCCTCTCCCAGACACTCAGAGTGTCATTCTGCCCTTTCCATGTGTGCCCGGGGCTTTCTGGGCTATTTTTAAAAACCTATAGCACTTCCTGTCTCTACCACTCATTTGGGCGGTTAATCATGACAGTCTAGAAATGTCACCTCTGGACAGTGTGGTGTGTGTGTGGAGAAGCGTTGCAGTCAAGTGAAGGGACAGGACCGTCAGAGGGCCTGGGTGGAGGGACTCAGGCCATAGGACCAGTACCTGGGAGAGCAGAAGGAGCCCGGACTGGCCTGTTCACCCGGCGCCATGACCCAGAATGCACAGTGCGGCATGGCTGGGAGCAGGGTGTTGTGGCTGGGCAGCTGGGTTTTAGCACTGACTTGGCCAGCATCAGCGTTGGACAAGTGCCACGACTCCTCTGAATATCCCTCTCCACACCTTCAACACAGGGTAGCTGTGCTTTCAGAGCAGAAGCCATTTATCAGCTCTCATGTTCCCTGGGAGGGAGCAGGATTCAAAGCACACCTTTGATTTTTTCTGTTTACACTCTCTGTTCCTTGGCTGGTGAGATGAGGATAAGGATTGCTGATTCCTGCTCCTGTGTCACCGACCTTCCTCTTCTGAGTTTAGCTTTTTCAGAGGAGGAGCCACTTTCATTAAAAAAAAAAAATTATTTATTAATTTATTTTTGGCTGTGCTGGGTCTTTGTTGCTGCATGGGCATTTCTCTCGTTGCAGTGAAGGTGGGGGCTACTCTCCAGTTGTGGTTTTCAGGCTTCTCATTGCGGTGGCTTCTTTTGTTGTCGAGCATGAGTTCTAGGGCATGCGGGCTTCAATAGTTTTGGGAATGTAGATCTCCCGGGCTCTACAGTTCAATCGTTGTGATGCATGGACTTAGTTGCTTGAGACATCTGGGATCTTGCTGAGTCATGGATAGAACCTGTGTCCTTGCATTGGCAGGCAGATTCTTTACCATTGAGCCAACAGGGAAGCCCCACTTTCATTTTTTTATAACTAATTATTTTTTATTGAAGGATAATTGCTTTACAGAATTTAGCTATTTTCTGTCAAACCTCAACATGAATCAGTCATAGGTATACATATAGCCCTTCCTTTTGAACCTCCCTTCCACCTCCCTCCGCATCCCACCCCTCTATGTACAGAGTCCCTGTTTGCATTTCTTTAGCCATACAGCAAATTCCCATTGGATATCTATTTTACATATGGTAATGTAAGTTTCCATGTTGCTCTTCCCATACATCTCACCCTCTCTTCCCTTTCCCCATATCCACAAGTCTATTCTCACGTCTGTTTCTCAACTGTTCCCCTATAAATAAATTCTTCAGTACCATTTTTCTAGATTCCGTATATGTGTTAGAATATGGTATTTATCTTTCTCTTTCTGACTTACTTAACTCTGAATAATAGGGTCTAGATTCATCCACCTCATTAGAACTGACTCAAATGTGTTCTTTTTTATGACTAAGTAATATGCCACTGTGTATATGTACCACAACTTCTTTGTGCATTTATCTGTCAATGGGCATCTAGGTTGCTTCCATGTTCTAGCTATTGTAAATAGTGCTGCGATGAACAATGGGACACATGTGTCTCTTTCAATTTTGGTTTCCTTAGGATATATGCCTAGAAGTGGGATTGCTGGGTCATATGGTGGTTTTATTCCTAGTTTTTTAATGAATCTCCATACTGTCTTCCATAGTGGCTGTATCAATTTACATTCCCACCAACAGTGCAAGAGGGTTTGCTTTTCTCCACACCCTCTCCAGCATTTATTGTTTGTAGACTTTTTGATGAGGACCATTCTCACCAGTGTGAGGTGACATCTCACTGTAGTTTTGATTTGCATTTCTCTAATAATGAGCGATCTTGAGCATCTTTTCATCTGTTAGTCATCAGTATGTCTTCTTTGGAGAAATGTCTGTTTAGGTCTTTTTCCCACTTTTTGATTGGGTTGTTTGTTTTTCTGGCATTGAGTTGTATGAGCTGCTTGTATATTTTGGAAATTAATCCTTTGTCAGTTGTTTCATTTGCTATTATTTTCTCCCATTCTGAGGGTTGTCTTTTCACCTTGCTTATAGTTTCCTTTGCCGTGCAAAAGCTTTTAAGTTTAATCAGGTCCCACTTGTTTACTTTTGTTTTTATTACCGTTACTCGAGGAGGTGGGTCATAGAAGATCTTGCTTTGATTTATGTCATCGAGTGTTCTGCCTATGTTTTCCTCTAAGAGTTTTATAGTTTCTGGTCTTACATTTAGGCTTTAATCCATTTTGAGTTTATCTTTGTGTATGGTTTTAGGAAGTGTTCTAATTTAGTTCTTTTACATGTAGCTGTCCAGTTTTCCCAGCACTTTATTGAAGAGGCTGTCTTTGCCCCATTATATATTCTTGCCTCTTTTGTCAAAAATAAGGTACCCATAGGTGCATGGGTTTATTTCTGGGCTTTCTATCTTGTTCCATTGGTCTATATTTCTGTTTTTGTGCCAGTACCATACTATCTTGACGACTGCAGCTTTGTGGTATAACCTGAAGTCAGGAAGGTTGATTCCTCCAGCTCCATTCTTATTTCTCAAGACTGCTTTGGCTATTAAGGATCTTTTGTGTTTCCATATGGATTGTGAAATTTTTTGTTCTAGTTCTGTGAAAGATGTCATTGGTAATTTGATAGGGATTGCATTTGGTAGTATAGTCATTTTCACAATATTGATTCTTCCTACTGAGGAACATGGAATATCTCTCCATCTGTTTATGTCATCTTTGATTTCTTTCATCAGTGTCTTATAATTTTCTATGTGCAGTTATTTTGTCTCCTCAGGTGAGTTTATTCCTAGATATTTAATTCTTTTTGTTGCAATGGTGAATCAGATTGATTCCTTAATTTCTCTTTCTGATTTTTCATTGTTAGTATATAGAAATGCAAGTGATTTCTGTGTATTGATTTTGTATCCTGCAACTTTGCTTAATTCACTAATTAGCTCTAGTAATTTTCTGATACTATCTTTAGGGTTTCTGTGTACAGTATCATGTCATCTGCAAACATGAGAGCTTTACTTCTTCTTTTTTGATCTGGATTCCTTTCTTTTTCTTCTCTGACTGCTGTAGCTAGGACTTCCAGAACTCTCTTGAATAATAGTGGCAGAAGTGGACACATTTGTCTTGTTCCTGATCTTAGGGGAAATCCTTTCAGTTTTTCACCATTGAGAGTAATGTTTGCTGTAGGCTTATCATATATGGCCTTTACTATGTTGAGGTAGGTTCCTTCTATGCCCATTTTTTGAAGAGTTTTCATCATAAATAGGCACTGAATTTTGTTGAAGACTTTTTTCTGCATCTATTGAGATGATTATATGGTTTTTATCTTTCAGTTTGTTAATATGGTGTATCACGTTGATTGATTTCCATATACTGAAGAATCCTTGTATCCCTGGGATAGATCCAACTTGATCATAGTGTATGAGCTTTTTGATGTGTTGCTGAATTCTGTTTGCTAAAATTTTGTTGAGGATTTTTGCCTCTATGCTCATGAGTGATATTGGCCTATAGTTTGTGTGTGTGTGTGTATGTGTGTGTGTGTGTCTGTGTCTGTGTTTGTTGTCTTTCTCTGGTTTTGGTATTAGGGTGATGGTGGCCTCGTCAAATGAGTTTGGAAGTGTTCCTGCCTCTGCAATTTTTTGAAAGTGTTTTAGAAGAATAGGCATTAGCTCTTCTCCAAATGTTTGATAGAATTCTCCTGTGAAACCATCTGGTCCTGGGCTTTTGTTTTTTGGGACATTTTTGACCACAGCTTCAATTTCAGTGCTTGTAATTGGGTTGGTCATAATTTCTATTTTTTTCTGGTTCAGTCTTGGGATATTGAACTTTTCTAAGAATCTGATCATTTCTTCCAGGTTATCTATTTTATTGCCATATAGTTGTTCATAATAGTATCTTATAATCCTTTTTATTTCTGCATTGTCTGTTATAACCTTTCCTTTTTAATTTCTAATTTTGTTGATTTGATTCTTCTCTCTTTTTTTCTTGATGAGTCTGGCTAAAGGTTTGTCAATTTTGTTTATCTTTTCAAAGAACCAGCTTTTAGTTTTATTAATCTTTACTATTGTTTCTTTCATTTCTTTTTCATTTATCTCTGCTTGAATCTTTATGATTTCTTTCCTTCTACTAATTTTGTTTTTGTTTTTTCTTCTTTTTCCAGTTGCTTTAGGTGTAAAGTTAGGTAGTCTATTTGGTGTTTTTCTTGTTTCTTGAGGTAGGATTGTATTGCTGTAAACTTCCCTCTTGGAACTGCTTTTGCTGCATCCCATAGGTTTTTTTTTTTTAGAATTATAAATTGTTTACTTTTATTTTTTTATTTATCTTTTGTTTTTTTTTATTTCTTATTTTTATTTTACTTTACAATTCTGTATTGGTTTTGCCATACATTGACATGAATCCACCACAGGTATACATGCATTCCCCAAAATGAAACCCCCTCCCACCTCCCTCCCCACAACATCTCTCTGGGTCATCCCTGTGTTCCAGCCCCAAGCGTGCTGTATCCTGCATTGGACATAGACTGGCGATTCGATTCTTACATGATATTATACATATTTCAATGCCATTCTCCCAAATCATCTCATCCTCTCCCTCTCCCTCTGAGTCCAAAAGTCTGCTATACACATCTGTGTCTTTTTTGCTGTCCTGCATACAGGGTCATCATTGCCATCTTTCTAAATTCCATATATATGTGTTAGTATACTGTATTGGTGTTTTTCTTTCTGGCTTACTTCACTCTGTATAATCGGCTCCAGTTTCATCTATCTCATCAGAACTGATTCAAATGTATTCTTTTTAATGGCTGAGTAATACTCCATTGTGTATATGTACCACTGCTTTCTTATCCATTCATCTGCTGATGGACATCTAGGTTGTTTCCATGTCCTGGCTATTATAAACAGTGCTGCGATGAACATTGGGGTACATGTGTCTCTTTCAATTCTGGTTTCCTCAGTGTGTATGCCCAGCAGTGGGATTGCTGGGTCATAAGGCAGTTCTATTTGCAATTTTTTAAGGACTCTCCACACTGTTCTCCATAGTGGCTGTACTAGTTTGCATTCCCACCAACAGTGTAGGAGGGTTCCCTTCTCTCCACACCCTCTCCAGCATTTATTGCTTGCAGATTTTTGGATCACAGACATTCTGACTGGTGTGAAGTGGTACTTCATTTTGGTTTTGATTTGCATTTCTCTAATAATGAGTGATGTTGAGCATCTTTTCATGTGTTTGTTAGCCATCCGTATGTCTTCTTTGGAGAAATGTCTATTTAGTCTTTGGCCCATTTTTTGATTGGGTAGTTTATTTTTCTGGAATTGAGCTGCATAAGTTGCTTGTATATTTTTGAGATGAGTTGTTTGTCAGTTGCTTCATTTGCTATTATTTTCTCCCATTCGGAAGGCTGTCTTTTCACTTTGCTTATATTTTCCTTTGTTGTGCAGAAGCTTTTAATTTTAATTAGGTCCCATTTGTTTATTTTTGCTTTTATTTCCAGAATTCTGGGAGGTGGATCATAGAGGATCCTGCTGTGGTTTATGTTGGAGAGTGTTTTGCCTATGTTCTCCTCTAGGAGTTTTATAGTTTCTGGTCTTACATTTAGATCTTTAATCCATTTTGAGTTTATCTTTGTGTGTGGTGTTAGGAAGTGATCTAGTTTCATTCTTTTACAAGTGGTTGACCAGTTTTCCCAGCACCACTTGTTAAAGAGATTGTCTTTAGTCCATTGTATATTCTTGCCTCTTTGTCAAAGATAAGGTGTCCATATATGTGTGGATTTATCTCTGGGCTTTCCATTTTGTTCCATTGATCTATATTTCTGTCTTTGTGCCAATACCATACTGTCTTGATGACTGTAGCTTTGTAGTAGAGCCTGAAGTCAGGCAAGTTGATTCCTTCAGTTCCATTCTTCTTTCTCAAGATTGCTTTGGCTATTCAAGGTTTTTTGTATTTCCATACAAATCTTGAAATTATTTGTTCTAGTTCTGTGAAAAATACCGCTGGAAGCTTGATAGGGATTGCATTGAATTTGTAAATTGCTTTGGGTAGTATACTCATTTTCACTATATTGATTCTTCTGATCCATGAGCATGGTATATTTCTCCATCTATTAGTGTCCTCTTTGATTTCTTTCATCAGTGTTTTATAGTTTTCTATATATAGGTCTTTAGTTTCTTTAGGTAGATATATTCCTAAGTATTTTATTCTTTTTGTTGCAATGGTGAATGGAATTGTTTCCTTAATTTCTTTTTCTACTTTCTCATTATTAGTGTATAGGATTGCAAGGGATTTCTCTGTGTTGATTTTATATCCTGCAACTTTACTATAATCATTAATTAGCTCTAGTAATTTTCTGGTAGAGTCTTTAGGGTTTTCTATGTAGAGGATCATGTCATCTGCAAACAGTGAGAGTTTTACTTCTTCTTTTCCAATTTGGATTCCTTTTATTTCTTTTTCTGCTCTGATTGCTGCGGCTAAAACTTCCAGAACTATGTTGAATAGTAGTGGTGAAAGTGGGCACCCTTGTCTTGTTCCTGACTTTAGGGGAAATGCTTTCAATTTTTCACCATTGAGGATAATGTTTGCTGTGGGTTTGTCATATATAGCTTTTATTATGTTGAGGTATGTTCCTTCTATTCCTGCTTTCTGGAGAGTTTTTAATCATAAATGGATGTTGAATCTTGTCAAAGGCCTTCTCTGCATCTATTGAGATAATCATATGGCTTTTATTTTTCAATTTGTTAATGTGGTGAATTACATTGATTGATTTGAAGATATTAAGAAGAGGTGGCAAGAATACACAGAAAAACTGTACAAAAAAAGATCTTCATGACCCAGATAATCGTGATGATGTGATCACTAATCTAGAGCCAGACATTTTGGAATGTGAAGTCAATTGGGCCTTAGAAGGCAACACTACGAACAAAGCTAGTGGAGGTGATGGAATTCCAGTGGAGCTGTTTCAAATCCTGAAAGATGATGCTGTGAAAGTACTGCACTCAATATGCCAGCAAATTTGGAAGAGTCAGCAGTGGCCACAGGACTGGAAAATGTCAGTGTTCATTCCAATCCCAAAGAAAGGCAATGCCAAAGAATGCTCAAACTACCACACAATTGCACTAATCTCACATGATAGTAAAGTAATGCTCAACATTCTCCAAGCCAGGCTTCAGCAATACGTGAACTGTGAACTCCCTGATGTTCAAGCTGGTTTTAGAAAAGGCAGAGGAACCAGAGATCAAATTGCCAACATCCACTGGATCATGGAAAAAGCAAGAGAGTTCCAGAAAAACATCTATTTCTGTTTTATTGACTATGCCAAAGCCTTTGACTGTGTGGATCACAAGAAACTGTGGAAAATTCTGAAAGAGATGGGAATACCAGGCCACCTGATCTGCCTCTTGAGAAATCTGTATGCAGGCCAGGAGGCAACAGTTAGAACTGGACATGGAACAACAGACTGGTTCCAAATAGGAAAAGGAGTACGTCAAGGCTGTATATTGTCACCCTGCTTATTTAACTTCTATGCAGAGTACATCATGAGAAATGCTGGACTGGAAGAAACACAAGCTGGAATCAAGATTGCAGGGAGAAATATCAATAACCTCAGATATGCAGATGACACCACCCTTATGGAAGAAAGTGAAGAGGAACTAAAAAGCCTCTTGATGAAAGTGAAAGAGGAGAGTGAAAAAGTTGGCTTAAAGCTCAACATTCAGAAAACGAAGATCATGGCATCTGGTCCCATCACTTCATGGGAAATAGATGGGGAAACAGTGGAAACAGTGTCAGACTTTATTTTTGGGGGCTCCAAAATCACTGCAGATGGTGATTGCAGCCATGAAATTAAAAGATGCTTACCCTTGGAAGAAAAGTTATGACCAACCTAGATAGCATATTCAAAAGCAGAGACATTACTTTGCCGACTAGTACAAAGGCTAATGGTTTTTCCTGTGGTCATGTATGGATGTGAGCGTTGGACTGTGAAGAAGGCTGAGCGCCGAAGAATTGATGCTTTTGAACTGTGGTGTTGGAGAAGACTCTCGAGAGTCCCTTGGACTGCAAGGAGATGCAACCAGTCCATTCTGAAGGAGATCAACCCTGGGATTTCTTTGGAAGGAATGATGCTAAAGCTGAAACTCCAGTACTTTGGCCACCTCATGTGGAGAGTTGACTCATTGGAAAAGACTCTGATGCTGGGAGGGATTGGGGGCAGGAGGAGAAGGGGACAACCGAGGATGAGATAGCTGGATGGCATCACTGACTTGATGGACATGAGTCTGAGTGAACTCTGGGAGATGGTGATGGACAGGGAGGCCTGGCGTGCTGCGATTCATGGGGTCGCAAAGAGTCGGACATGACTGAGCAACTGAACTGAACTGAACTGAACTGAGGGTTGCGACTCCAGCTTTCTTTTGCTTCCCATTGGCATGGAATATATTTTTCCATTTTCTCACTTTCAGTCTATATGTGTCTTGAGGTCCAAAGTGGGTTTCTTCTAGACAGCATATGCTGCTGCTGCTAAGTCACTTCAGTAGTGTCTGACTCTGTGTGACCCCATAGATGGCAGCCCACCAGGCTCCCCTGTCCCTGGGATTCTCCAGGCAAGAACACTGGAGTGGGTTGCCATTTCCTTCTCCAAAACATGAAAGTGAAAAGTGAAAGGGAAATTGCTCAGTTGTGTCCGACTCTTCGCGACCCCATGGACTGCAGCCTACCAGGCTCCTCCATCCATGGGATTTGCCAGGCAAGAGTACTGGAGTGGGGTGCCATTGCCAGCATATATATGGGTGTTATTTTTGTATCCATTCAGCCAGTCTGTGTCTTTCGGTTGGAGCATTTAATCCATTTACATTTAAAGTAATTATTGATATATATGTTTCTATTTCCATTTTGTAATTGCTTGGGGTTGATTTTGTAGATTTTTTTTCTGTTGTATTTCTTGACTATATAAGTCCCTTTAACATTTGTTGTAAAGCTGTTTTGGTGGTACTGAATTCTCTTAACTTTTGCTTGTCTGAGAAGCTTTGATTTGTCCATCAATTTTGAATGAGATCCTTTCTCTGTACAGTAATCTTGGTTGTTGATTGTTCCCTTTCAGTACTTTAAATATATCCTGCCATTCCCTCTGGCCTGAAGAGTTTCTGCTAAAAGATCAGCTTTAAGTGTACGGGGTTTCCCTTGTATGTTACTTGTTGCTCCTCCCTTGCTGCTTTTGATATTCTTTCTTTGTGTTTAGTCTTTGTTCGTTTGATTAGTATGTATCTTGGCATGTTTCTCCTTGGGTTTACCCTGTATGGGGCTCTTTGTGCCTCTTGGACTTGGCTGGCTATTTCCTTTTCCATGCCATTTCAACTAAGTTCCTTTTAAATTATAATCTCTTCAAAAAATTTCTCATACCCTTTCTTTTTCTCTTCTTTTTCTGGGACCCCTATAATTCAAATGTTGATGCATTTGATATGGTCCCAGAGGTCTCTGAGACTGTCCTCAGCTCTTTTCATTTTTTTTTTTTTTGCTTTATCCGCTCTTCAGAAGTTATTTCCACCATTTTATTTTCCAACTCACTGATTCCTTCTTCTGATTCTATATTCTGCTATTGATTCCTTCTAGAGTATTTTTAATTTCAGTAATTGTGTTGTTTGTTTCTGTATGCTTATTCTTTAATTCTTCTAGGTCTTTGCTAACTGATTCTTGCATTTTCTCCATTTTATTTTCAAGGTTTTTGGTCATCTTTACTATAAGTATTCTAAATTCTTTTTCAGGTAATTTTCCTATTTCCTCTTCATTTATTTGGACGTCTGTGTTTCTAGTTTGTTCCTTCATTTGTACCATATTTTTCTGCCTTTTCATTTTTTTTTTTAAGTTTTTGTGCTTGAGGTCTCCTTTTCCCAGGCTTAAAGGAAAGTTGAATTATTTCCTTGAAGAAGGTTGAATTCTTTCTTCCTTTTGGCTTCTGCCTTCCTGAAGTTGGTCCAGTGGTTTGTGTGAGTTTTTTGTAGAGTGAGATTTGTGCTGAGTTTTTGTTTGTTGGTTTGCTTTTCATCGGATGGGCAATGCTGAGTGGGGCGGTACTCCTGTCTGCTGATGACCGGGTTGGTATTTCTGTTGAGTTTGTTGTTTCAATGAGGCGTCCTGCACAGGGTGCTACTGGTGGTTGGGTGATGCTGGGTCTTGTATTCAAGTGGTTTCCTTTATGTGTGTTCTCACTATTTGATGCTCCCTACGTTAGATTGAGGGTGGCTGCGATGGTGCGCAGAGCGCGGCGGAGAGGAGCTACCCCGCGTCCGAGGTCAGGGACGGCAGCCAAGAGTGCCAGGCTGTGACAGCACAGGAGCAGCCGAGAGGAGCTACCCCTGCCCAAGGCCAGGGGTGGCAGCCGGGAGGAGCAACCCCATGTCCAAGGAGCAGTGGCTGCACGGGCGCCATAGGGCCTAGAGGAGCTATTCCACGTTCAAGGTCAGGAGGGGCGATGATGAGTAGATATCCCTAGTCCTAGGTAAAGAGCAGTGGCTGTGCTTTGCTGGAGCAGCCCTGAAGAGATACCCCACGTCCAAGGTAAGAGAAACCCAAGTAAGACGGTAGGTGTTGCAAGAGAGTGACAGAGGGCAGACACACAAACCATAATCACAGAAAACTAGTCAATCTAATCACACTAGGACCACAGCCTTGTCTAACTCAATGAAACTAAGCCATGCCCTGTGGGGCTACCCAAGACGGATGGGCATGGTGGAGAGGTCTGACAGAATGTGGTCCATTGGAGAAGGGAATGGCAAACCACTTCAGTATTCTTGCCTTGAGAACCCCATGAGCAGTATGAAAAGGCAAAATGATAGGATACTGAAAGAGGAACTCCCCAGGTCAGTAGGTGCCCAATATGCTACTGGAGATAAGTGGAGAAATAACTCCAGAAAGAATGAAGGGATGGAGCCAAAGCAAAAACAATACCCAGTTGTGCATGTGACTGGGGATAGAAGCAAGGTCCGATGCTATAAATATCAATATTGCATAGGAACCTGGAATGTCAGGTCCATGAATCAAGGGAAATTGGAAGTGGTCAAACAGGAGATGGCAAGAGTGAACACTGGCATTCTAGGAATCAGCAAACTAAAATGGACTGGAATGGGTGAATTTAACTCAGATGACCATTATATCTACTACTGCAGGCAAGAATCTCTTAGAAGAAATGGAATAGCCATCATGGCCAAGAAAAGATTCTGAAATGCAGTACCTGGATGCAATCTCAAAAATGACAGAATGATTTCTGTTCGTCTCCAAGGCAAACCATTCAATATCACAGTTATCCAAGTCTATGCCCCAACCAGTAATGCTGAAGAAGCTGAAGTTGAACGGTTTTATGAAGACCTACAAGACCTTTTAGAACTAACACCCCCCAGAAGATGTCCTTTTCATTATACGGGACTGGATGCAAAAGTAGGAAGTCAAGAAATACCTGGAGTAACAGGCAAATTTGGCCTTGGAATGTGGAATGAAGCAGGGCAAAGACTAATAGAGTTTTGCCAAGAAAATGCACTGGTCATAGCAAACACCCTCTTCCAACAACACAAGAGAAGACTACACATGGACATCGCCAGATGGTCAACACTGAAATCAGATTGATTATATTCTTTGCAGCCAAAGATGGAGAAGCTCTATACAGTCAACAAAACAAGACCAGGAGCTGACTGTGGCTCAGATCATGAACTCCTTATTGCCAAATTCAGACTGAAATTGAAGAAAGTAGGGAAAACCACTAGACCATTCAGGTATGACCTAAATCAAATCCCTTATGATTATACAGTGGAAGTGAGAAATAGATTTAAGGGAGTAGATCTGATAGACAGAGTGCCTGATGAAGTATGAACGGAGGTTCATGACATTGTACAGGAAATAGGGATCAAGACTATCCCCATGGAAAAGAAATGCAAAAAAGCAAAATGACTGTCTGGGGAGGCCTTACAAATAGCTGTGAAAAGAAGAGAAGTGAAAAGCAAAGGAGAAAAGGAAAGATATAAACATCTGAATGCAGAGTTCCAAAGAATAGCAAGAAGAGATAAGAAAGCCTTCCTCAGTGATTAAAGCAAAGAAATAGAGGAAAACAACAGGATGGGAAAGACTAGAGATCTCTTCAAGAAAATTAGAGATACCAAGGGAACATTTCATGCAAAGATGGGCTCAATAAAGGACAGAAATGCTATGGACCTAACAGAAGCAGAAGATATTAAGAAGAGGTGGCAAGAATACACAGAAAAACTGTACAAAAAAGATCTTCACGACCAAGATAATCATGATGGTGTGATCATTCACCTAGAGCCAGACATCTTGGAATGTGAAGTCAAGTGGGCCTTAGAAAACATCACTACGAACAAAGCTAGTGGAGGTGATGGAATTCCAGTGGAGCTGTTTCAAATCCTGAAAGATGATGCTGTGAAAGTGCTGCACTCAATATGCCAGCAAATTTGGAAAACTCAGCAGTGGCCACAGGACTGGAAAAGGTCAGTGTTCATTCCAATCCCAAAGAAAGGCAATGCCAAAGAATGTTCAAACTACTGCACAATGCATTGCACTCATCTCACACACTAGTAAAGTAATGCTCAACATTCTCCAAGCCAGGCTCAGCTATCTGTGTACTATGAACTTCCAGATGTTGAAGCTGGTTTTAGAAAAGGCAGAGAAACCAGAGATCAAATTGGCAACATCCACTGGAAAATGGAAAAAGCAAGAGAGTTCCACAAAAACAACTATTTCAGCTTTATTGACTATGTCAAAGCCTTTGACTGTGTGGATCACAATAAACTGGAAAATTCTGAGAGATGGGAATACCAGACCACCTGACCTGCCTCTTGAGAAACCTATATGCAGGTCAGGAAGCAACAGTTAGAACTGGACATGGAACAACAGACTGGTTCCAAATAGGAAAGGAAGTACATCAAGGCTGTATATTGTCCCGCTGCTTATTTAACTTCCATGCAGAGTACATCATGAGAAACGCTGGGCTGGAAGAATCACAAGCTGGAATCAAGATTGCCGGGAGAAATATCAATAAGCTTGGATATGCAGATGACACCATCATTATGGCAGAAAGTGAAGAGGAACTAAAAAGCCTCTTGATGAAAGTGAAAGAGGAGAGTGAAAAAGTTGGTTTAAAGCTCAACATTCAGAAAACGAAGATCATGGCATCTGGTTCCATCACTTCATGGGAAATAGATTTGGAAACAGTGGAAACAGTATCAGACTTTATTTTTTGGGGCTCCAAAATCACTGCAGATGGTGATTACAGCCATGAAATTAAAAGACACTTACTCTTTGGAAGAAAAGTTATGACCAACCTAGATAGCATATTGAAAGGCAGAGACATTACTTTGCCAACAAAGGTCTGTCTAGTCAGGGCTGTGGTTTTTCCTGTGGTCATGTATAGATGTTAGAGTTGGACTGTGAAGAAAGCTGAGTGCTGAAGAATTGATGCTTTTGAACTGTGGTGTTGGAGAAGACTCCCTTGGACTGCAAGGAGATCCAACCAGTCCATTCTGAAGGAGATCAGCCCTGGGATTTCTTTGGAGGGAATGATGCTGAAGCTGAAACTCCAGTACTTTGGCCACCTCATGTGAAGAGTTGACTCAATGGAAAAGACTCTAAGGCTGGCAGGGATTGGGGGCAGGAGGAGAAGGGGATGGCAGAAGATGAGATGCCTGGATGGCATCACTGACTCGATGGACGTGAGTCTGAGTGAACTCCGGGAGTTGGTGATGGACAGGGAGGCCTGGGGTGCTGCGATTCATGGGGTTGCAAAGAGTTGGACATGACTGAGCAACTGAACTGAACTAAACTGAACTGAGGGTTAGTTCTCTGGTAGTCTATGGTCTTGGAGTCAGTGCTTCCACTCCAAAGGCTCGAGGTGTGATCTCTGGTCAGGAACAAAGATTCCACAAGGGGTTTGTTATGGCATTAAGAGAGAGTAAAACAAATATCCCAAAATGAGAAACCAAAGATGAACCACAGACAAATGGCAGTTACAAAGTCAGGCAAATAATAATTAAAATAATGGAATATGCACTTATACATATACACCCATGAGCAAAGTGAAAACAGTCCAACAAAAATAAAGTACAGTAGATTGATCCAGTGAACAAGGAAATCAAAAATTATTTTTACCAGTTAAGAACAAAACTAACTTAAGCACAAACTGGAAAACAAAACTAAAGCAAAGTGTCAATTGAGGATTGAAGCAATGAAAATAAAACTAACAAATATGTTGAGAGGAAAGGAGAGAAAGTAAAGAAAGAAAGAATAGATATGAAAAGTTAAGTAGAGGTAGATAAAGAAGATGTATACATGTTAAAGATTAACTGCAAGGAAAAAAGAACAATAGGAAAACAAACAAAGGAATAAATGTAGAAAAAATAATAATAGGTTCAAACAATTAAAAATTAAAATTAAAAAGAGAAATTTTTTAAAAAAGGAAAACTCCACAGAACTGCAAAAGCCCAACGTAGAGGCAGATGTTTATAACAATAATAAAAATGTGACTGAGAAAAAGAATAAAAAATTAAGCTCAAAAGCTTAATTGGATTTCATAGTGCCAATAAAATCGACAACTACAACAGAGTGGGGAAAAGGGGGGAAAAAAGAAAAAATCTAAAAGAATCTACAGAACAAGTCAAAACATAAGAAAAATACATGTTTTTCTTGAGTCACTGCTGTCAGAGTCCTTTCCCTCGTTGGGAGTCACAGTCCACCTCACCTCCCTAGGATGCCCTCCAACACTGTGCTGATCTACGCTCCAGTATTCTTGCCTGAAGAATCCCCCTCCCTGACAGAGAAGCCTGGTAGGCCATCATCTACAGGGTCGCAAAGAGTTGGACAGGAATGAAGCGATGCTGTGAGCAAAGATGTAAGGCTTTTTTTGCCTGTGCCAGCTCTGCCTCAGTGAGAGTTAAGTGTGAAGGTGGCTTAGCTTCTTGGCTTGTGGGGACCCTGGTGGCACCAAGTGTGCAGGGACATGGACTGCCTCCGCTGCAGGAGTTATGGCCTATTTGAGTCTTTTTTCAAGCCTCTTGCAGCTGGTGATCAGAAGACCTCTTTGGCCAGTCTTTCTCCGTAGCTCTGCCAGTTCAGGCACTTAGAGGGCTCCCTTGCCTGGGGTCCTTCTCTGTTGTTTGGGGTGTCACATAGAGGGGCCCTCTTGGCTGGGGTCCTACTCTGTAGATTGGCACATCAGGCACTTAAAGGTGTACTATGGGTGGGGTCCTACTCTATAGTTCAGCACATCAGTCACTTAAAGGAGCACCCTGGGTGGGGTCCTGTTCTGTAGTTCAGTGCGTCAGGCATTTGATGGGCCAGCCTCCCTATTGTTCAGCTGATGATGCTGGCATGTGGGGAGAGAGAGGCTATGGTGATGGCTCCACCCACTATGCATGACTCAGCAGTATCTCTTTGCTTCCGTGGTGGCCTGGCTTTCCTCCACCATCATTTCCCACCACGATCTCCTCCCTCACATCCCCTCAATCCGTCTCTCTGCAGTCAACAGCAGCGCTTGCCCTGGGATTGCTCCACAATCCCTAAACTCCAGCTCCTAGCTGCTGCACCTTCCAGGGTACCAGCATTCCTGTCTGGGGTATGTATGGCTGTGGCAAGGACTGATTCTCATTTCATTTAGACTGCCACAGGTCAGCTATTTCACTCTCAGCCTTAAATGTTTCTCCTCTGACTCAGACAATTGCCCCAGTGAGGGGATCAGACCCCTTCTTCAGTTCCCCCACTGGCTGAGGGCAGGCCCAGTTCTACTAACACTTCTGTTTTCCCCCCTAGTTCCTTCATCCCACTGAGTTTTGCATGGTTCTATATATTCTTTTGGAGAAGGCAATGGCAACCCACTCCAGTACTGTTGCCGGAAAATCCCATGGACGGAGGAGCCTGGTAGGCTGCAGTCCATGGGGTCGCTAGGAGTCAGACACGACTGAGTGACTTCACTTTCACTTTCATGCATTGGAGAAGGAAATGGCAACCCACTCCAGTGTTCTTGCCTGGAGAATCCCAGGGACGGGGGAGCCTGGTGGGCTGCCGTCTCTGGGGTCACACAGTGTCGGACACGACTGAAGTGACTTAGCAGCAGCAGCAGCATATATTCTTTTCCACTGGTCGGGTACTCTTGTCTGCTTTCAGCTCCTGTTCTGCATGCATTTCTGTGTCTGAAGGTGTATTCCTGATGTATCCCTGGAGAGAGATATACTCCATGTCCACCTACTCCTCCGTCATCTTGTTCTCCCTGTTCTGCAACTTTTTATCTCTGTGTAAATGGAAAAGTGTCATACCCTTAGAGAGAGCCTTGAGAATGGGCTGTCCTGTATATTCCAGGCTATAGGCAACATTCTTAACTGAAAGCAACAGAATATAAAAGTTAAACAAAAGAAACGGATCTAATAGGGAGTCAGATTTGTTCTTCCCTATTACAGTAAGGCTGGCATTCTGATCTGCCACGACTCCTCTTCAGCGTGTTCAGAGCCTAGGTCAGTATGAAGCTCAGTACATACCAACCTGGCAAGTGAATGAAACAACTCCTTCTTAAGTAGTGTCTGTTATTCAAGCATACAGACTTCAGGGTCCTGTGGTAGTCCCCACTTCCAAAAGGTAGGTGAACCCTGGAGTACCTGTGATCTGAGTTTAAGTAGATACCATTCTTTTTTTTTTTTTTTTTTTGGCCTAAATCTGCTTTCTTTACAGGATACACAATTTATTTTTTTAGGCTGTGCTGACCTTCGTTGTGGGGCACAGGCTTAGCTACCCCGCAGCATGTTCCCTAACCAGGGATCAAACCCACATCCCCTGCACTGGAAAGTGAATTCTTAACCACTGGACCACCAAAGAAGTCCCTACAATTTATTATTTTATACATAATAAATAGGTAGCTTTTATTGAGTGATTATTTAATGCCAGACATTTTCCAGATGATAAAACTGAAACCGAGAGAGGGTAGGCCACCAACCTAGAAAGAGGAGGACATTTCTCAAACCCAGACGAGTAGACCTCAATGTTAACAATCCTGCTGCCCCACCTACCAAGTCCTGAAGACTCTGAGGTTCAGAGAGATTATTCAAGATGCCCAAAAGGGGCTTCCCAGTGGCTCAGTGGTAAACAATCCACTGGCAATGCAGGAGACGCAGGAGACTCAGGTTCAATCCATGGGTCGGGAAGATTCCTTGGAGGAAGGAACAGCAATCCACTCCAGTATTCTTGTATTCTTGCCTGAAAAATCCCATGGACAGAGGAGCCTGGCAGGCTACAGTCCCCAGGGTCACAAAGAGTTGCACACAACTGAACATGTGTGCAGCACGTGTGCAAGATCTACAAAATGATGAATGGTATAGACAGGCTTTGAACTCCAAAGCTTGCCAGTGCCTGGATACAGACGGCTCCTTCCATCTCAGGCTGTGTCCATCTTGGTCCACAGTACAAATCTCTCACTTCTGCCTGCCCTGCCATATGCCCTGAGGCCTGCTGGGGCTCCTGTCCCCTCTCCTTGGAGACTGTAAGACTCTGCTTTTCTGTACACCAGGACAAAGGAAAGAGGAATGGGTTTTCATTTTTTTAAAACCAACATCTCCTACCCTCCAGTAGTCCCCATACCCTCCTCCTATACGGATGGAAATGAACTAGAAACTCAGTTTCTGGAGACTACAAGCTGCACGTTTCTCCCCATAAACTGGTTATCAGCACTTTGAGCCAGTCAGAAATTAGGTGTTTACTGACTTTCTCTTTTGCACCTTCCCTCAAGAAAACCTGCACTGTAGTCCAATCCCCAGGCTTGGCCAATCTGGGGGCAGTCAAGCAGCTGATGGAGCTGGAGACACAGGAAACGAAGATGAATAGACTCATCTACTCTAGCCATGGGGGCTGAGCTGGCAAGGAGGGGTGGGTGCCAAGTCTCCTCACAGAGGCTGGGAGGGGTCTTCAGGGTTGGGTTATCAGCTTTAATAGTCTGCAGCTTGTGCAACAAGCCTAGATCAGTGTGCATGTGTGCATGTGCATCTGAGTACTGACAGTAGAGGTCAGATCTCACCACCGAGCAAACGTGTCTGTAAACCCAGGGGCATATTAAGGGTGGCCGGATCTGTGTACCTGCAAATGTGCAAATAGGAGGCACGTGGTTGGATGAACTTGGACTTTACCCCTTCACCTGTCATTGCTGCTATAAGATCCTTGCACACTGAGCCTTCTGCTGCCTTGAGGAAATTGGAGTGCAGGCTGAGGGTCTGGGGTAGAATCTCTTGGGGGTCGGGGCACAGTGTGTAGAGAGGGGCTCAGCCCTGGAGCTCCCTATGTTCTCCTGTTTATTCATCTGTTTTCAGCTCTGCTCCCTTGCAAATCACAAAGTGAAAGTGTTAGTCATTCAGTCATATCTGACTCTTTGTGACCCCATGGACTGTAGCCCATCAGACTCCTCTGTCCATGGAATTCTCCAGCAAGAATACTGGAGTGGGTAGCCAGGTCCTTCTCCAGGGGATCTTCTTCACCCAGGGATCAAATCTGGGTCTCCTGAATTGCAAGCAGATTCTTTAACATCTGAGCCACCAGGGAAGCCCAAGGCTCAAAGGATATTTTAGAGGGAATACCACTCTTCAGGGAATGCAGCACATCTACCCTGATCTGGCCATTCCCTGACTGTCCACTGCAGTTCTGACTGTTCACAGGATGCCACTGGGTTCTGACCTAGATATGGAAGCTCAGTCATGCTCCCTGCCTTGCTCCTGCCATTTCCCACCCCTGGAACCTTTTCCCTGTTCCTATCCTCAAGGCCATCTCGCAAAAGGAGAAGGGGGCCGCAGAGGATGAGATGGTTAGATAGCATCACTGACTCAATGGGTGAGTTTGAGCAAACTCCAGGAGACAGTGAAGGACAGGGAAGCCTGACGTGCTGCAGTTCATGGGGTCACAAAGAGTCGGATATGACTTAGCAACTAAATAGCCGGAAAACAGCTTCACCTTTAAAGTCAGGCAGATGCTGCTGGAGCTCCTTTTGTGAAATACTGGATGGCTCCCAAAGATCACAATGCTAACTGGTCATCAGCTGTATAATAGATCAGTGATTTAATAACAGTTTCTTCACTACATGGTCGAGTGGAGAGAAAAAAGATTACAAGGTGGAAAAGCATCCTGTTAAACCATAATGATATGTATTCTCCATGAATTCCACACATCTCAGTTTCCTTGCCTGTGAAATGGAGCAATGGTATCTCAGACGGGTCTGATGAGAGTTAACCACTGCACATAGATTGCCTGAACATAGAATGGAAGTGAAAAGCTCAACACGGTGTACTGTAATGGTGTGGGGCCACCGCAGCCACCTCACCATTTCACGGCACCAGGAGCCCTTCCCGGGGGCAGCCCTCTCCTCTTCATGGAGCTGCTGCCCCCTTCCCCACTTTCCTGATGCATAAGAGTTTAGAGAAGGAAATTTGAGGAAGGACAATAGTGGTCTCTTAGCAGAGAAGGGTGGGCACTGGAAAGTGAAGACACCACTTCTAACTCTTAAAACTCCACATGCTGGATTCCCAGGTGCCCTCGGCTGTCTTCCCATCCCCCGTCCCAGAGGGAGTGTGCAATGACAGTAACACCACAAGTTCCTGAAGAGACCACCTGAGCCAGCACCTCATCTAACAGAAGGTGACGCTGAGACCAGGAAGGAGAGTATCTTGATCATGGTCAGACAGGGCTGGTCAGGGCAAAGACCCTCTGACCTTTCAGGCAAAGACCTGACCTCCCATCCATCACCTTCTCCACTGGGCTGGACCTCTGTCCTCTTCCAGCATGAGACTTGGGTTGGACTGATTGTAAACCGTGGCTCAAACCCAGAGCTGAGTGTAAAAGGCACTAAGTTCCCGCATCTGAGTACAGAGAACTCCTAGTAGGCCAGTAGAATCCCCAAAGTTGAGGATGCCATCACCTCCACTTTTCTCATGAATTTAAGGGGAGGACCAGCCTAAAGGAAGCTGGTTTGGGATGGGGAGGGGAACGCTTTCTTGCCTCCAAACCAAGAGAGGAAACTCCAAGAGAGTCAGTCTTAAGACTGGGGTCTCTAAGTCAGTCTTAAGAGGGAAAGATGGGCACTTTGTTTCCGGTTGGTGCTCTGCCTGTCCAATAGGCTGGCTGATTGCCCCCATGTGATTGTCCTGAAGAGGCAGAAATAGAATGAGAGAGGGAGAGTGAAGAGCCAGCACTCTTCCTTTTGATAAGGACAAAGGATTCTCTGTGATTACCCACCTCAGTGCACGTGGTTGGGAATGGGGACCCTGTGGCAGGAAGAAAAAGTCTGATGCTCACGACACAGAGGACAGCAAAGCTAGGCAGTGATTGCCAGGGAAGCAACAGCAACTGCGAAAAGAGGCCTGGTGCCTACATAGGTCACCAGGCGAAGGTGCATCTCCCTTGCAGCTCCCCCTTCTCCTGCCTCGCTCTGAAGGAGAGGACAGGTGCCTGAGCCACACCATGTACTCCAGGGCTGCCAGACAAAATATAGCACTCCCAGTTCTGCTAGCATTTCAGATGAACAGCAAATATTTTTCAGGCTAAGTATGTCCCAAATACTGCATGGGAAATACTTAGACAACAGAACAAGAAAGACTAGATATCTCTTCAAGAAAATTAGAGATACCAAGGGAACATTTCATGCAAAGATGGGCTCAATAAAGGGCAGAAATGGTATGGACCTAACAGAAGCAGAAGATATTAAGAAGAGGTGGCAAGAATACACAGAAGAACTGTACAAAAAAGATCCTCATGACCCAGATAATCATGATGGTGTGATCATTCACCTAGAGCCAGACATCCTAGAATGTGAAGTCAAGTAGGTCTTAGGAAGCATCACTATGAACAAAGCTAGTAGAGGTGATGGAATTCCAGTTGAGCTATTTCAAATCCTAAAAGATAATGCTGTGAAAATGCTGCCCTCAATGTGCCAGCAAATTTGGAAAACTCAGCAGTGGCCACAGGACTGGAAAAGGTCAGTATTCATTCCAATCCCAAAGAAAGGCAATGCCAAAGAATGCTCAAACTACTGCACAATTGTACTTGTCTCACACGCTAGTAAAGTAATGCTCAAAATTCTCCAAGCCAGGCTTCAGCAATACGTGAACCGTGAACTTCCAGATGTTCAAGCTGGTTTTAGAAAAGGCAGAGGAACCAGAGATCAAATTGACAACATCCACTGGATCATGGAAAAAGCCAGAGAGTTTCACAAAAACATCTATTTCCTCTTTATTGACTATGCCAAAGCCTTTGACTATGTGGATCACAATAAATTGTGGAAAATTCTGAGAGATGGGAATACCAGATCACTTGACCTGCCTCTTGAGAAACATGTATGCAGGTCAGAAAGCAACAGTTAGAACTGGACATGGAACAACAGACTGGTTCCAAATAGGAAAAGGAGTACATCAAGGCTGTATATTGTCACCCTGTTTATTTAACTTATATGCAGAGTACATCATGAGAAACGCTGGGCTGGATGAAGAATAAGCTGGAATCAAGATTGCCAGTAGAAATATCAATAACCTCAGATATGCAGATGACACCAACGTTATGGCAGAAAGTGAAGAGGAACTAAAAAGCCCCTTAATGAAAGTGAAACAGAAGAGTGAAAAAGTTGGCTTAAAGCTCAACATTTAGAAAACGAAGATCATGGCATCTGATCCCATCACTTCATGGTAAATAGATGGGGAAACAGTGGAAACTGGCTGACTTTATTTTGTTGGGCTCCAAAATCACTGCGGATGGTGATTGCAGCCATGAAATTAAAAGACACTTAGTCCTTGGATGGAAAGTTATGACCAACCTAGACAGCATATTGAAAAGCAGAGACATTACTTTGTCAACAAAGGTCTGTCTAGTCAGGGTATGGTTTTTCCAGTAGTCATGTATGGATGTGAGAGTTGGACTATAAAGAAAGTTGAGCACAGAAGAATTGATATTTTTGAACTGTGGTGTTGGAGAAGACTCTGAGTTCTTTGGACTGCAAGGAGATCCAACCAGTCCATCCTAAAGGAGATCAGTCCTGGGTGTTCATTCAGTTCAGTTCAGTCGCTCAGTCATGTCCGACTCTTTGCAACCCCATGAACCATAGCACACCAGGCCTCCCTGTCCACCACCAACTCCTGGAGTCCACTCAAACCCAAGTCCAGCGAGTCGGTGATGCCAACCAACCATCTTATCCTCTGTCATCCCCTTTTCCTCCTGTCCTCAATCTTTTCCAGCATCAGGGTCTATTCAAATGAGTCAGCTCTTCACATCAGGTGGTCAAAGTACTGGAGTTTAAGCTTCAACATCAGTCCTTCCAATGAACACCCAGGACTGATCTCCTTTAGGATGGAGTGCTTAGATCTCCTTGCAGAACAAGGGACTCTCAAGGGTCTTCTCCAACACTACAGTTCAAAAGCATCAATTCTTCGGCACTCAGCTTTCTTTATAGTCCAACTCTCACATCCATACATGATCCCTGGAAAAACCATAGCCTTGACTAGATGGACCTTTGTTGACAAAGTAATGTCTCTGCTTTTTAATATGCTGTCTAGGTTGGTCATAACTTTTTTTCCCAAGGAGTAAGTGTCTTTTAATTTCATGGCTGTGATCACCATCTGCAGTGATTTTGGTGCCCAGAAAAATAAAGTCAGCCACTGTTTCCACTGTTTCCCCATCTATTTCCCATGGAGTGATGGGACCGGATGTCATGATCATAGTTTTCTGAATGTTGAGCTTTAAGCCAAGTTTTTCACTCTCATCTTTCATTTTCATCAAGACGCTCTTTAGCTATTCTTCACTTTCTGCCATAAGTTCACTGGAAGGACTCATGTTGAAGCTGAAACTCCAATACTTTGGCCACCTGATGCGAAGAGATGACTCATTTGAAAACTCTGATGTTGGCAAAGATTGAAGACAGGAAGGAAAGGAGATGACAGAGGATAAGATGGTTGGATGGCTTCACCACCTCAATGGAGGTGAGTTTGAGTAAACTCTGGGAGTTGGTGATGGACAGGGAAGCCTGGTGTGCTGTGGTTCATGGGGTTGCAAAGAGTCGGACATGACTGAATGACTGAACTGAACTGAATACTTAGACTTAAAAATGTATTTACATGTTTTCATTCAACATTCAAGATGAATATTCATCTGAAATTCAAATTGAAGCCTGCATTTTTCATTTATTAAATCTGGTGACACAACCCTTTCTATCCCCCACATACTTGCACAGGTACACACACACACACACACACACACACACACGCACACACACACACCCCTGGCTTTTATAGCCACAGGAGGGAAGCTTTGATCTGAGTTGGAGACTAGGTTTTAAAATGAGCAGGACATTGGGGTACATGTGTTTCTTTCAATTCTGGTTTCCTCTGTGTGTATGCCCAACAGTGGGATTGCTGGGTCGTGGATTCATGTCAATCTATGCCAAAACCAATACAGAATTGTAAAGTAAAAATTAAAAATAAATAAATAAATTAAAAAAAAAAATGAGCAGGACTGAGACTGAAGGACCAGGATGAAGCTGTTGTAATAAATGAAAGTGGCTGGCAAGTGATACAGCTAGGTCAAGATGCCATTAAGGAAGCAGTTGCCCAGTGAGAATGTTGGGGCTCTGAGTGAGCTCAGCCAGGGGGCCTTTATTAGAAAGAGCTGCTTCCCTAGTTACACCCCAGAGTGGTAACTGGGTCCCCTCTCCTGGGGTTGATGCTGCTCCTCCCCATACTCATGGCTTTCCTTTGCAGTGCTCTCTCCTCTTCGGATCTGGGGTCTCTGTTGTCCTGCCATTCCCAGTTCCCAGAGTCGATGTCCCCTTGAAGGACTGGATTCTCTAATGGTGGAGCTGGACGGAGCAGGAAGGCTCACCCTAGGCCGACCAAGGAAAAAGCAAAGTTGCCGGTGGCAGAACATTCTTCCCTGGGAACAGCCACAGGCTTGGTGGTTTAAACTGAGGATGGTGGCAGGAGAGGTAACAGGTAGCATCTTGGGGCTCTGATTCAGCCTGGGAGCCACAGTGGGGTTCCAGCTGCATGGGAATGCCCAGTGACAAGGACTCGATCGGATCCTCAAGTTCCCCTGCTCCCCCTGCGTCAGCTGACATGACCGACACTTACCTTAGAACAGGGGCTGATGCTGCAGAAGAGGGGCTGGAGGCTGCTAAAGGCACAGGTGCTTGTCTTGACCATCATGTTCATGATAAACCTTACTCAAGGTTTCGATAGGATAAATATGAAACTCACATGTGTCTCCTGATCCTAGACCGGAGAATTCAGCTGAGCCTCTTCTTTCTCTTCTCCTCACTCTCCCCTTTGCCTGTTGGTGTCAACCTCTATTTAACACCTGTGCCAGCTCTTCAGCCAGCCCTGCGCTCTCTCCACACCCCCACTGACACCACTCCTCAGCATCCTGGTCCCATTATCATCTATGTCCTCCTTGTTCTGCCGGGCTGGGTCTGTCTTATTGCCGCTGATCCTCTGTTCACCGGATCCTGAGGAACTGCCTTCTCTACTGGAGCTCCTGTTGGTGCCCCTCCCCATTTCTTTTCGCCTTTTTGCCCAACACATAGGTGCACATTTGTATCTCTGCTTGGCCCCTGGACTTGGAACCGCTTCTCAGCCATTCCTTTTGCTGTGCCCTTGGTCACATCAGTGGGACACCAGATGCTGGTGGAACTGACATATAGAAGGCAACCCCCTGGGAGGGCAGTAGTCCAGAGATGGACAGGGAGGTGCTGAGGGGACTGCGGGCTGGCTCCTCCTGGGCTGGAGTGGGTGTGAGCCCAGGGACCAGGGCTGGCAAGGATCACAGCAGGAAGCGGGGTTCCCACAGAGAGAGGAGAAGGCATCTAGGAGGGGCTGTGGGTGGCAGTGCATGCCAGGAGGAATGCAACACAGAGAGGAAGAACTGGGTATATATGGAGGATGGAGGGAGCCCGAGAAAGAGGAATAAGCAGAGGGAGGAGAGGGGGAAAACCCAGCTAGAAGAGCTTCATTTTCAGAAAGCAGTGGTAATTTAGTCTGGGGCATTTTGAAGGGAGAACATTCTGGAAATGACTCCAGAGTGGGCTTGAATGCATGCAGCGCTGCTATCAAGCCTGCATGCCTGACTGACTTCCACATCCGGAACCATCTCAGGGGGCAAGCGCTGTTCGCCTAGCTCTCCATGCCCCAAACCCATCCAGACGGCAGCATATGGACTTCCTGGGGTTCCCTGCCTGATGTTCCGGATGAGGAAGCGCAGAGAATCTGCTCAATCCAGCTCTTCCTCATCACTTGTTTTCCCCGGGCCAGTTCTGGGGCTTGAGGCAGATCACCTGCAGGGCCTTCCCTTCCCCTAGTGTGGATTTTGGGCAGGACCAGCAGCACAGTCTGGCAGCCTCGTGGGTGGAGCAATGGAGGGGAGGGGAAGGCAGATGCCAGATCGTGAAGGAGTAATTCTGTGTGTCTGTCTGGTGGGGGGCGGGGCACTGGTGGGTGGCGGGGGGTGGTGGAGTGGCATGATTAATGTGGTGATGCTAATTATCCACCTGCCGACTGCATCCTTTTCCCATGGCGACTGCAGAGCCGAGGAAGTGCAACATTCAAAGGAATTACTGAGTTGCTCCTGCTCTGGGTCTGTTTCTCCTCCCAGTCATGGAGTGTCTACAAAAGTGTGTCCATCTGCTCCATTCCCAGCAGTTCAGCTGTCTCCCAGCACTGGGGACTGAATCCTACTGGGATTCCTTCTAGACTCTTGTGTGGACGTCTAGTTTTGGATCAGAAGTCTGTATCGATGGTATACTTTTGTATGATCATATATATATATATATCTCACAGGCTTCTTTGGTGGCTCAGATGGTAAAGAATCCGCCTGCCAATGCAGGAGATGACGGGGACAGGGTCGATCCCTGGGTCAGGATGATCCCTTGGAGAAGGCAATGGCAACCCAACCAATATTCTTGCCTGGAGAAATCTATGGACAGAGGAGACTGATGGGCTACAGCACATGGGGTCACAAAGGGCTGGACATGACTGTGTGACTAAGACTTCATATATATTCTCATATAATGATGATGATGGTGGTGGTGATGGTGGAAGTGATGCTGAGATCCCATTTGATGAGAGCTACTGGGTACTAAGGCTTCCCTGTGGCTCAGATGGTAAAGCGTCTGTCTGCAATGCAGGAGACCCAGGTTCAGTCCCTGGGTTGGGAAGATCCCCTGGAGAAGGAAATGGCAGCCCACTCCAGTACTCTTGCCTGGAAAATCCCATGGATGAAGGAGCCTGGTAGGCTACTGTCCATGGGGTCACAAAGAGCCTAGCCTGCCAGGCTCCTCTATCCATGGGATTTCCCAGGCAAGAATACTGGAGTAGATTGCAGTTTCCTTCTCTAGGGCATCTTCCCAACCCAGGGTTTGAACCCAAGTTTCCAGTGTTTCCTGTGTTGGCAGGTAGGTTCTTTACCACTTAGCTTCCTGGGATGCCTATGAGGGGAGGGAGCTAAATAAAATATCTAAATCTGGAACATCCTGGATGGGGCAGAGCATCAGCGACACACACAAGGCACCCTGGTCCTTGTGAGATTGTAGAGCTGTTGGATTTCTTGCTAACCAAGGTTGTAACATTTCCTCTTGTTTAAATCAGTTGAGGTATGACTGTGTTTTGTTGGTAGTGAATTGATCTATAACTAGCTGCTCGATCTCTTTCAAAGGGTCATCACTCGAATGCTGGGGAATCCTCAGTGCTCTCTCAGGGCTTGACTTTAGAGGAAGTGGATGGGAAAGGACTGAGCCACCTGCCTGGGATCCCACTATACAGTGTTCACACATGAAAACCCCCACCCCATGTCAGACTTTAAAGAGTTCTGCTGCTCAAACAAAGAAACAGCTTGAAAACCAGTGTAGTGGTTCATCCTGGTTTCTCTTGGGAGGCTGAAAAAACAACAAAATCTGTGATTTCCTGAATACAGGTGTCTGTGCCTTCTTGAAAGAGAAATGGCAGACAGGTTTTCTCATGGGAAGATGCACAGAAGGACTGTTTGTACTCCCAGACTGCAGGGAACTACCCCAGAGGAAATACTCTCCATCCTTCACCAGGATTTGACTCATTACCATCTTCCCAAGGCCACTCTCAGTTTTTCCTTCTTTCTCACGTCCATTCCCACATCTTAAGCAGGCAGCCCAAGCAAGTCCCTAGGAGTGTGCAAGAGGTATGTGCAGACCCAACCTCTCACCTGGTACTCAGCAGTGATGTTGGAGGTTTTCTAGGACCCTGTCTTAAAAACCCCATGCATCTACGTCTCTACAAATGGCCCAGTTTTGTTCTCTTTTGTGGTTGATTAATATTCCGTTATATATATGTACCACATCTTCTTTATCCATTCCTCTGTCAATGGACATTTAAATTGCTTCCATGTCTTTGCGATTGTAAACAGTGCTGCAATGAACACTGGGGTGCACTTCCATGTGTAAAACAGATAGCTAGTGGCAACCTGCTGTATAACACAGAGAGCTCAACTCAGTGCTCTGTGATGACCTAGAGAGGTACGTTGGGGAGATGGAAGGGAGGTCCAAGAGAGAGGAGATATATGTATACACATAGCTGACTCACCTCATTGTACAGCAGAAACTGGCACAACATTGTAAAGCAGCTATACCCTAATTAAAAATGAGAAAATCCCTGTGCACTGTAGCATTTGATGGGTGAGATGACTGGGCAGCTGGGGAGAATACAGTCAGGTTGCTTCCCCATGGGGAGACCTGTGGTCTATTAGGGATGTGTCAGGCATTCTCCTACAGCTGAGATGGGCTTCCCAGAGTCTCCTGCTTTATGCGGGAGAGAAAAGGAGCTGGAATGTTCTCTGGGGCCTTTTAGTCCAACTTTCCAAAACTTGAATGAGAAAACAGAGGATCAAAGGGGAAACATTTTTTCCAACCACTAGTATAGCCACCCTACATCCTTGCTGGGCAGAACTCACTCTTCCAGACTCAAACCCCCACTATCGGCTTCCTCATCTCTTCTCTGCTCTTTCCACATCTGTGAAATGGGTACTTTGATGCTTCCTTAGAAGACTTGCTGTGAAGATGAACTGAGATACAGGCCCAGTTCAAAATCCCATGCTTTGCTGGGTTGGGAAGATCCCTGGAAGAGGGCTTGGCAACCTACTCCAGTATTCTCGCCTGGAGAATCCCATGGACAGAGGAACCTGGTGGGTTACAGTTCACCAGGTCGCACAGAGTCAGACACAACTGAAGCGATTTAACACACACATATACACTGCATATTTGACAGTTGCAAAGAGTAAATCTTAAAAATTCTCATCATAAAAAAATAAAAGTTTGGGACTGTGTGATGATGGGATAGCAACTAAGCTTATTGTGGTAATTATTTCATAATATATTCATATTTCATTATATTGTACACCTAAAACTAATAGTGTTATCTGTCAATTAAATAACTTTAAATAAATAATAAAAAGAATTTCCTTTTTAAAGAAGAAAAGCTTGGGACAGGGAAGTTCTGTCTCCAACTTGTCCTGTCCCTCATCTAGACCACTGAGCAACCACTGTGTCATTATTAAGTGACTGCTATGTACTCAGGCAGTGCTATGGGAACTGTCTAGCCGCAGATAAAAAGAAGCAAAGATTTACATGAGAGGAAGATGGGTGTATACTATCATATCAAGGGTCTGGGGGCATGTGCTGGAGTAGACACAGGTCAACTGCAATAGAGGCAGGCAGAAAGAAGCCTGACATCTGCCCTCTAGATTTTTCTCCTGGGAAGAACAGGGTGAGGGAGTTCAACCTCACTGCTAAGCCTAGCATTCACTGACAAGTTTGTGTCTAGTTATTGGCCAAGCAAGCAAACTTCTCTGGAGCATCTTTACCAAAGGAGGAAACTTAGAAACACTTTTCTGGGAAGGATGAAGCCTAGATAACCAACCTGCAGGCAAATAGGCTCCGATACCCTCCTGAGTTGCCTGCAGGATATAGGGCTCTAGTCACCAGATGGGGGCTCAGACCTGGACCTCAGAGCCAGGATTAGATGAGGCACAAGGTACTTGGAGTCTTAAGAATCTGAAGAGACAAGGCAGTGTATCAGAACGGGAACTGGGTACAAGGATTGATGCAGGCCCTAATGGTCAGGTCTAGGGCATGGTGGGGATGCTGTCGGGTACCAGGAAGGACTTGTTTTTCAGTGCTGGGACCTCACTTCCTCCCAGTAGTGAGAGTGAATGGATGTTCTATGTAAGGTGGAAAAAAAGGTGAAAGTCTTAGTCACTCAGGCGTGTCTGACTCTTTGTGACTCCATGGATTATAGCCCGCTAGGCTCCTCTGTCCATGGAATCTCCCAGGTGGGAATCCTGGAGTAGGTTGTTATTCCTCCTCCAGGGGATCTTCCCATCCCAGGGATCCAACCTGCATCTCCTGTATCTTCTGCATTGGCAGGTGGATTCTTTACTGCCGCACAACCTGGGAATCCCAAGGCAGGAGGAGTGAGAGATAATTTAAGAGTTTGGGATTAACAGATACATACTACTTAGTTACCATAAAACTGTTTTCTATGTCTGTGTATCTGTTTGCCTTGTGATGTTAAGTCTCCTAACCACTAACTTGTGTATGTTTTGTTCCTTTTTTTCCTAACCTCCCATACATTTTCTTAACTTTCAAAAGTCTATTCAGGCATCACTTCCAGTGGTGAGCCTTCCTCATCTCTCTCAGCAGAGAGTGACACCCCTGAAAGGTTTTAGTCACTCAGTAGCCCATGGACATGACATAAACTGTGTCCTCTCTGTCCCATGCTCAAGCTGAGGTGTGTCTGACTCTGTGTGAGCCCATCTCTGTCCCTGGAATTCTCTAGGCCAAGCTCTCCACTATCAGAGAAACGTACAGCATGGATTTCACTCTTTTGTCGTTTGTCTGTTTCTCTATCAGGCCGTGCTATTTATCTCTGCACCCAGGGCCTCACAGTGCCTGGAACTGGGAGGCTCTTAGCCAAAAGCAGATGAGTGAATACACGAGTTCCCGGGGCATGGTTCCATTCTGATGGCTCTGCTTGTCCTTGGAGGGTAAATAAAGAGGAGGATTCCCAGGCCTCTCCCTCAAGGAGAGTCCTAAGTATCAGGCAAGCCCTCCTTCCCCTGTGTTCCATATACCACTACCCTTGGGGAGAAGGCATGGGGAACCTCACGCTGACTCCTCAGCCAGCTCACTCAGAGCACATGCCTCCATCCAGGCTCTGCTTGGGGAAAAGAATGGCTTCCGGTCCCCACCACTGCAGCAGAGGAGTGGGGAGGCAGGTTATACAACTCCACAAAGAAAAAAGGTCAGCTTGCTGCTTCCAGATAAGAATTAATAGGTGCAACCCATAATCTTGTCTTGAAGGAGATGAAGGGGGAAAGAAGCAAGGGAGACTCTCATGGTCAGTCCCCTCATCTTGCTGCCTGAGTGCCTCTTTGGTGTTTGAAGTTCAATGCATAGAGAATGAGCAGGACTAGAGTCTCAGGAGTCAGTGCTCTGGGGGGCTCCAGGTCTAGACTGGCCTACCTGCATATGGATGACCTCCTGGGAAGCACCAACTCACCCCTGCCAGCCAGTACAGCCCCAGCAGATGTTCTCAGCCTTTCTCTCATCTCACTTACTGGGCAGGCTGCCACTCGGGGTACTTTGCATGTTCTGGTACCTCTAACCAGAGGAAGCAGAAAGACAGCATTTCAGATCTGGAGGAAAAATACTAGAATGCTGAAGTGCAATCTTCATTTTCATAGATGAAGAACCAGAGGCCAAGAGAGGGGATGTGCTTGTCCTCTGGGGGTCACACAAGGAAGGGTGGTGGGAGTGGGGTGAGGGAGGTGGGCCAGGCATACAACTGAAACACTGTCCTCCCTGTTTCCACAGCCTGAAAGGGACCCCTTCCTGCTCACTACATCTCTGCTAGTGGGTTTGCCCCTCTCTGGGAATGTAGCCAAGACTCTCACCCAGCTCAGTGAAGAGTACCTGAGGCAAGTGGGCTGTGCTTCTCACTTAATTAGAGGCTGATTCTGTGGCCCTCTTCCATGAAGGCTTTCTGTCTCCCTCCAGCCCAGCAATCAGCCCTCTCATACCCAGCATAGGGCTGGCCATGGGGAAGTGCTCAGTAGGTGAGCATAGATTATGTAGTTTCTTTTGATAATGATAGCTATTGTCATCATTTTTTGGTTATTTACTATGAGCTTTTCCTTTGCATGGGCTTCCCTGGTAGCTCAGACAGTAAAGAATCTGCCTGCAATGCAGGAGATCCCAGTTTGATCCCTGGGTCAGGAAGATCCCCTGGAGAAAGGAATGGCTACCCACTCCTGTATTCTGACCTGGAGAATTCCATGGACAGAGGAGCCTGGCAAGCTACAGTCCATGGGTTCGCAGAGTCAGACAGGACAGAGATTTTCACTTCACTTTCCTCTGCATACATCATCTCATTTATTCTTCCCAGCAAATCACAACAGACTTCCCCTCTTATATCACAGGGATTACAAAAGTACATACTTCAGGCAATATGAAGACCAGAGGAGTTAATTCATGCCAAGTGCTTACACAGTGCCTGACACCTCTCAGATGCTTAGTAAATACCTCTCATCTATTCATCCATTCAACAAAGCCTTAATGTGTACTACCATATGCAAGACACTATCCTAATCTTTGGGGATACATTAGTAAACACCACAAACTAAAATTGATACCCTCATTGAGATTAACTCAAACAGAGAGGCAGACAATGAACAAATAATTAAGTTTAAACACATTAAATGGCAATAACGGCCATGGACAGAGACAAAGTCAAGAAGACAGAGAGGAGCCCCAGGGCCTGGGGTTGAGGAAGAGTCTGCCTGAGAAGGTAACACAGATCGGGGCTATATTTTCCATATGTCTACCTGGGTAAAAGTATTTCCAGGGAGAAGGTACAACAAATGCAAAAGCCTTGAGCCTGGGGTTGTCGTTGTTCTGTCACCCAGTCGTGTACAACTCTGCAATCCCAGGGACTGCAGCACACCAGGCTTCCTTGTCTTTCACCATCTGCTGGAGTTTGTTCAGACTCATGTCCATTGAGTCAATGATGCCATCCAACCATCTCATCCTGTCACCCCTTCTCCTTCTTCCTTCAATCTTGCCCAGCATCAGGGTCTTTTCCAATGAGATGGCTCTTTGTGTCAGGTGGCCAAAGTATTGGAGCTTCAGCATCAGTCCTTCCAATGAATATTCAGAGTTGACTTTCCTTAGGATTGACTGGTTTGATCTCCTTGCTGTCCAAGGGACTCTCAAGAGTCTTTTCTAGAACCACAGTTTGAAAGCATCAAGAGTGCCTGGTAATTTCCAGGAGCAGCAAGGAAGTTGGTAGATCCCCTCCTCCAGGGGATCTTCCTGACCCAGGGACTGAACTTGAGTCTCTTATGTCTTCTGCTTTGGCAGATAGGTTCTTTACCACTGGCATCAACTGGGAAGACCACTGAGCTGGGAGAAAATCCCAATAGTCCATGTGCCTGACTTTGCCCTGAAACACCATAATCTTAAGACATGAATGTTGTTCCATAATCTTGTTCCATGAATGTCATGGGATGGAGGGAATGCCTTTCTGATGCCTGGAGTCTCTTGCCTTTTGAGGCCACCAGAGATGCCCCTCTGGTGGACCCAACATGGATAGGTCCACCCTCGTACAACTGATGGTTTCCTCTTCCACGAGTCTGAACACTGTAAAGGAATGTCCAGTGGAGTCACCTCCTCAAAGGCCAAGCTCATGTTCCATGGGATTCTTGGTATGATTTGAAAGGGGGAGATTCACTCACATCCACTTTTTCTAGGAACCTCTACACCAGCCTGCTGCTGAGGCCTGTTAGTCCCCCATTGCTGTTGCAACCCTTGAGCCTGGACCACATCAAAGTTCAGATCTCACCAACACGCACTGCATGAGATGTTGCTATTACTCTTTACTGCCTTGGCTTAAGGGGATTAGGCAACTGAGGGCAGGTGCTGTGAAGATGGAAGTGGAGAAGTTCCAGACCAAGGCTAGTGGGGAGAAACTTGACTAAATCCAAGGCTTAGGGCTTGCAGGAAACAGGAGCAGCCTGGCCCAGTGCTGGGGGATCTTTGGAGGAAGGACGTGTTCTAGGCTCCAGGGAAGGAATATCACAGAAGCTGCTGATGATCACATTTGCACAAACAAATTGTCAGGTCTGAGGTCTGACTCTGTGTGTGTGTGTGTGTGTGTGTGTGTGTGTGTGTGTGTGTGTATGTGGAGAGTGGGTGCATGGGTGGGAATGTGTGTGAGTATATGACTGTGTGTGCATGAATGTGAATATGGGTGTGAATGAGTGAGTGTGCACGTGTTTGGAGAACATGGATGGGAAGAGAAGCCAGTCTCCCTCCCAGTGCCTTGCCAGTGGATCTAGACAATGCTCCTTAGGGATGGGTGGGAGGGGTATCTGTTATCTCTTCAATCATTTTAAAGACTTGCAGGGGCTTCTCTGGTGGTTCAGTGATAAAGAACCCACCTGCCAAAGCAGAGGACATAAGAGAAGTAAGAGTTTGATCCCTGGGTTGGGAAGATCCCCTGGAGAAGGAAATGGCAACCTACTCCAGTATTCTTGCCTGGGAGAGTCCATGGACAGAGAAGCCTGGTGGACTACTGTCCATGGGGACACAAAGAGTTGGATACAACTTAGTTACTGAACAACAACAACAAAATGCTTGCAGCCTCACCTCTCTTCCTCAGCCACTTCATTCCACACCCTGGTGGAGGACTCCTCTGGCCCCAACAATGAAATAAAGACACCACAGAAGGTAAAACCTTGTGCAGGGAGATCAAAGCTGCCCTCCTAGCCCAGACCACCCCTCCCTCCACCTCACCTCCTGCCAGCACCCCCCTTCCAGGGTCCCTATCTTTATTCTGATCACTCATCTTTTCTTCAAAGGCCTCCTTTCTGGAAGAAGGATTGCACACACTTTGTCTCAAACATGCTATATTTTTTTGTTAACAGCAGCACTGCACCAAAAGAGATCAAAAGAGGGGCAAGAAGAAAAGCGAAACGAAGCCACCTCCCAAATGAATATTGGAGCCCTCAGAAGAGGAGAGGGCACGGAGCTCCTGTTCAGACTCCCCTGGTGTCCCTGGACACTGGCTGCATGAACCAGTGAGATTCTTTTTCCATCAGGAAGCCCAACCTTGTCCCCCTGTTATTTCACTGATGCTTTCTCATCTTCTCTGTCATCTAATTGTCAGTTTTTTGTAAGTCTGTTTTGAGATTGCAGAGGGGATAATGATTAAGAAAGGAAAAGGCATCACACCCAACCAGACTATCAGACCTGAATCCCCAGCCTTCAGACTCTGCTGTCTTCACACTCTTGATCCAGTAGAAATTGCATTTTGTTGTTCAAACTAACCTGTCAGATCTGGTTATACTGCTGGGCATGCACTGTTTCCTCCCATCTCTCCTCTGAATTCCCTTAAGTCCCAGAGGCTGAAAGTGGTGTATCTGGGATACAGAGTAAAGGCACCAGAAGGGTGATTTCCAGTTCTTATGGGATGCAGAGACTGAGCGACTGGGGTTCGTGGGATGCCTGGCTGAAGGAGGACAGGTGACATGGGCTCTGGAGTGGGTCTTTGGAGCCATAAGAGGGGGCAGGCTGGAAGGCAGTTGACTTGCCAGTCAGCCCACTGGTCAAGTATGTTAAAGTGAGTCTTATGGTTCCTGTAGCATCTGGATCGTACCAGATCCCCAGAACTCTTGGCTGAGGGAAATGATCAGTGAGGGCAGTAGGAGCAAGCCATCAGTCTCCTCTCTTTGGTTGAGCACCTACTGCCTCTAAGGCAGTGTGGAGCTATAGAGACAAGTAGGACAGGTCTGTGCTCTCAGGGCACCATGTTGAAGCCAGGTAGGTGTAATTGGCAGCAGGAAATATGACAAGAAGGGGTTATGGATTCAGTAGAGGGATGGATCCTGGGGTGTGAAGAGGGAGAGCCCAGGGAGATGGTGTGACTGTATTTGATGTTGAAGCTTGTGGAATTTGAAGGTGTGTGGGAGGGAGGGGAGATTTTTGAGGCCAAGGATGAAAACACCAGAGAGGGAACAGGATGAGGAAGAGACAAGGTGTAGAAGAAGCAGTGACTAGAGAACTCTGTTCAGAGTGAGGTCCATGAAGAGGAGCCATGGAACCACAAGGCTGATTACTAGCGCAGATGGCACAGATGAAGGTTACACAGATGAATGCCCATCTGGGCATAGGGAGTCTATGGGCATTTAGGACTCTGAATCAAGGATACTTAATGTGTATTCAATATATACATTGTATGCATTCAGTACATCAACTGTTTGTATTCAATACTTTTGTGTTGAAGTCTTCCCTAGTGGCTCAGATGGCAAAGCGTCTGCCTAAAATGCGGGAGACCTGGGTTCAGTCCCTGGGTTGGGAAGATCTTTTGGAGAAGGAAATGGCAACCCATTCCAGTACTCTTGCCTGGAAAATCCCATGGATGGAGGAGCCTGTTAGGCTACAGTCTATGAGGTCGCAAAGAGTCAGACATGACTGAGCAACTTCACTTTCATTCAATTCTAGGGTGTTCAGAACATAGAAGATGGTAGGAGAATCCCATGTGAACCCTGTCTCCCCATGACCCTCATCCTCTCTCTAATGGGAACCTCTTTCACATTTCTTATATGCCTTAGAGAAATTTTGTGCATCTACAAGAACTTATAGACATCTGACCTTTTTTCATTTTTTGTAAATAAGTGGATGGAGTGGGTGGGTTGCTGTGCCTTCCTCGAGGGGATCTTCTCAACTCAGGGATCAAAACCAGGTTTCCTGCAAAAACATTGCAGGCAGATTCTTTACCTTCTGAGCTACCAGGGAAGCCCAAGAACACTGGAGTGGGTAGCCTATCCCTTCTCCAGTGGACCTTCCTGACCCAGGAATCGAACTGGGGTCTCCTGTGTTTCAGGCAGATTCTTTACCAACTGAGCTATCAGGGAAGCCCTGATAGTACACTAATCATCTTGCTCTGTATCTTGGCTTTTAAATTTTTTTAAATTAATTTCTATTGAAGTAGTGTTGCTGTACAATGTTGTATTAGTTTCTACTGGACTGAAAAATGAATCAGCCATACATGTACATATATCCTCTCTCTTCTGGACTTCTTTCCATTCAGGTCACCACAGTGCATTAAGCAGAGTTCCCTGTGCTATACAGCAGGTTCTCATTAGTTATCTATTTTATACATAGTAGTATATATATGTGCTGACTTCCCTGGTGGCTCAGACCATAAAAGCATCTGCCTGCAATGCAGGAGACCCGGGTTCAATCCCTGGCTCAGGAAGATCTCCTGGAGAAGGAAATGGCAACCCACTCTAGTATTCTTGCCTGGAAAATCCCATGGACAGAGGAGCCTCATAGGCTACAGTCCATGGCGTTGCAGAGTCGGACATGACTGAGCGACTTCACTTCACTTCAGTGTATATATGCTAATCCTAGTCTCTCAATTACTCCTACCCTTGCTTCTCCCCCTGGCACCCATATTTTGTTCTCTATGTCTGAGTCTCTATTTCTGCTTTGCAAGTAGGATCATCTATACCATTTTTCTAGATTGCACATATATACTTCAGTTCAGTTCAGTTCATTTCAGTTCAGTCGCTCAGTTGTGTCCAACTCTGTGACCCCATGAATCGCAGCACGCAGGCCCCCCTGTCCATCACCAACTCCCAGAGTTCACTCAAACTCATGTCCATCGAGTCAGTGATGCCATCCAGCCATCTCATCCTCAGTCATCCCCTTCTCCTCCTGCCCCCAATCCCTCCGAGCATCAGAGTCTTTTCCAATGAGTCAACTCTTCGCATGAGGTGGAGTACTGGAGTTTCAGCTTTAGCATCATTCCTTCCAAAGAAATCCCAGGGCTGATCTCCTTCAGAATGGACTGGTTGGATCTCCTTGCAGTCCAAGGGACTCTCAAGAGTCTTCTCCAACACCACAGTTCAAAAGCATCAATTCTTCAGCGCTCAGCCTTCTTCACAGTCCAACTCTCACATCCATACATGACTACTGGAAAAACCATAGCCTTGACTAGACGGACCTTAGTCAGCAAATATATACTTAAATATACAGTATTTGTTTTTGTTTTTCTGAGTTACTTCACTGTGTATGACACTCTCTAAATCCATCCATGTCTCTAAAAATGACCCAATTTCATTCCTTTTTATGGCTGAGTAATATTCCATTGTGTGTGTGTGTGTATATATATATATATATATATATATATACCACATCTTTATTCATTTTTTGTTGATGGACAGCATCTTTGAGTTTATTTTTCATATTGGTATCTAGAAAGCTGCCTTATTCTTTTTAATGGCTGCATATCTTCCACTGTAAATATATGCTATTATTTAATTAACAAGTGCCCCTCTGATTAACATTTAGATTTCTTTCCCTATTGCAAAAGATGCTGTAATGAATACCTTCTACATACATGTTGATTTTACATGAGCATGTTTATCTTCAAGAAAGGTCTTAGTAAATGTATCATTGGTTCAAAGGGTATATATATTTTGACTTCAACAGATATATAAAATAGCCCTTCAAAATGTTGTACCAAATTATACAATGACTCACAATGAGTGGAAATAGCTGGTTTCTTATAGTCTTGGCAAATAGTATTGCTTAATGTTCTATTTATTGGCAGTATGATATGTAAAACAAGATATGTTATTGAGATTCATTCCATCATATTGACATGGAGGCTGACATCTCTTTTAAATGTCTAGAAGCCATTTGTACTTTTTCTCTGTGAATTGATTGCTCATGACCTTTGCTCATTTTTAAATTGACTTTTTGGTCTTTTCATTACAGCCTCGTAAGAATTCTTTAGATATTTGTTAGGATAAATATTGAAAATATTTTGTAGTTTTTCTTTATTTTTTATGACACTTTTATTGTTGAGAAAAAATAGAAATTTCTGTAGCAAACTTTATCTTGATAAATTATAAAGGTAATGGCATCTCAAAAATAAACTCTCAAAATTAAAATTATTAAAACAAAAAAACTTTTGGGTTTTCTTCTAGTACATTAGTGTTTCCACGTTATATATTTAAGGAGTCAATTAATCTATACAGTAGAAGGTACACATTCTAATTTCAAATTTCTCTTGATAGCTATCCTATCAGCACAATTTATTGAATATCATGTTTTTTCCCACTGATACACAAAACCGTATTTATCACCCACTAAATTTTATGTAGTAAATTTTTATATACTACATTTTCTATAGTATTTGGTTGTATTTCTGGATAATCCACTCCATTTCATTGATGTACTTACTCTTGATTCAGTATCATACTTTGTTAATTACTATATCCTTGTAATATGTTCTAGTATCTGACAAAGTTCAGTTTAGTTCTGTCACTCAGTCATGTCTGACTCTTTGCGACCCCATGAACCGCAGCACACCAGGCCTCCCTGTCTATCACCAAGTCCCGGAGTTCACCCAAACCCATGTCCATTGAGTCGGTGATGCCATCCAACCATCTCATCCTCTATCGTCCCCTCCTCATCCTGCCCTCAATCTTTCCCAGCATCAGGGTCTTCTCAAATGAGTCAGCTCTTCACATCAGTTGGCCAAAGTATTAGAGTTTCAGCTTCAACATCAGTCCTTCCAATGAACACCCAGAACTGATCTCCTTTAGGATGGACTGGTTGGATCTCCTTGCAATTATGGATATATAATTTGATTAAAAGATATATAGCATGCATATATATATATATATTTAAACAAACTTTTTTCTTTATTAATTGATCTTTTCAAGTTGTCAGTTTCTACTATGGCCAATTTTGGTAATTTATATTTTCCTAGAAAATTAGGTATTTTTTCAGATTTTCAAATATATATGATTGAGCAAAATTATATATATATATTTTCATCTTATGTATATAAGTTTCTCATAAAAGTAATTTTATGAAAAATTTTAAATGATTAATTAGGGACATGGTTTTTCCAGTGATCATGTATGGATATGAGAGTTTCTTTCTGTGAAGAAAGCTGAGTGCTGAAGAATTGATGCTTTTGAACAGTGGTGTTGGAGAAGACTCTTGAGAGTCCCTTGGACTCCAAGGAGATCCAACCAGTCCATTCTAAAGGAGATCAGTCCTGGGTGTTCTTTGGAAGGACTGATGCTAAAGCTGAAACTCCAGTACTTTGGCCACCTCATGCAAAGAGTTGACTCATTGGAAAAGACTCTGATGCTGGGAGGGAGTGGGGGCAGGAGGAGAAGTGGATGACAGAGGATGAGATTGCTGGATGGCATCACTGACTCTATGGCTGTGAGTTTGGGTGAACTCTGGGAGTTGGTGATGAAGTCCTGCAATTCATGGGGTTGCAAAGAGTAGGACACAACTGAGTGACTGAACTGAACTGAACTGAATTTGTGCAAAAAAAAAAAAAAAAGACGACAAAGAAGAAAAGCTAGAATATGGGGTATTTGGGGATCAAAATATCTGTGATTACAAAATGAAAGACATTGGATAGATCAGTGATACCCCTTTGGGCAGGTTTGTGGGAGTCCATCAGATTGAAGACTGAGAGTAAGGGGCAATGGTTTGTTTTGCTATTTTAGGAAAATTCCCATCACCTTCAGGTTACCTCATTGCCCTTCTGTAGATGATCAGGAAGTTGAATAAGGAAGTATTACTCCTTACCACTCAGACTCTCTCTTTTGAGAGTTATTTATCCCTATGCCCAGTCAAGATTCTATCCAGTCCTTTATGGCTTTAGCCTAGTTATCCAGTCCTTCAAACTCACTCTCAGGTATGAATATGAGAAATCCTATTCATAGGCTCTTTTTTTCTCCCCACTGTTGCCCAGTGACTCCAAGATGACTAGGTAGATCTGTATCAAAGAACTTCCATTCTGCTTCCACCAAGGGAAGAGAAATGTGAAATGGCAGAGAATTCTCTTGTTCTTAGAATATACTGGGACCTTCTGGAAAACAAAGCTGGACTCACTGTGAATTTTCTGAGTGGGGAGGCATTTCCTTCCCTGGCAGATTCATCTTCTCATGTCATCAGGGAAGACACACAGAATGTTGTCCTGAATTCAAGTGGAATTTTGCCTGTGAGCTCCCAGGCAGGCAGGACCAGGCTTTCTACCTCTGTGGCTTGGCATAGTGAATTGAATATAATTGTGTACATTCTAATGTTTGGGCAGTCCTATGTGTAAATATAATTTTTTGTGCAGTGAGAAGTACATGCCGAAGACACAAGGTGACAGTTTCCAGGGAAATGAAACCCTCTCTTACCTATATACATGGTGAGTACATGATTATAATAAATAGTCTTAATAATAGCAATTGAGCCCCTATTACATGCCAGACATTATACAAGGTGCTTTACCACTTATTGTTAGGTGTCCCTGACGTGAAAACATATGTGAAGAGACCATCTAGGAAGAGATGACAATTAGAAATCAGAAGATTTTTAGGAAACTGGAGGTGGTTCCCAGACTGAAGCACTCTGGAGAAGGACATGAGAGGCTGAAAAGGCATCATCCCCAAGACTAGGTATTGTATCTATTCAAGGTCCTTACTTTCCTCATCCTTAGTGACTAAAGCAAACAATGTTTCTAAAGCACTCAAGGCGCTTAGATAGGCATTGGCTAAAAGTCCAAACATTGCAAATAACACAATGGGTATAAGATTTCTCCAGATTTAGTTGGTGGCTAGAAAAGAAGAGTTGTCACCACTCCCACCATATAGCTATATACTAGAAATATACAGGAGAAGGTATAATGTATCTCAAGCCAGGGTTTCCCCTCAGATTTCATAATGGTCCCCCCAGTTCTATCCTTTGAGATTGCTATATGGTGGAAACTTTTTTGATTCCTTATCCTTTCTCTCCTCATTGAGGTGGTCATGAGGTGGTAACAATTCTTACAAGCAATTGGCAAATGACCTCTGTTCTAGTGCCTACCCCAAGCTAGGCATAGAGTAGAGAGTAAAAATTTGCTCAAGAAATGAATTAAATGATTTCACAATTAATTCTACATCTGAACACAGCTCTACCTGCAGAACTATCTCAGTGGTTTGGGCCACATCTTCAAGCTGGAGCCCACTTGCAGAAATGTGATAAGTTCATAAAGGGTTAGCATTGCCTCTGTCTGTCCTACTTTCCTGGATATGTCGGAGATCTCTGATAAAAACAGATGTGGCTGGCAGCTTCACCTTATGCTTTATTAGGGAAGCTGCTGTGTGAATTGCCTTGCAGATCAGGGAGTTTATTTTATGCATGTCCTGGAGCTTTAGTCAGTTGCCTGGAATCCTTAATCAGGCTACAGGGAGAGAGAGGGAGTGAGCGAGGCACACCCTGAGCAGGTGATTCCAATTTGTAAATTAGATGAGCAACGTGGATTTAATTGTTTCAACATTCTCCGTCAGATATTTCTTTTTCCTCTAAGCTCTGGACACACCTCCTTGGCTTTTGTTTTACAGCTGATGAAAAGTGCTCTTTTAAATATGTTACGCCCAAAAGACAAGAGCTGAGATGCTGCAGACCTCAGAATTTATGACCTTCCTACAAGCCACTGGACTCATGGAGATCACCAAGTAGATTTAAAGAGTTTCTATTAGGTTATTATGCCGAGGTTGTGTATGTATGTACGGGGTGTCATCATGGTTTCTCCGTGGCTCCTCACATGGCTCACAGAGGTCTCTGACCTTCTGTACTCACTGACCCAACTCTCCCTTCACGGGAGGAGTGGAGGAAGGCATCTCAATCATGACTTTCTCTACCACACAACGACCAGTGACAAACAACCACTGGGAAGATGGATGGAGCCAAGGTAACCGGGCTTGGGCATACACTCATTATGAGAGCTGTTCCCATAGGCATTCAACGGGGCAAGATGCTCGTCAAAATCAGTGAGCAGAGCTCGAGTGATGGGGCCATTTAAAGAGCAGTGTGTGCATCAGGATGATCATGAAGACAACATACTGAGCAGCGGTACACTTGCACGTCTTGGGGTATAGTTCAGTTCAGTTCAGTCCCTCAGTCATGTCTGACTATGGGCCGCAGCACGCCAGGCCTCCATGTCCATCACCAACTCCTGGAGCTTACTCAAACTCATCTCCATTAAGTCGGTGATGCCATCCAACCATCTCACCATTGGTCATCCTCTTTTCCTCCTGCCTTCAATCTTTCCCAGCATCAGGGTCTTTTCAGAGGAGTCAGTTCTTCACATCAGGTGGTCAAAGTATTGGAGTTTCAGCTTCAACATCAGTCCTCCAATGAACACCCAGGACTGATCTCCTTTAGGATGAACGGGTTGGATCTCCTTGCAGTCCAAGGGAATCTCAAGAGTCTTCTCCAACACCGCAGTTCAAAAGCATCAATTCTTCGGTGCTCAGCTTTCTTTATAGTCCAACTCTCACATCCATAAATGACCACTGGCAAAACCATAGCCTTGACTAGACAGACCTTTGTTGGCAAAGTAATGTCTCTGCTTTTTAATATGCTGTCTAGGTTGATCATAGCTTTTCTTCCAAAGAGCAAGCATCTTTTAATTTCATGACTGCAGTCACCATCTGCAGTTATTTTGGAGCCCCCCCAAATAAAGTCAGCCATTGTTTCCACTGTTTCCCCATCTATTTACCATGAAGTGATGGGACTGGATGCTATGATCTTAGTTTTCTGAATGTTGAGTTTTAAGCCAACTTTTTCACTCTCCTCTTTCACTTTCATCAAGTTCTTCTTCACTTTCTGCCATGAAGATGGTGTCATCTGCATATTTGAGGTTATTGATATTTCTCCCTGCAATCTTGATTCCAGATTGTGCTTCATCCAGCCCAGTGTTTCTCGTGATGTACTCTGCATATAAGTTGAATAAGCAGGGTGACAATATACAGCCTTGATGTACTCCTTTTCCTATTTGGAACAAGTCTGTTGTTCCATGTTCAGTTCTAACTGTTGCTTCCTGACCTGCATACAGATTTCTCAGGAGGCAGGTCAGGTGGTCTGATATTCCCATCTCTTTCAGAATTTTCCACAGTTTATTGTGATCCACACAGTCAAAGGCTTTGGCATAGTCAATAAAGCAGAAAGAGATGTTTTTCTGGAACTCTCTTGCTTTTTCCATGATCCAGCGGATGTTGTCAATTTGACCTCTGGTTCCTCTGCTTTTCTAAACCCAGCTTGAACATCTGGAAAGTCACGGTTCATGTATTGCTGAAGCCTGGCTTGGAGAATTTTGAGCATTACTTTATTAGCATGTGAGATGAGTGCAATTGTGCAGTAGTTTGAGCATTCTTTGGCATTGCCTTTCTTTGGGACTGGAATGAAAGCTGACCTTTTCCAGTCCTGTGGTCACTGCTGAGTTTTCCAAATTTGCTGGCACATTGAGTGCAGCACTTTCACAGCATTATCTTTTACGATTTGAAATAGCTTAACTGGGATTCCATTACCTCCACTAGCATTGTTCAGAGTGATGCTTCCTAAGGCCCACTAGACTTCACATTCTAGGATGTCTTGCTCTAGGTGAGTGATCACACCATCGTGATTATCTGGGTCATGAAGATTTTTTTTGTTCTGTGTATTTTTGCCACCTCTTCTTAATATCTTCTGCTTCTGTTAGGTCCATACTATTTCTTTCCTTTATTGAGCCCATCGTTGCATGAAATGTTCCCTTGGTATCTCTAATTTTCTTGAAGAGATCTCTAGACTTTCCCATTTTATTTTTTCCCTCTAATTCTTTGCAGTGATTACTGAGGAAGGCTTTCTTATCTCTCCTTGTTATTCTTTGGAACTCTGCAATTCAAATGGGTGTATCTTTCCTTTTCTCCTTTGCTTTTCACTTCTCTTCTTTTCACAGCAATTTGTAAGGCCTCCTTAGACAACTATTTTGCTTTCTTTTGCATTTTTTTTCTTGGGCATGGTCTTGATCCCTGTCTCCTGTACAATGTTATGAACCTCCATCCATAGTTCATCAGGCACTCCGTCTATCAGATCTAGTCCCTTAAATCTATTTCTCACTTTCACTGTATAGTCATAATGGATTTTATTTAGGTCATACCTGAATGGTCTAGTGGTTTTCCTTACTTTGTTCAATTTAAGTCTGAATTTGGTAATAAGGAGTTCATGATCTGAGCCACAGTCAGCTCTCGGTCTTGTTTCTGTTGACTGTATAGAGCTTCTCCATCTTTGGCTGCAAAGAATATAATTAATCTGATTTCAGTGTTGGTCATTTGGTGATGTCCATGTGTAGAGTCTTCTCTTTTGTTGTTGGAAGACAGTGTTTGCTATGACTAGTGTGTTCTCTTGGCAGAACTCTGTTAGTCTTTGCCCTACTTCATTCTGTACTCCAAGGCCACATTTGCCTGTTACCCCAAGTGTTTCTTGACTTCTTACTTTTGCATTCCATTCCCCTATAATGAAAAAGGACATCTTTGGGGGGTGTTAGTTCTAAAAGGTCTTGTAGGTATTCATAGACCCATTCAACTTCAGCATTACTGGTCATGGCATAAACTTGGATTACCATGATATTGAATGGTTTGCCTTGGAAATGAACAGAGATCATTCTGTCATTTTTGAGATTGCATCCAAGTACTGCATTTCAGACTCTTTTGTTGAATATGATGGCTACTCAAATTCTTCTAAGCGATTCTTGCCCACAGTAGTAGATATAATGTTCATCTGAGTTAAATTCACCTATTCCAGTCCATGTTAGTTCTCTGATTCCTAAAAGGTTGACATTCATTCTTGCCGTCTCCTGTTTGACCACTTCCAATTTCCCTTGATTCATGGACCTAACATTCCAGGTTCCTATGCAATATTGATCTTTACAGCATTGGACCTTGCTTCTATCACCAGTCCCATCCACAACTGGGTATTGTTTTTAGCTCCATCTCTTCATTCTTTCATTCTTCATTCTTCATTTAGCTCTGTCTCTTCATTCTTTCTGGAGTTATTTCTCCACTGATCTCCAGTAGCATATTGGGTATGTACCAACCTGGGGAGTTCATCTTTCAGTGTCCTATCTTTTTGCCTTTTCATACTGCTCATGGGGTTCTCAAGGCAAGAATACTGAAGTGGTTTGCCATTCCCTTCTCCAATGGACCACGTTTTGTAAGAAATCTCCACCATGACCTGTCTGTCTTGGGTGGCCCTACATGGCATAGCTTAGTTTCATTGAGTTAGACAAGGCTATGGTCCATGTGATTAGACTGGTTAGTTTTCTGTGATTGTGGTTTTAGTCTGTCTGCCCTCTGATGCTAGTAACTTACTTGTGGGCAAAAATTTCCAAGATGGGAATGCAGGTATATGTTATCCTTATTATGTATGGAGGCTAGGAGGAAGTAGGAGGCTTGAAAAACAAAGACCCATCTCTGCCTAAATAAACAAGAGGTCTCTCTGAAAGGACCTTCAGAATCTCATTAATAGAAATCTGAAAAGGGATGTGAAGAGGTGTCTTTTCCAGTCTTCTTGCTCTAAGGAGATGATTGGCAAAAGAGCTGAAGCCCAACAGAAATCAATAAAGAAAAGCTTCAAATGTGAACACCCAACAGCCAAGGTCCTTGCTCATACTGGTGGAAGGAGTGAGTAACACTTTCTGAGAAACTCTGCCCAACAGATAGACAGAGACCCCTGGTTTTACTCTCTTTATGTTTTTCTTCCTCTCAAAGTTAGAACACCTCAAGGAAACCACCTTGGTAAATCCTCACAATGTCCGGCTGCAAACCAAAGGTCTAGATGTGGAAAGCACAGATGTCAGCCTCTCCCAAGCTTAAAAACTCTCTGCGGTGAAAATTCTATCAGTCATTATTAGGTAAATGACTTATTCTCTGGGGATAGCTCCTTGATTATTTTGAGAAAATTTTATATTCAGTAGGCACACTGCTCCATGTAACATCCATATTTTCTTTCCTGTGATGTGCTGTGCTTAGTCGCTCAGTCATGTCAAACTCTTTGCGACCCCATGGACTATAGCCCTCCAGGCTCGTCTGTCCATGGGGATTCTCCAGGCAAAAATACTGGAGTGGGTTGCCAGCCCTCCTCCAGAAGATCTTTCTAACCCAGGGATCGAACCCAGGTCTCCTGCAGTTCAGGTGGATTCTTTACCATCTGAGCCACCATGGAAGCCCAAGAATACTGGAGTGGGTAGCCTATCCCTTCTCCAGGGGAACTCCCTGACCCAGGAATCAAACCGGAGTCTTCAGCATTGCAGGAGGATTCTTTACCTGCTGAGCTACCAGGGAAGCCTATTCATACATACATACATATATATATATATATATGTTTCCCTGGTGTGTACATATATATATATACACACCCCAGTGTTCCAGTGGTAAAGAATCTGCCTGCCAATGCAGGAAACAGAAGATGTGGGCTCTATCCCTGGGTTGGAAATATCCCCTGGAGGAGGGCATGGCGACCCACTCCAGTATTCTTGCCTGGAGAATCCCATGGAATGAGGAGCCTGGTGAGCTACAGTTCATAGGGTTGCAAAGAGTCAGACACAACTGAAGTGACTGAGCACACACACATGTCTGACTTGCCAAGATGGTGCCCCCAATTTTATGCCTGTCAGCCTAGAATCCTCTCCAAGGTAGCACTTCCTTTCACTCTTAAATTTATTTCCATTTAGATGATAATTATATGGTCCCCCTCACCTACAGAGAGATGAAGGGGAAAAGGAGGGTGAGTGATGTAGTTCTTTGACAAACCCCTCCTGGAGAAAGATTCAGCCTTGGCGTCTAGCAGTGATGATCAATATCACCTTGGGCTAAAGATGTAGCAACAACTTTCTTTTAAAAATAACGATGACTGTATTACAACCCAGTTGACTGCCTGAGGCCCTCAAACCCTTCTTTCTTTCGCTGGGCCAATTGTACCCACCCCAGAGGTGGCCAGTGTGGGTCTGGAGAGCACTGGCTGAGGACTCACTGGGCATGTGATGTGCCAACAGTACTCACCAGTATGCTCTGCCCAGGCCAAGGCAGACCCTACCAGGTGGCCATGCATAGCAGCCATGGCTATTACAACCATGCACCTCTGTTGCCCTCCCTCAATCTCCTGCTAGGACACATCAAGAACCAAATTAAAGGCAAGGTGAAATGAGACCAACAGTTAGATGATTTGTATGTGTGCTCTGAATCTTTGTGTCCCTATGGACTATAGTGTGCCAGGCTCCTCTGTCCATGGGATTCTCCAGGCAAGAATACTGGAGTGGGATGCCATTTCTTCTTCCAGGGGATCTCTATGACCCAGGGATTGAACTCGAATCTCCTGCATCTCCTGTATTTGAGGAGGATTCTTTACTGCTGAGCCACCTGGAAAGCCCTCTAGATGATTTGATCACCTGCTATTAGGGAAAGTCATTTACCTCCTGAAGACCTCAGCTTCCTTCTCATCAGTAAAATGGGATAATGTTACTAGTCCAGGTACTTTTTGACAGCTTGTAATGTTTGTGAAATTTTATTTTTCTGTAGTCATGTACCTTTAAGAGTTAAGGGCTTGTTGTGGCTGGCTTTCTACTAGGAGGCTTGGCAAATCCTGCCTTGGCCTTGGGCAGGTTGCTAATCACCTCCTTCTGTGCTTCAGGTCAGCTTGGGAAAAGTAGTCTATCAACAACCTCCCATGGGGCTGGGGTGGTCCTCTGCTTAGAAGTTGGGCTGACACCAGGCAGATGGGGGAAAGCCTGAAGTTCAAGCTTCTAGCCTCAGTCTCAAAGCAGACCTGAGCAACATCAACGTTTACTTTACTTGCTTTTATTTTTTGTTGTTTTATGTTTTAGGCTAGTATTTATTGTCCATGTCCACATGCCAGATTGTGCTAAGAACTTGGCATGGCTTAGTGCATGGCATCCTCCTGTTTTTATCCCTAATTTACAGATGAAGGGCCACACCTCTAATGAGTGAAGCCAGGGTTCCAGCCCAGGTCCATCTGCTTAGCAAACTGGCCTGCTTTTGAGGCCAGATAGTATTTTCAGGGGCATTTCTGGAGCATGGGGCTCCCTTCCTGGTTCTTTTATGAACTTGCTGCCCTTTCAAGCCCTGTGTCTCATCATTATGGGTAATTTTCTCCTGAGCACCTCATGTGTAAGGCACATGGTCAGGGGGTCACCAGGGACACACACAAAAATGGAAGATTCGGTTGCTGGTCCCAGGGTCTAAATTCAGCTTGGAAAACCAGAAATGTAGCCTGAGGCAGGGCTAAACTGAAGCAATTTAGCATGCACGAGGAAGATGCTGAAGGTCCTAGTGATGGCGATGGGTCCTCACTCTCCTGCCTAGAACACTGAAGGCTGACCTTTCATCTGTGTGAGCTTAACTGTTTACTGTAGTAAGCTTCAGTTTAGCCTACCACCATGTGTTGTCATGATTGTTCCATGAGTCCCTTACTCCCCTACCTGTCTGTCAAATCTTTCTCATCCTTCAGATGTGAGTGACCCAACGGCCACCTCTCTGGGAGGCCAGTCCAAAGTGTGCTTGTCACCTCTATCAGCATGGTGAATTTTCTTTTGGGTTACAGTCATTTGTGTTACCATGTAGAAGGGAAGCCCTTATTAGAAGGAATCTGTGTCTTATATATATATATATCAGTTCAGTTCAGTTGCTCAGTCGTGTCCGACTCTTTGTTGTGTGTATATATATATACATCTTAACGTTTTAGTTATTTTGAGTGTTTATTCTTTGCCAAGCACTGGGATGAAGGTTTTACATGCATATCTCACCTAATTCACACAGCAACACTCAAATCCAGGTGTTAGGAGCCTGAGGGTATGGCCCATAGGGTCTCAAACAGTCCGACACGACTGAAGCAATTTAGCACGCTTGAGGAAGATGCTGATTTAGCACGCAGTAGATCACCACCTAGTGATGGCATGGTCCTTTCCAGTGATGAAGAAACTGAGGCACAGTGGTTGAAATAAACCAGGAGTCACAGAGCTGGGGCCATCTGCGCAACTCCACAGTTCACTACAGTAAACAGTTAAGCTCATCCAGATGAAACGTCAGCCTTCAGTGTTCCAGGCAGGAGCGTGAGGACCCATCGCCGTCACTAGGTGGTGATCTAGTGCGTGCTAGATCAGCATCTTCCTGTGCGTGCTAAATTGCTTCAGTCGTGTCCGACTGTCTGAGACCCTATGGGCCATACCCCCAGGCTCCTCTCTCTGTCCATGAGATTCTTCTGAAAAAACTACTGGAGTTTGTTGCCATGCCCTCCTCAGGGAATCTTCCCCACCCAGGGATCGAACCCGCATCTCTTATGTCTCCTGCACTGGCAGGCAGGTTCTTTACTACTAGCGGCATCTGAGAAGCCCACATCTTCTTCAAAATATCTAGGGAGTCACTAACCACCTTTGGGTGAATCACCTACAGGTGATCCCTATAATTATTTCAACCCTGGGAGAAAACCTGTTCAAAAGAGCAAGACTCTGATCCATTCAGTTTGAGACCCGAAAGTAGGGGCTATTTTGAAATTCAAAGGAATTCTAGGGAAAGAGGAACCAGTGAACTATCCTAGACTGCAGAAGATGTTTTCTCAAACCCTGAAAATTCAGTTATTAAGTCAGACTGAGTCCTGATTTGTCTTAACCTCTCCCAACATATTCTTCTACTTTTTAAAATTTGTATGAGACTATAGTTGCTTTACAATGTTGTGTTAGTTTCTGCTGTATAGCAAAGTGAATCAATTATATATATATATCCCCTCTTTTTTGGATTTCCTTTCCATTTGGGTCACCATAGAGCGCTGAGTCGAGCTCCTGTACCCTACAGTCAGTTCTCATTAGTTATCTAATTTATATATAGTAGTGTATATATACATCAGTCCCAGTCTCCCAATTTATCCCATCCCTTTGCCCCTTGGTATCCATAAGTTTCTTCTATGTCTCTATTTCTGTTTTGCAAATAAGTTCATCTGTACCATAATTCTCGCGCCTTCTCTGCATACCAATTCCAGTCTCACCACTCACAGCTCCAGGTTTGGCTTCCAGCAGGTCTGTGTCTAGCAGCCTCCTTGATTTCAGAGATGCTCTTCTTCCTCCCTGCTACTCTTCACCAAATCTTAGCTTTCCTTCAAGCCTCACTGCAGGGCTCCAGTTCCTTTAAGTAGTGAAACTGACTCTGCTCCTTATGATTACCCCCACCTCATCACTCCTCTCTCGGTGCTTGGCACCTGGAACTGTAACTTTCTCCTTTGTTAACCTGGCAGTTCTGCAAGGTTGCACTGTGCCCACGTGTTTTGCTCAGGGGCTGGCAGCCGCTGGGTGCTGAGTCCATATCTGAAAGTGTATGGTTTCCTCCAGGGCCCCACCCCACTGATTCCCCCAGGAGGACCCGCATTGCTATGGTACGAAGAGTTTTACTTCTCTTGGAAATACCTGCTTTTTCAAGAAGAGAACGAGGGAGAGAGCCCAAAGTGACACAGAAGTTGTATTGCAAAGACTAATCTAATGGCATTTTGGAAAACAATAGAGTAGGGGAATGGGTTGGGAGTTTGAAGGGCTCTGGAGTGACTGAGGCAGCCCATTGGATGAAGGATCCCTGCTCTGAACCTCTGACCCTTCATAAACCAGGCCCATGGCAAACCCGCCTCTGTCCTGTGTGCCCATCTCACGTTCTGCAGATGAGGACATGGAGCTTCACTGTGCAGAGAGCTGAGGCGCATCCTGTGGGCACGGTGTGGGTCTCAGACTCCTCCTCCCACACTCCCTCCCGGGGAGCCTGTTTTTGCCCAGCTGGGACTCCTGCCTGTACTCCGCGTCCAGCCCTCCAGCCTCCTGCCGGCTGGCTTTGTTGTTGTTTAGTCACTCAGTTGTGTCATACTATTTGGTGATCCCATGGATTGTAGCCCTCAAGTCTCCTCTGTCCATGGGATTTCCCAGGCAAGAATACTTGAGTGGGTTGCCATTTCCTTCTCCAGGGGATCTTCCTGACCAAGGGATCAAATCCACATCTCTTGTATTGGCAGGCAGATGCTTTACCATCGAGCCACCTGGGAAGCCTGCCTGCTTGCCCCCTCTTTATTTATCCTTCCTTCCTCTTGCTCTCTCCCTGTCCTCTGAGGTTTAATTTCCATTTTGGGGATAGGGATGGGGAAGAGTTTAGTGAAGAAAGTGGGCCTGAATAAAGGGGATCCCCTTGCTTGTGAGCCCAGCTTCTCCCTCTGAAACTCCGACTGCCACTGTCTTGCTGCTATACCTCCAGGGCTGCCTGCTCGCCTGGGAGCCAGTGTGTCTCCTGCTGACCCCCGATTAGGTGGCATGAGCCAACCCTGCACTGCTGAGCCACTCCTTAAATCAGATGCTCGCTTAGCACTATCACCTTATTATGAGATGTTTAGCGCGATTGTAGTTTTACATACACTTTAACAATGATTTTAGGTAGAGAATAATTCAATTGTTGTGGGGTTGAGCTTGCATGCATATTCCATTTTTAGAAAATCAATTGCCAGCCATGGAGGCATTTATGAAGCCAGAGCGCTAATAAAAAATCCACAGTTGGTTCAGGAAGGTCGGAGGTTATGGAGGAGGAGCAGAAGAGAGAGACTGGAGAAAGCACTAGAAAAGGAGTCCCACTACTCCCCTTCTGTTTATGTCCCTGGGGTCTGATGCAAGGATCCTAAGTGTGGGAAAGAATATTAGAGTTTTCATATGTCCCCATTTTACAGATGAGGCCAGGGAGGCTAAGCAAGTGGGGCTCAACCCTGCCAGGAAGCTATTTCCCCAAAATACATGGAGGCTGACTCTCCCTGGATGAATTGCTTGGTTCCTATTACTAGTATTTCCCTGGCAGGGATCTGTCTGGTGACAAGGCCATGTTGACTGGCTACAGTCATGTGTTTTAGAGCTAAGGACTAAGCCACACTCATCATGATCTTTCCTTTCCTCTCAGCACTTGCTCAGGTTTTTGATGGGAGCTAAGTTGTGTCCCACCTGGCTAGGCTCCATCACCACCACATCAGTCCGTGCCCTATATAGGCAACTATCATTGACTCTCTTGGCCCATTTTTCCAATATCAGCCCCTGAGAAATGTTCCCCACTGACTTTTACCTAGCACTGCTATTTCTTTGCAGGGCTCATCCTCCCCTCTGTCCCAGCCTGCCTTTCTGAGACCTCCTCCAGTTCCTCCCCTTCTCCTACTATCTCCACCATTTACATTTTACCCACTTCAGGGCACTAAGAAGTTTTACATACGATCCTAACTTTCACATGCATAGTAACTGGGGCAACCTTCTAATTTAAGTGGCTGTGAGGTTTCTGGAGGGCTTCCCAAGTGGTGCTAGTGGTAAAGAATCAGCCTGCCAGTGCAGGAGAAACAAGAGGTGCAGTTTCGATCCCTGGGTTGGGACAATCCCCTGGAGAAGGGAATGGCAACCCACTGCAGTACTCTTGTCTGGACAATTCCATGGACAGAGGAGCCTGGTGGGTCACAAATAATCCGAGACAACCGAGGTGATTTAGCACACACATGCATGAGGTTTCTGGAAGGCCAAGGACATGATAACAACAGAACATTGTGATACCAGAAAAAAGGGTACATTTTCTTTTAGGATCTTATATCCAACCAAACAAACCCTCTTTCATGACCTCAGATGGAACCTACTGGTCTTGTCATGATTCTACAAATGCAGATCGTGGGTGTTTGCAAGGGGTTTTGGGGAGGAGGGATGAATGGGGTGGTGGAAAACACCCCTGATACTGTAGGAAAACAACTTCAAAGCTATGGCAGGCTAGCAGCAAAATCCTGTGGCTACAGTTGGCTGTAAGGGATGGTAGACTATGGGTTCTAGGATTATAGAAGGCTGATCACTTTTAGTCCTATTCTTTCAGGGATCAAAGGGATGAATGTACATAAAGAGGATAGATTGGATGGAATAGTGTATGTTAAGTGCTCAGTTGTGTCCAACTCTTTGTGACCCCATGGACTGTAGCCTGTTAGGCTCCTCTGTCCCTGGAATTCTCCAGGCAAGAATACTGGAGTAGACATTGATGGAGTAGATGTCATCCCAAAGTGGGTCTCACATGATAGGTTATTGTTATGGATTGAATTGTATTCCCCCAAAAGATGTATTGAAATCTTAATCTCTAGTGCCTCAGAAAATAAACTTATTTGGAAATAGGGCCATTGCAGAAATAATTTGTTAAGATGAAGTTATAGTGGAGTACTGTGCTATGCTTCGTTGCTCAGTCATGTATGACTCTTTGCAACACCATAGACTGTAACCCTCCAGGCTCCTCTGTCCATGCAGATTTTTCAGGCAAGAATACTGGAGTGGGTAGCCATGCCCTTCTGCAGGGCATCTTCCCAATCCAGGGATTGAACCCAGGTCTCCCACATTGCAGGTGGATTCTTTGCCATCTGATCCACTAGGGAATCCCAAGAATACTGGACTGGTTAGCCTATCCCTTCTCCAGGAGATCTTCTTGACCCAGGAACTGAACCAGGATCTCCCACATTGCTTCCCTTGTGGCTCAAAGGTTAAAGCATCTGCCTGGAATGTGGGAGACCTGGGTTCAATCCCTGGGTAGGGAAGATCCCCTGGAGAAGGACATGGCAACCTCACTTCAGTACTCTTGCCTGGAGAATCCCATGGAAGGAGGAGCCTGGTAGGTAGGCTACAGTCCAGGGGGTTGCAAAGAGTCGGACACGACTGAGCGACTTCACTCACTCACTCACTCACTCCCACATTGCAGGCAAATTCTTTACCAGCTGAGCTACTGGGGAAGTCCTAAAGTGGAGCAGGATGGCCTTTTAATCCAATGTGATTACAATGTGTCCTTCTAAGAGGAGAGAAACAACAGTAAAAATACATGAAGATGAGACAGAGATTAAGTGATGTACCTAAAAGCCAAGGGTCAATGCCAAGGATCTGCCAGCCAATCACTAAAGCTAAGAGGGAGGCCTATGGCAGATTTTTCTTCAGGGTGCTCAGAAAAAAGCAACATGCTGACTCCTTGATTTCAGGCTTCCAGCTTCCAGAACTGTAACAGAATACATTCCTATCATCTGAAACCATCCAGTTTGCAGTATTTTGTCATAGCAGACCTAGAAAACTAATATAGTTATCAAAGGGAATTTAGATCTTGTAAATCAGCACATCTTTTTTTCCCCCTACATTAAGGGAAGCCAGAAATATGAGGCAATGAATGAGACTGAAGACTGTATCCAAACAAGGCAGCTGTCAACCAAATGCCAGTTCTCATTCTGGTGCCAAACCATATCGCTAGCATCACTGTCTCTGCTAAAACCTGAATAATAACCATAATAACCACCATGTGGGGAGTATGTTGCAAAGATAAAGGAAAATACCAGAATAAGTTGGTCTTCCCTGCCTCATTTCCTCTCATACTGGTAAATAGAAATGTACAGTTGATGCCACTTTATGAAGTAAACACACACAATATAGTTTACATCCAATCAGATTCCATAGATTTCCTATTTTAAATTTTCAAACATATTTTTTAGAATATTACTTTAAAATTGCTAGTGATGCTGTCTTAGAAAGGACTGTTTTTGTTTTTGTTTTTTTCCTCTGAAATGGTCTCTCTTAATGTTTAATTTTTATGTGTTTATTGATCCTTGAAATTCATATCTGGGGATTGCTAAGTATATTCTTATCTGGACATTTTGAAGTCTACATTCTATTTGCAACCTTCTCTGTGATCCTCAAACAGTGATTCTCAGTGGGGGTGACTGTGCCCTTCAGGGGATATTTGTATTGACATCTAGTGGATAGAGGTCAGGGATGCTTGTAACATCGTCCTGCAACATACAGGACAGATTATCCCAAACAAAGAATTGTTGATGTTGTTGTTTAGTCTCTTAGTTGTGTCTGACTTTGTGACCCCATGGACTGTAGCCCACCAGGCTCCTCTTTCTATGTGATTCTCCAGGCAAGAATATTGGAGTGGGTAGTCATTTCCTTTTCCAGGGTATTTCCCAGCTCAGGGGTTGAACCCATGCCTCCTGCATTGGGAGGCGGATTCTTTACTACCAAGCCGCCTGGGAGTTATCCAGCCTCAAATTGTCATTGGTGCCAAGTTTGAGAAACCCTGCTCCAGACGAATCTGAATTTTCTCCCTTATGGTATTTCCAGCATTTTCTGTGTGTTCTAATTCTGGACATGTACTTATCTTGCATCTGGTTTTGTATTGTTCTCTTGATTGTTTCCATCTCTGAGCAAATGTGAATTTTGATCCCAGGTCTTTCATTTATCCAGTTGTATAATTTTGTAAGTCACTAAACTATTCTGTGCTTCAACATCCCTATCTGTAGCATAAGATAATAATATTTAATTTAGAGGTGGTTTTAATGATCAAAGTCAATGCACATAGATAATGCTACTTGACATTTACTCAGTGTTTGCTGCCCACCAAGGACTGTGCTAAATACTTTAGGTTTCTTATTTTTCACTTCTTCTTCAAAGCAACTCTGTAAGGTTAGCGTAACTATTACCCTTTTCCATTTCATATACATTTGGTAAACTCTAGCCATCTCTGTAATTACAGTTTCTTCCAGGTGGGGTGCTCTGTGCTGGGCTGAGGGTAGAAGGAAGACTGTTCTCTAGATCAGGGGGTCCAAAACCCCCAGGCCACTGACTAGTACCAGTCCATGGCCTATTGGGAACCAAGCCACACAGCAGAAGGTGAGCAATGAGCAAGTGAAGCTTCATTTATATTTAAAGCTGCCCCACACTGTTCTCATTACCTCTTGTCAGAGCAGCAGAGGCATTAGATTCTCATAGGAGCATCGACCTGAACCCTAAAGTGAAGGTGGAACATCCCGAGATTGCCACAAAATAGAAATAAAGTGTAAAACAAGTGTAATGCACTTGAATTATCTCAAAATCATAACCCATCCTGCAACCCCAGCACCACAATCCCATCCAAGGAAAAATTGTCTTCCGTGAAACTGGTCCCGGGTGCCAAAAAGTTGGTAACTGCTTCTCTAGACTCTTGACCATGGGCGTGTCAAGAGTCAAGACATGTCAAGAGTCAAGAGTCTTGTATGTCATGATTTGCCTGTCTTGGCCCATGTCCCTGTCTAGTTAGCAGGAAACTGGCTCCACTCCATGTGTCTCTTTTACCTCCTAGAAACATCAAACTTGCCCAGGCATGTCCTCATGAAGCAAGAGAACCAGCTTCGCTGGGCAAGTGCATTTCAAGCCTTTGCTAGCCTCTGGTCTGCTAACATCTCATTGGCCAAAGCAAGTCACGTGGTCAAGTACTGAGTCAAGGTGTGGCAAAGGAGATGCCATCTGAGTTGGGAGCCCACTGCAGAGCGAGATGGCAAAGGGAAGGGTGAAACCTCCAGATCGTCCTTGCAGTCTACTGCAGCTTTGCAATTATAAACCATTCTACCAGTCCCATTTGGAAGGAGCTCTGGGGCTCTCACCCCACCGGAAAAATTGGTGTCAGCTTTGCAAGAAGTTCTCCTTCCCTCTTTCCTTCCATAGACTGTGCCACACACACTCCCGGATGTCGGATGGCGAAGGTTCCCCACCAGGGCCTGGTGGTGCTGTCCTGCTCATGGGTTCCTGGCTGCGGGAGGCAAGCCTTCCAAGTGTTTTCTGGGGAGCCAGAGAAAGAAGGACAGTGCAGGTTTCCCCCTCACCCCCAACTATTAAAGCATATGTAGACATAGCAAGAGACGTTACACCAGGAGTGGGGGAAAAGAGGCCACTTTGAAAAGCCTTTAGAAAGCCTTCTCTCCCATCTGTTCAGCTCGTGGGAAGGCTCTGTTTCCCGTACTTAAAGGATTTGCAAATTCATTACCAACAAGTAAAATGTACAAAGCACACACAGAGACATCGAGGTCTGATTCACCATCTGCTGGGGAGTTGCATCCATGCAAACAGAGCGGGGTTGTTCCCAGCCGGGCCCCAGAGACTCCATCGGGCAGGACAGGGCCCTTCCATGTAAATCATTGCACCTGGGGAAGGGGTGCACTCCTGTAGGCCCTGGAGCAACCCCCTCTTCCTCTCATTTAACCCTCTGGAACTGGAGAAAACCAAAGCTTTGCCATAAAATGTAGAAAAACCTCATGGTTTTCCCAGACTCTTAGCAGAGATGGAGCAGAAATTGAAAGTGTTAGTTGCTCAGTCGTGTCCGACTCTTTGCAGTCTCGAGGACTTTAACCCTCCAGGCTCCTCTGTCCATGGGATTCTCTAGGCATGAATACTGGAGTGGATAGCCATTCCATTCTCCAGGGGATCTTCCCAGCCCAAGGATTGAACCTAGGTCTCCTGCATTGCAGGTGGATTCTTAACTGTTTGAGCCACCAGGGAAGCCTGAGAGATGGAGCAGAGTTCGGGTGAAAACCACTTATTTCCCTGGCCTCAGTGGGGCCAGCTTGGCTGGATGTCAGTGGGAAGAGCGATTGGCATGGCTCTCTCTCTTGCTGAAGAGATCTTCCAAAGCCCTATCCTACCCTCTGTTCTTGCTAGTTCTAGTGAAGTGTATTCAGGGCTGGCCTTGGCAAAAGTGTGAAGGAGTGGAGTCTGTGCCTGGCTGTCTCCGAGCTCCCTGCACCCCAGTGCTGCCTCAGCATCCACAGCTGTGACCTCACGACTACTCCATACAGGCTCTTACTTCCTTTCCTTCTGAGCCCAACAGGGGCTTTATGCTAAGCCCTCTTTGCTCTTTACCCTCCTCCCATCCCCCACCATCATGTCCCAGCTCAAACACCCCAGCTGCCCCATCCATGTTTATACCAACTGCACCCCATACAGATGGAGGTTTCTGCACTGCTGCTCTGCTGGGCGCCCCTGTTTCTTCAGGGTCAACCCTGACTCTCTCACCAGTCCTCCCAGGGAGGGGACTGCTGACCCTAAGTCCACGCTAGCCTCTCATGCACAGCTACCACCCCTGACATGGCCTGTCGACCTCAGTCTTCCTCCTTGCCACCTTCCTCCCCTGTCAATAAGAAATTAACCAGGATACGCCTTCTGACTGCCTGTCTGGACTCCACAATGATCCTGTCTTCTTCATTGTAAGGCTCTTTGCTGAGCTTGCCCCCTTGGGCTCCCGCACACTGCCTGTAGGTGGACTATCCTCAGACACATTTTCTGCCCCCTAGGTGTGCCGCAGGTCTCAGGGCCAACCATCCTGCTGTCCACTGTCTGGCTAGGTTTCCTCTCTGTGATGCATTTCCCAGGCATCCCACCATGGGAGTGCTCTGCATGTTCTGTGCCCGAGCAAAGATGGAAGACAGGGCTTAGGACCCCATAAATGCCCCAGCCCAATCACTTATAGCTGAGTCACCATTCATTCCACAAATATTTGTTGAGCACAGCGCCAAGCGTATTTTAAACTGCTGGCTAAGTGAGCTAGGCAGGGTTCCTGCCATCTGGGAATTTATAATGAAATTGAAGGCAGACAGATGATAAAATCCAAATAAGAAAAAAATCCAAGTTGCAGTAAGTAGTTATATAAAGAGAAGGATGCAATAACCACATAGTAAGTCATTGAAATAGGGGTGGTGTTGACAGGGGAACATAGAGAATCTTGGTGAGTTCTATCTAAAGAGTTGCTTCTCACCAGGGACCTGTGTCAGATGGGGCCAAGAACCTAGTGAGCAGGGAAAAGAGAGTTCCAGGCAGAAGGAATGGCATGTGCAAATGTCCTGAGGCAAGAATGAGCGTGATATGTCCTAGGAACAAGAAAGAAGACCCAGGTGAGTGTAGCCTAGCGAATAGTATGGGGAGTGATGCCTGGAGGGTGGAGAAGTAGGCAAGGTTCCAGCCCACTGGGACATTAGGCTGTGGTGGATTTTATACCAAATGCAATGATAAATGTGTGTGAGGTTTTAGGCAGGAGAGAACTACAATCTGATTTACATTTTAGAGGACTGTTCTGGCTGCTGCAGGGAAAGTGGGAGAGAGATGCTGGCGACTTGGGCTCCAGCAATAGCTGTGCAGATGGTGAGAGATGGTCTGCTTGGGGATGCACTTGGAAGTGGAGACAAGAGGATTCACTGACATATTAGATGTGAGTTAATGGAAGGAAGTATCAAAGCTAAACATGAGGAAGTCTCCTCCCTGTGATGAACTCTGGTGTCCTCTCTACAAAAAGGCTACATATTTCAATGGGCATTAAACAGTAGAAGGACTGTACGATTAAATGTGAACCTGGCTCTAATTGAGATCTTATTTTGGCAATAAAACAAATAAGCAGAAGCATACCGCAGTGCCCTAACCTGCCAAGGACCGTACTTTGGTGGAGATTGTTGGACTCACCATGTCCCCCTTCTCCTTTTCTCCTCTGCATGTGCAACCCTGGGACATCATTGTCCTTCTCATCCTCCTTGAGCTGGCTCACTCCTTACTGGCCCTTCAGGTCCCAGCTAGCTCTGGATGATCAGGACTTCTCAGGCAAGACTGAGTTTTCCTCTCATCCTGCTACTGATACTGCTGGGCTGTTTGTCTATTTCTTTTCTTAGGTTATAGCTCTTTCATGGCAGATCTAAATCCCCACTGTCTAGCAGAGTTTACAGCTCCTAGCGGTTACCCCAGTTTGTCGACTTAGTCAAGAAGTTTCTTCCCTCTATTCCCCAACCTCTTAGCCACCTTGCTGTTGTCTCTTGGGACTGAGCTGTTGAAGTTTCCGTCTCAGTCCTCTCTGCCCGCTCAAATCCCAATCAACCTTCAAGACCCAGTGCAACCTTCTGCTTCATTGAGATGCCCAGCTCCTGTTCATGTTTCTCTCCCTGGAAGTGCTCACGTTTTCTTACTGCTCTGTACGGACGAGTTGACAGAGTAGATGTGATGCTCCTATCCTTAGAAAGGCCTACTTTCAAGGTTGGCCCTTGGCTAGTAAGCAGGTCTCTACAGTTATAGGATCTTCCCCAAATACTAAGAGTGGCTTGCTGTGTCTAGACTGTTCGTGCTGAGTATGTGTTTTCCTTCCAGAAGACTGGCGTTTTGGTCTAGGCACATGCATAGACATGTGCCTGTGTGACCAGCCCCCATAATAATCTCAGGCACTGTGTTTCTGATGGGTTTCTCCAGGCAGAAAGATCACACATGTGTTGTTGCAATTTTATTGCTGAGGGAAAAGTGTGTGCTCTGTGTTCAGTTTTGGGAAGGAGAGAGCGAGAGGAAGCCTGCGCATGGGTTCCCCTAAAAGCCCACTGAGCCCTTTTGCATTATGATCCAGCTGTGTGTCATTACTGTGTATGTGTGCTAGCTTGCTTCAGTTGTGTCTGACTCTTTGTGACCCCATGGGCTGTAGCCCACCAGGTTCTTCTGTCCATGGGATTATCCAGAGAAGAATACTTAAGTGGGTTGCTGTGCCCTCCTCCAGGGGATCTTCCAGACCCAGGGTTTGAACCTGCATCTCTTGTTTCTCCTGCATTGGCAGGTGGGTTCTTTACCAGTAGTGCCACCATCATTGTAATAAACAATAGCCATGAGTACAATTATATGCTGTGTCCTGTAACTCCCTCTAGTGAACATCCAAGAACAGTCCTGTGGACCCCTGGTACCTACTCATTTGGGATCTCAGCGTTACTGTACCATTATGTGACTGCTTTTTGTTGTGACATAATGAATTCTTTGTATGTAGGCCTTGTAATCCCTCCCACAAGATCCTGAAAGACAGAAATATGCCTTATATGTACTTCTATCTTATACAAATCATTGCCCAAAACACCCAGCAGAAACCCAAGAAATATCTGCTGAGACAATGAATGAATAAATGAAAGAAACATCAAGGCCACCAGTGGTTGGGGACATAGCTTCGTGGCAGACTGTGGGCAGGCGGCAGAGATGCTTTACTGCAGGTAGCGCTCAGCATCCTAACTCCTGGGGCCAAAGAAAATGGAATTGATTTGAATCCAGTAGAGTTTCCAAGTAATTCCTGGAATCATAAGGCAGCCAAGGAAGGCTCTGCTACAATTCCAGGGAGATAGAGACTGCTCGGCACAGATGCAAGAAGAAATATCGATGCAGACCCAGAGCTGTTTGCAAACTGTATATTTAGAGCCCAGAGACTCACGTCCTCAGCATTGTACCTTGTACCAGATGGTTTCAGAGCAGCTGTTTGTTTGCGTATTTGTAGCCCCAGAAGCATAGGGAGGTGGTCACGTTTGCATGTAAACATAGATGTGTGTTCAAGCATGCATGCTAAGTCACTTCAGTCATGTCTGACTGTGACCCTATGGACTATGGCGCACCAGGCTCCTCTATCCAAGGGAGTCTCCAGGCAAGAATACTGGAGCGGGTTACCATGCCTTCTTCCAGGGGACCTTCCTGATCCAGGGATCAAACCCAGGTTTCTTATGCCTCCTGCACTGGCAGGCAGTTTTTTGTTTTTTTAACTACTAGTGTCACCTGGGAAGCCCTGTAAACATAGACACTTCACCACATTTACTTGCAAAATTACCTGAGTGGGCATATATGCTTCTATATGCATGAACAGACATGTTTCACATATGCCTGTGTGTATGTATGAGCTCGAATGAGTTTGCACAGGCTTGCAAGCATGACATGAGTTCATGCACTTGGAGTATATGGACATGTGTTTTTGTATGCACCCAGGCATGCTGGAGTGAGTCTGTGCACATGTGTGCACATGCATACTGATCTTTTCTTATCTTTAATAACAGCTGCTTTAATAACATCTGCAGCTGAGCGACCGCACTAACTGCTGCGGCCCGACCGTGCTATCAGGATTGCTTCAGCCCTTTCAGGATTACCAGCGCTCAGTGCAGTTTAAATATATCTCCAGGCTTAATCCCTAAACAAAGATGCAATGATTTCTGCTAAATGTGTTGGATTATTTATTAAGATAAAGTCAAGGATACGAGAAGCCACATCTAGTGGGATGGTGATTACCATTCAAGATGGGAGGTCATCAAACAAGAGGTACCCCCATCCTTCCCCACCCCCCCACCCAGGGAGGGAGGGAAGGAGAGAGAGAGGGTGCAAAGAAGGCGAAAAGAAAGGAAAAGTCAGTGAATGATTAAAATAACCTGATTGCTAGAGGCAGAGACGTCATCATCCTGGGTGACAGCAGGTCATGTGCACAGAAGCACCAGCACACTCAGTAGCAGTGGGATAAGGCTCAGGCCACTCAGCAAGGGTCACGAGCCAGGACTGGACCCTGAGTGAGAATCCACAAAGGACAATTAAGCAGCTTCTACTTTTAAGGGATTTCCAATTGAGTGGTGGGCCAAGGAAATAGAGAGAGAGTCATCGCTAACCCAGAGGAAATTTCTGGGCATGTTGGAAAGGTGCTCCTCCCACCCCCATCCTCCAGGTACACACAGTCATGGACCAGGAAGCATAGCTGGGTGGGTGATCTGGGGGGATTTCAGCTCATCAGGTACCCTTGTATACTGAGCCTGAATGAGTCAGATATAGTACCTTGAGCCCATTGAGAGAAGGCCAGAGGAATGAATGTGGATGAAGCCTGGCCTGCTCCAGGGAGCAGGTGGGCCAAAGGAAGGATGATCAAAGAACCTGCTTCTCACCTTGATTCTGCCACATCTAGAGTCAGAGTGCTCCCTTCTCCTCTGACCCATATCCCCAGTCTTCCTGCTGGTTTCCACAGGAAGTTCTTGGTATATGGAATCTGGAAATGGAGTTAAAGTCAAAAATAGCCACAGTTTTTTTGTGTGAGTTTGGATGAGTAACTGAACTTCACACTTCAATCTCTTCAGTAAAATGGGGTGACAGGCTTTTTCTTTTTTAATGTGTTAAGGTCCAACTGAGACAGAAATTATTCCACAAGCCGATGTGTGTAACCCATGTTAGACGCCATAGGGTGAAATGAGAAGTCATAGTCCTAACCTGAATGAAAAGGCAATTCATGTGTTTATTGATATGGTTGGATTAAATCTGTCATTCTATTTTTTTCCACTTACCCTCTCTGTTCTTTTTATAATTTCTTTTGTATTGACTAATTTTTAAAAAATTGTATCCCCCCTTTCTCTTTGGTAACCATAAGTTTGTTTTCTGTCAGTGCATCCATTTCTGCTTTGTTAAAAAGTTCATTTGCATCATTTTTTTTAGATTCTACATATAAGTGATATCATATGATATTTATCTCTAACTTACTTCACTTAGTATGATAATCTCTGGGTCCATCTATTTTACTGCAAATGGCATTATTTCATTCTTTGTAATGGCTTAGTAGTATTCCATCACATATATGTACCATTTCTTCCTTATCCTTCTGTTGATGGACACTTACATTGTTTCCATATCTTGGCTATTGTAAATAGTGTTGCTATGAACACTGGGGTGCATGTAGTTTTTCCAATTATAATTTTCATCTTTATCAGATGTATATTCAGGAGTGGAATTACTAGGTTGCATTTTTAACTCTATTGTTAATTTTGTAAGGAACCTCTGTGCTGTTCTCCATAGTGGCTGCACTAATTTACATTCCCACCAACAGTGTAAAAGGATTCCCTTTTTCTTCACATCCTCTCTAACATTCATTATTTGTAGACTTTCCAGTGATGGCCGTTCTGACTGGTGTGAGACGATACCTTATTGTAGTTGTACTGATGAATTTTTATGATACTATTTTATCCTTTTTATTTACTTATTAACTATAATTCTTTGTTGTATTATTTTGATAATTGTTTTCAAGATTATAGGACACATTTTAACTTATCAGTCTACCTTCAAAGAATATTATGCCACTTCATGTATAGTATAAGAACCTTACAATGGTATATGTCCACTTGTTTTTTGTTCAATTTTCAGATAATTTCCTTCTATACATACGATAGAAACAACAACATTTTTCTTTAAACAATGAATTATCTTTTAAAGTGATTTAAATTAAAAAGAAAAAATATATATACATATATTTACTCACATAGTTACCATTTTCTATACCATTCACTCGTGGATATTGATATGTATTTCTATTTAGTTTCATTTCTTTTTGCATTTCTTGTAATGCGAGTTTGCTGGTGCCTAATTCTTTCAGATTTTGCATGCCTTCATTTTGCCTTCATTTTAAAAGATATTTTTACTTGGTATAGAATGGGAGGTTGGGAGTGTTAATCTTTCAGTAATTAAAAGATGTTTTCTTACTATCTTCTTGCTTTCATTGTTTCTGCTATTTTTTTTTTTTTCAGAACTATGCTGTTATCTTTATTCCTCTGTACATAATGTGTCTTTTTCCCTGGCTATCTTAAAGATAGGATTTTAACATTTATCACTCATTTTAAACAACTATGATAAAGTTTGATTTGACAAAATCCAATATACATTGCTGAGAAAATCTTTTAGCAAGTTAAGAATAACAGAAAACTTTTTTAACGTGATAATGGTAATCTACAAAATCCTACAGCTAACATTATACTTAATGATTTTCCCTAAGATCAGGAATGTCTACCCAACTACTTCTATTCAATATTGTGCTGGAGATGATAGCTAGTGCAATAAAATATGATAAAGAAAAAAATAAGTGAAATGTCTTTATATACAAACAATGTAAGTGTCTATATCAACATGAATATCTTTGTGGAAAATTTTATGAGATATTATATAAATAAAATATATAATATATGGTTTGGTTTTGTAGTGGTTTAGTCGCTAAGTCATGCCTGACTCTTTGCGACCCCATGGACTGTAGTCTGCCAGGCTCCTCTGTCCATGGGATTCTTCAGGCAAGAATACTAGAGTGGCTTGCCATTTCCTTCTCCATATTATTTCTACCAAGACTAGTGAGTTTGACAAATTGCAAGATGAGATCTATGTATAAAAGTCAATTTCATTTCTATATATTACCAAGTAAGAATCAAAAACTGAAATTTTAAAAATAGCAACTTTAAGATAGAAAATACTTGACAAAAGACTCCTTATTCACTGAAAACTTAAAAAAAAAAAAAAACACATTGCTGAAAAACTATATAAGTCCTAATAAATGAAAGTTAAACACCGTGTTGGTAAATTGACAGATTAATGTTGTTAAGATGACAAATCTTCCCAAATGGATCTATAGATTCAATGCAATCCTAATAAAAATCTTAATAAGATTTTAAGTAGAAATTGAAACAAAGATTCACATGGACATACAGAGGATCTAGACTCCACAAAATAACTTTAAAAAAGGTGATGAACTAACACTGCCTAACTTAAAAACTTACTATAAAGCTGCAATAATCAACACAGTATGATTTTGGCATAAAGTTAGACAAAGAATTCAACTGCATAGAATTGAGAGTCCAGAAATAAACCCACACAAATATGGACTACTAATTTTTTACAAAATTGCAGAGGACATTCTGTGTAAAAAGAATTAAAAAAAAATCTGAAACTGTTGAATATCCTATCATATGCAAGAAAATAAACTTTGATCTATACTCCTCATCATATTAATAAAGAAATTCAAATTGGATCATAGATCTAAGTGTAAAGCTCTAATAAACTTCTAGGAAAAATCCTTGTGACTTAGGGTTGAGCAAAGATTTCTTACGTATGACACCAAAAACTTGTTCCATTAAAAAACAAACAAACAAACAAAATAAATGATCAATTGGACTTCATAAAAATGAAAGCTTCTGTTCTTTTCAAGTCTCTATTCAAGTAATGAAAAGACAAACCATACCCTGGGAGAAAATATTTGCAAAGTATATATCTCACAAAGGATTTGTATTCAGATTATATTAAGTAATTCTCCAAACTCAATAGTAAGAAAACAAATAGCCAAAATTTAAAAACTGGGCAAGAGATTGGAACAGACACCTTACCAAAGAGATATACAGATGGCAAAATAAAAAGGCAACTAAAAAGTTGTTGAGCAATATTAGCTTTTAGGGAAATTAAAGCAATAAGAAGCTGCTGCATATCTACTGAAATGGCTAAAATTAAAAAGATTGACATTATTATGAATTGGAGGGGGTTATGGCAAAGCTGGAACTCTCGTAACTTTTGTTGGGATTGAAAGTGTTACAACCACTTGGGAAAACATTTGAATGCTTTTTAAATGAAAAATAGAGATTTCCCTTGTGGGCCAGTGGTTGATAATCCACCTTCCAATACAAGGGCCATGGGTTCAATTCCTGATCAGAGAACTAACATCCCACACGCAGTGAAGAAACTAAGCCTGAACACCATGAGGACTGAGCCCATGTACTCTAGAGCCCATGTGCCGCAGCAAGACAAGGCTGTACCATAACTAAAGACAGCCCGTGTACTGCTACAAAAAGAGCCTGCATGCCACATCAAAGACCCAGTGCAGCCAAAAACAAAATAAAATACATTAAAAATTATAAAAACAGAAAAAAAATTTTAATTAAAAAAATAAAAATGCACATGTCATATGATCTAGTCATTTTATTCCTAGGTATGTAATCTATGAGAAAGGAAAGCTTAAGTCCATACAGAGGTTGTATTTCAGTATTCCTAGCAGCTCTATTTGTAATACCCTCAAACTAGCAACTATATACATGTCCATCAACAGGTGAAGGTATAATTCAACTGTGGCATATCCATACAGTGGGATATACCAGGATATAAAAAGGAATAATTTCTTGACATTTTTCCATCTATGTTGACATTTATCAGCACAGATGAATCTGAAAATAATTATGTTGAAGGAAACTTTAAAAAACAGACCAAAAAAGAATACATTCTGTTCAGTCCCGTCTATACAAGTTCATAGTCTACACAATCACAATGTAGTGTATAATGATAGATCATGAATTTCTTGGGAAGAGTAGGGTGGAGTGAGGAGAGCAGGAAGGAAGCAAAGTGGCAGGAGGAAAATTTGGGTGATGGAGCTTTATATTCATTATCTTGATTATGGCAATGATTTCATGGGTATACCAGATGTCGAAAATTACCAACTGGTTCCCTTAAATATGTACAGTTTACCTTTCAACTGTCTTCATCCAATTCACCCTTCTAAGACTAAGGTCCATCTAGTCAAGGCTATGGTTTTTCCAGTAGTCATGTATGGATGTGAGAGTTGGACTGTGAAGAAGGCTGAGCACCGAAGAATTGATGCTTTTGAACTGTGGTGTTGGAGAAGACTCTTGAGAGTCCCTTGGACTGCAAGGAGATCCAACCAGTCCATTCTGAAGGAGATCAGCCCTGGGATTTCTTTGGAAGGAATGATGCTAAAGCTGAAACTCCAGCACTTTGGCCACCTCATGTGAAGAGCTGACTCATTGGAAAAGACTCTGATGCTGGAAGGGATTGGGGGCAGGAGGAGAAGGGGACGACCGAGGATGAGATGGCTGGATGGCATCACAGACTCAATGGACGTGAGTCTGGGTGAACTCCGGGAGATGGTGATAGACAGGGAGGCCTGGCGTGCTGCGATTCATGGGGTTGCAAAGAGTCGGACATGACTGAGAGACTGAACTGAACTGAAGATAAAGAAATACTAAAGATATCATATACAACATGGTAAATCTAATTAACACTGCTGTATATTATATATGCAAGTTAGAGTAAATCCTGAGTTCCTATCACAAGGATATTTTTGTTCCATTTCTTTAATTGTATATCTATATGAGATGATGGATATTCACTAAATTTATTGTGATAATCACTTCAAGATGTGTGTAAGTCAAATCATTCTGCTATATCCATTAAACTTACACAGTGCTACATGTCAATTATATCTAAAAAAAATCCTGGAAGAAAAAATATGGGTGGTTTATGGTATGTTGAAGAAATTCAAAATAAAATAATAGATAGGTTTTGATCTATTGATGACAAAGATGAGGGCTTTATAATGGATATCTGGAGAGATATGCCATTCAGGTAAATCCATATTTGTTGATTCACTCCATATGATATTTATATAATTTTCATTAAGCATGTAACAATAGCCTGATGCTAAAAAAAATTCACTGATTTGAACCATAGAGTGGATGCATTTATTGTCCATAATTTAAACATCTTGTGGGGGCAAAAAGCCAACCAGAAAGCTTTTAAGGTGAGATACAAGGATAACCAGAGCCATGGATGCTCATTGTAAATCTAAGTAGATTTGACACATTGAAGACTTGCAAAAAATGATAAATTTACTCTTTGGAGAGACATCAAATACCTATTCTAGATACTCCTCTGCATTGAGCAAGGGCTGAACCCTGCCTTGCTCTATCTGAATGGTCCATTATTCACAAGATAGACACAGGGAAACATGCATAATGAAAGGCCTATGCAGATCCACCGTTGTTGACAAAGGTCCATATAGTCAAAGCTATGGTTTCTCCAGTAGTCATGTACAGATGTGAGAGTTGGACCATAAGGAAGGCTGAGCATCAAAGAATTGATCCTTTCAAAGTGTGGTACTGGAGAAGACTCTTGAGAGTCCCCTGGACAGCAAGGAATTCAAACCAGTCCATCCTAAAGGAAATCAGTCCTGAATATTCATTGGGAGGACTGACACTGAACCTGAAGCTCCAATAATTTGGCCACCTTATGTGAACAGCTGACTCATTGGAAAAGACTGATACTGGGTAAGGGTGAGGGCAGGAGAAGAAGGGGATGACAGAGGATGAGATGGTTGGATGGCATCACCGACTTGATGTGCATGAGTTTGAGCAAATTCTGGGAGATAGTGAAGGACAGGGAAGCCTGGTGTGTTGCAGTCCATGGGGTCACAAAGAGTTGGACATGACTTAGGGAATGAACAGCCACAACAATCACACCATTTGCCCACTCCACTGATTTTTCCAGGATCTCCAAGGTTTGGCTCTGGTCACCACTACATCTCACTTCCTGGTCCTTCTCTAACATTTCTGACCTAAGCATGAATAATTCCCCTTTATTTTGGTTTATGGTATACAATTTTGAGGGTTTTGAGAAGCAACTTTACTAAAGGATGCAGAGAAAAATAGAATAAGCCAGACAGGAAAAATGCGAACAAAAAGAAATGATGAAATGATAGAGCAAAGAGCTTTCCCTTATTATAGTCTGACTGGCTACTGTACTTTAATGGGCACTCAGGGTTCAACTCCTTCATTCAATTGCACTGAACCCCAAGGCCAGATCCAGCTTCTTAAACTCCAGACACAAGGCCAGTTTCTATTGGTGGTGACTCTGAGTCTGGAGTGACCTCTTGAGATGTGAGCCCAGCGGCATCTCTATGAGCCCGAGGCTGAGGATGTTTCTTTTTTTCCTAAGTGAATTTTACTTTATTTATTTATTTTTACTTTACAATATTGTATGGGCTTTGCATTCCTCTCCAAAGTGTCTCCTAGAATTTTAGTGCATGCGTGTTAAGTCACTTCAGTTGTGTCCAACTCTGTGCAACCCCCTGGCCTATAGCCTCCCAGGCTCCTCTGTCCATGGGATTCTCTAGGCAAGAATACTGGATTGGGTTGCTGTGCCCTCCTCCAGGGGATCTTCCTGACCCAGAGACTGAAGCCAAGTCTCTTTCGTCTCCTGCCTTGGCAGGTGGGCTCTTTACCACTAGCTCCATCTGGGAAGCCCCTAGACTTCTAGATACTTCTCTATTCCACTTTGGCTCCCCAAGGCAGAAATCACGTCTGTCTTGTCTGCAGCTCTGTTCCCAGAGTACAGCACAGCATTCAGCATCAGTAGGTTTAAGTATTTGTTAATGAAAGCAGATTCTCTGGCCTTTAGCTACCTTCACTGACCCAGTCAGTATTCCTGTTCACTTCTCTTGTAGTTATTAACAATTCTGGGTGCAAGAATGTCTGGCCTGACCTATTTGCTACATTTTTTGAAACCTGCTTTCAAAAATTGGTCAGAAATCTATTTTGGATTCCAGTTCTGTCATGTTGTGACCTGGTCACTGAGGTCAATTTGCCTGCTATTTGTTGTTGTTCAGTTGCTCAGTCATGTCTGACTCTTGGCAAATCGTGGACTGTAGCACTCCAGGCTTCCTGTCCTTCACCATCTCCTGTAGCTTGCTCAAAATCATGGTCACTGAGTTGGCAATGCCATCCAACCATCTCATCCTCTGTCATCCCCTTGTCCTCCTGCCTTCAATCTTTCCCAGAATCAGGGTCTTTTCTAATGAATCAGCTCTTCTCATCAGGTGGCCAAATTATTGGAGCTTCATCTTCAGCATCTGTCCTGCCAATGAATATTCAGGACTGATTTCCTTTAGGTGGACTGGTTTGATCTCCTTGTTGTCCAATGGACTCTCAAGAGTCTTCTTGAACATCACAGTTCAAAAGCATCAATTCTTCAGCACTCAGCTTTTTTTATGATCCAACTCGCACATCCACATATGACACTGGAAAAACCCTAGCTTTGACTAGATGGACTGCTATTTAGAACCCCATTTTTCTCATTGATAAAGCAGGTATGAAAATCATCATCTGGACCATGTGGAGGATTGCTATAATTAACTGTCTTCAGAATGGGGTGCAATATTTTAATCTGTAAAGGACACATGCATGTTGGGTGTTGAGGCACTGGATTCCTACGCCCTACATGTCCCTACTGTCTGTTCCAGGTGCAGACTCTTCCGCTGGGAGAGCACTCTGGGCCTCTGTCCCTGTACTCTGACTGCTCTGATTAGTGAGCTTGAGAGAAAGAGGAGAGGCCATGTGTATCCTTACTTTCCTCTTGTTTCCCTCTGGCTCTAGCCAGCCTGCCTGCAGGAAGGACATATTTTCAGCTCCTCCTCTCAGTGTGTCTACAGGGGCAGGTTTGATTTCCAGAGCTCTCTGAGGCTGGGAGGATAATCAATATCAAGTGTGTGTAAGTCGCTCAGTTGTGTCCAACTCTGTCAGCCCATGGACTGTAGCCCACCAGACTCCTCTGTCCATGGGATTCTCCAGGCAAGAATACTGGAGTGGGATGCCATTCCCTTCTCCATGGAATCTTCCTGACTCAGGGATCCGACCATATCTCTTGCATTGAAGACAGATTCTTTACCATCTGAGCCACCAGGGAAGCCCCAATCAACATTAAGGGTAGGGTTATATCAAGCCAACTGGTCTGACCCAATTAAGATACAGTCTCCATCTTGGTCTTTACTGGTAATAACATCACTGCTTTGATATATCTGTCTGATAGGGCTTCCCTAGTGGCTCAGCTGTAAAGACTCTGCCTGCTATGCTGGAGACACAGGAGACAGGTTTGATCTTAGGGTGTCCCGTCTCAGGGTTCAACCACTGTCATCTCTCTCAATCCAACATTTCCCCTCCTTTCTCCAGCTCTCACCACACTGCAGACCTTGAGTTTAAGCTTCTCTTTAAATCTTCCCCAAGGAACCTTCCCTTTCTCTTGGCAACTGATGATTGACTCTCTGGGTAAAGTGTGCAGTATTGCTGTGTATGAAGGACATTCTGGAGAAATAAATTTTGCAGAAGATGAGCGAAGGCTTGGAGAAGAAACGCTGGCTCTGGCAAAAGACAGGAAACCTGGAGGCTGTGCCACCCTCTCTGTGAGTGATGGACCTGTTCAGTCTGAGTTACTGCCACATGCCAGATTATCATTTTCAATTGTTCAATATGGCTGCAGGAGGAGCAGGCAGGAGCTCACTGCAGCCATTTTAATCATCATTGGGGTTCAATTTTGACACGGGGTACTTGCTGGCTTATAGATACCAGGAGACAGTTTTTTGAACCTGGGTGTCAGAAGTCCACAAAGTTTAGTAAAATTAATCGTGTCTTAAGTCTGTTTGAGACCTTGTCAATTGAGAGACCAAGGAGAAGCAGAGGAAGAAGTTCTCCAGGTCTGAAAGAGTCCCCCTTTAGGTCCCCAGACCTGGTAACCAGTTAATGGAAAGCTGATTAGATGCTAGATTTACAAGTCTAGATTTATGCTAGACTCACTTTGCCAGTGGAAAAACACATTCAGAGGCAAGATGTTGTGGAAATAAGACCATTAAGCGGTCAGAAGACTGGTTTGAAATCCTGGATTAGCTCCTAAATAGCTGATTGACCCAAAGTAAGTTACCAGACCTCCCTGAATCTAGATTTCCATATCTATGAAATGAAAGAAAATTGTACCTGCTTTCTCTTAACCCATAGTGGCATTATGAGAATCAAAAGAAAGAGTGCACTTCAGATGGCTTTATAAGCTATAATACCATTTAACTAACATGAGACACTATTGGCCTCTGTGGCAGTTTCTTACTTCCCTTTCCTCATCCTCCTGTCTCTTCAGTCTTTACTTCCTAAATCCTTCCTGCAGCTACTTAAGTTCTCTCAGCATGCTTATAGAGGAGTCCTCTATACTCTGCTCATAGCCTCTGTGCCCAAATTCAAATATTTCTATTCTGTTAATTTTCCCAGGGGCTGTAGTGTCCTCAGTCATCCAAAGTAGAGATTGTCTCAGGGTATGGCAGTAATAACATAATAGTCATCGTTGGAGGAGACGGATCTCTAGCATAGGCATTTCAGGCAGGCAGCCTATGGTCATTAATCCTCAAGCCCTCTAAGCCTGCAGGTCAGGTTAGCTGAGAGGGAACAAATGGATAGAGTCCACAAAGCTCACCTGTGCTGAAGCCTGTCTCCCAGCACTGGCCCACTGTGGAGAGCCAAGGGAGTTGCCGTGTGCATTATGCCTGTTGATCCAGGAGTATAGTCTTAGAGCAGCCTTCTAAATATTGCATTCAGGTTTGGTATGCTTTTGAACTTGCTAGTGTTTCTTCATACCTGGAATGTCAAGCTGAAGGCTCAAAGCACAGTGCTAAAGCCCAAACTTCAGCTTCTTTTACATGCCCTGAGCGGAAGTGCCTACAACAAAAGCTAGTTAAATCCTATAGTTAACTGGTGCATCATTCATAGTTTAGTAGGTGCTGTGGATCGATCAGAACCGACAGGCTCTGGGGAAGCTCAGCCTGGACAGGAAAAAATGGCTTGGAATGCAAGAGAATCCCTCAAAGACAAGCAAGAATTCCATCTTTTATTAATCTCTTTATTCATTGATCGATTGAATCATTCATCCCTCACCAAAATACATTATGGTTTTCAGTGTTCTAGGCATATCCTAGCTGGGGGGAATCCAACATGTTTTCAAAGAAGAGGATGAAATACTTGAATGAGCCTGAAAGGAACAAAATATCTCAGTAGGGAGAGATGGGGAAGATAACACACACAATGCAGCTACAAGATCACCACTAGTAAAGGCTAAGGAAATTGATGGGGTGGTAAGTTAGTTGTAGGGAAGAAGTGAGGGGAGACCAGAACTGTGGATAGAGTCAGAATTCAACAGACCAGATAAAGTGCATCAAGGAATCTAGACATCATGCTGAAGGCAATGAGGATCCACATGGTATTTTATAACAAAAGACATGCCCTGGAGAGCGGCTTCCCAGGTGGTGCTAGTCAAGAACTCATCTGTCAGCGCAGGTAGACTTAAGAGATGTGGGTTCCATCTCTGGGTTGGGAAGATCCTCTGGAGGAGGGCATGGCAACTCACTCCAGTATTCTTGCCTGGGAAATTCCATGGATGGAGAAGCCTGGCGGGCTACAGTCCATGTAGAGTCAGACATCAGTTAGCAACTAAACCATACCCTGGAGAAGGAAATGGTAACCCACTCCAGTGTTCTTGCCTGGAAAATCCCATGGACAGATGAGCAGGGCAGGCTATAGTCCATGGGGTCGCAAAGAGTTGGACCCAATTTAGTGATTAAACAACAACAAAATGACTTGACAGTACTTTTGACATTAGGAAGCCTACCCTAGCCATGGCATCAGAGAAGTGGTAAAGGTGGTAGAGATGAGGATGAGGATGAATACAGGGAGAACAATTAAGGGATAACTGTCATAGACATAACAAGGGACCAAAATGGGTAATGGTAGTGGGAGTGAAAACAGTGGAATAAAACAAGAGAAGCTCTGGAGGTAAGATTACTGCCAGATTAACCTGGCAGCAACTTGGATTTGGGACTTGAGGTAGAGAGGGGGGACCAGCTTGAGTAACTAGAAGGATGGAAGAGAGAAAAGGCACACAGGAGCAGGAGCAGGTGATGGGAAAGAAGATGGGCTCCATTATGGCAGTGGTGAGCTTGATGCTTAATCCTATGAGATATTCAAGGGAAGCTACCAGAGTAGGCAGTTGGATAGACAAGCTCGGATCCCAGAAGGGCAGCAAGGCTTCAGGATATATGTGTGTTCATTGCAGCACTGTTTATAATAGCCAGGATATGGAAGCAACCTAGATGTCCATCAGCAGATGAATGGATAAGAAAGCTGTGGTACATATACACCATGGGGTATTACTCAGCCATTATAAAGAATACATTTGAATCAGTTCTAATGAGGTGGATGAAACTGGAACCTATTATACAGAGTGAAGTAAGCCAGAAAGCAAAACACCAATACAGTATACTAATGCATATATATGGAATTTAGAAAGATGGTAATGATAACCCTGTATGCGAGACAGCAAAAGAGACACAGATGTATAGAACAGTCTTTTGGACTCTGCGGGAAAGGGAGGGGGTGGGATGATTTGGGAGAATGGCATTGAAACATGTATAATATCATATAAGAAACGAATTGCCAGTCCAGGTTCGATGCAGGATACAGGATGCTTGGGGCTGGTGCACTGGGATGACCCAGAGAGATGGTACAGGGAGGGAGGTGGGCGGGGGTTCAGGATTGGGAACACATGTACATCTGTGGTGGATTCATGTTGATGTATGGCAAAAACAATACAATATTGTAAAGTAATTAGCCTCCAATTAAAATAAATAAATTTAAATTAAAAAAAAACATACAGTTGGATGATGCTCAAATTTTCTTTTTTTTTAATGTATTTATTTATTTTTTATTTTACTTTACAATTCTGATGCTCAAATTTTCTATCAACAACTGAAAACTCCAAGGCGTGGGAAAACGAGAAGGACCAATTTCTTCCTTCGTTCTTTTCCTTTTCCTATTTGGCTTTTTTCTTCTGCATGCCCGCGTCTCCTTACTCTGATCAACCATGCCCATGCTGCTCACCGAACTCCATCTATCTCCCTATCTTGGTGGGGTAAAAGATGAGAGGGAATGAGCTGGTTCAGTGGCCACAAGTTAGGAAGAAACCCTAAGGTAGGGTAGAAGAGAGAAAGACGATTCCTTACAGAAAACTGGCTGTGACTGAATGCAGATAGAATCCTATCGATTAGTATCTATTTAAGATTACTTATATCATGGTTCCTTGTGGGATTATGGACTGTAGATCTCTCTATTTTTTTTTAATTGTTTTTCCCAGTTCAACAACTTTCTGCTCCCCCTAAAAATCATGTGTTTCCCACCCCTGGGTCCAGAGATTGACAAGCCCTGGCCACCTCCGCACATTGCTATTGGCATTTGTCTCATGGCACTTCCTCTTTCTCCCTGTCACTTACATAAGTCTTATCTTCTTTGGGAGTTCAGCCAAAGCCCCGACTTCTCCATGCCACCATACCCAGTTATTCCAGCCCACTCATTTGCTCACCCTTCTTTATTGGATGAATAGTACACACATTTGAGGACTTAATTATATATCTCCAGTATCATTTCTTAATGATTTCAATAAATTGCAGTCTCCTTGCTGGAGAGCATGGGCTTCCCTGCTGGCTCAAATGATAAAGAATCTGCCCTCAGTGCAGGAGACCTGGGTTTGACCCCCCGAGTCTGGAAGATCCTCTGGAGAAGGGAATGGCTACCCACTCCAGTATTCTTGCCTGGAGAATCCTATGGAGAGAGGTGCCTGGAGGGCTACAGTCCATGGGGTTGCAAAGAGTCGGACATGACTGAGTGACTAACACTTTTACTTTTGGGAGAGCATGGTCCTAACCAGAGTTGAGAGCTGTAGAAGCTCTGAGAGGCCATTGGCCATTGTTTCTGAGTGTCCACAGTTCTCTCCTTGCCTCTGCACCACCAGGTCTCTCCTTCTAGGGGTTAATCTAGGAAACTGGTAGAAAGAAGGATGAAAAATCTTAGGAAACTCAACATTTTTTTCATTAGGAAAGACAAAGTGCTATTCAAGACAGAGAAAGAAGAAAAAATAGCTCCAGAAATGTGGAGAAAAGGATGGGAGAACCAGAACAGCCTGGGTTCACTTTGGTCAGAGGTTTAGGAAATTTGGGAAGACACGGCTGGTGAGTGACTGCTGTCCTGTGATGGGAAGGACTGGGCTGAAGCATGGGTCGAGACGACTTGGATATTTTTGTTTGTCATAAAATGCAAACTGTTGGGGGATCTTAAACTATATAAACTGTTTTCTTTCTTTCCTTGTAACTACAAAGGAAATCAGTTTTAATTCTACAGCAATTAATAAAATATGAAAGAAGATGCAAATATCTGTGTATCAAGAATATCTTAAAATCTTATTGCCTTTGAGAACAGTGAATATCCCCTGGGAAATTTTAGGAAAAATGTATCAAAACTTTTGATCAACATAGATTGTGTGCCTGCTTTGCTTATGCTATGTATTATGGGCAAAGGGGGGTGGAAGGGGGGTTCATGTTTGGGAACGCATGTACACCTGTGGTGGATTCATGTCAATCTATGCCAAAACCAATACAGAATTGTAAAGTAAAAATTAAAAATAAATAAATAAAAAATCAAAAAACAAATCATTGAAGTATTATTTAAATTATTGGTTAAAAATTAGGGACATTTAAAAGTATACAAAAGTACAAGGAAGAAGGTGACAGTCATCCATATGCCAACCCCTAAATAATGCCTTAACATTTTCCCAAATTAAAATACATGCATACAGATGGTCAGCTGGCACACGACAAGATTCTCAGTATCACCAATCATCAGGGAAATGAAAATCAAAACCACAATGAGATATCACCTCACACCTATGGGAATGGCTATTATCAAAAATAACAAATAACAAGGGTTGGTGAGGATGTGGGGAAAAAAGAACTCTCCTGCACTGTTGGTGGGAAGGTAAACTGGTACAGCTACTAGGGAAAACAGTATAGAGATTCTTCAAAAAATTAAAAATAGAACTATCATATGATCCAACTCTTTAACCAAAGAAAACAAAAAGACTAATTAAAAAGATATGTGCACCCTATATTCAATGCCGGGCTTCCCTGGTACCTCAGTCGGTAAAGAATCTGCCTGCAGTGCAGGAGACCCAGGTTCAAACCCTGGGTTGGGAAAGATCCTCTGAAAACGGAAATGGCAAACCACTCCATATCTTTGCCTGGAAAATCCCATGGACAGAGGAGCCTGGTGGGCTGCAGTCCATGGAGTCACAAAGAGTCGGGCATGATTGAGAGACTAACACACACATATTCACTGCAGCATTATTTACAAAAGCTAAGGAAATACCTTAAGTGCTCATCAATAGATGAACGGATATAGTATATACATAATGGAATATTAGCCATAAAAATTGAATAGAATCTTGTCATTTGCAACAACATAGGTGGACCTAGAGCTTATTATGCTTAGTGAAATATGACAGAGAAAGACAAATGCTGTATGATTTCATGTAAACGTGGAATCTAAAAAACAAAGCAAATGAGCCGACATGCAAAACAGAAACAGAGTCACAGATACAGTCACAGATACAGAGGACAAAGAGGTGATTTTGCTAGAGGCATAGGGGATGGGAGGGTTAGAGAAACAGGGGAGGGAGATTAACAGATACAAAATTCTGATTGCAAAATAAATGTCACGAGTATGAAATGCACAATGTGGAGCATATTGTCAATAATTATGTAATATCTTTGTATGGTGACAGATGGAAACTAGACTCATGGTAATCAGTTTGTGATGTATAGAAATATCCGATCACTATGTTATATAACAGGAATTAACATAGTGTTGTAGGTCAATTATACTTCAAAAAACAAGCAAGCAAGCAAATCAGCAAACTTGTAGACAAAGAGATTAGATTTGTAGTTACTGAAGGCAGAGAGGGGAAGTGGGGTGGAGATACGGACAGCTGAATGTAGTCAGTCGAAAGGTACAAAGTTCCGATTATAAGATGCATAAGAACTAGGGATGAAGTGTACAACATGAATAAAGTAATTAACATGGCTCTCCACGTTCTGTGGGCTTCCTTTGTGGCTCAGCCAGTAAAGAATCCGCCTGCAATGAGGGGACCTGGGTTTGATCCTTGGGTTGGGAAGACTCCCTGGAGAAGGAAAAGACTACCCACTCCAGTATTCTGGCCTGGAGAATTCCATGGACTGTATAGTCCATGGGGTCATAAAGAGTAGGGCAGGACTGAACGACTTTCACCTCACCTCACCTGTATGTTCTGTATGGAGATTGTTAAGATAGCAAATCTAAAGAGTTCTCTTCACGAAGAAGAAAAGTATTTCTTTTCTATTGCTTTAATTTTGTACCTACATGAGATGATGACTGTTATTAAACTTATTGTGGTAATAATTTCATGATGTATGTAAGTCAAATCATTGTGCTTCACATCTTAAATGTATGCAGTGCACTATGTAAATTATATCTCAATAAAACTGAAGGAAAAGAACATAACAGTTTAGCTATTGGCCTTGATTTTCCTTTTAAAGGAAAAAATCTCTTTTTGTAAGAAAGAATGAATTATTTAACTTTTTAAAACAAATTGAAGAAAAACAAAGATGACAGTAAAACATCACTACAAATCATACCGTCCAGAAATGATTATTATAACTAGGTGGACATCATTCTGAACATGTTTTTCTGCAAACATACAGTTTAAAGGGGGAATATTAAGGATACTAGGGAAAAAGAGTTACATAATAGATCCTATTCTTAAATAAATGTAATTAATTTAATACTACTTGAAGAAATCAAACCTGATGTTAAATTGTGAGACTCTGAACTTCAAATACCTCTGTCACCACAGGTGAGAACTTTTTCTAAGATTCCTTTTTACTTTAAAAAAGGAGATTTAAAAACATTAAGAGGTGAGAGTTATGATTTTTGGTGACATTTGCCCTCTGTCTCTCTCTTTAAAATTTAATTAAGTTTTTTGTCCTTAATATTCACAATGATTAGGCTACTTACAGCAGTAATTTGGTTCCCTTCTTTTCACTGGATTTATCGGTTACAAGTTATGTTTCTGCATCAGCTTTTTTCTTTTCATTAGGGCTTCAGTCTCACTTTCCATGCCATTTTGTGCTTTTATTGTCTAATTCACAAGTTCTTGTTTTGTTGACAATATCTTATTAGGTTATTCTATAACAGAGGTTGGTAAATTGATTATGGATGTAGCAAGACAGTAAATATATTAGATTTTGCAAACCGTAGTTTAACTGTCCAACTTTGCATTTAGCATGAAGGCAGCCTCAGAGAATGCATCATTGAAAGGGTATGACTGTGTACTAATAAAACTTTATTTACAAAAGCATGTGATGGGCCAGTTATGTGTCTGGGGTCTGCTAGCAAGGGCTTCCCTGGAGAAGGGATAGTCTACCCACTCCAGTATTTTTGGGCTTCCCTGGTGGCTCAGCTGGTAAAGAATCTGCCTGTAATGTGGGAGACTGGGGTTTGAATTCCATGGACTGCAATGTGAGAAACCTGGAGAATTTCATGGACTGTATAGTCTATGGGGTCGCAAAGAGTCAGAGATGACTGAGAGACTTTCACTCTCATTTTTCAATGTGGGCAAAGGGAAGACAAGTTAAATATTAGTTGTTCAGTCATGTTTGACTCTTTGCGAACTCATGGGCTATAGCCCACCATGCTCCTTTGTCCATGGGATTTTCCAGGCAAGAATACTGGAGTAGGTAGCATTCCTGTCTCCAGGGAATCTTCCAAACCCAGGGATCAAACCTAGGCCTCCTGCATTGCAGTTAGATTCTCTACTATCTGACCCAAGGGGAGGTAGGTCTCTTTTAAAAAGTAATTTTGTTACATAGTAGGTGAGTGAAATTTTTGCAGTTTCCAGTGGTGATCTTAACTTAAAAATCTTTTAAATATTTTTCTGTTCTCTTGGGGCGTTAGTCTTGTGTTTCTAGATATGTTATGGTGCTGACTGGCCATAAGGCAGACCAACTTTTCCTGGGTTATATGTAGATGGGAAGACTTTGGCTCAGAGAAGTGAATCATCTGGCCCAAGGACACATGAACTACTAGTCTTAGAAATAAAACTCAAAATAGGGGACTTTCTGGATATCTAGTGGCTAGGGTTCTGGACTTTCACTGCCATGCCTGGGTTCAATCACTAACCAGGGAACCGAGATCCTCCGAGCCTCACAGCGCAGCTGACAACAAAGACAGAAACTTGAACAGAAATCTGTACATTTTTTCCCTAAAGTTTTTATTGGGGTAAAGTTCATAAAAGAAAACATTCTGCATTTTTTTTATAATTTATTTTTTTTACTTTACAATTCTGTATTGGTTTTGGCATACATTGACAACTGCATTTTGAAGTGAAACTTCAGTGGCATTTAGTGCATTCATAATGTTGTACAATCACCACCTCTATCTACCTGTAAAGCATCTTTATCACCCCAGAAGGAAGCTATGTATTCACTGAGCAGTCACTTCTCAGTCTGCTCTGCCTCCAGCCTTGACAACCAGCAATCTGCTTTCGGTTTCTGTGGATTTACCTGGTCTAGATATTTCATATAAATGGAATCACACTATATATAATCTTTAGTGTCTGATTTCTTTTATTAAGCATCCCGTTTTGACATTCATCCACGTTGTAGCATGTATCAATACTTCACTCCTCCGTATAGCTGAAAAATAGTTCACTCTTTGAATGTAACAGTTTATCCATTCAATGACTAATGGACTTTGGGGATGTTTCCACATTTTAACTCTTATTGCTGCTATGAATATGCATGTTCAGTTCAGTTCAGTCGCTCAGTTGTGTCCAACTCTGCGACCCCATGAATCGCAGCACGCCAGGCCTCCCTGTCCATCACCAACTCCTGGAGTTCACTCAGACTCACGTCCATTGAGTCAGTGATGCCATCCAGACATCTCATCCTCAGTCGTCCCCTTCTTCTCCTGCCCGCAATCCCTCCCAGCATCAGAGTCTTTTCCAAGGAGTCAACTCTTCGCATGAGGTGGCCAAAGTACTGGAGTTTCAGCTTTAGCATCATTCCTTCCAAAGAAATCCCAGGGCTGATCTCCTTCAGAATGGACTGGTTGGATCTCCTTGCAGTCCAAGGGACTCTCAAGAGTCTTCTCCAACACCACAGTTTAAAAGCATCAATTCTTCGGTGCTCAGCCTTCTTCACAGTCCAACTCTCTCATTCATCCATCCATACATGCATGTAGATGTATTTATTTGAGTCCCTATTTTCAGTTCTTTCAGGTATATCCTAGGTGTGGATTTGTTGAATTACATAGTTATAATTCTATTTTTAACTTGAAGAATTGCCAAACTTTCCCCTAGAAACTGCCATTTTATATTCCTACCAACAAAGTATATGGGTTCCAATATCGCTTCATCCTTGTCAACACTTATTATTTTCCACTTTCTTTCTTTTAATATAAATGTATTTATTTTAATTGGAGGTTAATTACTTTATAATATTGTATTGGTTTTGCCATACATCAACATGAATCCGCCACAGGTATACATGTGTTCCCCATCCCGAACCCCCCTCCCTCCTCCCTCCCTGTACCATCCCTCTGGGTGGTCCCAGTGCACCAGCCCCAAGCATCCAATATTTTCCACTTTCTTGTGAACACTAAATTTTGACTTTCAGTGTTCTCATCATAGGCAGTCACAGAATTTCTCTTACATTTTAATTTGTTTTATTTTTCTAATTATGGGACTTCTCTGGTGACTCAGAGCTAAAGAATCTGCCTGCCAATGCAGAGACGTAAGAGAGACAGGTTCAATCCCTGGGTTGGGAAGATCCCCTGGAGAAGGAAATGGCAACCCACTCCAGTATTCTTGCCTGGGAAATCCTATGGAAGGAGGAGCCTGGTGGGCTATAGTCCATGGGATCACAAAGCGTCAGACACAACTTAGTGACTAAACAACAACGGTACCTAATGATGATACATAATCTGTATCATTAAATATTTTATTGATACATTTTCTCCTGAAATTCTGAATTCCCGTGGAATGTTCATTGATCCTAATGACAACATTTTGAAATATTGTTTAAGCAAAGTGAACTGTGATTTATTTTAATGCTTGAGAAATGCAGTAGAGATAACAGCTGAACCTCTTTGTGGCTCCCCTGCTAGGAGCATGAGGAAGGCCTGAGTGCCCATCTGCTAGGGTTGCTGTTGAGGTATTTACTTCTTTGGATAAGATTTTGGAAGCAAATACTTGCTAACACCCTTTAGCAAGAATGCTCACTAACATCCTTTCCAACTACATTTTTAAAATTAGAATTTGAATATTTATGGAGGTCTTTCTGAGAATGTACAAAACCCTGAGAGCATTATAATGCATAGTTTAAAAAATGCACTTTGTTATCTTGCCACGTTAGAGTAGCATGGGGACTAGTGTCCAAATATCCAACCTCATTGGGATGTTGCAAGTCAAAATGCCAAGGATCACTACTCTGTACAGAGTTAGCAGAATGGAGAGGCTAAGTGACTCTCCGAGCTTGACTCCCCAGATCTGTAGCAGCCTTCCAGAGGATCTCTGGACTCTGGCTGCTGTTAGCTGGCCCATCTTCTTAAAATCTGCAACCTCGTAAATTTGCCAGCAAAACTGAGCAGGCACATGTTGCCCAATCCTGACTTTACCACCGGCAAGGAGAGGCATAAATCCCTTTACATCTGTGCCTGCAGCTCTTTTGCACTTGGATCCTTTCTGAAAGTCACTATTGGCTCTTTGAAAGAAAATATCTTTTCTCTATAGTCTTCTCCATCTTTAATAGACATGTCATCCCATGCACCTAGTGAAGATATTTTAGAAAAGAACCTTCTTCTTTGAGCTTTGCATTACTCCAGGTAAAAAGGATCTTCTTAGATGATTTGACTATAGAAAAACTCCTATGCAAAATGGGGCTGGCACCTACCTCTCCCGATGAACAATGCTGCAAATCAGGCAGGGCTTTTGCAATATATACATATGGAATGAGGTTTATTTATGAGTGGGAAGAAACCTATAAAGAAGAGTTATTAAGTCCAGGAGGAACTGATTTATGTCATAGTAAAATTCAGACTATAGTTCAGCCAGAGGAATGGCAGTCTTTGACAGGTGTCCATGAATAAATTCACCTTCTTCTAAAGCATTCTCTTCTCTTTGCTAGCCACTGGCCAAATTCTTTAGTTGACTTGAGGACTTTTCCCTTCTTGCCCTTCTCCTCATTTTCCTCTTCTTCTTGATCTTTATAGCTCCAGGAGGTATGAGGAAGAGGGTCACCTGACCAGCACCCTTGAGAAAGCCTTGGGTTTTTCATCACTCCATGCAGATTTTCGGAGCCTGAAAACCAAGCTGTTTTCTCTTCAGGAATAGTGGAGTCTGGCTAGGAGATCTGAGGAAGCCCAGGGTAGGTGTCAGCATGGACACCTGGTTTCTGTCAATAAACACATGGGATCAGAGCATCCCCTGGGGCTGCCGGGGATAGAGTCCTGCCTTTTAAGACTCTGTGGGTAAGAGCTGTTTAATGAGATCCTGGCCTCCAGTGGCCGTTGCCTCTAAAAAAGCTCAGCATACTCAGATCTTCGGCCAAGGGTTCTCTTACCTGAGGGTGTAACAGTGGCTGTCTGTCCTTTGTGGATGCAGGTGACTGGGGCTCCTTTGGACACCAGACCTCATCTGCATTCAGGTGGGACATGATGTCCTTCTGGCATCCACTGCAGAGGTTTGTGTCTGCATGTGTAATTGTTCAGAAAGCACAGGCTGGCTTCTGTTAAATGGAGTTGGGATGCTGAATACAAAAATATAGCAAGGAGTCATCTGTAGACCATCTCTATCTAACCATTTATCTATCTATCTCTATCCATAAGGCACTTATCTACCTTTATACCAGTACCCATTTGTCTAACTTTCTATTTGTCTATTAACTTGCATAGAAATACAGAGTCCATGCCCAAAATCTCATTACAGAATCTGATCAAATGGAAACATTATGATGAACTACTTTTTCTCTTTTCTTAAAACAACTTCATGTAAAAATGTTCATGAGTAAAAGCAGGGATGAATATTATACCTATAGACACCCCTTGAGGGGTTTCAGCTTGATGTGATATCAGCCATCTAAAGCCACCCATCAGCAATCCCAAAGTAAGAGGTTAAAAACCCTTTCCTCCCATTATACACTTGGGTCTCCAAGGATTTCGAGGGCAAGGATGAGAAGTGTCCTCCAGGACTCTGAGTTTCTCATCTCAGTACTTTCAGTCATCTGTCAAACAAAGCACATACTTTCCACCCTGCTTTCTGATGTCTGGGAAGAGGTGTACAGATCCCAGGAGCCTGTCTTGGCCATGGTAGGGCACCTCTAAGATTCAACCATCCTACAGTCTCTTTTCCTCAATTCCTGAAATATAGGAAAAAAAATCACTATAAACACTGTTACTAGTATCACCCAAAAGTGGAGAAAGAGGAGCCTTATTGTGTTCTTAGCTATAAGCTTGGCACCGGAGCATAAAATGTTTGTGGGTTCCCTGTGAGCCATTCTTGCCTGAGGAGAGAGCAAGAGAGGGCCAGATCCCCTGCATAAAATACAATGGACAGAGCCTCAGAATTCCACCCAGTTTCAAGTGTTACCTAGCTACTTGGTGTCCTCTTTCTCATACATGAAGTGGAGTAATATCAAGCAAAATACACCTGTTCTCATTAGAACATTCTAGATAACTCTTTGCCTCTCTAAATCTGAACCATATTTGAATCTAAATCCCTTGCTGATCTCCAGGGCAAAACTGAACTCTTCTATTCTTCAGTGTCTATATTACTCATTATCTATTCTAGAACATATCATATATATTTTGTGTTTCTGTGGAAATTTCATATGTTTAAGTCTTAATACTCCAGCAAAGTTGAGAGCAGACCCTTCACTGTATATATGCTTATCTTAGAGTTTCCCTGGTAGCTCAGATGGTAAAGAAACTCCCTGCAATTCAGGAGACACAGGTTTAATCCTTGGGTCAGGAAGATATCTTGGAGAAGACACTCCAGTATTCTCACCTGGAGAATCCCATGGACAGAGGAGGCTGGTGGGCAATAGTCCAAGGGGTCACAAAGAATCAGACACATACATATGCTTATCTTAGAGTCCCCCAGGGATCCTAACTCAGTGCTGAGTGTGGAATTAATGAGAACTCCAGAAACACATTCTGGCCATCATGGATCCTCTTCCTGTTTTAGATTGTAAGATGTCTGAAATTTATCAACTTGGACCTGTCATTTTCATGAAGACCCTGAATTTGTGGTGTCAAGTCTCCCCACAAAGATGGGATTAGCACAGATGTGTTTGCCCTGACACAGACTCAGCACAGCAAAGGTCTGTGCCTCACTCACATCAGAGTCCTGTGCAGGTGGAGTGGCTTCCTTTCTCATGTCTCTTGCAAGGAGTGACTGGGAATCTAATTTTCTCATTTGTGACCTGTTGTCTCTGAAGATACCATAGGAGGGGGATGAAGAACAGGAGAATCGTGTGGGATTTTTAAAGGGTTGAGACTACTCAGGACTTACTTAGAAATTCTGCTTATGTTCCTTCTTCAGAACAGTTTCACAGCTCTCCATCTAATATACACAAGGTTAGGAAAGGTCATCTTCCTATGTACCCAAGAGACGGGAACCACGTGAAAAGCCTGTGGCATCAGTTTTGCCATGGCCCCTGAGACAGGCTCTTGTTCTAGTGATATCAAAGAGGCCAGTGGGGCTGGAGAGCCAAGAATGCGGGAGTTTCCAGACCTGGTTGGAGGGCTTGGGATTGGATTTGAAGTGGCTGAAAGCCCCTGGAAGCTTTTGAGCAGACAAGTGACCTGATCAGAATTAGATTTTGAAAAAGACTCAGATGCTGTTCCCTTTGGCCGTTCCCAGCCTCTCTGGCTCTGACTGGTCCATGGAGGGAAGCTGCCCCTTCACCCTATAGTCCTTGCCCTCTCATTCTTCTGACATTGCAGTGAGTGGTCCACCAGCTACCAAAATGATGCTCAGTGCCTAGGTCCATCCCTGCAAAACCAGTGACTCAGTATTTTTTCTATCTCATTTTTTGTTTGTTGCTTTTTTTTTTTTTTTTCGATCAGGGCTCACCCATACCTTCAAAGATTCAGTGTCCTTGAACAGTTTTGGATGAATTCCTTTAGAAAGGTAAGATGTGATAAATTCATCCACACTCTATTACCAGAGACAACACATTTCACCTGCTAGATAGATGGAAGGTAGGATGGTGTGTGTGTGTGTGTGTGTGTGTGTGTATGTGTGTGTGTGTGTGTTTACACACACTAAGTCGCTTCAGTCACATCCAACTCTTTGTGATCCTATGGACTATAGCCTGCCAGGCTCCTCTGTCCATGAGATTCTCCAGGCAAGAATACTGGTGTGGGTTGCCATTTTCAGATTTTACCAGTGGATGCTTGGAGAGGGCAGAAAAGACTATAGGGAAATTCATCTTATAAGGAGCTCCAAGCAGCATCAGTGGTATTGCAGTTACACCTTCTGGTCCAGTGACACTAAGGGGAGCTGAGAATGCTTGACATAAGCTTTTCAGCTCCAGGAAGGTGGACCACGAACAGACCTCTCCACCAGCCCCAACAAGAGTGCTTCTGCACCCGACACCACTGCTCTCCACTCATGTCACTCGATAACCCGGTGGCCTGGCAATCTCTCCCCTTCAGCACTGGCAGGAACAACATTCTTCAGAGGGGGAAGTACAGTTTAATTTCTAGGTTCACCCAGGCATGGACTGGGCTGCATAGGAGGCTGATAATGAAATATTGGTGGCGCATATTTGATAATGTGCTGGGTGTACCTGGCACACAGCTCAGGATGAATGAACACCTTCCTCTGGGGTGTCTGCACCCTTTCTGCCCAGATTGGGCAGTGCTCAGAAAAGCCAGGACTTTGTTTCCTTGTGTTCTTCATATCCACTTCACAATCCCTCCTCTAAGCAGGAGACCTATGCTCCTTCCCTGGCCCCCTCCCCTGAACAAAGGTGGAGGGATGGGAAGAAGAGAAAGAAAGAAAAAGCACTACTTCTCCCCTGACTTGCTCTGCTCTAAACTGAGATCCGACAGAGAATGGTATTTCTCTCACTGCGGTTTCCCAGTGACAATGGGGTCAAAGAAAGCATTTTTCAAAAAGAGCTTCTTTTCTCAATTTATGGCAGAGCATCCAATAGCAAGCAGCAAAATGAAATAGGTCTCTGTTATCTCTCTCCCAAAAAGAGACAACCATTACAAGGGAAGGAGATAATTCCCATCTGGCTTTTATATTCTTCATAAAACGCATTGTGCAGGCATGTAAAATATATGGAACTGGGCAGACATATGAGGTGGGGAAAGGTACAGCCTCTGACTCCTCATGCTTTTGGAGGCTGGAGGACAGCAAAGCAGAAAGCTTTCTTTCTCCTCCCCCCCCTTTTTTTTTTCCTGAGGATAAGGACAACAATAACTGAGAAGTCTCCCCAATGTAGCCTCTTTATTGACCATTCCCATGGCAGATGACAGCATAGAGGTTAAAGTTATAATAATAGTAGTAGAAATGATATTTTAAAGCCTGTGTTTTTTCACTTTTCCCATCTGTGACTCAGCTTTCAACTTGCTGGAATACAGGTTACAACTTCTTGAGTTCTTAGGGGATGGGGTAACTTTAGAGTTTTATTGTGTTTGGTCAGTCCAACCATGTATCTGCTCACAATATTTAGCTCAAGTCATATATGCCAATCTGTACATACATGTGCACATATGTAATGTCCTTCTAGGCTGAGTTCTCCAGGAACTGACAGATGCTTTGGCTGGAAGATGGCCTCCAGAACATTTATGCCGTGTTCCAGGAGGGAGAATGCAGTGGTGTGTTGCAGGTACCTGGCTCCATGTTAGATGACCTTTCTTTAAAGTGTCTTCCACCATGTCTCTCCTCAACTTTTCAGTCAAAAGTCGTTAAAGCAACTTAATTGGAGACACATGCCAAATTGTCGCTGAGCTTTAGCTGAGAAGCAGCTTGTGGACTAAGCACTGGAGGAACAAGATAATCTGTTCTCAGAAGACAAGATAATTTGGAATTTGGGACGGCAAAGCGGTCCATTGCAAAATTAGAGTTTGGCTATGAGGATGTATGGGTGTGTGAGTCAATGGAAGAGTGAGTGGAGGAGATAAAGGAGAGATAATCCTCCCTTCTTTTCTCTCTCTTTCTTTTCTACTTCCTCTATCCTTCCACAAAGACTATGAGAAATTCATATGCATGGAATACTATGCTAAGGTTTCAAGGCAGCATAGTCCAAGCCTCCTAGGATTCAATGTTCATTAATTCTCTAGACCAGTGGCTCCCAAAGGTAGGGGACTTTTAACAGCACAGATGTACAGGCCCTCCCCCAGACCAACAGAATCAGAACAGAAAAGTGGTAGAACTGAGAACTCTATGTTTTAAAGTTGCAAGGACATTTTCATGAGCAGCCAGAGAGGACCCCTGCTTTCCTCCCAGGAAGGAATCAAGTGGCCGGATCCAATATTACAAAAGGGTGCAGAGCTTGTTTCCACTCTATCACTATAATTTTCTCCTTGTGGGTTTTCTCAGCCCTTAGGCTTTTTACCTCTACAGTGAAAGTTATGGGGAATTCTCCAGTGGTCCAGTGGTTAGAACTCCATGCCAAAGGCCTGGGTTTCAATTCCTGGTCAGGGAATTAAGATCTCACAAGCTGCACAGCATAGCCAAAATAATAATAATAATAATAATAATAAAATTAAGACTTCATTGTAGTTTTTTAAAAAGTAAAATATAAGTTTTGGTAGCACAACGTACAGGGTTTTGGTGGGACTAAACATGGTGATGTAGGCGAACATGCTTTCCAATCCATAAAGGACTATGCAATATGACCCCCTCTCTTTGCTTTCTAAGAGTCTTTCTTCATCTTATTTCCCTCAAGCCCTGGGGAAGAGCTGTCCTACCCCTTGTACTTCATCTGTTTTAGTCCTGCCACTGCTCCATATCTCCCCTCTCTTTTACTCTCTATGTCCCCACCCATCCCTTCCTTAGCTATACACACGCTTCCATCATTTCATCTTTAAACTCTCTCTCTCTCTCTTTTTTTTTTTTTGGTAGTGCTATTCTCTTAAACTACAGTTTTATCTCCTTCCTTTCATTCTTCAACAGACTTGAAAATACAGGATACTCTCTGTTCCCATTTTCTCTCTATACTTCTACACCACTCATTAATGGTTAAAAACAGCATGTCTACACCCTTGCTGCTCAATGAAAACTGTGCCTCCAAAGCTAACAAATGGCTGCCAATTCTTTTTTACCACCTAGTTTCAAATATCACCTCTATACAGATGTTCTCAGCTCTGTTATATCTTGCGCTCCAGTTCTTCATTAATATTAATAACTGCTCATTGTGTATACCTGTCCTGTAGCTATGGAAGAACCTCAAATCAGCTTGCTGAGTTGGGAATATCATGTTCCTTTGCATATCAGTTAGGATGGCCTTGGCTGTAGATAGTGGAAGTCTGAGCTAAAAACAGGTTAAAGGAATTAAATTTTATTGTCTTACCTGTTGATAAGTATGGGAACATGATAGTTCTAGGACTGTTTGATTCTGTGGCATCGACAGATCAGGTTCTTTTCATTTGTTCATTTTCCCACCCTCAGTGAGTTGGCTTGGTTTTTTGAACTGGTTCCCCTTTGGGTCTCCAGATAACCACAGCAGTTTCAGATGATGTATGAGTATGCAAAATCAAAAGGCAGGAAAAGGGACTGTTTCTAATAGAACATCTCTTTTAAAGACCCATAAAAATCCATTCTAGTGGACCTCCAGAATAACTCATGTCTCATTGAGTAGGATCACGTTATATGTTCTGTCTAAGCCACTTGGAAAGAGAGATGGGAAGACTGTGATTCCCTGAGCTTTGCCTAAATCACATGGAAGCTCTATAACGTTAGTGAGACTGAAACAGAAGAGATGGATGGCTATTGGATGGTCAAGCAACAGTGCTGCTCATTATTACCACATCCTTCAACAATAACTCCCAATTTACTCATATGTATTATTGGTACCCATACAACCCCACTCCAACCACACCTGCTTACCATCTTTCTCTATTTCAACCATGCCAAACAACTCCCCCATTCCCTAATCTCAACACACATTATTATTGCTCTGGGCTCCTTTTCATAAGTTGTTCTATAAACCTAGAATCTAGTTACTGGTTATCTGCTGACATTTTATCAGAGACCTGAGCTGGGTGCTGGGGAGGAGAGCATACTGGTTTTTCCAACCTGATTTGTGTCTCGTCATCCTCCTAGCAGGGCTCCATTGCAGTTCCTACTGTGCTCGATGTTTCTTTGTTTTCTTTCTGCTTTTGTGTTTTCACTCCCCTTTATATGGCCAGGACTTAGCACAGAGTCAGCACAACGTAGGTTTCAATAAGTTTATGTTGGATCAAGAATTAAGTAAGCAGGTTGAATTATAGGTTGCTGTTGTTTAGTTACTAAGTCATGTCCAACTTTTTGTGACCCCAGGGACTTTAGGCCACCAAGGTCCTCTGTCCATGTGATTTCCAAGGTAAGAATACAGGAGTGGTTTGCCATTTCCTCCTCCAGGGGATCTTCCTGATCCAGGGATCAAACCTGTGTCTCCTGCATTGGCAGGTGGATTCTTTACCACCAATTCACCTGGAAAGCCCGTGAATTATAGGTAGCTGTACTGCCTAGATAATGCCTCCTCTGTAGCAGTTAGTCTTCTCTATCTTTCAATACACACACAAAATTCTCCACTGATGCTTCAAATGTTGTTCAGACCGCATGGGCCCAGGGAAGATGCCCAGGTATTACAATGATTGTCTCAGGAACAAGATAGTATTTGGACCAGATAGTGTTTGGAAGGAAGCTTATAAAAGAAAGATAGGGCAGAAAATGGCTTTGCTGTTGCTCAGTCGCTAAGTCATGTCTGACTCTTGGCGACCCCATGGACTGCAGCATGTCAGGCTTCTCTATCCTTCACCATCTCCCAGAGCTTGCTCAAACTCATGTCCATTGAGTCGGTGATGCCATCCAACCATCTCATCCTCTGTCATCCTCTTCTCCTCCTGCATTCAATCTTTCCAAGCATCAGGGTCTTTTCCAATGAGTCGGCTCTTCTTATCAGGTGGCCAAAGTATTGGAGCTTCAGCTTCAGCATTAGTCCTTCCAATGTATATTCAGGGTTGGCCTAAGCAAGGCTATTTCCACACTGCCCCAAAGGAAACACCAATATTCTCTGAGGTCAGAATCTTTGAGAAAATCCTACCAAATGCTGCATTTTGTTGATGTACCCCATGGAATATTTAACCAATAAAGGAACTTATGAGAATAAATGAGCTTTTTTTCCCCCTAAGCAACATTTATGATACAACGGTGATATTTGAGGGGAGGTACTGCCTTGATGGGGGGCTGGATGCTGTCCAAGTTCCTGGGAAAGGTGACTTTCTGTGTACACGCATATCTACGTAGCTCATTGCCACCTAGAGGGTGAACCCATAACTGGAATATGAGCATTGTGTTCCAGACAGGGATGCACCGGAATGTAAAGCAGCAAAGGAAGTTACTCAGTAAGCCCAGCAGGAACCCTGGTATTTATTCAACCAGAGTGACCAGAGTTCCGGCAGGTCAGGCTGAAGGCACCTGGGAGGACCCCCTCTACCCTTATATGCCTATCTTCAGCTGGCCTCCTGTCCCGTGGGCAACCAGCCACAGTTACTGTGACAGGGTAGTTTGTACTAATAAAGCACACTGCAAAAGTCATCGCAGCTTATAGAGAGGGGACAACTGTTGAGACCCTGTTTCTTTTAAAGTTAGTTGTGCCTTTGGTGGGGCACTTGAGGGTTTCCAGCATACCCTTCTTCCCTCAGCTTTTCTGGTGCCCGTGCCTGGCTAAGGGTTTCCCTGATGGCTCAGATGGTAAAGAATCTGCCTGAAATGTGGGAAACCTGGGTTACATCCCTCGGTTGGAAAGATCCCCTGGAGAAGGGAATGGTTACCCACTCCAGTATTTTTGCCTGGAGAATCCCATGGACAGAGAAGCCTGGTGGGCTACGGTCCATGGGGATCACAAAAGAGTCTGACACAACTGTGCAACTAACACTGGCTGGCTAATGTGGTTTGGAAAATCTGGGAACCAGTCAGGCAGGAACAAAACAAATCTATAGACAGGGAATTATGTCCTCAAATGCCCTGTGCACACCTGCCACTTTGGTACTCTTTCCATCTCTTGAAACTCTATCTCTCCTCTCCCTCCCAGACTTCTGTCCCTATACAAGGCTTTCAGAAAAAGATCTGATCTTTGTCATTTACAACAGAACACAAATTTAAGACCCTCTACATCTCCTGGTCTTCCCAGGTAGCGATAGTGGTAAAGAATCTACCTCCCAATGCAGGAAACAACAGAGAAGTGGGATTGATCCCTGGGTGAGGAAAATCCCCTGGAGGAAGGCATGGCAACCCACTCTAGTATTCTTGCCTGGAAAATCCCATGGACAGAGGAGTCTGGTGGATATAGTCCATGGGGTTGTGTGGAGTTGGACACAACTGAAGCGACTTAGCAGGCATGCACATACTACATCTCCCAAGAATACTTGCCAGTGAAATCAGCTACTACCTGTAGAATGAAAGAAGTTGTTCTCTGTTCATTTCAAGCCTCCCTGACTAGATGTGCTGTATGAGCAACACAGAGACACACGTCTGTGGCATTTAAATGCCAATGTTTCACTGCTTTTGATCCCTACAACAGTCACATGAGATAGAAGAGATATTCTTGGCATCTTCATTGACTAGAAAAAGAAACTGTAGTTGTGACTGAGCAGATAAGATCCCATTGGCAAAAGAGACCCAGGGCTGTTGGATAGCAAATGGTCCCAGAGCTCTATCCTGAAGCCAGGATCCTCTAAGTCAGAGGTCCCCAACCTCTGATATCTAATGCCTGATGATCTGAGGTGAAGCTGATGCAATAGAAATAAAGTGCGCAATAAAATTAATGTGCTTGAATCATCTCGAAACCATCCTCCACCCGGGTCCATGGAAAAATGGTCTTCCATGAAACCGATCCCTGATGCCACAAAGGTTGGCGACTGCTTCTCTAAGTGACAAAGCCTCATGTGACCTTACCCTCCTCTATACCAGGTCCTGGTAGCTAGGTGCCCAGGGCACCATATCATACCATATTCTGTACCAGGACACCTGTCTAGTTCAGACACCACAGAGGATACTAGCAATACTGTGAACTGCAGTTCAGTTCATTTTAAATGATTGTTTCCCCTGAACTAGTCGATCTCTTACCAATGCTTTTGGGCTCATGGCTTTCCCTTGCTCCTCTATGATCCTTGAGTTCCTCCACATCAGATTTGATGTTCCCACTTGCTCCCAGCTTAAAAGACCCTCTTCCCTATCTTTGTTTTCTTTGTGTGATCTTTCCAGGCACTAGGTGAGAGGGCTGTGGACCAAGGTGTCTCTCATCATCACTGGGTGTGAGTAATTTGTGTCTGTAAATTGCAGGAGATGAAATGGGGAAGGCAAAGAAAAAAGTTCTTTTGGAGGCAGAGACGACCACAGAAATACTGTGCTCCGTGAAATAGATAAGCAGAAGAGCTGTTTATTCCCTTGGTGGCGTGAGGCCCGGCTTTGAGGCAGATAAATCTTTGCTGGTAATACAGTACTTAAACCAGAACTGACACCTTTTTATATCAACTGCAGAGAATTGCTTTTGTGAGGCTCGGATACAAAGGCTGCCGCTGCTCTTTCTTGCATATCAATTCCAAGGCAGCCTGTTGCTTATCTCATGCCTGCCCTTTGGGTAGTTGCCCCTGGTCTCAATGTAGCATCAAGGTCTGAGAAGGGCAGAGGAGAGGAGAGGAGACCCTGAAATGTAAGGGACAATGAGACAAAGCAGGAAGACTCTGGATGGAGTTAGGGGATATCCTCTCTGCCCCTCCCACCTCCTGATTCCTAAGCAAGAGCCACTGGAACCAGCTGGCCGGGGGCACAGCAGATGGGCATTCACTGTGCACACAGCCTTGGCCAGGCACTGTGGCCCCAGGGCAAATGGGCTCAAATTATTTTTAACTCTGTTCTTTAACAGACAATGAAAACCTATTTCTGAATACAAATTGGAAAATACTGATAAGCAAAGAGAAGAAATGTATTATACATATATATTTTGTTATGTATGCGTCCAAGGGTAAATATACATATATATGGTAATGTATATATACATATATATAGTAATGTATTTATGTACATATATATATATGTGTGTGTGTGTAAATACATGTAATAAGTATATATGCATGCATGCTCAGTCACTTCAGTAGTGTCTGACTCTCTGTGACCTCATGGACTGTATGTAGCCTGGCAGGTTCCTCTGTCCATGAGATTCTCCAGGCAAGGGTATTGGAGTGAATTGCCATGCCCTCCTCCAGCGGATGTTTCCAACCCAGGGATCAAACCTTACCTCCTGGGTTTCCTGCACTGCAGGCCGATTCTTTACCCACTGAGCCAGCTGGGAAGCCACCTGGGACCACAGTGCCTGGCCAACCAACCTGTAATGGACCAAATGTCTGGGCCCCTTTCATATTGGAGATGGGTCTTTAAGGAGGTCATTGAGGTTAAATGAAGTCACAAGGGTGGGTTCTCATCCAGTCGGATTGGTGACCTTGTAAGAAGGTGTATCAGAGAACTTCCTCTTTCTTTGTCAAATGAGGACATAGCAAGATGTGGTCAGGCATCTGCAAGCTGGGAAGAGAATCTCACCAGAAACGGAAAAGGCTGGGACCTTGATCTGGGACCTCCAGCCCCTAGAACTGTGAGAAATAATTTTCTGTTGCTCAAGCCACTAAGTCTATGGCAGCACCAGCAGACCAAGACACATGCTCTACCTAGAATTTTGCCTCCATGTTCATCTTGAATGCATCAGGCACATCTCTCTAGCACATATACTCCCATGACCTCATGAAAGGAGCTAAGTTTGTCACTCTGTTCTCACACTCAGGAACCTCTGTGGCTCTTAATCATCTTTTCATTTCTCTGTTCGGCTGCAGGACTTCCTTCATCTTGCCCTTTCCACCCAACTCAACTCTTTTCAATGGAGATAAGGTGGAATCTGTAGACATGATTTTGGCATAAACAATTACAGTTATGTGACTTTTCCCAGTGAATCTCTAACCCCCAAATCACTGTGTTTTCTTATAAAGGAAGCTAATAATTTTGACATCTTATGAATAAGGTGAGAACTGAGTTGGAAAATACTTAGCAGCGTGCTAAGTCACTTCAGTCATGTCCGACTCTGTGCGACCCCGTCCCTGGGCTTCTCCAGGCCAGAACACTGGAGTGGGTTGCCATTTCCTTATCAGCATGGTGGCTGGTAAATAGTAGATGCTAAACTCAAGCAAAAGCAGGTGTTTGTGCACACTAGTGTCTTCAGTCTCCTGTGCTTTCCATGCTCGGAGAGCGTCTCCTGGGGCCTTGCCTAGTTAGATATCCAGTCCAGCTCGTTTCTCCTTCCCAGCTTGAGGTGGCTTTGGGTGCACCTTTCTTTGTTCTACCTACCTTGATTCTTCTCAGCTGTCCCTGTTTTCTCCGATCTCATAGGTTCTTCAACTTCCAAGACTGTCTAAAAGGAAGGAGCTCTGGTCCTATGAATAGTTTACAGTTCCCTAAATAAATTTGAGGGCTGCCCAGATGGCTCAGTAGTAAAGAATCTCTACCTGCCAATGTGGAAGACTCGGGTTCAGTCCCTGGGTGGGGAAGATCCCCTGGAGAAGGAAATGGCAACCCACACCAGTGTTCTTGCCTGGGAAATCCCATGGAGAGGGGACTTTGGGGGCTACAGTCCATGGGGTCACAAAAAAGTCAGACATGACTTGGTGACTGAACAACAACAGTGAAACAAATTCACAGGCCCCTTTTGATGTGTAGGGTTCCATAGTTTGCCTTGAGGTACTGGAAGTGGATAATAGATAACATACTGAGGAAGTCACTTTGCACTCTAAGTCATGGGTCTAGGATGGACCAGACCAAGGTCCTTACCTGGCCCTGTTTCATGATGGTCCTTAGAAAAGATCACTTTGGCAATTGTCCCAGGAATTGATATTACTCCTTCCCAGCCCAGTCATGGGGCATGAATTGCACACCTTCCAAAGCACTAGCTCCCTGCAGGACCAGCACATCGCTTGTGGCACAGAACCTGTAGTTGTGGGCACTTGGCAGAGCTGGAAGCTCAGGTCCCCTGCCAATCTGTAGCTTCCTTCCCAAGCAGCTGCCACCGCACAATGGAATTAACATAAAACACAACTCGGCAGAGGCACATTTAATTTACAGTGATTATACTATCTATTATACAACACAGTTTTAAGTACTACAAGCTCCCTGGAGAACAGGGGGAAAAATGCGTGTGAAAAGAACCCAACCCTCTCCAAAATCACATAATAACAGAAGAATCTTGGTAACAAAATACAATTCATGGCACAATAAATAGTGCATTTTAAAGTACTTAACATTTCTCAAGTCTCTATTTCATTCCCATCAGGATCTCAGTTTATTTCTAGTGGAGAAAAAACAAGTATATCAACAATTTAGAATTCTGAGAGACAATTAGAACTGAATGTGGGTTTTTTTTTTTTTTTTTAAACAGGAGAATGAGTGTTCCAGGGTGAATGTTGGGTAGGTTTCCAACTGGATGGAACAACTGTGCTCTGTTGGTGCACCCCAGCCAGCCCTGGGATCCCACACCACCTCCTTGGCCTGGGAAAGCTCTAAACCTTCCATGCTGATGGTCTACAGGGATGGCACAAGAATAATAACTCTGATGCCTCTAGTCTTGACTCCACCACTCTCTAGTCATGTGACCACTCTGATCTTCAGTTATCTCATCTGTAAAATGGGGATAATACCAGCCCAATCGGATATATCATGAGAATTGGATGAGATTTCAGTTAGCCAAGTGCCTGACTTACAGCAGGAGCTCAATAATCCCTTATTCCTTTCTGGCTATATTTCCACTTCCTACTCCCTTTCCTCCTGGAGTAACTGGAGAGGCCATGCTTTTCCTAAAGGAATGAGTCATGAAAAGTGAGCTTGGAGGTGACCCTGGGGAGATCTTAGAGACAAGAGAATGTTCAGCAGCTTTCAAGCAGCCTTTGCATCTTGTCAGAGAGCATCAGCCTGGAGGCATGTGCAGGTATGAACCCCATCTGAAGCAAAGAGCTGGACTGGGTGGGCTGTGATCTGAAACAGTCCTATCCTGGCTCCTCAAACCTCTAGCGTCTAAGGAGTGCTCTGTGTGTGTAAGAAGTGCAGGACAGTCCTAAGTTGGACGGGAGGACAGAATGTGGTGAGGGTGTCAAGAAAGGAGTCAAACGCCCTCCCTATCTGCCCAGTGGAAAGGGGTTACTGACAGCCACACCTGAATTCACTGCCCCTGGCTCACATCTGCAGTGGATGACAATTGCTCCCATTCTTCAGGGAAAGGGGAGGAATCTCAACCTCTCTTCACAGCTTGGTTAGCAAACTTTATTTTGCTAAGTCAAGATGGCTTTTACATCACTCAGTGCAACGTTTGTGCCCTGGATCCCTGTGCTGTGTTGGATGCCAGGCCAGACACAGAGTCAATACAAAGACTAACAAGATTGTCGTCTTTATCTTGGGGAGTAGCATATACATACTTCTATATATAAAATATCTTCCCTGGTGGCTCAGATGGTAAAGAATCTGCCTGCAACGTGGGAGACCTGAGTTCGATCCCTGGGTTGGGAAGATCCCCTGGAGAAGGGAATGGCAACCCACTCCAGTAGTCTTTCCTGGAGATTCCCCTGAACAGAGGAGCCTAGTAGGTTATAGTCCATGGGGTCACAAAAAGTTGGACACAACTGAGCGACTGACACATATAAAATTAACAGGAGGGACCTACTGTATAACATAGGGAACTATATTAAAGATTTTTAAATAATCTATATGGAAAAGAACCTGAAAAAGAATATTTTATATATATAAATAAATAATATGCTATATGTAGAATTAAGACTATTATATATTATATTATATATATATTATATTCTGAATCAGTTTGCTGTAAACACCTGAAACTAACACAACATTGTAAATCAATTATACTTCAGTAAAAAAGGACCATTATCCTGCTTTGTGGAGGACACATTTCAGACAGTATGCAGTGCTGTGCTGTGCTTAGTTGCTCAGTTGTTTCTGACTCTTTGCGACCCCGTGGACTGCAGTCCGCCAGGCTCTGTCCATGGAGATTCTCCAGGCAAGAATACTGGAGTGGGTTGCCATGCCTTCCTCCAGGGGATCTTCTCAATCCAAGGATCAATCCTAGGTCTCTTGCATTGCATGTGGATTCTTTACCATCTGAGCCACCAGGAAAGCTCAAGAATACTGGAGTGGGTAGCCTATCCCTTCTCCAGGGGAACTTCCCAACCCAGAAACCTAACTGGGGTCTCCTGCATTGCAGGTGGGTCCTTAACCAGCTGAGCCACCTGAGAAGCCTTTCAGACAATATACAGCAGACTGAAGAACTGCAGGGTAAGGTGTGCGCCCTCAAGGAGCTAAAACAAACTGAGATGCAAGCATTCAAAAGCTCAAGGGAGGGTGCCTCTTCTGATGTGGAAGAAGATAATCTCAGCTAAATGGGACAGGTCACATTTGGGACTGCTGAAGACAGCAGTACACCCAGCCTTAATCCTCATGCTGTTCTTTACATTGGTTTTCTTAGATCCACATTCCTGGGGGGAATGTGATATGACCTTCATAAACTGGAAAAGTTACTTAATCCATAATCATTCTTTTCTGTATTAAGTGAGAGAAGTAGATATCAGTCAGTCCACACATACTTACTTTGCAACTTAATACATGCCCAGCACCTGGAGAGTTGAGCTCTGTTGGGGATATAAAGCAATAACCAATGTGAATAATATTTAACAGTTCACAGAACATTTTATCATATATTCTGTGACTCTCACAACAAACCTGTGCCATCAAGAAAAACACAGATATCAATATGGAAATAGAAAAGTGAAAGTATTAGTCACTCACTTGTGTCTGACTCTTTGCGACCCTATGGACTATACCTTGCCAGGCTCCTCTGTCCATGGAATTCTCCAGGCAGGAATACTGGAGTGGATTCCCATTCCCTTCTCCAGGGGATCTTCCTGACCCAGGGATTGAAATTGCATTTCTTGGGTCTCCCTCATAGCAGGCTGATTCTTAACTATCTCAGCCACCTGGGAACCCCAGATATGAATATTTTGTTATTTTAATCTTCATTATTATGATCGTCATCTTACAGAGAGAACCCCGAGGCATAGAAACATTGTGTTCTGCTCCAGTTTGCACAGCTCATACGTACTGATGTCCGGAAGCCAGGTCTCCGGATTCTAAATCCTCTGTGCTCTTTACACAGTTCCATGCTGCCTTTTACAAATACATGCTAGCAGAAGTATGGTGTTTGAAGATTATTGCTGAAATATCCAGAACTGTATGCAATATGAATTCCAAAAATCTTGCTGACCCTCAGGTTGCATATATACATGAAAGGAGAAATAAATCATCCATTCTGCTTGGAAAGCTCCCAAGTCCAAATGTTTCCTCATCCTAATGAAGTGCCAACATGGTCTCATAGATTAGCTCTTGCATTGGCCAAACTTCACCCTTCTTTCTGGCTCTTCTGTTCCTCTGTTGCTTCACTGAGTTAACAGCTTTTACATAGAAGTGAAAACTAGCCTCTTCTTTCAGATTTCTCTTAGTCCTATTTGACCTCTTTCTAAGCCACCAAATGCTGCCCTCATACTCCTTATGAAGTTCCCATCAGGTCCCTAGGGTATGCCTGGGGACAGGTCCAAAGATAGTTATATTATAACCCACAATGTCTCTGTTGTTGCTATAGACGGGAATAGATTGCATTTAAAATTATACCATTCAGCTTTGCATAATTATTAATACAACTACTTTTATGGATTTTTCTTCAAAATAAAAAATACAAATAACCACGTATCAATTAGTTCATGTTCACTGGGCACAAAGAAGTCTTATCTTGTTAGAGTCTAGAACTCAGCCACTGGCTTTGACCATCAGGGCAATGCTGGGATTTGGGGCCCAACAGAAATCTGTTCATGGATTAGAGATAAGTTTGTTTGGTGGAAGTGAGGCTGAAGAAGTTCAGCACATTAGGAGGATTTCAAATGAAAAAAAAAAAAAATTGTAGTCTAGCTTGTTGACTAGGAAGAAAGGGAAAAAAAAGACTTGAACAAGTAAAGCCAACCCACGATGTCAGAATCACTTACTGAATAATCTAGCTGGAAAAGAAGCCAATTTAGCAAAAAGATAGGAAGTTCAGAGGTGAAGTAGATCTGCCTTCATTTCATCGTTTTCTATTTCATACCTGTATGTGCATGGTATAGTTTAAGGGTTTATTGAGAGGGAAAAGGGTGGGAAGAAGGAAGGGAGGGAGAGAGGGAAGAAGGGAGGAATGAAGGAAGGAGGGATCATCATGAAGACTTGGAGATCTCGTGTTAGAGTAAAATCAGGAAGAGATCGGCTAAAGTGGTATCAAATAGAAAGAACGCCCCACAGACAAGGATGACTTCACCCCATTTTTCTTTTGCATAAGTGCATAAAGGGCTATAAGAGTAAAAGATCGGATGTCTGTGGCTTTCTTGAAGCCAGATCTTTACAGAAGAATCGTAAAAGCAGAGAAGAGAATGGAGAGGGAGGAGAGGGATACTAAAAGAAGGAAAGAGAGAAAGGGAGTGAAAAGAGAAGATAGAAGAAAGGAGAGGAGGGAGGGTGTTGTTAGGAAAGAGAAAGAAATAGAGAAATTAGGAACAATAAAGAAAATTTTTTAAAAGGATGTGATTTAAGGAATAAGGGAAAAAAAAAAAAAGAAGCACAAAGAGAAAATATGGTTCCATTCTAAGGATGTTGTCACTATAGGTACAGGGGTGTTTTGGGGGAAGAGGAGGGAGCCCAGGCCATTGTGCAACTATTATTATATAATTAAATCTAATAACAGTAATTCACTGGGAGAGGTCACTCCCTGCATTCTGGATAGACTCTGATTTGATGAGACTGACGTTTCTTGTATTCATGCTGCCTGATGGGGGGCCAGGATGGTGGGAGGGCTCAGTTAGGAGGAATGAGAGGAATAGAGGATGAGTTGACTTGTTCCCCTTCCAGCTTTCCTGAATAGAGGCTGCTCCAGACTCAATCACATTTGATTATTCTCATTTATAATTCTCCCAGTCATAGCCTTGTCTCTCCATTAATTATGGCGATTAGTTTGAACTATTGTTGACACTAATTAGACTGTGAGAAACGTGTTTGGGCTGCCCATTGGTCGGCATTCAGAAAGGAGAGAGACGGTGGGTAAAAAGTGGAGAAAGTCTGGGCTTAATCTGTCCAGACTTGGACAGGCACAGAGAAACGAGTGGTGCTAGCTCAACCACAGCAAGAAGAGGGGTCACTGGATTTGACCCTATCTTCCTCAGGCTGCCCTTCTGCACCTACCCAACCTTTGCTTGCTGTTTGCTCTCATGCCCTAGTGTTTCCACATAGACATTGTTCACATTCCTGGCTGTACATATGTCCATGCTGTCTCCTCCCCCTGAAATGCTTGCCTCCTATCTTTCTATCAAATCAAAACCCAAAGATCTTCAGGATCCAGCTGATGACCCCATATTCTCCACAAAACCTTCCCTGGCTATTATAATTCCAATTACTTTCATTCTGTTTTGAAATCTGTTGCTATTACCATAGGGTAGCTTCATTAAGAGCATGAGATTTGGAGTTGGCAAAACCTTCCTTTGAGTCCCAATTCTAATATTATTAAGACATATACAAGTTACTTAGCTTTAATTACTTAACCAAAAATAATTTTGGAGGTGGGAGGAAATTGGAACACACAAAAAAATGTAAGCAATGCAAGAGGGGAATTGCTATTTAGAAATCCAAGAGTTGTTCCTCCATTAAGATTATCGTCAACATCTACCCAAGAGAAAAGAGTGATCCAGTAGTTAGAATAAGTTGTGTTGGAACAAGAAAGTGTTACTCAAGGTAAATCTTGGGTAGCCCCAAAGCTGTTAGCTTCTTGCTGCTTTTTGGACTCTGAGTTTATTGTTGGGAAGAAAGAAAGGGATTATAAGAGAAAGAGAAGCTTACCTACATGTATGATGGGGAAAGGAAGATAAGCACTAAAATGATTATATTTAGGAGTTACGGTTCATAGAACATCTACATATCTATTCATAGCTCTGTGATAGACTCTATGGAGGAAGCTTGAGAAGGACAGGTTAGCTTGATCTCCGTCCTGGGTTTATTTTTGTTGTTCTCATTCAGTTCATTTGACAGACTCTTAGTGGGTGTTGACTATGCACCATTTGCTGGACTTGAAAGGTTCAAAGTCACACAAGAACTCCTCCCTGTCCTCATGAGGTCAAAATCTACAGAGAGATTTGGTTGCCCTCACTGAGGACTGCATGGGCAGGGGGCAGACTCTCTGGTGACTAAGAAGGAGATCTATTTGCAAGGCAGAAATAGAGATGCAGATGTAGGGAATGAACTTGTGAATATGTGGAAGAGGAGGGGATGGTGGGAGAAATTGAGAGAATAGCATTGACATATATACACTACCATGTGTAAAATAGATAGCTAGTGGGAAGCTGCTATGTAGCACAAGGAGCTCAACTCACTGCTCTGTGATGACATAGAAGGGTGAGATGTCGGGGGTGGGAGGGAGGGAGGACCATGAGGGAGGGAGTATATGTATACATATAGCTGATCCACATTGTTGTACAGCAGAAACTAACACATGGTAAAGAAAGTATACTGCAATAAAAATATATTTATAAATGTAATTAAAAAGAAGACTGGGAAAATTGTTCCCTGGCTGGACTTGGTCCCAGGCTGATGAGAGATTTGGAGACAATTCTGAAGGATTTCACTCAACTATAGAGTCAGGTCATTACAAGACAACAGCAGACTCAGCTCTGCTGCTTGACAAGCAAATTGGGGAGCACAGAAGTCACAGTTTTCCTTAGTTCTTGCCTTTCTTCCTCAAGGAACACTGTTCATTCTCTGCCTCTGAGGTTTTTCTCTACTTTCTCTGGAAAGTGCTAGAGGAAAAGCAAAATCTTGCCTTGACTTGGACAGAGCACCAGAGTAATTAGCACATTAAGACAACTTACAGTGTGAGAGAAGCATAAATATTAAGCTGCAGCTGTTGGTGCTGGACAATAATGGATTTGGAAGAGGAAATCTTGGCCTTCAATGTATATGGAAAAAAGGGCTTTGTGAATGGAAAAGCATTCACCTAGCATTATTGTTCTTGTTGATGGTGTTGATGTTGACTGAACCAAGACAGCCTGCACCACAACAGGAATCCCAGGCAGCAAAGAAACCCTAGGCATCTTTGCTTCTCAAGACCTCTTCCAGTAATTAGATTTCTTCCCTTCTTTGATGTCTGGCTGGACCAAAGCAGGTGTGAAATGATATGGCAGTACCAGAGACCACACTCCCAGAAGTATGAATAGTACACAGGGACTGGAGGAAGGAATAGACAGAGTGAAATGCAAGCAGAGTGTCTTACCTGTCTGAAATGAGTCCAGTGGCTGAGCAAATCCAATACACCAGTCTGTCTTCATACAACATCTTTCTTATTAATAATGTAAGCATGATGGAGGCTGTTATTGATCTTCGATACCTAAATCTTACTTCTCTATGAATAAAAAATGCAATAAGATCTCAGAAATAACCTAAAGACCATAGCCTGGGTCTAAATGACAGGGATAAATTACAGTTCGCTGCACAAAACCAAGAAATGTTAATGGCTAGCAGTCCCAGTTTGCTTACTAACTGGCTTAGAGCAGCTCAAAACTGGAGCTGTTGGGGATCCAGCCAAGAAGATCTCTGACCCCAGGCCCTCTGTGGCCTGCAAGACAGCACCAGATCCATCACTGTCAAAGGCCCTGCACTGATAATAGCCACATTTCTTTGGTCTGACGTACTTTCATGCTTCCACTTTTATTGATGTATATGTGGGGGGTGAGGGGGAGAGAATTTAGCTTTTCTTCCTTCAGTGGGATTTAAGATGTTATGGATTCATGTCAATGTATGGCAAAACCAATACAGAATTGTAAAGTAAAATAAAAAATAAATTAAAAAATAAATTAAAAAAAAGAAAAATAAATTAAGCATGATATAAAATGGGAAAATTAAACTGTAAAATATCAGTGGATTTGGAGAAGGGAACAGCAATCCACTCCAGTATTCTTGCCTGGGAAATCCCATGGACAGAGGGGCCTGGTGGGCTATAGCCAATGGGATTGCAAAGAGTTGGACATGACTTAGTGACTAAAAAACAACAACAAATACCTAAAATAAGTTATCTACTCTAGCTGGAGTGAGTTTAGTTCTGTGTTTCATTGCATCTAAATATATATATATATACACACATACATGCTGCTAAGTCGCTTCAGTCATATCCGACTCTGTGCGACCCCATAGATGGCAGCCCACCAGGCTCCCCCATCCCTGGGATTCTCCAGGCAAGAACACTGGAGTGGGTTGCCATTTCCTTCTCCAGTGCATGAAAGTGAAACGTGAAAGTGAAGTTGCTCAGTCATGTCCGACTCTTTGCGACCCCATGGACTGTAGCCCACCAGGCTCCTCCATCCATGGGATTTTCCAGGCAAGAGTACTGGAGTAGGGTGCCATTGCCTTCTCCGAGATATATATATATATATATATATATATATATGTGTGTGTGTGTGTGTGTGTGTGTGTGTGTGTGTGTATGTGTGTGTGTGTGTGTGTGTGTGTGTGTGTGTGTGCGCTTCCCAGGCAGCTCAGTGGTAAAGAATTTGCTTGTCAATGCTGGAGACTTGGGTCCAATCCCTGGGTTGGGAAAATCCGCTGGAGAAGGAAATGTCAGCTCATTCCAGTATTCTTGCCTGGGTGATCCCATGGACAGAAGAGCCTGGTGGGCTATAGACTATGGGGTTGCAAAGAATCAGACATGTCTTAGCTACTAAACAACAACAAACAAACAATGAAATTGAAAGTTGCTCAGTCATGTCTGACTCTTTGTGACCCCATGGACTATACGGTTCATGGAATTCTCCAGGCCAGAATACTGGAGTGGGTAGCCTTTCCCTTCTCTAGGGGATCTTCCCAACTCAGGGATCAAACCCAGGTCTCCCGAATTGCAAGTGGATTCTTGCAGCCACAGCTGTGCCACAACGGAAGCCCATAAATATATATTCTACTGAAGGCACTTTCTCTATTTTGGCCCTATTTTCACTCTGATCACTTATATAGAACTTGCCTTCTTCCAATGTCCCACTGTGGTGCAGTCCACAGGATTTAGATGTATTGCTTGACTTTGATGCCAGAAGGATTTTTAGGATATCTGCTGCATGCAATAGAGAAATGAAATGAATGTAATGACATGTCTCTATCAACTCAACTTTGTTTGAGACCTCTCAGTGGTATCTCGGCTTCCGCAAGAAGTGGCCTTTTCTAGATACAGCCTGTTTTCATGTTCCTTTCCTGGTCTTCCAATTCTAGCAAAGCAACTGTTTAGCCTCCATTTTCATCTTGGATAAATGAGTTCTTTGGAACCTTTTGATTTTTTGTCTCTGATCTAAAGTCTAGAAGACGTGAACATCCCACATATTCATTCTGTCTCTCTCTCTGTTTCTCATATTGCTTTACCCAGCTCCTTCAGAGATCCATGTCTATTGGATACCCCTTTTAATAGCTCTTTGTTGCTGCTTCTTTCTTTCCACTGGATGATTCCATCTGCTTCTTTTCTGCAGGCTTCATTCCTTCACTTCAGGTCTTGTTATAGATACTAACAACACTGAAGCAGGAGGCAGGCTCTGTGGTCTATTAACAACCTTGATGAGTCATTTCCCTGACCTCCTGGACATTCACAGAAGACTTTGAACTAGCTCAGATGGTAAAGCGTCTGCCCACAATGTGGGAGACCCAGGTTCGATCCCTGGGTTGGGAAGACCCTCTGGAGAAGGAAATGGCAACCCACTCCAGTACTCTTGCCTGGAAAATCCCATGGATGGAGAGAGAAGCCTTGTAGTCTATGGTCCGTGGGGTCGCAAAGAGTCGGACACAACTAAGTGACTAAACTTCAAACTTTCAAAGCTCTTCCCAGAGCTCAGAAATAGGCTTCCCCCTTCAGCATTTCCATGAAATTGTTCTTTTAAAGGTTAAAATTATTTTCTAATTGCAAATCCGATAACTTTTCTCAGTGATCAACCTACTTGACCTTTGGGGCAACATTTAATTATTGATTTAGCTTTCCTTCCTGGAACTTGCCGCTTCTTTTCCTTTCAGTGCCCTCGGCTCTCGTTTACTTAAGATTTCTCATCTGACACTCTTCACATATCCTCAGTTTTCTCTTCCACATCACCAAATATCAAAAAATCATAGAACGTCTCCAGAATATTAAAACCAAGAACAAAACATAAGAAAAAATGAGGCCCAAAGAATCTCATATCCTCAGGAGTTAGCATTCACATATGAGAGTCAGAAAAGTTTATGTTTAGATGTGGTTCAGAAATTTAACCACCAATTTATCTCTTATGAATTAAAACTACACAGAGGATTGAAGATATAATGAATAATAATGATGGAAATGAATGAAACAATTAAAATGATAGTTGTTTAAAATAGAATTACTAATGATCAATTAAACTAAATAAATATAGAATTATCAAATTAATTGTTATAGTTGTAAAATGTAATGCAAATGTCAAAAAGTATATTTTTTACAAGAGAAGACACATAATATGAATAATAATTTTGTGAGGAAAGAAAAAATTAGAAGTAGGCTAAACTTTAAATGTAAGTGAAAGTGTTAGTCCCTCAATCATGTCCACTCTTAGGGACCTCATGGACTGTAGTCTACCAAGCTCCTCTGTCCATGGAATTCTCCAGACAAGAATACTGGAGTGAGTTTTCATGCCCTTATCTAAGGGATCTTCTCTACCCAAGGATCGAACCTGGGTCTCCCTCATTGCAGGCAGATTCTTTATCATCTGAGCCACCAGGTCTAAATTTTAAATAATCAAAGTTATTAGATTTACTTTCTTCATTAACATTGATAACTAGGAAAATAGAGTCAATTATTTTACAGACTGAAATTGTATAGCCTAAATGTAATGTGTATATAGCTAAATCATAAGAGGAGGAAAAAATATCAAAAAAAGGAATAAAACACAAAGTAAGATGACAGTAGATAGTAAAATATATCAGCCTTTAAAATAAATACCCCAAATCACAAATTTACATGTAAGGCACAAAATCTTAAAACTGCTACAGTAAAACATAGGAGACAATCTTCAAGAATTAGGCCTAGGTAAATTCTTTAACAGTACACCAAAAATTTCCATTAAAAATGGACAAAATAGACCTCTTCAAATAAAAAGCTTTTGCTTCATGAAATGCCTTGTTAAGAGGATAAAAATAGCAAACTACAGATTCTGAGAAAATATTACCAAATTACTCATCTGACAATGGAGTTCTATTTAGAATATGTATAAAGAACCCTCAAAACTCAATAGTTAAAAACCAACAAATGAAAAAACATGAAAGAAGAGGTGAACGGCAAATAAGGACTTGAAAAGATGTTCAATATTATATAAGCCATTAGAGAAATACAGATGAAGACCACAATGCTATATCACTATGTACCCAGTAGAATGGCTAAAACTTTTTTAAAGGTAAGATAAAATGCTGAAAAGGATGTGGAAAAGGTAGATCTAGTGTGAATTGCTGATGGAAATGTAACATGATACAACAACTCTGGCCTATAGTTGGATAGTTGCTTATGAAAGCAAACATGCACTTATAATGACTCCAGTAATTAAATTCTTGGACATTTATCCCAGAGAAATGAAGACTTGTGCTCACAAAAACCTGTACGTGAATATACATAGCAGCTTTATTTGCAATAGCCCCAAACTGGAAACAATCCAATATCCTTTGGCAGGTGAATGGTTAAACAAACCCTGCTATATCTTTGTCATGGAATACTACACAGCAACAAACAGGAAATAAATAGATCATGAACACAACTTGGAAAGCTCTTAAAAGTATGATGCTTAGTGAAAAAATCAATCTGAAAAGGTTAACATTGCATGATTCTAAATATAACTTCCTCAAAATGACACAATTGTGTAAATAGAGGACAGATCAGTGGCTGTGCTGAAACAAGGATGAGGTTGGGGGCGTGGTGGTGGCTATGACTATAATTGGATACTACAAGGAAGTTGCTTTGGGTGAGAAAACAGGTCTATATCTTGATTGTGGTGGTGGTTCTACAAGCCTACATATGGGATCAAATTGCACAGAATTGTATATACATGCACATGAGTCCTTGTAAAATCTGGTAAAATCTGAACACAGTTTGTAGTCTACTTAGTCACAGATTAGCTTGTATTATAGTTACAGATGTTGACAGTTATAGAAGTTGAAGCAAGCTGGGCAAAGAATTCAAGGGACTCTAGATGCTGTTTTTGCAACTTCCTGTGAATCTATAATTATTTCAGAATTTAAGTTAAAAATAAATAAATGATATATATTTCCTTTCCTGTCTGATTAGAGGGTCTAGAATCCAGTTCTTGGATTTTAATAGCATGCTCCAGTAAAAAGAAGCAGGGCTCCTTAAGAAATGGTTGATTTTAGGACTAGGGCATGAAATATATAAGATGAATCTGGAGTATCTTTTTTATTAAGCAAGACTTAGAAATTCAATTTTTCTTAAAAAGATTAAACAACTGCAAAACTAATTAAATTCACTTTAATAATGTAAATGGTATTTATATATTTATAACTGACAGATAAACACTCCACACTTATAAAAAGCATAAATAAAATAAATATATATTAAATACTTATATGACTGTTTGAAATAGTACCAGTTCAATGGTTTATTTCTTTATTTGCTCTAGATTTGTTTTAAACTCTCTTAAAACTATCATTAGGGCTTCCTAGGTAGCTCAGTGGTAAAGAATCCAACTGCCAATGATGGAGATGCAGGAGATTCAGGTTCAATCCCTGGGTCGGGAAGATCTCCTGGAGAAGGAAATGGCCACCCACTCTAGTATTCTTGCCTGGAGAATTCCATGGACAGAGGAGCCTGGAGGGCTACAGTCCATGGGGTTGCAAAGAGTACATACACACACAGAAATATGGTAATTCTTATTCTGACCAACAAGTACTCTTATCAAACTGAAAAAAAACTGTTATGATCAAGTAGCTTAAAAAGTTCAAATTTATGATCAATTACTTTTTGGTCAGAGCATTTTAATTAGTTACATTTTATGAAATGATTCAAATTTGAGCTGTTGGTCATCAGGGTAATCTCATTTTTGTTGAAAAATGTAGCTGTCATATCTATGGACTTTTAGATCCATGTTTTTTACACAGGAGCCACATGAATGAGAAGAATTTCAGAAGTTAGGAGAGCAAAACTAGAGGAAGGATTTATTAAAAAAATAAATTATAGGATCTGATTTATGTCAAAAGTGTCTTAATATATCTGAAAGTGAAAAAGTGCCAAAGCAACAAACAAACAAAACAGTAATAGCAGTTTGTCAAAGGGACACATGAGCCATCTGAAAGAACTCTAAATAGACAAAACTGAAGAGATTACAGTAACAAAATAAGCATGATACTATTGAATTTAACGTGAATTATAAAATAATCTGAGTCCATACCAATATGAAAAAAATGCTGAATAAATAAAGGGGTAAGAAGAAGCAAGTCACCTGTTCTAAATCCCAAATAATTTAGGTAAATATTCCACCCTTAAGGGAGTGAAGCATACCTGATCCCCCTTAAGAGCAGGCTGCACATAGAGACTAACTTCCAAAGACTACAGTACTGAGGGGATTCCCTAGTGGCCCAGCGGCGGAGACTCTGGGCTCCCAGTGCAGAGCGCCCAATTTCAATCCATGGTAAGAGAGCTAGATCCCACAAGCTGCAAGTGAGAGTTTTCATGCCTCAACTAAAGATCTCGCATTCTGCAACTAAGACGTGATAGCCAAATTAAATATATATAAATATATATATATTTATATAAAACAAGACAAAGAGTACAGTACTGAAAAGAAAGTCAAAGAGTAACTTTACGGTGGAGAAAGCTGACAAATCAGATAATCAAAGTTAATATCAACAATGATAAGCTAAGTTAATAGTATGAAACCTTGACATAACGTGATGAGAATGGGATTTTAATTTTGTGCCCTTTCTCCGTTAAGTTCATACTTGCAGGAAACAAACAAACAAAAAAACCCATCAAACAAATCCCAACTGAGAAGCACTCTTCTGTATATTTGACCAGTAGTCCTCAAAATGATCAGTGCCAACAAAAACAAGGAAAGTCTGAGACACTGTCACAACCAAGAAGAGCTTGAGAAGACATGACAATTTAATATAATGTGATAAAAGTCATAAAAGACATTAAACAAGGGAAATCTGAGAAAAATTCAACTTAATTTAACAATGAGGTACCAATTTTGGTTAATTAGTTATGTGTTATACTAATGAAAGGGCTTCCCTGGTGGCTCAGATGGTAAAGAATCCACCTGCAATGCAGGAGACCTGGGTTTGATCCCTGGGTGGGGAAGATCCCTTGGAGAAGGGAAAGGAAACCCACTCCAGTGTTCTTGCTTGGGAAATCCCATGGACAGAGGAGCCTGGCGGATTACACTCCATGGGGTCACAAAGAGTCAGACATGACTGAGCAACTAACACTTCACTTCACACTAATGTAAGGTATAAAAAATAGGGAAACTGAGTAGAAAAAGTGAAAATTTGTACTGTCTTCACAATGTTCCTATAAGTCTGAAATTGTCTCGAAGTAAAAATATTATTTAAAGACTTCCATAATGTTAAACATCCACATTAAAATGCCAGGGTTTATAGACTGTGTTAAAACACCACAAAAAACAAAACTGTAGAGCCCAATGAGATAGTTTTAGTTACATAAAAATACAGCAAAATTACATAAAACTTTGAAAACAAAAGAATGTATAATGATTTATCATGTAAATACAAATGAGGAAGAGATGGTCCTATGAATTCAAGACAAAAAGCTGTTCAAAGGAGAATGAGGTCATTCTTCATAACAAAGATATAATAATCATTAATATTTATGTTTAAATATACTAATTAAAATAAAGTGGACAGAGAAAGACAAGGAACATATGATATTACTTATGTGTGAACTCTAATAAAGAATGATACAAATGAGCTTATTTATAAAATAGAAAGAGACTCACAGATCTCAAAATAAATTTATGGTTACTAAAGGGGAAATGTGATAAATTATGAGGGAAGGGAAGTGATAAATTAGGAGATTGAAATTAGCATATACAGCTATTTATAAAATAGATACCTAACAAGGACTTACTGTACAGCACAGGTAACTGTAGTCAATATTTTTAAATAACCTATACAGGAAAATAATCTGAAAAAGAATGGATATATATATATACACACAAACACACACACAAAATTGATTCATTTTGCTGTATACCTGAAAATAACACAACATTGTAAATCAACTATATGCCAATAAAAACTTTTTTTTAATGACTTTGACATTCATGAATAATTGCATCACACAAAAAGAGAGACTTTAGCATAGCTCTCTCAGTCTTTACTAGATTAAATTGACTAGAACAAATGGAGGTAGAGAGGATTGAATAATGTAACAAGTAAGGTTAATTTTATAGATGAATATCAAAATGTGTAACTTGAGAGAATATATTTTTCCCAAGTAACCATGACATGTTTATAAAAAATTCATTATACCCTGCTGCTGCTAAGTTGCTTCAGTCGTGTCTGACTCTGTGCGACCCCATAGACGGCAGCTCACCAGGCTCCCCCGTCCCTGGGATTCTCCAGGCAAGAACACTGGAGTGGGTTGCCATTTCCTTCTCCAATGCATGAAAGTGAAAAGTGAAAGTGAAGTCACTCAGTCATTATACCCTAGATCACAAAGAAAACTAAAAGTTCCTGAAAGAAGCATTTTCTGTTCATGTTTTCTAATTGCCAAATAATAAAGGTAAATTAAAATCTCATGGCTTTTAATAAATAAAAAGAATCATTTTTAAAAATTAAGTATTCAAGAAATTAGAACAAATAACCAAAACAATAAGAGAAAAAATCAGAAATTATAAAAAATGACAGAACAGGAATTCTGTTGTTATTGTTTAGTCTCTAAGTAATTAATTAGAAATTGAAAAAGCAATAGAAATTTGAAATAAAAATCCAAGAGCCTTTTAAAACTTATCTGATAAATAGTTGGTAAGTATAATAAACAAGAAAAAGTGAGATTAAACACAAAAGCCTTAAGATACAGCATGAAATCCTAAGAATATTTCTTGAAACTCAAAAAGATACACTTTTCAACTCTGTGTTATACAGTTAGAAAATCTTACTAAAATGGATGATTTTCTAATAAAATGCAATGACCTAGCTGAACTCAGATAAAACAACTCAACCTTCTATTTTGATTAAAACAGATGAAAGAAATTTAAATTGCTTTTCAAAATCACCTTACAGTCTCAATATAATGGACCAAATTCTTTTTGTTTCTGTTTCTTATCTCTTTCTGAACCTCCAGGAATTCTATATGGGTGGATACATTCTCCAACAGCTGAAGCTTGGGCAATCTTCCAGAACTAACACATCTCTTTCAGCATTTCCACAGCTGTATAATTCTAAAAGTCTTTGGTGTGCCCAAAGTTTGAAAGTCATTACAACCTAAAATTATAACTCTAGAACACTTAAAAAACACAAGTGGAGAGGAATCTTGAACTCTGCCAGAGTCCAAAACCATATTTTTATCCAATGAGTGAGTCTCATCCCCTATCTGGAATTTATACTTTCTAAATCATTGCTGACAGTGATTGCAGGCATGAAATGCAAAGACCCTTGCTCCTTGAAAGGAAAGTTATGACAAACCTAGACAATATATTAAAAAGCAGAGATATCACTTTCCTGACAAAGATCCATCTAGTCAAAGCTATGGTTTTTCCATTAGTCATGTATGGATGTAAGAGCTGGACCACAAAGAAGGCTGAGTGCTGAAGAAGTGATGCTTCTGAACTGTGGTGTTGGAGAAGACTCCTGAGAGTCCCTTGGACAGCAAGGAAATCACACCAGTCAATCTTAAAACAAATCAACTCTGAATATTCATTGGAAGGACTGATGCTGAAACTGAAGCTCCAATACTTTGGCCACCTGATATGAAGAGCCAACTCATTGGAAAAGATGCTGAGGCTGGGAAATACTGAAGGCAAAAGGAGAAGGGGGTGGCAGAGGGCAAGATGATTAGATAGCATCACCAACTCAATGGACATGAATTGGAGCAAACTCCACAAGATAACAGAGGACAGAGGAGCCTGGCCTACTGCAGTCCATGGGGTGGCAAAGAGTTGGACATGACTGAGTGACTGAGCACACACACAAGGCACATAGAGTTCTTACTGAAGAGTATAGGTTTAATCATTTTTCAACAAACACTTTATTAACTCCTTAAGATTCAGGGAGGGCCTAAAGCAAAGCTTTCCAGATATTATTATTGATTATGATCTTGGCAAGGTTTATCCCCTATGAGAACAGCTGTCATAATATAGACTCAGAATGGGACCTAAGTCATTTTGCACTAAGCCAACGGAGAGTCCCATGGACAGAGGAGCCTGGTAGGCTGCAGTCCATGTGGTCACTAAGAGTCGGACATGACTGAGTGACTTCACTTTCACTTTTCACTGTCATGCATTGGAGAAGGAAATGGCAACCCACTCCAGTGTCCTTGCCTGGAGAATCCCAGGGATGGGGGAGCCTGGTGAGCTGCCGTCTATGGGGTCGCACAGAGTCAGACATGACTGAAGTGACTTAGCAGAGCAGAATGAGATTTCAGAGTTTGTTACTACAGGAAGCTTACCTAATTTTCCTTCCAATCTGGCCATCACAACAATATCATTTGTCATTGAAGATACATACTTCTGCTTTTTAAACAACACACTGTTATCCCAGAAAATATAGAACTTCTATTATTCCATATTTGTCTTTCTATGTGCCTTATATCTCTTTATATACTGTTATCCTGAACAATAATTCCAATAAATCATGATTATTTGGGAGTTGTGCTTAGTCACTCAGTCATTATCGACTCTTGCAACTCCATGGACTGTAGCCCACCAGGCTCCCCTGTCCGTGAGATTTCTCAGGCAAGAATACTGGAGTGGATTGCCATTTCCTTCTCCAGGGGATCTTCCCAACCCAGGGATCGAACCCAGGTCTCCTGCATTGCAGGCAGACTCTTTACCGACTGAGCTACAAGGGAAGCCCACCCAAAATATTATTCCCGCAGATATATGCAAATCCCTCTTGTCCCACTCCATTATTTCTTTTTTTCAGAACAAGTTGTACTTTCTTATATACTATGTAATTTACTAATTTATATCTGTTCTTGTCTGTCTTATCTCCATCGCTTCCTTCATTGTAAATCCCACTGAGGGTAAGACATTTCAGATTTTGTTCATTGCTAAAACGGTATCTAAGACATAGCAGAAAATTTATAAATATTTATTGAATAAAAAATATATTCATTTAGAACAAGACAAGATGCCAGTTGCTGTAAGATGCCATTTCACATTTGGACCTGATGAACTGAAAACCTAGAAGGAGAAATCTAGGAAGTATAGACAACATTAAACATAAAAAGTAGTGTGTGCAAGACATGATAAGATTATTTCTAGTCTGGTTGAAGACTCATGTGTGTGTGTGCACATGCGCACGCACACACATGTGCAGAGTGGTTATAGACTATAAAGTTTTTAAAGCAATCTCTTTCTTAAATTTGCCCTACTTCCTTTTACCTCGTTAAATTTATGGACATAGGCCATAATTAAAGGTATGGATTGTTCATTACCTTAAGTTTAACAAAATAAGAATACTCCCAAACAATTGAAAATATGTGTATAATACACAGCACTGTGACACTCATGGTTGAGTCTACACAAAGAAGCTCCTCGAGGATACTGTTTATTACATTATAACATGTCTGTTCCCTGAGGACTCTAGGCAGAAATACACAGTATTTCTTAGGGATCTGGAATAGTTCAGTATCTGCTGAACAATTCATCTGTTTTTGTCATAAGGATACTGTAAATTGTGTAATTAATCAGATTGTCCTTTTCAAATAGTTTGTGTGAAAGCTTGCAGCCAAATTAGTGGTTCATCTATTGCAAAGGCAAGGTCTTTTATGGTTTGTATTTTAAGAGTATTTTCTTCTTTTCTTGGTCTGTCTTTATGACTCTCGCCTTATTTTGTTTTTCTTTGTCGCCTTCTTTTTAAGCTTGTTAATTTATTTAGTTTATATTCTTATAAGCCATTTTACATCCTTTCATAGAGAAGTTAAGTAAAATACAAAGAAAACAGTTGTTATATACCTATTACAGGTACATCACTGTGCTAGGTCTATGGAAAAGAAGATAAAGGAAGGAAGGAGGCAGGCAAGTAGACAAAAAAGGAAAAAAAGTGAAACAGAAGGAAAATAAAAAGATGACATAGCCCCTGTCCTCAAGGACCATGAGTAGTGATGACCTAGAGCTCTGGGCACAGCTTCAGAGCACATTGATTTCTCCCCTTTCTGAACTCTAACAACACTTAGATTCAATAATACCCAATTTAGCACTTGATGATATACTGCCTGGTGTTGTCTGCTTATTGTTTTATGTGGCTAAGTGTTGCCTTTTGAGCAGGGACCTTGTATTAACTCCTCATGTCTTCTCACAGTGAGTATTGCGGTTGCTACACAGATTGATTGACTGAGAAGCCATCCTTACCAGGAGGATGGTGCAGACTCTTTCTAATATACAGGCTGGTATAGCTGACCCCCTTAGACCTGCTAGTCACACAGCAGTATTGACAATCTGATTTCGCCTTGTCGCCTGCAAGGATCTCTGAGGAAATGGACCCTTGCATATAGTTCTCTGAGTTTTGTTTGTGTCTAAATGTGTTATTGTGAGGGGAAAATGAAATGGTTTAATAATAATTAATTCTTGCATTCAGCAAAGAGTTGCTGAGTGCTTACTCTGTGCCAGGCATTGTTTCATGCTTTGATAATAAATTAGTAAAGAAAGCAAAGCCCCAGGGACTTCCCTGGTGGTCCAGTGGCTAAGACTCCATGCTCCCCATGCAGAGGGCTTGGGTTCAAATCCTGATCAATAAATTAGATCACACATGCCACAGCTAAGAGTTTGCATGCTCCATCTGAAGATCCATCATGCTGCAAGGAAGATCAAAGAACCCGCATGCTGCAACTAAGACCCAGCACAGCCATGTAAGTAACTAAATAAATATTTTTTAAAAAAAGACCTGTCTCCTGATGGTGTTTATAGGCAAGCAGGCTGTGGAGAGAGGGGAGGAAGGTAAATATTAAACACTAAATACAGATCTTTCTGACCCCATGGATTGTAGTCCACAGGCTCCTCTGTTCATGGAATTCTTCAGGCAAGAATACTGGAGTGGGTTGTCATTCCTTTCTCCTAGTGATCTTCTCAATCCAGGGATTGAACTCAGGTCTCCTTCGTTGCAGGCAGATTCTTTACTCTCCAAGCCACCAGGGAAGCCCCATTAAAAAGTAGGCAAATTATATAGCATATTAAAAGAGAGAAGTGGTATAGAAAATTTTTAAAAGGTAAACATGAGTCAGGGCCATTGGAAGTCTTGCATGAGGGTGGAGTGTTGTGCTTGGAATTAAGGTGGTTGAGGAATGTCTCAGGAGCAGGAATATTTGAGCAAAGACTGAAAGGAATTGACGGAGTTAGATATGCTCACGTCTGATCTAAGTGGAGCCAGTGCAAAGGTCCTGAAGCAGAAATGTACTGGGAGAGCTCCAATAGCAGCAAGAAGTTGAGGTGATTGGCATGGAGAGAGGCGGGAGAGGATGCGAAGAAATGAGGTAAGAGTGCAATAGGAATCGAGATAACACAGGACTTTAGAGAATATTTTAGGACTTTTTAATTCTGGTAGGATGGGAACCCAGAGGAAACTGAGCAGAAGGCTGACATGGACTAATTAGTTTTTAAAGGTTTTCTCCTGTTGCTTTGTTGAGATTAGACAGAAGAGGGGGTGAAAGCTATAAGACAAGCTAGGAGCCAATGGCAATAATCTGAGTGAGAGGTGGTGGTGACTTACGGCTGCAGCTTTATTTATAAACAAACGGTGACAAGTGGCCAGATTCAAGAAATATTTTTAAAGGTGGCCGTATAGTTTTTCCTGATTATTTGGATATATGATGTAAATGAATGAGTGGAGTCAAGGATTTTGACAAAAGTTCTGACCTGAGTAAATTAAAGGATGGAGTTGCCATTTACTGAGCTGAAGAAGACTCCAGGAAGTACAGGGATCTGGTGTTGGACATGATACTTCTAATGTTTCTATTGGATTTCCAAGTGGAACTTGATGATGCTAGCCTTTTAGTGAGATGGTAATTTATAAGAGAGATCTGGAGTAGAAATATAAACTTGAGGGCTAATGGGATACAGATGTTATTTAAGGCCGTAAGACTGAAGGCCACAAGAGATGAGAGTAGATAGAGGTGAGAGGGCTCAAGGAATGAGTCCTGTGACCCCCTCATTAAGTAGAAACAAGGAGAAAGGGCCAGCAAAGGAGCCTGAGGTGTGGCCAGTGAGGATGACAGAAAATCAGGAGAGAGTGGTGGTCTGAAAGCCACGCTCAGAAAATGTATCAATGAAGAGAGTGTTGTCAACCGGGTCAGAGCTACTAAAGGGTCAGCTGAATGGAGACAAGTCCAGCAATGCAGAGGTCACCAATGACCGTGATAAGATCAGTTTTACTGGTCTAATGTGGCCAAAGGATTGATTGAACTGTGTTTAGGAGAGAATGGTAAAAGGGAAATTAAAGAAAGTGAATAGAGATAATTCTTTCAAGGAATTTGTTGCAAGGGGAACCACCAGGTTAGTGGCTGGTAGGGAAGAGAGGATCACAAGAAGGGTCTTTTTAAGATGAGAAAAGTAGCAATAAAGCAATATTTTGTATGCTGATGGAGCTATTTCAGCAGAAAATGAAAAAAAAAATTCAGTAATGCAAGGGAGAGAATGGGGAAGAACTGCTGAAATAATGTCTTTGAATATGCAAGACAGGAGTGACAGAAATGATGGAGAGCAGAATCTGGCTGAAGATAGGGGCACAGACCTGGGGACAGGACAACAGAACATGTGGAAATAGAAGCTGCTAGTGAGTAGAATGCATGTATGTGCCCTCAGTTGCTCAGTTGTGTCTGACTCTTTGTAACACTGTGGACTGGAGTCCACCAGACTCCTCTGTCCATGGGATTTCCCAGGCAAGAAAACTGAGGCAGATTGCCATTTCCTACTCCAGGGGATCTTCCTGATCCAGGGATCGAATCCCTGTCTCCTGCATCTCCTACACTGGGAGGCAGGTTCTCTACTACTGAGCTACCTGAGAAGCCCAAGTGAGTCGAATGTAATGCTATAATAACAACCAGTTTTTACTATACACCTGGGGTGTGCTAGGCACTGAATACAGACAAGGGATTCACAAAAATCCCAATGAGCTAGGTACTAGCTTCTGTCGTTTGCAGATGATGAAACAGGTTTAGAGAGTGGAATAGCTTCAGAGAGTGGAATAACTTGAACAAGGTCATACTAAGAGTGGTACCTGGTAAAGTGGTTATGGTAGCCTCCAAAACCATGTCTTCCTTATGTCAAAAGTCACAGTGGCAACCACTGTGCTCTGCTATTTCTCTAGAGGATGTCTGTGGTCTCCTGGGAATGGATCTCTGGGAGAATCACTGGGCACCTCCCCAGAGGCTATCGGATGCCAGCAGAAGCCATGAATAAAACAGGAATCAAGAGGCTGCAGTCGGCACATTTTGTCACTTCTCTTCTCTTTCTGCCTAAATGTAGTTTCAAGTAACCACAAAGTGGTAGTCCAAGGGAAAACTCTCCCTCAAGAATGCCATTAACATTTAATATTCCTCTCCACAAAAGAAGGAAATAGGAACTTGTCTAGAACCCACTGATTAGATCAGAGAAGGTGATAGACAGACGTAGAGGGAGCTCTAGCACAGTCTGCAACACTAAGCCCTGTGCATCTGAATGCCAGACCTGAGAATAGTACTGGAGTTGAGTACACTGCTTTCTGTCCCCTGTATCACCTTATATGGGTAGTTTGTCCTTCCCATAGAAGATCTGAAGATGCCTAAAATTGGAGACCATCTAGTCCAGCCTCCCACCCAGTGGAGAATGCTCTCATAAATGGCCCTGCCAGATCCCTCTTGGACAACTTCACTGATGTGGATCTTACTATGTTATTGCCTCCCTGGTGGCTCAGATGGTAAAGAATCTGCCTGCAATGTGAGAGACCCAGCTTCAATCCCTGGGTCAGGAAGATCCCCTGGAGAAGGGATATACTTCAGTCTTTCTGTGTGAAGAATTCCATGGACAGAGCAACCTGGCAGGCTATAGTCCATGGAGTCGCAAAGAATCGGACATGACTAAGAGACTGATATTTTTACTTTCACTTTTCTGTGTTATTGGACAGGTGGTTCCATTGTAGTGGACAGCTACAATTGTTCGAGTTTTGCCTTAAATATTGCTAGAATCCGCTTTCTTTCATCCCTCTGCCCCAACTACAGCAATGTAGTTATACCTGCTTGCTTTCCTGGTTAGACCATTTATCCTAAGCAGCTTAGGTGGAGGCAGAGAAGATTTACTTCTATAAACTTATGGAAATAAACTTGGTGCTTGCAAGAGTGGCTGCAGCAGGAGCCAAGGAGCCTGCTTTACAGAATACCAGGTGGTGATACTTTTTGTTCCAGTGAGGGAGAGAAAGACCAGATTTGGTGTATCCAAGACACTACTCTCTGCTCTGTCATTTGGACCCCTTGGCTTCCCTCTTTCACTGGAATCTGCTCTGCTATGATTCTCCTAGCAGTGCTTGTCTGGTAGAGAGTAATTGAAAGAGTCTCCCCAGCCCCACTCCTCTCCCTTAGATCACCCTGATTTATCTGAGCACTTTTGCTCATAACGAGACATCCTTGAGGGAGCCCCAGTGATATCACTCATCAGAGCAAGCACATAGCTTGAGAGAGAAGCTGTCACATCTGAAATGCCAGATTTCTCCCAGAAAGAAGGACAACTGTGAGATGCCGGGGGCGATGGTGGTGAATGGTGCAAATCTGGGTCCTCAGATGCTTCAGTCGTGTCTCACTCTTTGTGACCCCATGGACTGTAGCCCGCTAGGCTCCTCTGTCCATGAGGATTCTCCAGGCAAAAATATTTGAGAGGGGTACCTGCTCTCCTCCAGGGGATCTTCCCAACCCAGGGATTGAACTCGCATCTCTTATGTCTCCTGCATTAGCAGGCAGGTTCTTCATCACTAACGCCACCATTCCTACCTGTTGCAGAACAGAGGAGGGAAAGCCATTTTCTAAAGGTCTGCAGAAGTGGGTGCCACACCCAGGTCCGGGTGTCCTGGGAGGACAGTTTGTTACACTGAGGTGAAAAGGTAACACACTTCCCCCCCCTTTTTACAATAATTTCTAAACTGCTTCTATACACTATATTTTATTCTTTCTAGGGACAGCTCTGTGAATACTTCGTAAATTAATAGAACATTCTGTTTAAGGCCCATTCAGGGTGAACATTGAATCCTGCCTTCAGAGGAGTACAGGATGGTGAGTGAAATTCAAGTTCTGCCCAGCTGCCTGCCCATTTGCCTGTTTCTGCAGCTTCAGACCACTCTGCAGCAGAGAAGCATCAAGACAGAGGGAAGTCCCGAGAAACTACATGGAGCTGGACTGCCAGCATCTGGAGCGTGGTCAACCTGATTGCAGAACTTAGAGAAAAGGGTCAGATGGGTGGACATGGAGCTGGGGAAGAAGTATTTTCTTTAGGGCCCATGGTGCTGTCATGAATTAAAACATTTTGAGGTTGGTGAATCCTTTTGTACTTCTGAAAAGATGCAGGTAGTTATTCATCACCTTTGACTCCTCTGCACAACGTGGGACAGCCACCAGTGACGTGTGGAGTTCTTCCCTTGGTGACCAATCATAAGCAAGAAAACACAAAATGCAACAAGCACCTACCACATCCAGAGGTAGTGCTAAGAGCTTTCACATATGCTACCACATTTAATCCTCTACTCGGTTAGAAGCAAGATGTTATGAAATCTTACACAAAAGGAAACCAAAGCTTGGAAAAGTTATATAAACAGACATTTCTCCAAAGAAGATATACAGATGGCTAACAAATACACGAAAAGATGCTCAACATCACTCATTATCAGAGAAATGCAAATCAAGACCACAATGAGGTACCATCTCATGCCAGTCAGAATGGTTGCTATCCAAAAATCTACAGGGGGGCGGTCCTAAGATGGCGGAGGAATAGGAAGGGAAGACCACTTTCTCCCTCACAAATTCCTCAAAAGATCATTTCAACGCGGAGCAAACTCCACAAAACAACCTCTGAATGCAGGCAGAGGACATCAGGCAACCAGAAAAGCAGATCATTGTCTTCAAAAACAGGTAGGAAAAAATATAAAAGACGAGAAAAGAGACAAAGGAGGTGGGGAGGGAGCTCCGTCCCGGGAAGGGAAGCCCGTCCCGGGAAGGGAATTCTAAGAAGAGAGGTTTCCAAACACAAGGAAACACTCTCCCTGCCGAGTCTGTGGCGAGCCTTGGAAACACAGAGGGCAACATAACAGGAAGGAAAAACGAATAAATAATTAAAACCAACAGATTACAAGCCCAACAGTAACTCCCCCAGCGGAAAAGCCGCGCAGACGCCTGCAGCCGCCGCTAGCAAGTGGGGGCAGAGCAGGGAAGCGCGGGAGCCGCGGGCTGCCGCGCTCGGTAAGAAGCGGGCAGAAACGCCCCACGCGTAACCAGAGCGATCGCACTTGGGCGAGCAAACCAGGCTGGGGGATAGCTACCACGCGAAAAGCTGGAACATAAGACCCCGCCAGGACCGCGCACAGAACAAAGGACTGAACGGAAATAGCCGGCTGCAGACCATCCCCCGCCGGGGACAGGCAGCCAGAGCTGTAAGGACTGGAAAGGGGCAATCGCAGCCCCGGAGAGACCACCTAAAAAGCGGCAGGCAGGCTTCTTAGCTGAGACTTCAGGGGATGCAGGACAGTCACCATCCGCCTCACAAGGAGCGCCAGCAGTACACCCAGAAAACTGAGCAGTAGAAACAGAGAAGGGGACAAGTCCCGGCGACCGCGCTCGCCAAGCTCCCGAGCTGCTCGGACCCAGGAGGGGCGCAGAGCGCAGTCCCAAACAAGTTTGTGCCTCTGAGGGTTACCTGGGCGCCAAAACCGAGCGGCTTGGACCGGGGAGGTGCGCGAAGCCTGGGGCCGGCCTTGGATGGTTCCTGGCTGAGCTCCGTGGAGCCGGAGCGGTTTGTGCGTCGTGGGGGGAGACAGGTCCAGCGGGGTTGAGACGCTGTGTGCCCACGACAGTGCTATTTGTTTGCAGCATTCCCCCCTCCCCACAGCGCGACTGAACTACTGAGCCTAAAAAAAAAAAAAAAAAGTGTCCACCACCGCCCCCATGTGTCAGGACGGAATTCAGACCCTGAAGAGACCAGCAAACAGAAGTTAAACAGAGGGAAACGCCTTGGAAGTGACCAACACGGCCCACAACATCAGAGAAGGGCCAGATATATCTTCACGATTTTTACAATCATTTTTTTTTTTGCCTTCTTTTTTTTTTTTCTTTTTTTTCTCAAACTTTTTTTTTTTAACTGTTAAGTCTTCTATTTCAATACTTTATATTTCTATAACTATTACTTTAAAAAAAAATAGACTCTACTTTTTTAAAGCAAACACCATATATAGTCTTCGCGTGGTTGTTGTTGGTATTTCTTTTTTAATCTTGGGTTGTTTTTTTTTTTTCTTATATATATTTTTTTTTTCCTTATTTTTTTTCCATATTTCTTTTTCTTAATATTATTATTTTTTTTAATCTTTTCTCTTTTTTTTCTTTCTTCCTTCTGCTTCATCTCTTTAACATTGTATTTTTGAAAATCTAACCTCTACTCTAGGTTTTTAATCTTTGCTTTTCGGTTTTTGTTGTCAATCTTGTACATTTCATAACCCAATCTTACCTGACAGCGAGATTACTGGCGTGACCACTCTCTCCTCCTTTTGGACTCTCCTTTTTCTCCACCAGGTGGCCTCTGTCTCTCCTCCCCCTCCCCCCATCTCTCCTATATCCAACTCAGTGATTCTCTGTGTGTTCTAGATGGTGGAGAACACCTAAGGAACTGGTTACTGGCTGGACCTGTCTCTCTCCTTTTCATTCCTCTCTCTTACCCTCCTGGCCACCTCTGTCTACTTCCTCTCTCTCCTCTTCCCTGTATAACTCCGTGAATACCTCTGAGAGGTCCAGACTATGGAGCACACATAAGGAAGTGACTATTGACTAGCTTGCTCTCTCCTCTTTTGATCTCACCACATCTCATCCCAGTCACCTCTAACTACCTCCTCCCTCTTCTCTTCTCCATGTAACCCAGTGAACCTCTCTGGGTGCCCCTCAATGTGGAGAAACCTTTCATCTTTAGCCTAGATGCTATATCATTGGTGCTGTATAGAAGGAGAAGTCTAGAGACCACCGTAAAAATAAAACCAAAAACCAGAAGCAGGAGGCTTAAGTCCAAAGCTTGAGAACATCAGAGAACTCCTGAATTCAGGGAACATTAAGCAATAGGAGCTCATCAAATGCCTCCAAACCTACACTGAAACAAAGCTCCACCCAAGGGCCAACAAGTTCCAGAGCAAGACATATCACACAAATTCTCCAGCAACACAGGAACACACCCCTGAGCTTCAATATACAGGCAGTTCAAAGTTACTCCAAAACTTTAGACATCTCATAACCCATTACTGGTCACTCCACTGCACTCCAGAGAGAAGAAACCCAGCTCCACCCACCAGACCTCCAACACAAGCTTCCCTAACCAGGAAACCTGGACAAGCCACTGATACAACCCCACCCACAGTGAGGAAGCTCCACAATAAAGAGAACTCCACATATTACCAGAATATACAAAGGCCATTCCAAACGCAGCAATATAACCAAGATGAAGAGACAGAGGAATACCCAACAGGTAAAGGAGCAGGAGAAATGCCCACCAAACCAGACAAAAGAGGAAGAGATAGGGAATCTACCTGAGAAAGAATTCCGAATATTGATAGTGAAATGATCCAAAACCTTGAAGTCAAAATGGAATCACAGATAAATACCCTAGAGACAAGGATTGAGAAGATGCAAGAAATGTTCAACAAGGACCTAGAAGAAATAAAAAAGAGTCAATATACAATGAATAATGCAATAAATGAGATCAGAAACACTCTGGAGGCAACAAATAATAGAATAACGGAGGCAGAAGATAGGATTAGTGAAATAGAAGACAGAATGGTAGAAATAAATGAATCAGAGAGGAAAAAAGAAAAACGAATTAAAAGAAATGAGGACAATCTCAGAGACCTCCAGGACAATATGAAACGCTCCAACATTCGAATTATAGGAGTCCCAGAAGAAGAAGACAAAAAGAAAGACCATGAGAAAATCCTTGAGGAGATAATAGTTGAAAACTTCCCTAAAATGGGGAAGGAAATAATCACCCAAGTCCAAGAAACCCAGAGAGTCCCAAATAGGATAAACCCAAGGCAAAACACCCCAAGACACATATTAATCAAATTAACAAAGATCAAACACAAAGAACAATTATTAAAAGCAGCAAGGGAAAAACAACAAATAACACACAAGGGGATTCCCATAAGGATAACAGCTGATCTCTCAATAGAAACTCTTCAGGCCAGGAGGGAATGGCAAGACATACTTAAAGTGATGAAAGAAAATAACCTACAGCCCAGATTACTATACCCAGCAAGGATCTCATTCAAATATGAAGGAGAAATCAAAAGCTTTACAGACAAGCAAAAGCTGAGAGAATTCAGCACCACCAAACCAGCTCTCCAACAAATTCTAAAGGATACTCTCTAGACAGGAAACACAAAAAGGGAGTATAAACCCGAACCCAAAATAATAAAACAAATGGCAACGGGATCATACTTATCAATAATTACCTTAAACGTAAATGGATTGAATGCCCCAACCAAAAGGCAAAGACTGGCCGATTGGATACAAAAACAAGAACCCTCTATATGCTGCTTACAAGAGACTCACCTCAAAACAAGGGACACATACATACTGAAAGTGAAGGGTTGGAAAAAGATATTCCATGCAAATAGAGACCAAAAGAAAGCAGGAGTGGCAATACTCATATCCGATAAAATAGACTTTAAAACAAAGGCGGTGAAAAGAGACAAAGAAGGCCACTACATAATGATCAAAGGATCAATCCAAGAAGAAGATATAACAATTATAAATATATATGCACCCAATATAGGAGCACCGCAATATGTAGGACAAATGCTAACAAGTATGAAAGGGGAAATTAACAACAACACAATAATAGTGGGAGACTTTAATACCCCACTCACACATATGGACAGATCAACTAAACAGAAAATTAACAAAGAAACGCAAACTTTAAATGATACATTAGACCAGTTAGACCTAATTGATATCTATAGGACATTTCACCCCAAAGCAATGAATTTCACCTTTTTCTCAAGTGCTCATGGAACCTTCTCAAGGATAGATCACATCCTGGGCCATAACTATAACCTTGATAAATTCAAAAAAATCGAAATCATTCCAAGCATCTTTTCTGATCATAATGCACTAAGATTAGATCTCAATTACAGGAGGAAACCTATTAAAAATTCCAACATATGGAGGCTGAACAACACGCTTCTGAATAACCAACAAATCACAGAAGAAATCAAAAAAGAAATCAAAATATGCATAGAAACTAATGAAAATGAAAACACAACAACCCAAAACCTGTGGGACACTATAAAAGCAGTGCTAAGAGGAAAGTTCATAGTAATACAGGCATACCTCAAGAAACAAGAAAAAAGTCAAATAAATAACCTAACTCTACACCTAAAGCAACGAGAAAAGGAAGAATTAGAGAACCCCAGAGTTAGCAGAAGGAAAGAAATCTTAAAAATTAGGGCAGAAATAAATGCAAAAGAAACAAAAGAGACCATAGCAAAAATCAACAAAGCCAAAAGCTGGTTCTTTGAAAGGATAAATAAAATTGACAGACCATTAGCCAGACTCATCAAGAAGCAAAGAGAGAAAAATCAAATCAATAAAATTAGAAATGAAAATGGAGAGATCACAACAGACAACACAGAAATACAAAGGATCATAAGAGACTACTATCAGCAATTATATGCCAATAAAATGGACAACCTGGAAGAAATGGACAAATTCTTAGAAAAATACAATTTTCCAAAACTAAACCAGGAAGAAATAGATAATCTTAACAGACCCATCACAAGCACGGAAATTGAAACTGTAATCAGAAATCTTCCAGCAAACAAAAGCCCAGGTCCAGACGGCTTCACAGCTGAATTCTACCAAAAATTTCGAGAAGAGTTAACACCTATCCTACTCAAACTCTTCCAGAAAATTGCAGAGGAAGGGAAACTTCCAAACTCATTCTATGAGGCCACCATCACCCTAATACCAAAACCTGACAAAGATACTACAAAAAAGGAAAACTACAGGCCAATATTACTGATGAACATAGATGCAAAAATCCTCAACAAAATTCTAGCAATCAGAATCCAACAACACATTAAAAAGATCATACACCATGACCAAGTGGGCTTTATCCCAGGGATGCAAGGATTCTTCAACATCCGCAAATCAATCAATGTAATTCACCACATTAACAAATTGAAAAATAAAAACCATATGATTATCTCAATAGATGCAGAGAAGGCCTTTGACAAAATTCAACATCCATTTATGATAAAAACTCTTCAGAAAGCAGGAATAGAAGGAACATACCTCAATGTAATAAAAGCTATATATGACAAACCCACAGCAAACATTATCCTCAATGGTGAAAAATTGAAAGCATTTCCCCTTAAGTCAGGAACAAGACAAGGGTGTCCACTTTCACCACTACTATTCAACATAGTTCTGGAAGTTTTAGCCACAGCAATCAGAGCAGAAAAAGAAATAAAAGGAATCCAAACTGGAAAAGAAGAAGTAAAACTCTCACTGTTTGCAGATGACATGATCCTCTACATAGAAAACACTAAAGACTCTACCAGAAAATTACTAGAGCTAATTAATGAATATAGTAAAGTTGCAGGATATAAAATCAACACACAGAAATCCCTTGCATTCCTATACACTAATAATGAGAAAGTAGAAGAAGAAATTAAGGAAACAATTCCATTCACCATTGCAACAAAAAGAATAAAATACTTAGGAATATATCTACCTAAAGAAACTAAAGACCTATATACAGAAAACTATAAAACACTGATGAAAGAAATCAAAGAGGACACTAATAGATGGAGAAATATACCATGCTCATGGATCGGAAGAATCAATATAGTGAAAATGAGTATATTACCCAAAGCAATTTACAAATTCAATGCAATCCCTATCAAGATACCGGCGATATTTTTCGCAGAACTAGAACAAATAATTTCAAGATTTGTATGGAAATACAAAAAACCACGAATAGCCAAAGCAATCTTGAGAAAGAAGAATGGAACTGGAGGAATCAATTTGCCTGACTTCAGGCTCTACTACAAAGCCACAGTAATCAAGACAGTATGGTATTGGCACAAAGACAGACATATAGATCAATGGAACAAAATAGAAAGCCCAGAGATAAATCCACATACATATGGACACCTTATCTTTGACAAAGGAGGCAAGAATATACAATGGAGTAAAGACAATCTCTTTAACAAGTGGTGCTGGGAAAACTGGTCAACCACTTGTAAAAGAATGAAACTAGATCACTTTCTAACACCGCACACAAAGATAAACTCAAAATGGATTAAAGATCTAAATGTAAGACCAGAAACTATAAAACTCTTAGAGGAGAACATAGGCAAAACACTCTCCGACATAAACCACAGCAGGATCCTCTATGATCCACCTCCCAGAATTCTGGAAATAAAAGCAAAAATAAACAAATGGGATCTAATTAAAATTAAAAGCTTCTGCACAACAAAGGAAAACATAAGCAAAGTGAAAAGACAGCCTTCCGAATGGGAGAAAATAATAGCAAATGAAGCAACTGACAAACAACTAATCTCAAAAATATACAAGCAACTCCTGCAGCTCAATTCCAGAAAAATAAATGACCCAATCAAAAAATGGGCCAAAGAACTAAA